>NC_065444.1:89071128-89686128 GCF_917563875.1 Diabrotica virgifera virgifera | reverse complement strand
TACTAGTAAAATTTCATATTTGGCGGGGACAGTACTTCTTGAAAACAAATGTCTGTGACAAGAAGCCAAAGCAAAGACAATAAAAAACAAAAAGAACATTCAGACCAAGAAGATATTTTAGACACGACAATCATGGCATCAGAACAGCAAGAATTATCAGGAATAGATAAACTATTACAACTGATGCAACTCCAGTCACAAAAACTGGATGACAATCAAAGAGAAACAAAACAAGCAATGGATGAAGCAAAAAGGACAATGGATAAAAATCAGGAAGAAACACAACAAAAAATGGATGAAACACAACAAAAATTGGATCAAAAAATGGGTGAAACAAAAAGAATAATGCAAGAAAATCAGAAGGAAACAAAACAAGCCATAGAAGAGAACAACAAGAAAATGGAGGAACGCAAAGAAAAGTATGAAATGAAAATTCAAGATAAAATAAAGGAGTTAACGAATGGCCAGAAAAAAGAAATGGAAAGTTTGGAAAACAAGTTGGAAAATGCTATTCAAGTAGACAGAGAAGAAGTGGAAAAAAGAATCACAGAAATAGAAAAACAAGTCACCGAAAACAGGACGCAACAGAATGTCGGAGAAAGAAGAGAAATGGTTATACATAGCACAGATGACGTGAAGATAAGGTTTGGTGGGGATGTAAGAAGATTACACCCAGTGCCGTTCATAAATAGCCTGAAAAAGAAAATACAGCACATCGGAAATTTCGATACAGCAAAAGAAACTATCAGAAACCATCTCAAATATGAAGCAAGCCTATGGTTCGATTGCAAAGAAGAAGAATTTGACAATTGGCAACAATTTGAACAAAAATTTTTGAATTATTTCTGGGGAAAAGTCCAACAATTGGAAATTAACAAGGAATTGCAAAATGGGAAATACAATGATAGGATGGGTATATCAGAAAGGACATATGCATTACAAATTTACTATAACGCAAAACATTTACAATATAATTACTCATCGGAACAATTAGTCGAACTGATTGCAAGACATTTCGAAGAAACGCTGGAAGACCATATCACATTGCAAAACTACAAAGACATAGATAGTTTATGCCAATTCCTACAAATAAGAGAATCACGTTTAAGAGAAAGAAAATCAAGAAGGTCGCGAGAAGATTACAGGCCCCGAGAAACACAGGATTACAGAGATAGAAATCAAAATAGGAGGGACTATACAAGACGAGATTTTAATCCCAGAAGGGAAAACGAAAATAGAGACAACGGAAGAGGAAATTATGAACAAAGAAATAGGCAATGGAATGAGGACAGAAATCGAGAATACCAGAATAGAAACACCACACGCTCAAATCAAGAAAACAGAAATAATGGTAGACAAAATGAACAGGGATATCGAGAAAATCGAAACAGATCCGACAGACCAAGAGAAAATAGAAGAGAAGTAAATAATACCCAGACAGATGAATATGACGGAGAGAGACATTATGACGAAAATATAAACAACGATGAGCAACCGGCGCCTTTTCACGACGGCGCTCACTAAAAACCAAAAATCAAACAGGAATCTTTTGTAACCCCAAGGAGTTTATTAAATTGGCAAGAAACAACGAAAAGAAAAATGGAGTTAATTTAAAATTTGTGGATGGATTTATCAACGAGAAACCAATTAAAATTATGATAGACACTGGATCTGAAATAACATTGGTCAACAGAAAACTAATAGAAGAAGTTAACTTAACAAATTTAATTTACAAAATACCTAGGGTAAATTTAGTGGGCGCAAACAAACGGATATTGGCAACTATAAATGAAGGCATACGAGTAATGGTACGACTGGGTAAGAAGATGTATGCACTACAATGCGTAATAATGCCAAACATGTCACATGACATGATAGTAGGAGTTGACGAATTGGCAGAAAAACATGTAGTGATAGATTTTAAAAATAATACGATGAATCTAACAGAAGAAAAAGAAGAAGAACAGGACAAGGAACAGGAGAAACAAAATACGGACGAATCAGGTAAAGAACAAACAGTGGAAATGAATTTGGCAACGAAGCAAGGACAAAGAAGAAAAGGGAGAAAAAGTCAGAAAAAGACAAAAGAAAATGAAACCTGTGGCTCCTCAAAAGAAGAGTTGAGCCCAGAAGAAGAAAAATTGAGAGTATCAAAAGCAAAAGAAAACTGGGATTCCTCAAAAGAAGAGATGAGCTCAGAAGAAGAAGAAATAAAGCTAACAAATGAAAGCGAAAAAGATATGATCGAAACAGTGGCATTTGAAGAGGAGGCATATGAAAACGAGGATGCAGAATACACGGTAAAAGTATGTGAAAAATCTGAGGAAAAAGGCAGAAGATTGATATGGGAAAAAGGGAAAGACAACATAATAGCCGACACTCTAACACAGGATGAGGACACTGAAAATAAGGAAACAATTACTCTACAGGTGGGACTAATTAGAGTAATACAAGAAGAAGGGGTATAAGACGTAGATTAAAGTAAGGAAATATACAGGGAGTTGGTTTTGCCTCGAGAAAATTTATTTAAAAATGCAGATAAATTTTATCGAATACAAGGCGGGGATTTGTTATATTTCTATTTGATATGAAAATTAAATTTTGATAATTATAAACAGAATTCAATTTAATATAAAATATTTTCAATTTTCTCAACCACGGGCATATAAATTTAGAACAACCTGTATACAACAAATTTGTTATATTTAATTTTAAGAAGTGATTAGAACAAGCTTACGGAACTCGGGACAATGCGCTTAGAAAAAACAAAGTGAATGGCGCGTACCATTATCGTTGTTCGCGGAAGGTTCGATCATTAGCCTATGCTAAATAAAACTCAAGTGAAATCGATAATAGGTCATTATCGTTGTTCGCGGAAGGTTCGATCATTAGCCGATGCTAAATAAGACTTAGTGGAAATAGAGAATAGGTCATTAAATTTTGTAAATAGTAGAAAGTAATTTTAGAATGGGAATTAACTATTTTCTTTGAAATCCATTAAGCATATTTAGAAAGATTAAAAATTGGTTTTGAGGAGGACTGCGAATGAGAGTTGGTGGTGGAAGGTTGATTTGTGAATCTGGAAGGGATATTTAGAAAGTAGGGGAATGAATGACAAATAGAGATCAGAATGTTTTGAGCTGTCGAGAAGTGAAGTCCAGTAGTAGACGGTAGTGTACGGAGAGTGAGAAAGCCGGTGTAGTTCCGTGAGTGTGGAGTATCTATCGTGGAACGAGAGGTAGGCCAGGTTGAGAGTAAAAGAACCTCCTTGAGCCAAGAGTGTCCCGGTAGCTGATTGCAGTTTCGAAAAAGGTAGAATACAGCATCACGACAGAAGCAGGAACGAGAGCTATACGAGCTAGTTTTCAAAGGAGAACATTACTGAAAGCCAGGACGAGGTTTTGATCGCAGCCAAGGATAGCAGGAAACGGGTCTTGTGTGAAGACATTCTCAGTTCACCAGAAAAAGGTCAGTCTCATTTGTTTGGACATGAATGTATGGGTTTTTCGTATTAAATACCACATTATAAATTGAAGAACATAATAAATAATATCAGAAAAGCTTCATCAAACTTAAATAGAATTTTTGCTAATAAATCCTAATAGTTAAATGTTAATAAAAACTTTCAATTGGAAACCAAAAGGAAATAAGATTCCCATTTGTAAATGTTATGTTTAAGAATAATAAGATCTAGCAAATATTAAGCAGTGATTGCCATTTAAATAAAATAAACAATATTTTGATTATAATTGTAACCCATATGTGTGTATTATTTTACTCTTTTCTTTCCTATCCCGATTAGGAACCATTGAGAAATACTTAGAAACCACGAGAGTAAGTAATTAATTTTATAATTCGCCCTGAGATTGAAAACATATTGATATGTGATCTGGTAAATTAATTAGATTATGATTAATGCATTGATTAAATTAAATGACATATAAGAATATTATCTTATATCAATAATCAAGATCACATCAATATATATATATATATATATATATATATATATATATATATATATATATATATATATATATATATATATATATATATACATTGTATTAAAACAGAAAATAGTGAAGAATTACAAAGAATGATGGAAGCACTAGATAGTGAATCGACAAAGGTGGAACTGAACATCGCTTACAGTAAAACAAAAGCCATGACCAATCAACACGGAGAACCAATAATTACAGTGGCACAAACAAGAATAAAGCAAGTAAAAGAGATATTCTAGGACAAATCACTAAATTAAATAAAAAAAATCAGACCGAAGAAATAAAAAACAATAATAAGATTGGCCTGGGCATCACTCGGAAAACTGTCTTTTATTCTAAAGAAAAAAAAATACCCCCAATACCTAAAATCAAGAGTCTTCAATCAATGTACACTCCCTCTCCTCATATGACTCTTAGGCATGGACACATACAAAGGAAAATATGAAAAAAATAAAAATATGAAAAATGAAAAATTCCATTAATTACATTATCCAATCAGCGGATTGAGCAATTTGACGTCATTAAATCTCGCATAATATATGGGACATCCTGTATAAACACTACAGTTATTAAAATTTAAAATTGATCATTAAAAGTATATAATACTTACAAATGCAATTTAATGTGCTTATTCATTTTTTAAGTACTAAAGAAATGAGACAAAAAATATATTATAAAAATAAAATAATTGTAAGTTATGACGACTACACTGTTTATATAGTGTTTATATTGCTTGCCGCCTTTGAAACATGAGAAGGTATTTTGACCAGATAACAATAGGATTTGAGCCTAAGCACTTCCGAACAATTTGACCAATTATTCTTCAGTATTGCCCAATAAGATACGTTAGAAAGTAATAAGCCACACCCGCGTCCATGTGGACTAATACAAGGAGTGATCAATTTTGAAGCAACCGAATGTTTATATGGTTTATCTTTATTTCTATGTTCTTTGTAGAATTACTGACCGGACCCCAAATATGCTTCTGGTCCAACTGACATCGTAAGAACAGTAAGTATACTCTCTTTCACGTTTTCTTCTCTACATCTGTTTACAATAATAACTCATACTTACAGTCATCATCAGAGTGAAGCTGGTTAACACCTAAAATTTACCTTTAAAATAAACTGCTCGTCAAAAGTTAGGGATATAGAGAATTATGCTTATTTTTATAGTTGATTATTTCGTAAACAGATTAAAAGATTCCGCTGCGCTTAATTTTTTTTTCTTTTTGCACTTAGACCAGGTGGAAGAAAAAATGTTTTTCTTATGTTAAATTTGAGACATCCTGTAGGGAGAACAAGATACAAATGTGAGTATATATCGGAATCGTATTGTAGTCTTATGTTTTATAAATATTTTTTATGAATGTCCTTGATATCTGTAGAAACAAAGAAAATATGTGGTTTTACTCTTTAATATCGCCGGTCCGGAATAAAAATGACGTATCTGCAAATTTTATCAATTCCTGTTTATTGCGTAATTACCTTCTAAAATACTGTGTCCAGATGATTAGTACGTTCTTGAAAGGTAAAATATTGCAAAACCTCTAAATTTTAAAGAACTGCTTGGATTGACATGAAATTTGGCAAACACATAGCTAATAAGTCAAAGAAAAAAAGTGATATTGTGCCGATGTGTGCTTTTTCCCTAGGGGTGAGTTTCACCCCCTTTTGGGGGTGAAAAATATATTTTCGAAATAAATCCGGAAGTAGATAAAATTACTTAATTCTAAGAAATTTTTGTTCTATAAGTTTTTTTAGCAAGTTAATACTTTTCCGAGTTATTTGCGAGTGAATTCGTTAATTTTTCTACAAAATAGGCACGTTTTCAGACGGTTTTTCGCAAATAACTCAAAAAGTAAGTATTTGGTCGAAAAGAAAATCTCATTAAAATATAGCGCGTAAAAAAGTGAAAAACATGGTGTATATATTAGGTCACTATACCAAGTAGAAGCAGAGTTATCTAGCTAATGAAAAATACGTTCATATTCGTCAAATTCCAAATCTAATATTTTAACGTGCCATAACCAAAACTCTTTTTTGGCAAAAACTCATTTTAACTTTTTTAATGCGTTTAAAAAATGCTTACTTTTGCTTTAAAAAAAAATTTAGCATCAAAAGTAAACAGTATAAAGTTGGTCCTTTTTTTGACAAGAAATCGGGAAAATCACCCCCTAATTAGCATTTTAAATGAAATTAATTGTTACCACTTCACAAGTTTTTTACTCGCGTATGTATTGATCATATGATCTGCAAGTTGCATCTGTTCAAAGTCCTTATTTTTAAAAGAGCTGTAGTTAAAAGGGCTCGAACGAGTCACTTATCACAAGTGTATGCAAATTTAGAAACAATTTAGAAATCTTAACCAATTTCTGTCTTACAGAAAAACAAAAGAATACAAAATATTCAGAAAAGTAAAGCTGACTTTTTTTGTTGTTTAATATTTTTGGTATCTCTAAAAATTTTTAAGTTATTTTGAAAAAAACATTTTTTTCAAAATTAAATTTTTTAAAAATTTTACTTTAAAACCAAATTTTTTCAAAAATAAGCACTTTTAATCGATGAAACTTACAGATCATATAAACACAACACAAGTAAATTAACTTGTGAAGCGTTAACGATTAATTTCATTTAAGTTGCGAATTGGGGGCAATTTTCCTGATTTTTTTTTACCAAAACAAAAGGAACCAATTTTATTTTGAGCGTAACTTGCTTACATTTGATGCTAGAAATTTTTTTTATAAAAACACAAATAAAGCTTTTTTTAAACACTTTAAGAAATTTGTAATGTGTTTTCGCCAAGAATGCTTCATTATTTGGATATTTCACATTTAATTATTCTATTTGGAATTTTTCGAATATAAACCTATTTTTCATTAGCTATAAATCTGCTTTTGCTAGGTATAGAGACCTAATATATACACCATTTTTTTCACTTTTTATAGGCTATAGTTTTGTTAAGAATATTTTTTTCGACAAAATGCTTACGTTCTGAGTTATTTGCGAAAAACCGTCTAAAAACGTGGTTATTTTGTTGAAAAATGAACATATTCACTTGCAAATAACTCGAAAAGTATTGATTTGGTGAAAAAACTCTATAGAACAAAAGTTGCTTAAAATTAGTCAGTTTATCCATTACATGACTTATCTTGGACATATATTTTTTCACCCCCGAGAGGGAGTGAAAGTCACCCCCAGGGCAAAAGCACACATCGGCACCATATAACTTTTTTTCTTTGACATGTTATTTATGCCTATTCCAAATTTGATGTCAATCCAATCGGTTCTTTAAAATTTAAAGCAAAAACCGTGAAAGAATGTACTAGATACAAAAGCAACATAACTGTAACTATGTGCTGAGCCACTACCAGGGGTGTGCAAAAGCCCCGTATCGGCCTTTTGATTACTTTATCCGTCCCGTTGATAAATCCCCCAAGCAATTTTTTTAAGAGCATAGGCGCAATGCTTTTTAAATGCATTAATTTTTTTCGAATCATGAGAAAACTAATAAATATTTTTGAAAAATGTAAACGCAGAATGAAATAATACATTATTGCCGAAGGCCGAAAGTCCATGAAAACTTCTATGTTTATTTTACTAAGTGACAGGGGTGAAAAAAGAGAAAATTTAATGTGTTTTTTATTTTTAAATATCTCATTCAAAAGAAACTGTTTGTTTATTCGAAGGGATTTTCGTCCCTCACTAATAATGTAATCTTTCATTCTGCGTTTAAATTTTTCAAAAATATTTTTAGTTTTCTCAGGATCCGAAAAAAAAGGAATGCATTTAAAAAGCATTGGTACGAAATTTTGCGCCTACGCTCTTTATTCCTTTTATGCGATTTTGTTGAAATCAACAGTATTAGTGTTCGTAGTGTTCAATGAAATGAATCTCTATCTTCTGCTTTTCTTAAAAGTATCTGTGTTTAACCCGGTCCAGGCGCGAATATTTTTCGGCTAGGGTATTTGTCGTCTACCAGGACCCTTTTCTTTCGTTTTTATCCTTCATAATCAGCTGCTGCAACAACTTACAACAACGTACTTATCATTTCTAAGTATGTGCCCTTTCTCCTTGCTGTCTTTCTCCTTTTAATGATTTTTCACCATTTGGTTCGTAATATCCTCGGTCCATGGTATTTTCAAAATTCTTCTAAAAAGCCACATCTCAAAAGCTTCCAGCTTTCTCATTAATAAGTCAGCATTAACAATCCAATAAACGAGAATAGAGTGGACATACAATTTTTATTATTATCCCGGTTTTTTATGGGGTTCTCTGCCTTCCGGTTGCCAGTTTCGAGCTTCGTTCGTCCGTTGTTCCGTTCACCAGGGTGAAGATTCCTTTGTGACGTTACCTTCTGAATACCACAGCTAGGATTGTTTCGGCACTCCGCCCTCCTCTCTTCTTACCCTTGGCATCAATTTTAAAATTTCTTTTGGCAGCCTGTCGTCCATCCTTTCTACATGACCATACCAGATCAGTTGTCTCCTTTGAATTTCGTCGACGATGGTTGACTTGACATAACGTTTTACCATTCGATATCGATATCAGATTTGAAGATTGAATCTTTTGTTACTCAGAAATTTCCTTATCTTCATAAAGGCTGCAATTTTACTGGGAACAAATGGTTCGCATGTACACCCACACCCAACTATGACAATTTATTATTAGTATTATCTATTATTAACAGTTAAATAAATGTCTTTGTCCAAATTCTTTAAAATGATACTTATAGTATTGTTGTCAAAAAAACTTCTTGGGCAGAGAAAAACATCCACCAAAAACATTAGCGTGTGAGCAGCGTACATACTGGGTATGGTACAGGTCTACGGCCCGGGAGACATTTTGATAATTTCATTTTGGCCCGCGCTTAAAAGTATTTGCCCACCCCTGCACTACAGGGTATTTCTGACGCTATTGAAATACGCACCATTTTAGACTTGTTTCAGATGAATAATGACGCAACTGTAAATAGGGTTGAAAATGGGGGGACTAAATTAAGATAATGAAATTCGGACCAATAAGGATGAAAATAAAGCCATCGCTGTAAGAATAAACAGTATACTAAATATTTAAAAATAGTTTTCTTTACAGAAAAATTTTAAGATCAAGAATGACGCAACTGTAGATAGGGTTGAAAATGGGGGTATTGAATTAACATAATGAAATTCGAAGCAATAGGGATGAAACTAAAAGCCATCATTGTAAGAATAAACGCCATACCGATGCTTCGTACGGTTACTCTTTATTTAATTACTATTTTAAATATTTAAAAATATTTAGATAAAGAATGACGCAACTGTAAAACAGGTTCAAAATTAAGATAATGAAATTCGAACCAATACGGATAAAAATAAAAGCCATCATTGTAAGAATAAAGGCCATACCGAACAGATGCTCCTCGACGATTACTCCTCACTTTTTAATCCCTATACATATAGCGTGTCTACTTAAGCTGGAAACATATGGGAAACTTTTTTATTATTAATTTTACGAAAAAAAGTTATTCTTTATAAAAAGTTCTGCATGCCCCAAAACCTAAGATTCAATCATCGGATATCAAATTTTCTTAATATTATACGAGGTATGTCAAAAAATATGATTTTCGGTCAAGGGTAAAGTACCTTTATTTCTCTCAATATCGAAAATTCTTATGATAAAAAGTTGTTTGGAATTAAAAACTAAGATCAAATATGCAGTTATATGCTTCTTATTGAAAAAAAATTTTTTCTCAAATTTATGGATACCCAATATTGTTTTTAATTATTACAAATATGATAACTCGTTTATTATTCTGTTTACGAAAAAAAGTTATTCTTCATAAAAAGCTTTGCATGGTCTAAAATCTAAGACACAACCATGATATATCAACTTTTATTAATTTTATACGAGGTGTGTTAAAAAATATGAAATTCGCTCAAGATTATAGTACCTTTATATTTCACAATATTTCAATTAGAAGGATGTTATTGCATATTGAAACATATGTTTTAATTCTAAACAACTTTTTTAATAATCGTTTTCAGTATTGTGAAAAATAAAGGTAATTTACTCTTGAGTGAAATTCATATTTTTTGACATACCTCGTATAAAATTAATAAAATGTAATATCTGATGCTTGCATCTTCGGTATTAGGATATACAGAGTTTTTTATAAAGAATACTGTTTTTTCGTAAAGGTAATAATAAAAGAGTTATCGTATGTGTAATAAATAAAAATTAAGTCAGTATCAATAAATTTGAGAAAAATTTGGAAAATATTTTTTCCAATTAGAAGCATGTAATTGCATATTTGATCTTAGTTTATATTTCCAAACAACTTTTCATAATAAGAATTTTCGATATTGAGAGAAATAAAGGTACTTTACTCTTGAACGAAGTTCATATTTTTTGACATACCTCGTATAATATTGACAAAATTTGATATCTGATGATTGAATCTTAGGTTTTAGAGCATGCAGAACTTTTTATAAATAATAACTTTTTTTCGTAAAATGCGCAACAAAAAAGTTTCCCATATGTTTCCAACTTAAGTAGACACGCTGTATATTTAAAATTCGTTTTTTGCTCTCCTGAGAAATATGGATTTTTGCAGTTACATAATTCTTATTTCGGACCGGCGATATGTGTTTTAACTGAAACAAAACTAAATTAACAATAAAAAATAACAGTTAACAAAACTTTAAAAACAGAAAGACACATAAGGTAAACAATTCTTATCGACACCTATAAGAGTTATTTGTCGACAAGTTTGTTCAATGGAGGCTCTGTAATGTTTTCGGGTGGAATTTCCTTGAGAATAAGTACGGGCCTGGTGTCTACGTGGATGCTCTTTTAATAGCGAGAGGTAAATTACACATATTTTTTTTCTTTGAACACTCTGTCCCTTTCGCACTGTATATAGGAAATAATTTCATCTTAGTATTATGATAAGACATGTTGTCCCACGTATCGCATGTCGTCAGTTAAAACACATATTAAAGAGTAAAACCGTCTAGTTTCTTTGTTTCTAGAGAAATTATAGTTATAAAGGTACCAAGAGTATTATAAGGATACTAAATCTGGAGTTCAATGGTGTATATACCGAGGGTCTTTGGCACGAGGGACATATATTGACAGAAAGCGTTATTATCTATAATAACCGTGGTGCCTTCAACGTTTAATGTCGGACTAAATTATTCCTATATACAAAGAATTTGAATGTTGTTCTGAAGCTATTATATAAAGAATTTGAATGAATATTGAATTAATTAGTTTTCAAATAAGTACATTTACCAGCAATAGTCGTAATGTAACTGTGGTAACCATAGTTTTACTTAGGTTGTTATCTGTCAGCTTGACAGTATTTAACTAGTTATTTAAATTTAATGCCCTGGCATGTTATTTTTAAACATAACGCCCTACCTAGGGCACTCTATCATACTTAACTGACTTCGAAATCATGTAATTATTTGTCAAATAATATACCAGCCGGACATTAAAAAAATAAAATATTCGCAAAATGTGAGACTACAACATAATATCGTTATGTACCGCCCTATGTGCCTTTTCCTCCCTACAAGGTGCCGCAAACTTTTGTTTCCATTAAAACACATGTTAAACTACACAACCATCTATTTCCTTATTTTCAAAGATATCAGGGATATAAAAACGAAATGTTCACAAAACATAAGACTGTAATAGGATTCCGATGTATAATAACATTTTGTACCTCGTCCTCCCTACAGGGTGTCTCAAACTTAACATAAGAAAAACATTTCTTTTTTTCCACCCGGTATAAGTACAAAAAAGGAAATAAGCTATATCCCTAACTTCTGACGGGCAATTTATAATTTAAATCGTACTTATTGTTACCGAAATAATTGGTGTTACTTCAGCTGACTATTGTTTGCAGCAAATGCTCTTCTTCTTCTTCTTCTTCTTGTGCCACTCCTATCGGAGATTGGAAATTATCAAGGCTACCCTGACCTTGTTTACAGCTGACCTAAAAAGTTCATTACTGGTGCAGCCAAACCACTCTCCCACATTCCGCAACCATGACATTCTTCTACGGCCTGGATTCCGTTTTCCTTCTATTTTTCCTTGCATTGTATTTTGAAGTAATGCGTATTTATGACCTCTCATCAGGTGACCCAAATACTCGAGTTTTCTTCGTTTTATCGTTAACAAAATTTCTGGGTCTCTTCCTATCCTTCATATTACTTCAAGGTTTGTGATTCTTTCAACCCAACTTATCTTCAGCATTCGACGGTAGACCACATCTCGAAACTTTCAATATTTTTTATGTTGTTCTGTTTGAGAGTCCAGGCCTCTACACCGTACAATATCGTGTTAAATACGTAACCTCTTAGCATTCTTAATCGTAGAGGGATGCTTATGTCTCTGTTGCAGAAGAATTTTCTCATCTTTATGAAGGTGGCTCTGGCAATTTGAATACGGCTTTTTATTTCATTGTTTTGGTCTCCAGTTTCGTTTATTAAAGTTCCCAAATATTTGTAACTTGATACTTTTTCAATTTGAATGCCATTTATACTAATATGTGTTGGTTGTGTCATGATTTTACTGAAGACCATATACTTGGTTTTTTTGATATTAATGTTTATGCCATAATTGTTGCAAGCAATATTTAAGTTTGTAACTAATCGTTGTAATTCTTCTACTGTTTTTGCAACTAGTACAGTGTCGTCCGCGTATAGAATATTATTTACAACCTCTCCATTGATTACTATTCCTTCATTTGCTTGCAAAAGGGCTTCCTTGCAGATGCTTTCAGTATATACAATAAATAGCAGTGGTGACAAAATGCATCCCTGTCGTAATCCTCTACGTATTTCTACTGCTTTTGATATCTCATTTTCTATTTTGATGTTAGCTTTCTGATTCCAATATAAGTTGAGAATTATTCGCAGATCTTTATTATCTATTGTCTATTCTTTCAAGAATATCTCTTAGCCTGTCGTGGCGTACTCTGTCAAACGCTTTTTCAAAATCGATAAAACATGCATGTACTTCTTAACTAACGTCTAGGCATCTTTGTTTAAGAACATCCAAACCGAAGAGAGCTTCTCGAGTACCTAGTCATTTTCTGAACCCCATCTGTGTATTACTAATATCTGACTCCAAATTTTGATAAACTCGGTTGTGGATGATTTTTACAAATATCTTCTACAAAAATCCTCTACATTGCTTTAATAACTCTTTGTATCGTTATATACTTTTCACTGTTTTTTACATAGACTGTATGCTTTTTATATAACCAATTATAACCAATACACTAACAAATAAAATGGGGAGTAACTGTCCATGATAACTGTTATCAGCCAGTTGAACAAGCAGGTTTCAGAAAAGGGTTTAGTACCATAGATCATCTCCTCACTATGAAAATATTGATAGAGAAGGCAAACGAATACAACCTACATTTATGTTTAGCCTTTGTAGACTATGAAAAAGCGTTCGATAGTGTCGAGATATGGGCGATAGAAAAAGCTCTAAATAACAGCAGAATAGACTCTAGATAGAGGCAACTCTTACATAACATCTATAAAACAGCAACTGTGACAGTCGAACGGGAAAATAAAACAAACAAAACTAATCCCATAGAAATACGTAGAGGCGTAAGAAAAGGAGATGTAATATCCCCAAAACTCTTCACCTTAGCTCTGGAAGACGTCTTTAAAGAACTGGAATGGGAAGACATGGGTATCAACATAAACGGGAAGAATCTCAATAACCTCACATATTGCGATGATGTTGTCCTTATTGTAACCAACCAAGAAGAACTAGCCACAATGCTGACTCAACTAGCACACGCATCGGAGAAGATAGGATTAAAAATGAACATGAGTAAAACCAAAATCATGACAAATACACACGACAGAATAAATGTAAATATAAATAATGTCAATATTGAGGTTGTTGACGAATATATATACCTGGGTCCAGAGCCGTGCGGTCCATGGAAGCGGGGGAAGCGCCGCTTCCCTATTTATTCGTAGATATAAGAAAATCTATTATTAATTAATATTTAATAATAAAATTTTTTCCCTAATCCAAATAATCTACATATTACCTAGCCAATAGGCATTGAAAAATATTAAAAATTAATCACGTACGAACGAACTCAATATGCACACAATTCAACTATTTGGTCCACTCCTGGCAGAAGCACATCTCAAAATCGCCGCTTGTCATGCAGTTGTCCCTTTTAAAATTGGTCAGGGTTCAATGACCGCAGCCACTAGTCGCGCGAATTTTGGTATGCCATGGAAGCGCTCGTCGTATCGCCTTCCCGAAAGTGAGATGCTCCGACTGTTATTGCTGCTAAGGGGTGCTTAGGTATTACATACATTCGCTTAAAGAATATTTCGATTTAAATTTTTTGCAGAGATATTTCCTTTTACTGATCTTTTATTTGACATTTTACAGAAATCAAATGGTATTGCATTTTGTATAAAACAAATTGATGACTTTATTAATACGATAATTAAAAAAACGAGAGCAGTTTAAAAATATTTGGGATAAAACTGAACATATGGGGTTTGACCATGAAAGAAAAATAATGAAGATTGATAATTTCGGAGACAGAGAGACAGAGAAAACAGAGGAAACAAAGAAACCTTTTGATAATATTCTACAACAAATGAATTCTAGCTTTCAAAATTTTAACGATTTAAAATTTGTAGAATTATATATAATCTTAATATTTCTAATTATAATTCATCAAAATTTCCCACAGAGGAATTTATGTCATTACGATTAAATAATGAAAATTTATTTCAGCTTTGCATTCTCAGTTAAGTATCATTTATGAAACAACTGACATGAATGATAAAGAAATACCCAGAAATCTGGGATTTCTTTATAACTACTGGTTTAAACAAGTCGCTGTGTGAAGTGGTCAAGTTGTGTGAATTAGTACTACTAACTATCCCAGCCACAAGTGCATCAGTTGAACGAAGTTTTGCAGTATTAAGATGCATTAAAATTTCAAATTAAGAATTTAAAAGAAATTCAACAAGCGAAGACAGACTTTGAAAGTTAGTCCTATTATCCATTAAAAAAGACTGCATTCAACAATTATCAGAAGTTGAAAGGAGAATAGACCTCGAGTATAAATAAATGTCATTTTAGTGAAAGTATTGTGTTGTGGAAAATGCCTCGGAGTATATTTTTTTTAAATATGATTCTTCTTTAGAAAACCAAGCCCGGCGCGAGGACTCAAGACCCGAGCTAGCAATACAGATCAATGATAGGTCACTAGTCACTAGAAATAGCGGGAATAGAGTGCCTCACGCATTCACGCGTCACGGATTTAGCGTGTGAGTCCTTGTACGCCGGACGTCTCACATAATTACGTACTTTGCTGATAGAGAGCCCCTGCGCATCAGAGTGTTATCAGGTGGAAAGTTGCTCGACCCTCGACCCTTAAGAAAATATTTTTATATCCTTATTGAATCGCTTCCCCTTTCGAAAAAGTCACCGCTCGCCACTGGGTCAAATAATCCAAGCTAATAAAAAGAACTAAACAATTGAAGTACAGAGAAGAATCCGATTGGCGTGGGCAGCATTTAGAAAGTTAAGGTGGATACTAAAAAGTACAAAGATACAACCGTACATAAAAACCCGTGTATTTGACCAGTGCATCCTTCCTCTTCTGACGTATGGCTCAGAAACATGGACATTAAAAAAGGCCAAAATAAACAAAATTGAAATAACTCAGAGAAAAATTGAAATATTCATGTTGGGAATAAAACTAAAAGACAGAAAATCAAACAAATGGATAAGACAGAAAACAAAAGTAAAAAATGTAACTGAACATATAACAGGATTAAAATGCAGATTTGCGGGCCACAATGTGAAACAGGATGATAAAAGATGGAATGCTGAAATACAAAACTGGAGGCCGTGATAGGAAGAAGAGGAAGAGGAAGACCTCAGATGCGATGGAAGGACGATATTGTAAAAGCTGCAGGAACTACCTGGAAAAACGCAGCCAAGGACAGACGGAAATGGAAAGATTTGGGGAAGGCCTATGTCCAAAGTTGGATAGAAACGGGCTAAAAGAAGAAGAAGAAGAAGTATGCTTTTTAGCCTTAATTTCTTGTGAGCCCACAAAGAATATCACATATTTATTGACAATGTATATTATTGTTATAAAATTTACAATTTGTTAACAAAACAAATCTGAAACAATAAAACAAACCGAATAATACCTTGTAGATTTTGTTCAAATATCTTACTCAAAAATCACCTCATGCTACGAAATGCACATTCGTACAAGGATAGGAAGTGATAGTTTCGTGAAATGAACAAAATCCGGTGGATTCCTTACCTTAATAGCGTGACAAAGGGCAGTTCGTTTGAAAACAAAATGCACGGTCTCTAATGTCGACCTAGAAAGTACTTGCGCGTATAATTAATTAATGATAAGGTCGTTTTACGTAGTTAATGGTTTCGACATCGTTACTGCAACTTGTCGGAAGTTCGGAGTGGATTTGCATAACTTTAATCTTCACACTTTGAACAACGGTTAAAACAATCTATTTTATAAAAGGTTAAAAATGACGAGATTAGTACAAAACACGTTAATCTGGCATTAGTAGCTATATTTATGATATTTTCCCTCGCGGTTTCAGAATATTGAACACAAATTTTTCCCTAGTAAATTACACAAGATTTAGTTCCTCCTAAGCTCCAAGTATCCTCCCTCTACAATCGAATAGAGTCGTCTGTTTAAATGGTGGTTCAGCTGACTTATAATTGCCCGATTAAGTCAGAGTGCCTGACGTGAGATATTTTCTCATCGTGCGAAAAAGTGAAATAAACAGTGTACAAAGCTTCTGCGGATTTGTTTAATGGCGTTCAAGCACACTAATTGCTAGTTTAAAACTACTGGTCGAGCGTTCTAACGAAGTAAATTTTAATCAGGAAACTGGCTTCAAACGGTCAAAGGCCTTTGCGGATTTTGTTCGAATATTCAGTTTGCGACAGTAGAGTTATTTGTTATTTTTGTTATTTGAGGTTTATAAATTTTAAATGAAAATATTGGGTTTGTTCTAGCATGTAGTTTTGTATGGTTTGACACCAGATATTGTACGATAGGTGTTATAATTTTGCAGTTATATCAGAAATACATTTTTCTTATAATAGACTAAGGACGCTATAGGTGAAATTTTCTAATCATTTTAGGCACGATAAAACCCTATAACTTAAATAGTAGAACCTAAAAGAAAACGTTTGAGCACTGTGCCGTCACTTTGTAGTGGCATATGCGTCGACAGTGACACATCAAACTTTCCACTTATGGACGGATAAATAAATTAAAAGGTACCTTTCCTCACTCCGAGAATGAAATTTTTTTAATTTGTTAATTTTTATGTGATTAGAAAATAAGACTCAGCGTAATTTTAGCCCACCACCCCCTTTCTCCTTCCCCCACCATCAAAATCTTTATTTTTGCTTTTATTTTTTTTGTACGTGGGATGCAATCAATTTTAAAGTTTCAAAAAATTTACACGCATAATCTAAAAAACACGGATATTATTTATAGACATCTGGGATGAGTGCACATAACCTAAAAAAAAAATTATTTTTATTTTAGAAAAAAGCATACCTATAACTTTTTTTGGGTACTTGCAGGTCTAATTTTTTTACATCTTGTGTATTTTATCAAACACTATATTTTAAATTTTTTTCAGATTTTTTCGTAAGGTTCGTCATCTTCAAAAATCCAAAAACTGTTTATTTGGGGGGTTTTTGTGGGGTGTGAACGTGTTTCTCCCATTTTTAAATGTTCTAAAGAACTCAGTTACTTTAATGTACATATAACCTATAAGAAACACATTGATTTGATATATTTTGAAGTCTATAAAATAGGAAAAATTCCCAAAAAAAACCCTAAAAACCAGTTTTTCGGATTTTTGAAGATGAAGAACCTTACAAAAACTCTGAAAAAAATTAGAAATATACTGTTAGATTAAATACACAAGATTAACAAAAATTAGACCTGCAGACATCCCCCCAAAAAAAAGTTATACGCTTTTTTCCAAAATAAAATTAATAATTTTTTAAAGTTATGTACACTCATTCTAGGGCTCTATAAAAAATAGACATATTTTGTAGAAGCCTCAACTATGCATCTAAATTTTTTAAAATTTTAAAATTGATTGCATCCCACCTTAAAAAAATAAAAACCAAAAATATGAAGTTTTTGATGGTTGGGGAAGGGAAAAGTGGTGATGGGTTAAAACTACGCCGAGTTTTATTTTTTAATCACACAGAATTAAAAAAATGAAAACAATTTTATTCTCGGAGTGAGAAAGGGTACCTTTTAATTTATTTATCCCGTCCATAAGTGGACAGTTTGATGCGCCACTGTCAACGTATGTGCCACTAAAATTGACTGCACAGTGTTCATACATTTTCTTTTATGTTCTACTATTTAAGTTATAGGGTCTTATCGTGCCTAAAATGATTAGGCAAATTTCACCTATAGCGGCTCTTAGTCTCTATAAATATCCAAATTTTCAAGATTTATGCTAAATATTGAAAATGAATTAATAGTAAAAACATACTATTTTCATTTAAAATTTATAAACCTCAACCAAATAATTCCACTGCGCAAGTCGCAAACTGAAAATCCGAAGAAAATCCGCAAATTCGTTCATTCGTTTTCCAGCAGTGGAAGTGTACGGATGTATGTTTTGATTTGTTTCTTGTGTTTACACATTTTGTTATTTGTTTTGATTTATGTGTTGTGAATACTAACTGTAAGTGTTTCAAATTTTTTATTACTACCATCACATCGACCTAGTTAATTTTTGCATATCGTAATCAATTAACCTTGAAAATGACCTATACTTGTGAACATTGTCTTACCCAATATTCTGACTCGGATAAATACAATCAGTTAAGATGTAACGGAGATTGCCAAAGAAACTTCTGTATGAAACGTACGAGATTAAACAAGACCATCACTAAAGCCCTATTGGACCAAAAGTTTTCTCATCTTAGATTCTTTTGTACCGTATGTGACTCTCCAAGCTTGAGATATTTAAATGACAAAATTACAAATTTATCAAAAAATCAAATACCTTTAGAGAACTTTGAGGCCTTAATTCAAGTTACTAAAAAACTAAATGACAATTTGCCTGTTTTCATCGAGATTTATGATCTATTAACTAAAAATGACGGTAAACTGAACTATCTTACGAAAAAAAATTGACGAGATCCACAAACTAAACAACGTGCTGAATCCTGAAAAGGTTTTAAAATCGCTAAGGCAGATGTAACACGACATTTTCAATATATCGTCAATTTTTTTCGGCTCTTCAGACGAGACTATCAAGGTTGAAATCCAAGACACAAATTCAACTGAGATTAAGTTGGGATTAGAAAGACTCTTCAAATATCGGTGAAATTTCAAATGAAATGAGTAGTCTTACTAAAAATATACCTACTATACCAACTAAAAAAGAGATATTGAAGAAAAATATATCTTATGCCACCGCAAGTACCCAAACTGAAGATTCCCGACATTTATAACCAAGTCCAGAGCAAAAGCTAAAAAGTACAGAAGATAAATGTCACTTTGTAGTTATTAGTAACTTGACCCCAACGTACACCCCTATACAAGTGGTTTACTATATTAAAGAGAAGCTAGGCATTAAGGAATATACTAGATATTACGCACTCCTTAAAGATGCCGACACAACAACTGGCTCTTCGTTTAAAATAGGTATAAAATCTAAAACATCTATTAACTTATTATTTAGTAAGGAAATTTGGCCACCTGGTGTTAACATTAAGTGGTCTATAGAATCTTCCTATTTTGAACCAACGCTTTCATCTCAGTCACATAAGAATCCGAAGAATCTCAGAAGCCCTGTCACCTTGGAAAATCCAATTACCAATTCTCGCAAGAACAAAGATGAAGTAGAAAACACAAACATACGTACAGACAAGCAAGCCATCGAAGTTTGTAAATCTAAGAATCCGTTCCATTCGCCAATAAATTTCGTTAAGAAGGATACTTTAGAACCATCGATAAATCTGGATCCTTTGACCCCACCAAGAGTTCGATTAACCAATAACTATAATAGTCGATATCTTCTAGCCAGATTAAGGGAACCGGATATCTTAAAAGCCATTAAACTTCATCTTTCTTATCTACATGACCAACCAGCTTCAGTGTTTTACGATGGATTTACCAACACAAGCGTTAAACTCTTTTTGGCTTCCGAGGGACTTCCCACTAAGACAGAAGATCTACGACAAATTCTGCTAGACTTCAACAATGCCTATGGAATTGGTCCAGATGAGGTGGAAGCTGATCTTAATGCTTATAGGTCCTTTCTCACTTCTGAAAGAATTATACACCTGCAAAAATCAAGGGAATGTCACCAAAATTACTATTCCGCTGCCTCTCCAAAACGAAATTTTTAAACATCACGACGTGTTCTGAGGGACTAGAATCCTCAAATTGTTTTAGTGATAACAACTTTGGCATGGTTCTGATTAATATTCGTTCTATAAGATACAAAACTGATGATTGTTTTTGTTCCCAGAGGAATTAGGGTTTCCCCCGGTAGTTGCTGTTACAGAGCACTGGCTTGAAGTCAACGAGCCTTTTTTTGTAGATAAATACACCACAATTGCTAGGTATGATCGTCCAAGCTCAGCTTATGGGGGGACACTAATTCTGTCTACGAGTAATGATTTTTCTTTGGTAACAAAATATGACTTTCTGTTAAATGAAGCCTCCTTTGAGTTTTCCTTAATTTACAATAAGAATCTTAATCTTTTATTATTTGCATTTATAGATCACCTGCCTCTTCCGTGGAACTATTTTGTCAGAACCTGCTAAATTTGTTAGATGACCTGCCCCATAAAAGTAGAAAAATTTTATGCGGGGACTTTAACATTAATTATGCTGCTGCTTGTGCTACACAAATATCCTTGGTCAACATATTTGAATAGTATGGTCTAACAATGCACGTTGATTCTCCTACAAGGATTACAAAAACTTCATCTACCATAATTGA
Source organism: Diabrotica virgifera virgifera (assembly GCF_917563875.1). Lineage (NCBI taxonomy): Eukaryota > Metazoa > Arthropoda > Insecta > Coleoptera > Chrysomelidae > Diabrotica > Diabrotica virgifera. The sequence continues at coordinate 89,665,086 of NC_065444.1, read as the reverse complement.
TTATACAGTCTCAGATTTCTTACCCCTTGATGTCCTCTCTACAATTATTAATGCTGGACTATCTGATCATGAAGCAGTTTATACGAAGTTTAATATCTCCAGCAAACCCTCCTCGAAAACCCGACGTTTAGGCAGGATTTTTTCCACCCGGAACTTTCGTAAATTCCAAAATTTATGCTTAACCTCTGAGTGGCGCTTTCCTGCCATGGACGTGGATAATAATTTCAGTGAATTCTTAGATAAGCTTAACTGTATATTCAATAAAGCATTTCCTTTAATTGCAATTAAGCCAAAACATCACCAACCCTGGACTACTAAAGGTATCCGAATATCTTCCAAGAATATGCGTTCTCTTATCTATATCAAGAAATTTACTACCAACGTCTCTATCACTGAATATATCACCAAAAAGAAACTTGGTCCATAATAAACGATCTTCGAAATAAAACTCACACTGCTCAAACATTTTCCCTTCCAGACCCTGAAAATCTAAATGAATACTTTGTTAATGTGAGTAAAAATATTACATCAACTATTTTGCCACAACAAGATCCCATTTCCTATCTCCCTAATTCAAGAAATGTCTCGAATTCATTCTTTATAAAACCAGTCGATAAATCTGAACTGATCCAAAGAATCAATAGTATCAAAAGCAAATCTTCCTGTAGTACTGATGGTCTATCGATAAAAATTGTGTCTAATCTTCCAGAAAATGTGTTAGAAGTCCTCATCTCACTAATTAATGATTCTTTTGAGAAAGGTAAATTTCCAGAGTGCCTGAAGACAGCCATCATTATTCCTCTTCATAAGGGTGGTGAAATATCTAATACCTGCAATTATAGACCTAATAAAAGCCCGACTTATGTCGTTTCTAGTTGAAAACAACATTTTATCACAAAATCAGTACGGCTTTTTAAATAAAAAATGCATCACTGATGCCATGTTTTCTGTACTACATGAGGTTTATCAAGCACTGAACAATAATCTTCAAACTGCCACCGTTTTTTGTGACTACGCCAAAGCTTTTGATTGTGTAAATCACAACATTTTGATAAAAAAACTAAATTTCTACGTAATTCGAGGCATTTCTTTAGATTGGTTCCAATCTTACTTGGATGATAGGAAACAACTGGTTAGAGCAAATTATACAGACTCTAGTCTCAAAAACATTGTATGTGGGGTACCTCAAGGTTCAGTATTGGGTCCTCTACTTTTCCTTATCTTTATTAATGACATCACTCGCTAGCAATAATGCTAGATAATTATTTGTTTAAGAATTTTACAAGGATGTCAAAAGTGATTTCTAACTATTATTGAAAAGTTGAATTATCCACGTCTGTCCGTCCGTAAACACAACTCGTCTGTCATTATACCAGGTAGAATAACGAAATGAGGTGTCGAATGAAAGCTTATCATCTAAGGATGGCACTAAAGGTGAGCAATTTGAACTAGGACTAGAACCTATGTCAAAATTGGAAAGAAATCCTTTGTAAATGGTATAAAATTTTTTTTATTAAAAATCCCTTAAAAGGGCTACATCACAACAAAACGTTTTCGATTTTTATAAAAAATCATCATCAGTGTTCGATCTAAAAATTAGTATAACCGATTTAATGAATATAAAGGTAGTATTTAAATTTTGTCAATGGTTAGAGCAAGTTGGTTATACTTACAAACTGGACGCTAGCTGAGCCACAAAAGAAAAATATCTGGGTAAAAACCCTTTACATAAAATATAGATGCCTTAAAAGTGCATACTTCAATAAAAAGGCCTGTGATGGTCACATGGCAAACAGGATAATGCCCTAAGGGAAAGTATACAGGTTTCCCAACACGTGGGATCTAAATTGAGTTGATCATATTTCAATGACTTAATGGCAACTGAATGCGAAATGAGTGATGTTTCTGAAAGGTGTCAAAAGACAGATGGACAACGTGACGTGGAATTTACCCTGTATTACGACAGCCAACTAATTGTTAGTAAAATATATAATGAAAATTTTCATAGTAATAACAAACATCAACAAAGTTGTGGCTATAATTACATTTAAGTACCTTTAATATGTAAGATGAACGTGGAGTATGAAATGATTTTTATAATGTAAATAGAGAATTAGCCAGAATCTATGCAGCCACCTATACATAATTCAAAGGTTGATGAATGCGGTTCCTATTCAAATTGAAGTAAGTCCAACTGTGCTGTTGAAAATTTAATTTACTATGAATTAAAAGGAGTGTTTTTAAATGGAAGTCTGATATTAAAGTAGTGTTGAAATTAAGATAAGTTGTATGAGTCACAGGAGGAAATTAATATGTTATGGTACTGTGGTAGATTGAATCTGAATTGAATAGATCTAATTCATATATCTCATCAAATAATCCTAATAATACATCCTCATTCAATCTACCACCTACTTCTCAAAACACTTACTTCACCTCTTCTTTTCTTTCACTTTCAGATAAGAAACGTTTAGGCCACCTCAACACCCTGAAATTTATTAAAAACAAAGTCAAATCCAACAATCTTATCATAAGTAAAGCAGACAAAGGAAATTGTTTAGTGTTTATAGACCAAAATCTTAATCATGAAAAAGTGACTACTTTTCTATCTGATAATAATTTCACTCTACTTCATGAGGATCCTTCCAAAAAGTTCATAAACAAACTTAAAGACAACCTCAAACTTTTCACAGATTTTTTTTCAGAACATGATGCACCTTATTACAAAACATCCAGCAATCCTTTGACACCCAGACTGTATGGTTTACCTAAGATACACAAAGAGGGTATTCCAATTCGTCCAGTGGTTAGTTTCATAAACACTCCAGTGTCAATCCTTTCTAAATTCATACTTAACCTTATCAACACTATGACGAATTTTTCCCCTCGTTTCTCAGTCAAAAACACCAATCATCTAGTCAATAAACATCAACAAATTAATCTTCATCCCAACATTACTATGCTTTCATTCGACGTCAGCAGCCTTTTTACTTCGGTCCCCAAACAAGAAACTATTAATCTGGTACATTCTCTTCTTAGAGCCAGCTCCATTACTATGTCTACTATCAATTCAATCATTCAATTATTACAATTTTGCTTATCTCAAGATTTCTTTGTATTTAATAATACATATTACAGGCAACCTGATGGCCTAGCTATGGGTAGTTGTCTATCTCCTCTCTTAGCTGATATATTTATGGATCGTTTAGAATCTACACAGATTATGAAAAATCCTGAAATTCTACACTGGTTTCGATACGTAGATGATTGTCTAGTTTTCTTAACAGGACCCTCCACATCAGCTGATCTATTGCTTTCTAAAATTAATTAAATCCACCCCAATATTAAATTCACTATAGAACTTGAATCATCCAATTCAATTAACTTTCTCGACCTCACCATCACCAGATTAAATGACCACTTCGATTTTAGTATTTATAGGAAACCAACACAGACTGATCATGTCATACCCTTGTCTTCAAACCATCCAATGTCACATAAATACTCTGCCTTCCACAGTTACATACACCGTCTAGAAACCATCCCCCTATCTCAATCTAACTACACTAAAGGACTCAACACTATCAAACAAATTGCTTTCAATAACGGTTACGAACCAAATTTTATAACCAAACTCCTTCATAAGAGACAACTGAGGGTTCTGAGGGGGGCTGCGTTTCCCAGGGACCTGACCACCAGACCCATTTATGCTTCATTGCCTTTCCATCAAGAGAGCCTTTCCGGTGATATCAGTAATATTATCAAGAGATCAGTTGACAACATACACATCTCTTTTAAAGTTTCCAATAATTTAGGACAATGTCTTTCCAACTCCAAAGACCCTATCAACTACATGAATCGTAGTGGGGTTTATAAACTTCAATTCTCTGACTGTGATGCTACGTACATAGGAAGAACTTGTACGTCACTAGCATCTCGTTCCCTTGAACACACAAAAAGAGAGAACACTTCCACCTTTTCTCAACATTTAAAACAAAACAGGCATACTCTTAACATTCCGGAAAATGTTTCTCTAATACACAACATACCTCAAAAGAATTTCTTAAGAATGGACCTATACGAGGACTTGGAAATAATTAGAGAAAAGCAAAGAAGCCCTAACTGTGTTAACCGCCATGTGTCTTTCAATCGTGACTTCAATCCCTTACATCGTCAACTTTTTTCTTAACCTAAATCTCCAAACTTCTTTGCTGTTTCCAAACTCTTTTTCATTTATATTAACTTTTCCTCCATATTTACTTATTTAACAGATGGCATTTCTAACATCAACTCAATATCCCTTAACTTCTACTAGTCTTCCAAAATAATCTACTTTAACTTTTTCCACAGTTTTTATTAAATCGACCAGTCACAACTCTAACACTATTTGATCTCTTCCACCCAATTTCATAACTTATCGCCATTTGATCAGGTTTTCGTTATAGGTCCAACTAAACTTCAGAAAAATATTTATAAAAGGTTTTTATACTAATTCTTCCACTCTCTTATCCATAGGATGTGGGGTCTGGTTTCTGGGGCGCCCAGCCTTTTTCATCACACCTCATTACAGTAAACAATTCTGATATCAAATCACAAATTATTCACTACCTTCTAATTTTACACATATTGCTTGTTTTCCAATACACCTTCATACATCCATCCAGTTTTAAACCTTTTCAATTCAACTCGATAACTTGGTATAAAATATAAAAAATTAAAAAATCCCTATTTCATAAACATATTTAGTCCTAGATGCTTATGTTACATAAAAGGACCTCATACTTTTGCCAGGTTATTAGTTCAATTGATATTCTTCTTCACTTCAAATATCAACACTCAGGTACCTATAACCAATTAATTCACATATCATTATATCATATCAATTTCCTCCTGTGACTCATACAACTTATCTTAATTTCAACACTACTTTAATATCAGACTTCCATTTACTACAGACTCTCTAATTTACTCTGCCATTAGTACAATTAAACCAAACACTCCTTTTAATTCATAGTAAATTAAATTTTCAACAGCACAGTTGGACTTACTTCAATTTGAATAGGAACCGCATTCATCAACCTTTGAATTATGTATAGGTGGCTGCATAGATTCTGGCTAATTCTCTATTTACATTATAAAAATCATTTCATACTCCACGTTCATCTTACATATTCAAGGTAGGTACTTACTTAAATGTAATTATAGCCACAATTTTGTTGATGTTTGTTATTACTATGTAAATTTTCATTAAATATTTTACTAACAATTAGTTGGCTGTCGTAATACAGGGTAAATTCTACGTCACGTTGTCCATCTGTCTTTTGACACCTTTCAGAAACATCACTCATTTCGCATTCAGTTTCCATTAAGTTATTGAAATGTGATCAACTCAATTTGGATCCCACGTGTTGGGAAACCTGTATACTTTACCTTAGGGTATTATCCTGTTTGCCATGTGACCATCACAGGCCTTTTTATTGAAGTATGCACTTTTAAGGCATCTATATTTTATGTAAACGGTTTTTACCCAGATATTTTTCTTTTGTGGCTCAGCTAGCATCCAGTTTATAAGTATAACCAACTTGCTCTAACCTTTGTCAAAATTTAAATACTAACTTTATATTCATTAAATCGGTTATAATTATTTTTAGATCGAACACTGATGATGATTTTTTATAAAAATCGAAAACGTTTTGTTGTGATGTAGCCCTTTACAATTTTATACCTTTTACAAAGGATTTCCTTCCAATTTTGTGATTGATGGTATACAGCCAACTACAGGAAAACTTTTTCTTTTTCTTGTGGATTTTTAGAACCTATGTCTTAGAAATGTAACAGGAAGTACTGTTTTAAAGCCGCTGAAGAATACTAAAGACGAGAACAAATATATATTTTCTGTTTCACGACTGTCTGTCCGTCCGTCCGCAAATATAACTACTTTGTTATTAATACAGATAAAATGACAAGTAAGGTGCCGAATGAAAGCTTATAACCCAAGGATGGTACCTACTAAAGATTAGAATTTTGACCTCGGACTTCAGATTTTGAGTTGCAACTGGAAGTACCGTTTTAAAGTCACAGAAAAATTATAAGCGATATATTATTAGACGTGCCTTAGTAAGATGAGAATGTATCCTATTGGTTTTTATATCATTTCCGGTTAAAAAGTTCAAAACGGAAGTGTCATATTATAGTCACAGAAATAGTACATGCGACATATCAATCGAAGCGTATGGAAAAGTCGAGCTTGAATCTTTATTTTCGGTTTTGAAGTCATTTCCGTTTAAACAATTATGACCGAAAGTTTAGTAATAATAAGACAAAATTAGTGAAATTGTAGATATATGCATTGACGCACAGTTACAAGAATAGTTCAAATATCGACTTCCGGTTCTACTTTTGGTTACTTTGGGTGAAAAACTCTGACCTATGAAGTCCAATAATTACTTATTGTGTTTTAATTGGACCACGCATTCATTTTTTCTTTGTATAGGTATTTGACAAAACAAAATTAAATTTCAACAGAGTAGCCGAGCAACATGCACTATTTTCCATAGCAGTTCGATTTTATCGGCAACGCATCAGCCACTAAAGCGCTGATTTCCTCGAAAGCGGCACCGACAAACTACGACCGTAGCACTGCGATGAATTACGTCAGATTACGGTGAAAAATTCAAGGTCCTTCACTGCGGTAATGGAATGTGCAAACTCAGCAGGAGGTGGCTTCCAACGCATCCTTGGAAACCACCGCTATTATTTTGCATGGAACAGTTTTTTATGACGTCATTCATCGCAGTGTTACGGTCGTAGTTTGTCGGCACCGCTTTCGAGGAAACCAGCGCTTAACTGCAATAGTGTTCAAATACCAGCATTATTTCGGCCACATCGCTCGGCCATACGGAGATATTTTCGTTAGATGCTGCAATATTGCCATCAACATATCGAATATATATTGTCGGCAACATATTGCTTTAAAAATTAGCCCGTCTAAATGCCCCTTAAATCAATCATATTAAGAAAACAGCTCGCTAGTAGGTCAGTGTTACGCTTTTGATGCGTAAAAAACTGTAAAGCATATTATTTTAAACAGTCCTCTGTCAGAAGTAAAAATAGAAGGCAAGAATCAAGAAGTTTATGCGAAGCACTGGACCCAAAAAAATGATAAAAAACTCAAAAAATCAAACAAAAATACTTATATTTTTTGTTATTTGTATATGTACTCTTCCTCCGCTAATGACTGCGTAGTTACTGCCGATAATTGATAACAAACCTGCAATTACCAATTTTCTTAAAATAACACTCGCGCGAAAAACATTGAATACGGTAGGTAATTTATTTTCACAGGCTGATATATCGACTCTAGTTGATTGAACTCAAATCTCTTGTTTGGATGCACTTGCGAGTTATATTTACTTGTCCGTCGACGAAAATAGACCAAGATTGAAGTGTTTGTGCGAAATTAGGGTAGTAAACTTTAATGTTCCACTCTCTCTATCTCGAGGTAGTTGAATAGTTTAGTAAGTCTAGGCCATTGATCTTTAACGCAACGTTTTCCATAAATTTTGTTTAGTAAATAAGTTAAAAACCATTATATTATTATTATACTATTATAGCAAATTTATTGTAGGGGCGACGGGGAGAGTGGGGGGGGGGGGGGGTAAAATGATCGCCTAAGAAAAACACCTCTTAAAAATTGCAAAACGTTTTTAAAATTGCTTTAAATAAGGTAAACCTCTAAAAGAGTAATTTATCTTAACAGAACAGACATTTTTTTGAAAAAAATCTTTACTCACTTTTTAAAAATACACAAAATAAAAAAATAGCAACGGGATCATTTTACCCGCATATTGGGGGTAAAACAATCCCTTCTACAAAAACAAATATAACATCAAGAAAAAATGTCTTTAAGACCTAATCTTTCTCTGAACTCTGGCTAACGCAAAGGGAACATCGCAGCAATGTTCACAGAGGAATTCATCTTCGTCTTCTTCGACTCCCGCACACAATTCGTGAGCCCATTCCAAACATTTTCGGCATTGAATCCATCCATCAATCGAAGTAAAATATTCCTCGGAGCAGTAGAGACAAGTTGCATATTTTTGGTTGTCTTCTGAATGCGAAGAGTCGAATAGACATTCTTTTAGTTTCTTTTGTTGTTTTGGTTTCTTCTTACTACTTCCATTTCTCCTTATAATTGTCTTTCCCTTTGCTTCCTTCTTGTTGACGTCATCTTCAAGGGCAGTTTTGTATGACGTGCTAGTTAACACTGCACTTCCACAAGATTTCCTTTTTCTCGTGTGTCTCTTGCCTTGAATTTTAGGAAAAGGTTGGCAGTCTTGTGGTGTACCTTTAAACGATGAATCCATTTGTTCGTCTCGTCTTGAGCTGGGCCCAGGCTCAGGATTCTCGTACAGAACTTTTTTCGTTAGAGCCATTATCTGCTTTGTTGGTTATGCCTGTCGATAAATCAGCTACTTTACTTAAACTAGATCCTTGAGCCATCTCCTCACCATTATCAAGATCAGTTACTTCAGCTGCTAAGAAGTCAACATCTGAAAAAACCTCTGGGTCAAACGGAAATATGCCAGTTTTGCGGAACCTGTTAATATTATTTGTTGGCACACAAGCCTTTAAGTAGCCTTCGCAAAATATTTGGCTGATTTGAAACACTGACACGGTTCTACCAGAATGATGGTTCAACCATTTTTCTAATGCTTGGTCTAAATAAACGCTAAGTGGACCCATAACACCAACGTCCAGCGGCTGCAGCTTGTGCGTACAGTGAGGAGGTAAACACAAGGGAGTTATAAAGTTTTCTCTGGCACTAACAATAACATCGAGATTTCTGGTGTGCAATAAATGTCCATCTAATATAAGTAAGACGGGCTCATGGATACCTGGCTTCACAAAAGATACGAAATGAGCAAACCACTGCTTAAAAACTTCTGTACGCATCCAACCACTTTCATTACAAGCAAACATGGTACCCGGAGGAACTCCGTCTGTCAGTTCAGCTTTCATTCGCTTCCTGCTGACAATGAACATTGGGGGTACAAAACTTCCTGCAGCTGATACACAAAGTACAGCTGTCGTCGAAATTCCGCGCTGCGCTGATGTTACCCTCGCAACTTGTTTGGAACCTTTTTTTGCTAATATTCTTGAATTTCGCCCGGGATTAGTAGAAATCGAAGTCTCGTCAACGTTATAAACTTGGTAAGGAGCATAATTATTTTTTGCATAAATCTCTCTTAACAGATTAAAGAAGATGGTCACAACCGGTTTGTTGAATGCTCTTGCTGTAGCAGCCGAGGTCGCTTCAGGACATCTCAAGGAAATTTCTTGTTGCCTTTTTCGAAAACTATACATCCAATCTTTACCAACAGCTTTTTCGACATGGGAAAACTTGTGGGGCAGTTTGTTTTTTCAGCAAGCTGATACGCTTGCGCTGAATTGCCGCAAATCACGCAAGGTGAGTCCATACATCCTACTTTCAAAATCTAGGATATGGCTTACTAGTTCTTGTTCTTGTTCTGGGGAAAATACAGAGTGGCAGCTACCAAGTGACTTCTTCTCTAGCTTTGCTACCTTATTTTTGTCCATTACACGCCGTTTCAGCGACATTCTTGGCACCTGGAAGATTCGCGCATTCGAAGATTCCGACGGTAATCTTCTAATAACCGCTACGTCTGCTACAATGTTGCCAATATTACAGTTATTTTTCACAAAAGGTAAACTTTAAAACAAAAGGATCATTTCAACCCGCGGGGATCATTTTACCCCCTACCCCTATGGTTATATACAATATACATATAATGACATATAGATATTTATGTGTCATTATTATATACAATATTTTTATTTCGCTATGTCTTCTTAATACTTGTTTTTAAAGCCACCAATATCTGTCATTCATCATCAGGGATTTTCATTCCGGATGGAATGTTTGACGCACTTACTTAGAGCTCTTTGAGTCGCTTATTGCGATGAATCACTCCGCCTTCCACTTGTGAGTTGTCTGACACTAGTGTGTACACTTGTGTGTACTAAAATTACTAGCCAGTTGTGTCGAGTTTAGCGAACCGAATATATTTTAATTTCATAGCAAATGGAACAGTCCATTTTTAAAAAGGGGGAGGCCGTATACCCGTGTAAACCTTTTTAATGCTGTTAATAATAAATAATTATTGCTTTTAAAATATACTCAAATTGTATTTTTGAACATCTTATTTATTTTATATCATAATTAAATTCAGTATCAAATGTCATTGATGTTTTATTAATACTTAATTTAAAATTTAGTTTTACATTCACGAAGTGTCAAACTCAAATTTTAATGTAAATAACCTATGCTTTGCTTAACAAATTGAGATTAATAAACTAGCCTACTTATAGTAACGATTTCAGCTGGACATGTAGTGTGTCGGAAGAAAATAAAACGATTTTGACGTCACATTTTAGACTTTGAAGTCGATTATCTCGAATACGGTTAGAAATATCGAAATGCCGTTTTCAGAGTTGGATTCAGAAGAAAAAACTACATAAGCATACATCAATAAATCTGATCTGAGTATTGCAATAACGCAATAACGCAATAACACACGAAATGTTTTCATTGAAAAGTTTTCCGTGTGGTTCCTAGCTACGCAGACATACTGTATAAGAGCTTCTGTATAATAATTTTCAAATTGTAATACCATATTCAGATTCAGCATAATCAAAAACAAAATATAAACATATTTAATCAAAGTAAAATTATGAATTCAAAGATATTTTTAAAATAATTTATACAAAATAATTGTTATTGTTTAAACAATTAAAAAACAATTAGCGGCCAAATCTGCGAGTAGAACTTTTTACTTCTACATGTATGTAAACTAACAAAAATTTGAATTATATTGAATATTGAATTTTTCCGAAACAATGCCTCTTTTCGTTCTAATTGCACTTCCCTAATTAGGTATTAAAATATTACACTTATTCACTTAAACTCAAAAAATTTTAATCTCGTGTTCAGCTTTTACCATTATTTTTTAAATGAAACTCGTTCACTTTTTAGTTTATGCATTGAAGACCACCAGAAGTTTATCAAAAAGCAAAAATGTGTCTAAATTATTTTATTAAAATAAGGGGATGAAAAGATGTGGAAAATGCGATCAATTAAAATCGAGTAACTTTCAAAAATTTAAAATGTGTAAAGCGGCGGTACTGACAGAACTTGGGGTTAGCGGAAATTCTTTAAAATATGAACTTGCGGACTACCACTACTTCAGAATATTTTTTACTGCTACACCAGCCTTTCCCTGCGACAAGTTTGGTGATTATAAAGAGCAGAATGGCGGAAATACTTCAGTTTTCATATTTAGTTACACGATAGTCCATCAGAAGAACACATCAATGCAAAAAAAATCCTTCACATAATTCGAGAAACGGTTTTATTGGATGACTAGTTCAGATGTAAAGGACTGGTATAGTAAATACCACCACCTGTGCTACGATTCAATGAGAGAATACAATGGTGGAAGTCCTTTTGAAAGAATAGGTTTGGATATTGCCATTTCCACACACTTGAAAATGGATGCCGGTACATATTGGTCATGATATTACAATACCAATTGGGTCGAGATTTACACAATTCCAGATCTGAAGTCGGCCATTATTGGGGATGTGTTAATAAAGGAGTACAGGGTTATTCAATATATTTTGACCCCGCTGTACACTGCTTTATTTACAGAATTAGAAAAAAAACGTAAAATACAAAAGTTATTCGATTTTAAATTATGATTTTTTGACATATATCTTACTAGTGACGTCATTCGTCTGGGCGTGATGACGTAATCGACATTTTTTTAATGAGAATAGGGGTCGTGTGCTAGCTCATCTGAAAGGTTAGTCAGTTCTCTATTCAGTAATATAAACATTAAGATAATGAAAAAATTGAAAAAATGAATGACCATTTTCAATTTCGTTGCAAAACGAAAATACAGCCGAACCATATTCCAGTCCAATCAGAGAGTGCTGCAAGCACCTCTACCGGTTTCGAAACTTATTAGTCTCTCATCAGGAGGCACATATGCTGCTCTCCCTGATCCAACCAAAACAAACCCCAGCGTGCAGTCCCGAATTGCAACGAACGAAATGGCATAGATGCCCTAGCGGCAACTGCTAGCAAAAGACTAAGTTTTCACTCTAATGGCATATAACATATCCCACCAGAATGAAAACAATGGGAACCTTCTCTGGTTACACCTCCGAGGCTTCTACAATTTGCAAGCCATACGGATGCTGAGACTAAGGAAGATGAGGGAATTCTACAATTTACAATTCACGTCACATCTGCTCAGCGCGGTAAAGTTCCAACGAGACTGGTTCCCTTCATACTCCACACAGAGTAAATGTAAATCAAAAATGAATGACCATTTTCAATTTCGTTGCAAAACGAAAATACAGCCGAACCATATTCCAGTCCAATCAGAGAGTGCTGCAAGCACCTCTACCGGTTTCGAAACTTATTAGTCTCTCATCAGGAGGCACATATGCTGCTCTCCCTGATCCAACCAAAACAAACCCCAGCGTGCAGTCCCGAATTGCAACGAACGAAATGGCATAGATGCCCTAGCGGCAACTGCTAGCAAAAGACTAAGTTTTCACTCTAATGGCATATAACATATCCCACCAGAATGAAAACAATGGGAACCTTCTCTGGTTACACCTCCGAGGCTTCTACAATTTGCAAGCCATACGGATGCTGAGACTAAGGAAGATGAGGGAATTCTACAATTTACAATTCACGTCACATCTGCTCAGCGCGGTAAAGTTCCAACGAGACTGGTTCCCTTCATACTCCACACAGAGTAAATGTAAATCAAAAATGAATGACCATTTTCAATTTCGTTGCAAAACGAAAATACAGCCGAACCATATTCCAGTCCAATCAGAGAGTGCTGCAAGCACCTCTACCGGTTTCGAAACTTATTAGTCTCTCATCAGGAGGCACATATGCTGCTCTCCCTGATCCAACCAAAACAAACCCCAGCGTGCAGTCCCGAATTGCAACGAACGAAATGGCATAGATGCCCTAGCGGCAACTGCTAGCAAAAGACTAAGTTTTCACTCTAATGGCATATAACATATCCCACCAGAATGAAAACAATGGGAACCTTCTCTGGTTACACCTCCGAGGCTTCTACAATTTGCAAGCCATACGGATGCTGAGACTAAGGAAGATGAGGGAATTCTACAATTTACAATTCACGTCACATCTGCTCAGCGCGGTAAAGTTCCAACGAGACTGGTTCCCTTCATACTCCACACAGAGTAAATGTAAATCAAAAATGAATGACCATTTTCAATTTCGTTGCAAAACGAAAATACAGCCGAACCATATTCCAGTCCAATCAGAGAGTGCTGCAAGCACCTCTACCGGTTTCGAAACTTATTAGTCTCTCATCAGGAGGCACATATGCTGCTCTCCCTGATCCAACCAAAACAAACCCCAGCGTGCAGTCCCGAATTGCAACGAACGAAATGGCATAGATGCCCTAGCGGCAACTGCTAGCAAAAGACTAAGTTTTCACTCTAATGGCATATAACATATCCCACCAGAATGAAAACAATGGGAACCTTCTCTGGTTACACCTCCGAGGCTTCTACAATTTGCAAGCCATACGGATGCTGAGACTAAGGAAGATGAGGGAATTCTACAATTTACAATTCACGTCACATCTGCTCAGCGCGGTAAAGTTCCAACGAGACTGGTTCCCTTCATACTCCACACAGAGTAAATGTAAATCAAAAATGAATGACCATTTTCAATTTCGTTGCAAAACGAAAATACAGCCGAACCATATTCCAGTCCAATCAGAGAGTGCTGCAAGCACCTCTACCGGTTTCGAAACTTATTAGTCTCTCATCAGGAGGCACATATGCTGCTCTCCCTGATCCAACCAAAACAAACCCCAGCGTGCAGTCCCGAATTGCAACGAACGAAATGGCATAGATGCCCTAGCGGCAACTGCTAGCAAAAGACTAAGTTTTCACTCTAATGGCATATAACATATCCCACCAGAATGAAAACAATGGGAACCTTCTCTGGTTACACCTCCGAGGCTTCTACAATTTGCAAGCCATACGGATGCTGAGACTAAGGAAGATGAGGGAATTCTACAATTTACAATTCACGTCACATCTGCTCAGCGCGGTAAAGTTCCAACGAGACTGGTTCCCTTCATACTCCACACAGAGTAAATGTAAATCAAAAATGAATGACCATTTTCAATTTCGTTGCAAAACGAAAATACAGCCGAACCATATTCCAGTCCAATCAGAGAGTGCTGCAAGCACCTCTACCGGTTTCGAAACTTATTAGTCTCTCATCAGGAGGCACATATGCTGCTCTCCCTGATCCAACCAAAACAAACCCCAGCGTGCAGTCCCGAATTGCAACGAACGAAATGGCATAGATGCCCTAGCGGCAACTGCTAGCAAAAGACTAAGTTTTCACTCTAATGGCATATAACATATCCCACCAGAATGAAAACAATGGGAACCTTCTCTGGTTACACCTCCGAGGCTTCTACAATTTGCAAGCCATACGGATGCTGAGACTAAGGAAGATGAGGGAATTCTACAATTTACAATTCACGTCACATCTGCTCAGCGCGGTAAAGTTCCAACGAGACTGGTTCCCTTCATACTCCACACAGAGTAAATGTAAATCAAAAATGAATGACCATTTTCAATTTCGTTGCAAAACGAAAATACAGCCGAACCATATTCCAGTCCAATCAGAGAGTGCTGCAAGCACCTCTACCGGTTTCGAAACTTATTAGTCTCTCATCAGGAGGCACATATGCTGCTCTCCCTGATCCAACCAAAACAAACCCCAGCGTGCAGTCCCGAATTGCAACGAACGAAATGGCATAGATGCCCTAGCGGCAACTGCTAGCAAAAGACTAAGTTTTCACTCTAATGGCATATAACATATCCCACCAGAATGAAAACAATGGGAACCTTCTCTGGTTACACCTCCGAGGCTTCTACAATTTGCAAGCCATACGGATGCTGAGACTAAGGAAGATGAGGGAATTCTACAATTTACAATTCACGTCACATCTGCTCAGCGCGGTAAAGTTCCAACGAGACTGGTTCCCTTCATACTCCACACAGAGTAAATGTAAATCAAAAATGAATGACCATTTTCAATTTCGTTGCAAAACGAAAATACAGCCGAACCATATTCCAGTCCAATCAGAGAGTGCTGCAAGCACCTCTACCGGTTTCGAAACTTATTAGTCTCTCATCAGGAGGCACATATGCTGCTCTCCCTGATCCAACCAAAACAAACCCCAGCGTGCAGTCCCGAATTGCAACGAACGAAATGGCATAGATGCCCTAGCGGCAACTGCTAGCAAAAGACTAAGTTTTCACTCTAATGGCATATAACATATCCCACCAGAATGAAAACAATGGGAACCTTCTCTGGTTACACCTCCGAGGCTTCTACAATTTGCAAGCCATACGGATGCTGAGACTAAGGAAGATGAGGGAATTCTACAATTTACAATTCACGTCACATCTGCTCAGCGCGGTAAAGTTCCAACGAGACTGGTTCCCTTCATACTCCACACAGAGTAAATGTAAATCAAAAATGAATGACCATTTTCAATTTCGTTGCATTGTAGAATTCCCTCATCTTCCTTAGTCTCAGCATCCGTATGGCTTGCAAATTGTAGAAGCCTCGGAGGTGTAACCAGAGAAGGTTCCCATTGTTTTCATTCTGGTGGGATATGTTATATGCCATTAGAGTGAAAACTTAGTCTTTTGCTAGCAGTTGCCGCTAGGGCATCTATGCCATTTCGTTCGTTGCAATTCGGGACTGCACGCTGGGGTTTGTTTTGGTTGGATCAGGGAGAGCAGCATATGTGCCTCCTGATGAGAGACTAATAAGTTTCGAAACCGGTAGAGGTGCTTGCAGCACTCTCTGATTGGACTGGAATATGGTTCGGCTGTATTTTCGTTTTGCAACGAAATTGAAAATGGTCATTCATTTTTGATTTACATTTACTCTGTGTGGAGTATGAAGGGAACCAGTCTCGTTGGAACTTTACCGCGCTGAGCAGATGTGACGTGAATTGTAAATTGTAGAATTCCCTCATCTTCCTTAGTCTCAGCATCCGTATGGCTTGCAAATTGTAGAAGCCTCGGAGGTGTAACCAGAGAAGGTTCCCATTGTTTTCATTCTGGTGGGATATGTTATATGCCATTAGAGTGAAAACTTAGTCTTTTGCTAGCAGTTGCCGCTAGGGCATCTATGCCATTTCGTTCGTTGCAATTCGGGACTGCACGCTGGGGTTTGTTTTGGTTGGATCAGGGAGAGCAGCATATGTGCCTCCTGATGAGAGACTAATAAGTTTCGAAACCGGTAGAGGTGCTTGCAGCACTCTCTGATTGGACTGGAATATGGTTCGGCTGTATTTTCGTCTTGCAACGAAATTGAAAATGGTCATTCATTTTTGATTTACATTTACTCTGTGTGGAGTATGAAGGGAACCAGTCTCGTTGGAACTTTACCGCGCTGAGCAGATGTGACGTGAATTGTAAATTGTAGAATTCCCTCATCTTCCTTAGTCTCAGCATCCGTATGGCTTGCAAATTGTAGAAGCCTCGGAGGTGTAACCAGAGAAGGTTCCCATTGTTTTCATTCTGGTGGGATATGTTATATGCCATTAGAGTGAAAACTTAGTCTTTTGCTAGCAGTTGCCGCTAGGGCATCTATGCCATTTCGTTCGTTGCAATTCGGGACTGCACGCTGGGGTTTGTTTTGGTTGGATCAGGGAGAGCAGCATATGTGCCTCCTGATGAGAGACTAATAAGTTTCGAAACCGGTAGAGGTGCTTGCAGCACTCTCTGATTGGACTGGAATATGGTTCGGCTGTATTTTCGTTTTGCAACGAAATTGAAAATGGTCATTCATTTTTGATTTACATTTACTCTGTGTGGAGTATGAAGGGAACCAGTCTCGTTGGAACTTTACCGCGCTGAGCAGATGTGACGTGAATTGTAAATTGTAGAATTCCCTCATCTTCCTTAGTCTCAGCATCCGTATGGCTTGCAAATTGTAGAAGCCTCGGAGGTGTAACCAGAGAAGGTTCCCATTGTTTTCATTCTGGTGGGATATGTTATATGCCATTAGAGTGAAAACTTAGTCTTTTGCTAGCAGTTGCCGCTAGGGCATCTATGCCATTTCGTTCGTTGCAATTCGGGACTGCACGCTGGGGTTTGTTTTGGTTGGATCAGGGAGAGCAGCATATGTGCCTCCTGATGAGAGACTAATAAGTTTCGAAACCGGTAGAGGTGCTTGCAGCACTCTCTGATTGGACTGGAATATGGTTCGGCTGTATTTTCGTTTTGCAACGAAATTGAAAATGGTCATTCATTTTTGATTTACATTTACTCTGTGTGGAGTATGAAGGGAACCAGTCTCGTTGGAACTTTACCGCGCTGAGCAGATGTGACGTGAATTGTAAATTGTAGAATTCCCTCATCTTCCTTAGTCTCAGCATCCGTATGGCTTGCAAATTGTAGAAGCCTCGGAGGTGTAACCAGAGAAGGTTCCCATTGTTTTCATTCTGGTGGGATATGTTATATGCCATTAGAGTGAAAACTTAGTCTTTTGCTAGCAGTTGCCGCTAGGGCATCTATGCCATTTCGTTCGTTGCAATTCGGGACTGCACGCTGGGGTTTGTTTTGGTTGGATCAGGGAGAGCAGCATATGTGCCTCCTGATGAGAGACTAATAAGTTTCGAAACCGGTAGAGGTGCTTGCAGCACTCTCTGATTGGACTGGAATATGGTTCGGCTGTATTTTCGTTTTGCAACGAAATTGAAAATGGTCATTCATTTTTGATTTACATTTACTCTGTGTGGAGTATGAAGGGAACCAGTCTCGTTGGAACTTTACCGCGCTGAGCAGATGTGACGTGAATTGTAAATTGTAGAATTCCCTCATCTTCCTTAGTCTCAGCATCCGTATGGCTTGCAAATTGTAGAAGCCTCGGAGGTGTAACCAGAGAAGGTTCCCATTGTTTTCATTCTGGTGGGATATGTTATATGCCATTAGAGTGAAAACTTAGTCTTTTGCTAGCAGTTGCCGCTAGGGCATCTATGCCATTTCGTTCGTTGCAATTCGGGACTGCACGCTGGGGTTTGTTTTGGTTGGATCAGGGAGAGCAGCATATGTGCCTCCTGATGAGAGACTAATAAGTTTCGAAACCGGTAGAGGTGCTTGCAGCACTCTCTGATTGGACTGGAATATGGTTCGGCTGTATTTTCGTTTTGCAACGAAATTGAAAATGGTCATTCATTTTTGATTTACATTTACTCTGTGTGGAGTATGAAGGGAACCAGTCTCGTTGGAACTTTACCGCGCTGAGCAGATGTGACGTGAATTGTAAATTGTAGAATTCCCTCATCTTCCTTAGTCTCAGCATCCGTATGGCTTGCAAATTGTAGAAGCCTCGGAGGTGTAACCAGAGAAGGTTCCCATTGTTTTCATTCTGGTGGGATATGTTATATGCCATTAGAGTGAAAACTTAGTCTTTTGCTAGCAGTTGCCGCTAGGGCATCTATGCCATTTCGTTCGTTGCAATTCGGGACTGCACGCTGGGGTTTGTTTTGGTTGGATCAGGGAGAGCAGCATATGTGCCTCCTGATGAGAGACTAATAAGTTTCGAAACCGGTAGAGGTGCTTGCAGCACTCTCTGATTGGACTGGAATATGGTTCGGCTGTATTTTCGTTTTGCAACGAAATTGAAAATGGTCATTCATTTTTGATTTACATTTACTCTGTGTGGAGTATGAAGGGAACCAGTCTCGTTGGAACTTTACCGCGCTGAGCAGATGTGACGTGAATTGTAAATTGTAGAATTCCCTCATCTTCCTTAGTCTCAGCATCCGTATGGCTTGCAAATTGTAGAAGCCTCGGAGGTGTAACCAGAGAAGGTTCCCATTGTTTTCATTCTGGTGGGATATGTTATATGCCATTAGAGTGAAAACTTAGTCTTTTGCTAGCAGTTGCCGCTAGGGCATCTATGCCATTTCGTTCGTTGCAATTCGGGACTGCACGCTGGGGTTTGTTTTGGTTGGATCAGGGAGAGCAGCATATGTGCCTCCTGATGAGAGACTAATAAGTTTCGAAACCGGTAGAGGTGCTTGCAGCACTCTCTGATTGGACTGGAATATGGTTCGGCTGTATTTTCGTTTTGCAACGAAATTGAAAATGGTCATTCATTTTTGATTTACATTTACTCTGTGTGGAGTATGAAGGGAACCAGTCTCGTTGGAACTTTACCGCGCTGAGCAGATGTGACGTGAATTGTAAATTGTAGAATTCCCTCATCTTCCTTAGTCTCAGCATCCGTATGGCTTGCAAATTGTAGAAGCCTCGGAGGTGTAACCAGAGAAGGTTCCCATTGTTTTCATTCTGGTGGGATATGTTATATGCCATTAGAGTGAAAACTTAGTCTTTTGCTAGCAGTTGCCGCTAGGGCATCTATGCCATTTCGTTCGTTGCAATTCGGGACTGCACGCTGGGGTTTGTTTTGGTTGGATCAGGGAGAGCAGCATATGTGCCTCCTGATGAGAGACTAATAAGTTTCGAAACCGGTAGAGGTGCTTGCAGCACTCTCTGATTGGACTGGAATATGGTTCGGCTGTATTTTCGTTTTGCAACGAAATTGAAAATGGTCATTCATTTTTGATTTACATTTACTCTGTGTGGAGTATGAAGGGAACCAGTCTCGTTGGAACTTTACCGCGCTGAGCAGATGTGACGTGAATTGTAAATTGTAGAATTCCCTCATCTTCCTTAGTCTCAGCATCCGTATGGCTTGCAAATTGTAGAAGCCTCGGAGGTGTAACCAGAGAAGGTTCCCATTGTTTTCATTCTGGTGGGATATGTTATATGCCATTAGAGTGAAAACTTAGTCTTTTTATTAAGATAATGATTTATACAAAGTGTTCAAATTTTTTTTTTAATAAATTAATTGACACAAAAAGAAGAATGTATGTAATTTGTTTATTTCAAAATACATTCTACTGCTGTCAGAAAACGGAAATAATTGTTTATTGAACGAATAAATGTTTATTGAACAAATAAACATTACTTTTTACTTAAATTCAATGTTCAAGCTGCCACAAATCTGCCTCTTGGTAGGTTGAACATTGAATTTAAGCAAAAAGCAATATTTATTTGTGCAATAAACTTTTATTTCTGTTTTCTAACAGCAGTAGAAGATATTTTAAATTCAATAAATTACATATAATACGTATCCTTCTTTTTGTGTCAAATATTTTAATTAAATTTTTCTTCTTTGACACCCTGTATAAATAATTATCTTAATATTTATACTACTGAATAGAGAATTAAATAACCTATTGAATGAGGTATCACACGATCCCTATTTTCATTTAAAAAAATAGTCGATTACGTCACCACGCCCAGATGGATGACGTGACGAGTATGATATTTATGTCAAAAAAATCATAATTTAAAAATTGAATAACTTTTGTATTCTACATTTTTTTCTAATTCTGTAAATAAAGTAGGTTTCAGAGGGGTCAAAATATAGTGAATAACCCTGTACATCAGCCGATTTGGTGCACTTTTTGAGATCCATATTAACCAAGGAAGGAAATTCGAGACCGACCTATTCCGCAGCATCTGCGACAGACAAGGTATGATCACCCGCAATTGGATGGAATGATAGAGCGAACGAATAAGACAGTTGGCAACTATTTGGTAAACATTGTAAGCAATCACCAGCGTGGAACAAGAAACGTTACGATACTCAAGCCGAAAAGGGCCGTTTTAAGAACAATAATAAAGTCTGGTTCTATAATCAAAAGAAGCGAAAGTGTTGTTGTACCAAGTCGCAGTAGTTCTAGGAAAGGAAGATCCGTATCCTATTAGGGGAAGATTAACTTTATCATCTACCGAATAATCAAGATTTCGAGGAGAAAACCGATGATAATACAACATAACCGATTGACACCACTCAAAGAATCCCACGAAGTAGATGAAGAAGTGATGAAAAATTGATGAGTGTACTGGTGAATTCATGAGGAATTAGCAAGTAAAGCAAGGCGCGGTGTTACTAATGAAAAAATCAAGATCTAATCTCCCTTCCAGATGACTACTCACTCACCAGTAGCATTCCGGTCAGTATTAAAGATGCATACATACAATGCCAACTACCAGCTCCTGGAAAAACTTTTAAACTCTACGATATATCAAATTACCTTTTTCTATATGGTAATAAAAGACACTGCTAATGACCAGTCCACCAACCAAGATGTATAAGAAACATTACTTTAATGAGGGAACCCGTGTAGACAGATTTTCCAGTGTAGTCGCTAACCTCCACTAAATGAGACAGCACTACAAGGAGAACCAAGGAGCATCTGCTTGTGTCGAATGTGCAAAAATTATCCATGCCAAAGCTAAAATGCCGCCAAATGGATTGCAAGTTGTTCGAAATATGGTGGAAATAATCTTTAAAGGTACCGATATCCATTAGTCTGTTGCAATCTGCAAGGTTGCAGGTGCAGATAAAATACTGTCTCTTACAAAGAAGTTAAAAATATGTCCAACTGCCAATAGCAGTATCCAGTTCCAGTACTGACAAGGTCCTTGGAGGAACCATCTCTTATGGGGCAATGCTACGCCAGTGCTTGCTACACCCCTGAACATTTCGAAAAATGAAGCGTCTATATAAAGGAAAATTAGGTTTTGGGAGATAATCAAAATGTTCTGCAATGTTCAAGACTACGGTCGTCATTACTACCTTAAAATTCCATCAGCCAAATACAAAATTACCATTTATACCCCTTCTATTTGTAGTTTTTTTTTAATTTAAGATTACCTAACGAACCAGTCATTTTCCTTTCTTCCAAAATTGAATTTTAATTTCCAATTTCTGATAATTATACAAATCTAATGCCTTTGTCAACCGTTTCCCAAGCCGTTTTGACGATCAAATATCGGTAAATGAATTAATATCCAGTCATTCCATTATCTCTGGAAAACTTTCAAGCTTTATCGATTTATATTTCTTAACTTGTTATTCTCATACATATTTAATACAATTTGAACCGACGATAAAAACTTCTAGATTCTCCTTATTCGCCGAGTCATTTTTCGATAATTCTTTATTGTATTTCTCTGTAATGGACTAAGAATAGGTACAACAGTAAACACTAATAACTAGTAATAAACTTTGATGTATTCATAAATTCTAAATGTATTTGTCTGACTGCAATGCACATAAATCATAAAGTTTATTAATAAGCATAAGAAACTAAAAAATATAAGTTTTAAATATAGTAACTTATATTTTAAAAATATAAGTTACTTATTTATTTATAAGTTTTTATATTCTTATACTATAAAGCAATAATAAGTCTCGTATAGTCTAAAGTGAACGTATTTCTTTCTCAAGTTGATCTTTTCAAACCTGCAATGAAGACAACCTTCTTTTTAACCCTTCTAATATCGAGTTCTGCCCGTTACAATAAAGACAGGATAGGACAAAACTAACCCTTAACAGTAGGAATATACGAATAACAAATTTAATTAATTTTTAGTTTCTACAATTTTCCACAGAATTCAGAGGACCACGTAAACAAATAAACGGGTATGAACAGAAGAAGTAGGTCGTGGTGCAGGTGGAGGTCGCGGTGGATGCTAGTAGTTAAGTCGCGGTCGATGTCGATAGCCGGAGCAAGGAGGTTACCTGCGCTGCTCAGTCGAGCTAGGACCCCTATCAAGTGAAGTAATATGATAAAATTTGGATGACAAAATGATTGTGCTTTTACGATATTGTGTCAGTCAAGTGAAGTTAGTGATGAAATGTCAGCTGTACCCAAGTGGTGACTGATAGTTAATATACCCAATAGTGTATCCGGGTCTGATTTCACAATACGGAAGTGAGCTGCACAATTGCTATCGAATCCTTCTTCATATTTAGCACTTGAAATTCAAAAATGAACTGAATACGCATTAAGAGATTATAGGTAGTAACTCGAGTACCGTAGCGCAAGAAAAATGGCAGGTGACAGCGGAATGACAACTTGGGCTTGAACGTACCAATCACAGTAGGCATCCATGTAAAAACAAACTTATTGATTTTCAAAAGCATCGATGTAAATCTCCTGGATGGTATCGTGCTAAACCTCCATCGCGACTTACCTGCTATGTTCTCTTCCATTCACTACAATGTGTTTGTTTTACATGGATGTTGACATCGACCGCGACCGCGATCTCCACCTCCACCACTACCCACTTGTTCTGTTCTTACTCCTTACTCTAAGGGACCTTTTCGACATACCGAAGAAACCTTCCTTTCAGTGTTCTTTGTGGTTTCTGAGGTGTGTTCTGACACGTGTACTGGGAAAGTTAACTTTTTACATTATACAATTATGTACATGAGCAACAGTAGTGACGACAGTGATTGCATGTCTTCATGTGAAAAGTGGTGGATCACTTGTACTTATTCAAATCGCCAGTTTTCGACTCATCCTATGTATAAAAAAAAGATAGTATCTAGGCGAAACATCCATCCAAAAAGTTAGTCTCTAAGTGAAACATCCATCCATCCAAACAACATCCATCACCTATTTAAAAAGCTTAAGGAACACCACTCAGACCGATTTTATGCTTAGTATCTAGTAGAATATCATCACTTACATATATAAAGAGCTTAAGAAACACCACACAGACAGGTTTTATGCTTATAAAAAAACTAGTCTGAATATATTTCAGTATGTATCAGATGATACAGAGGATACATTTCAATAAGATACATTTATGCTAATCTCCGGCGAATATCACGTGGTTTGAAAACTACCAATATACTTGTAATTTACCACACGATCAACAGCTCGATCACAATGTAAAACAAACTATTTTTTTTTTATTCAAAACAAAGCCGCGTCATCCCGAAGGATATTAGCGACATGACGGTTGTAATTTACAATGTATACAAATATTAGTAATATAAAAATGGTAATACCTATGTAGTAGTTACATGATTAAATTTTGTACAATATATTGATACAAGATATATAACCCATTAGTTTTCTGTAAAGAAAGTTCTTTCCCAGTAACGTTTGCAAGCTATTCGAGATGCCATATTTCAAGATGCCTTTCAATAGTATATTTAGGACAATCAATTAAGAAATCATCTGTACTGTCTGCTACATTACAAACGGAACATTTTGGAGCTTCGCTGTTTGTAAATAGGTGTGCGTGTGTAATACCTACCATGGCCCAGTCTCAGACGTGTTGAGATTATTTGGGATTTTTTGTTTATTGCTCTCGGTTGCCACGAAGAAATGTCACTTTTAATCAGTTTTAGTTTCGATACAGAGTTTTGCCACTCCCGGTTCCACGCACTTAACAATTTATTTTTGAAAAAGGCTTTAAAATCACTTGCCACACTCCGATATTCGATCTCCTATTCGTCATTACCAATAGCATCGCGAGCACTTACTTGTGAATGTTATTTTTGACTTAATTGAGAAGTGTCCCTGTCAGAGTCAGAAATTTTGTAACAATCTGAACAAACATTTTCTTATAATGAATGGGTTGCATGTGTGAGTCCATACTATTGTAGTAAAGAAAAAAGAGACGTTCTCACAAACAATTGTTTGTGAGAACGTCTCTTTTTTCTTTACTACAAACATTTTCTTCTTAATAGACGTTAATTTGCGCTTTATACTTCTATTCTTAAGTGGGGATATACTTTTGTGAACATATCAGTTAGACTGACGTAATATTTTGTGTATTCTTGAATGATACTCAAGGGATCAGCAGAACCGGTAATGTTAGTTAGAAGTATATCCAGTTGTTTGTAATCAAGAACGAAAGGTGGAGAATTATGTTCAATAAACGTTTTTGCGGGTTCTAGTAGCAGTGATACAGAGTTACTACTACTGTCCGTCGAAACAGTTTTGGTTTTCTTGATTTTTTGCCAAATTTTAGGCTCAAGGAACAACTTGCATTCTGCTGAAGAAGACTCGACTTCAGGCGAAGTTATATCATCAACGGTGCGCTTATGGGAGTAGGATTCTTGAGCAATGTTTGTTATCGTGGTTGTTGTGTTTGAATCGTGGGAAGCTAACATCGGTTCTTCTAAAAGTTGATGTACATGTTGGGAAT
Source organism: Diabrotica virgifera virgifera (assembly GCF_917563875.1). Classification (NCBI taxonomy): domain Eukaryota; kingdom Metazoa; phylum Arthropoda; class Insecta; order Coleoptera; family Chrysomelidae; genus Diabrotica; species Diabrotica virgifera. The sequence goes on along the minus strand of NC_065444.1, from coordinate 89,639,871 downwards.
CTGCATTGCTGGGAACGTGGGAGATTAACATTGCTTCTGATAGTGTATGTGTTTGTTGCGAAACTGAATTCTCTAGGCTGGGTAAAGATTTTTCATTATTTGAATGTTGATCTTCCAGAACTGTTGATTCGGAACACTGAGATGCTTTTTGGTCAGACTTCTTGCAATTGTAGCAACCAAACTATCTTGTGATAGGAAAATCCTATGAAAGGTATTATCAAACTCAAGTAGAAATGATTCCGGAAGTGTTAAATTGTGGAGACTGATGTATATTTGTCTACTAAAGCTGATAATATGGTTATATTCAGGTAAGGTGGCACTAATTTTAAGGAATGTCATAGGTGACGCCGGTACTATATTAATAGTTTGTAATTGGTTGATTAGTATTTCATGAGGTATGGAGGGGCATACGTTGGAGAGGACAATCCTCTCTGCTGGTGTTATTAATTTCCTAGCTCGAACAATTTCGCCTTGAATTTCAATGTATCCTTTGTTGGTCATGAAATCTTCTACCAGCTGTTTGCTAGATAGGTACATACAGATGGGATCGTTAGACAGTCGAGAGCAGAATATAATATTTTTGGGTTGGATTATATTTCCCAAGGGGATAAGGTATTCTTGGAGTTTGGTATTGTCTAGTGCATTAAAAATGATCGCGTTCTCTATAGAAGGAAACTGAACTTTTGAAGTTGCTAAAGAATATGTTTGTGAGATATTTTGTTGATATTGGATTTTGGATTGCATTGTGGTAACATTATTTTCCATTGTTAGTTAATTTCATTAAACACTCTTTGTCAATAAAAAGGATCCTGACCACCTGCAAAAACAGGTATATGGGTCTGTATCAAGACAGGTGTAATTAACGTGAAACCACGGATAAGGAGAAATTGTTTATAATAGAATTAACAAACTGTCCCAATATATTAAATTCAAAACGTTTTTACAACGAAATTAATTAAATCTTGTACACTTACAGTTATCTGTTATAATTAGGTACAAATTCACAATTTATAATTTTACGGGGCCGTGTTAGGAACAAAATTTATTATCTCCATGCAGAGCCGAACTCCCCAACAAACTATTTTGTTTTGGCATGGACATCGCTGTAAACTGCGATGATAGGTTGCGAGGGTGAACGGGTGAAACATCTTTGGTATGAGCGATCTCATAAGAAAATGTAGGTTTGCTTTGACATCGATGTAGCGACCTCCACCGCGTACATCCATGTATGTGTCTTCGGTATGTCTCTACCCTAAGTCCTATTCTGAGTCTGTATAGCGTGGGCGTACTGCGAAAATCCACTAACTTACAAAAGTAAAGTTTTGAGTAAAACGCATTTAAACATTACCTAATGGATTACCTCTTAAAAATCGGGTACACTGGCTGTTCCAGTTTTGGTACCTGGATATAATTTTAAAGGATGTTAACCACAGGTGGTATGCACATACATGTACTTAAAAATATTTGGAAAAACATTATTTTGTTCATGAAAACTTAGAAAAAGATGGAGTTAGTTGATTTTCTTTGTCATTTAATGTGCCGATTTTGAGCACGGTGGATGACGAATTTGGAGATATAGGGTTTTTCCTGTTAACATATTGTTGTTTGTGGATTTAATGGTAGTAAAAGGTCAAAATTGAAAAAAATGGAGTTAGTGGTTTTCCCAGTGCGCCCACGAAGGAAAGATTTGTATCTTTATAACCAAATGTTTTTTTCTGAATTGATGGTGTGAAATCATGGTATGCACTTTTAATGTGAATTATGTGTGAATCCCATTATTAATCAATATGTTGTTTAACACGACGCAATATTCAAATGTTGCGGAAAATAGCTACTTCATCAATGAAAAATGTGTTGTGCTATAATATGTCGGCAAAACTAACCCATCATTACCGTACTTTATTAATGGAAATCTCTTAAACTCGAAATTTCCCAAAACGATCCTGAGGGGTTAATTAATAATGACTTAAGGGCACCCAAAGTCCGAAAATTGAATTTTTTAACTTTCTTGGGTTATGATTGAAAATTATTCTCTGAAATCTTCTCTTTCCAACGATATATAACACATTATACATAGTATAAAATATCCATGGTTACAAAATTATTTGTTTTCTGAACGTCTGGACTCAACTTACCGTGTACCGGTAGCTTTATTTTCTATTAGTGTTTTACGTTTTTGCGATTTCCCGAATACTAGGTTTTTATATTTGATGTCAAACATCTCTGGATCTTTAGATGATAGAAGGTCCAAATTTTTACAGTAGTTGTAAATAGGCAATATCAAGTGCCGCGTAAAGCCTTATTGAAAAGTGTACAAAAACAAGTAAAATAAAAAATAAAATCTACACTTTCTTGGGTCTTTTCTGTAGGAGTATTTTAAAAATAAAATAAATGTTTCTTTCACTCCAACTTTACAAAACTCTACGAGGCACTAAAAAATACATGTAGTTTCAAAATAAAAAAAGAATTAGGTCTTGAAGTGCTTTGGTTGCAGAGATATGTGACATAATGTTATAGTCCAGAAAGCCACTGCGCATCCGCTAGGAAAAATATTCTAATTCGGATTTTTTGCACAATCTTACTCAAAAAAGACCCCTTTTAACAAATTTGCATGTTGCCAGGACCAAAAGTTGGTCAAAAATTTTTTAAATGTTTTTTTTTTGTTTTTTCCCTAAAATTATTTTTTTTGCATGGAACACAATTTTTTCAGGTTTTTTGGATCATTCCAAACAGAAAAGATTTGTAGTGACTTTTTTCTAAAGTTGATAATTTTTGACATATAAGCGATTAAAAATTGAAAAATTGTGAAATCGGCCATTTTTAACCCTCAAAAACTATGTGAAAAACTGAAAATTTGAATGTTGCCAATGTAGGCAGATATTCTTTAAACATCGATTGATGAAATCCCAAAGAGTTCTTGCAATACAATATCAAAAACCCCTTTGTTTTTTAATTGCCAATCAAGCGTGCGCGACACTATTTTCCACCGTTGCATGTGTATACAGTATGGTGCAAATAAAAGGAATAAATTCGTTATTTCGTAAACCGGTGACTTTAAGGAAATATCCCAAAACATGTCGGTTTTTATTTTTAAGTTAGGATATTGTGGCATATATAGTATACTAGTGATGTCATCCATCTGGGCGTGATGACGTAATCGAGGATTTTTTTAAATGAGAATACGGGTCGTGTGCTGGCTCATTTGAAATGTTCTTCAATTCTCTATTCAGCAATATAAACATGTACATAATTATTTATAGAGGGTGTGCAAAAAATTTTTATTAAATTAAATCATTTGGCAAATTGACAAAAAAATTAAATTATTGGACACCCTGTATAAATAATTATGTAAATGTTTATATTACTGAATAGAGAATTGAAGAACCTTTCAAATGAGCTGGCACACGACCCCTATTCTCATTTAAAAAAATCATCGATTACGTCATCACGTCCAGATGGATGACGTCACTAGTATACCGTATAATATGTCACAATATTATAACTTAAAAATAAAAATCGACCTGTTTTTTCCTTAAAGTCGCCGGTTTACGAAATATCGAATTTATTCCTTTCATTTGCACCATACTGCATACACATGCAACGGTGGAAAATAGTGTCGCGCACGCTTGATTGGCAGTTAAAAAACATTTTTGATATTGTATTGCAAAAACTCTTCGGGATTACATCAATCGATGTTTAAAGAATATCTGCCTACCTTGGAAACATTAAAATTTTCAGTTTTTCACATAGTTTTTGAGGGTGAAAAGTGTCCGATTTCGCAATTTTTCAATTTTTAATCGCTTAGATGTCAAAAACTATCAACTTTAGAGAAACCCACCAAAGAACTTTCCTGTTTGGAATGATCCAAAAAACCTAAAAAAAAAATTGTTCCATGCAAAAAAAAATAATTTTAGGAAACAAACAAAAAAAAAACGATTAAAACATTTTTGACCAACTTGTGGTCCTGGCAACATGCAAATTTGTTAAAATGGGTCCTTTTTGAGTAAGATTGTGCAAAAAATCCAAATTAGAATATTTTTCCTAGCGGATGCGCAGTGGCTTTCTGGACTATTAACATTGTCGTTAAATGAAACTTTGCGTGCCCTTAAATGATTGGTCTGATCACAATAGTGTAGCCGTGTAAACGTCAAACTCGAAACTTTGTTTCTAATTCGTAAATGTTTTACTCGTCTCTCTTTAATCCCTATTTGGAAACTCTACTCAATATACATTTACGGAGAATCTTAATCATCTCTTATATGGATGTCAGGATGGAATCAGAAGATAATTATATAAAGAGATTAATAATTAATAACGGCAGAATAAGAGATCTCTGTAACATACAAGATATAGTACGGTGGGGAAGACAGAGAAGACGAGAATGGAATCAGCATGTGACGAGAATGGACAGCGACAGAATCGCCCGTATAGCCAGGGATTCGAAGCCAACAGGCAAAAGACCAATAGGAAGTAAGAGGTGGCGAGGTAGCTGGCAGTCAACATCACAGCTACGAATACAAGCTCAAAATCGATTAAGAATAGGCCAAGAGGCCTAACATAAGCAGAAGAAGAAGATTAATTAATAATGAATAATGATAAAAATGCGTTGGATCGGAGTAGCGAAGAGGTGTCCTTTTATCCTTTTAAAATAGTATACGATGAAACTTTACAATATTTTGTTTGATTACAAATCTTTGACATAGCTCCAGAGCCGGCGATAACGGGCCTGGGTGGGGGCTGGGTGGGATTGGGGGCGCCAAAATGAGCTTTTTTCTGTCGGTGCTATACAAAATACTAATTTAAAAGAAACCGAAGGGTGCCTATGCTACTTTTGCAGGCGGGCGCCTTATACCCTAGCGCCGGTACTACATAGCTCCAAACAAAGAGAAAGTTTGATTAGCCCTAATATTGAATAAAATACGTGTAGAAAAGCTGTACGCAAGCCAGAGACCAGTAAGCATTTTGAAAAGGCACCTATTAGATTTCTTGTGTTTTATACTACCTACATATTATTATTACAAATTTTTCAACAACTTCAAAACTACAGCGACTGTAACAGATGCAACTGTAAAGATACCTACGATTTCCATATTTGTTTTCTAAAGTTATTTCTTCTGAATACTATGACAAATCAATATATTGATGCACCTCCCCTAGCAATTGTTTGTTTTTTGTTTTGTCGAGTGAAATTTTGTCAATGCTATATTTTGTCTTCGTTAAATTGGTTTGATTGAGACATAAAACTTTTGCAATGGTTTCTCTGGTAAATAGTTGTAATATTTATATATGCGTACAAAGCTACTTTCGATAGAATAGAAAAAACTCAGATGGCAATTGAAAGACAAATATAGGGAATATCACTAAGAGATAAAAGAAAAACTAGTAGATACGGCGCAAATCAATAGATGCCATCGAATACGCTTTACAATTATTAAAATTAAATGTGCAGAGCACAACGATAGATGTCATGATTAAATGTTTAATAAAGAAATTTATCGCCAACCGTCACTAAAGTCATTCATTATTGTACTCATTTGCGCTATTTGCGGCAGTAAAATGACACTTTATTGTACTGAAAGAAGAATTTTATTTTACCTGCCGCGATTAATCAAATTAACTGAGATTGAATGTAAGTGGTCGATGGCAGTAATCGGTTGTTTATTCGAGTGAACTTAAAATTCATTTACTTTAATTATTAAAAGTATTGTACAAAATTTACGTTATTATTAATTAAATTTGTGTCAGAAACTGAAATTCTGTAGTATTTTGCAATTATATTCATAAAACAAAAACCAAAACTTTACAGATTTTTAGTAGTTAAGTATTCAATATTGATAAAAACTACAACATCGAAATCGGCTATCATGCAAAAGCATTCTGTCATTGTCATTACTGTTATACGAAATTTTTATTTCCTCTAAAATTTAAAAAATTCTTAAATCTTTTAAGTTTTGTATTAATGCAAATATAGTATGAAATGGTGTTTTTGTTAATTCGATTATATATAGGATGGTGATAGATATTTACTGATAATTTGCCATATGTTTATTTAGATTTTCTACTATTCATCAAGGGAAAAGCAACTGCGCTGCAGGAGGCTACACTTCATAAACAATGACGTAACTATTAACAGTATGTATTTTTAATTTTTGGTATTTTATTTTATAAAATTAGTTTAATGTTTAAATAAAAATACGATTAAACAGTTTAAAATATATTTATTTTGTTGAAATTATAATAATTGAAGTATAACTTCGTACGTGCGTACAAAGTACACATACTCTTTTTTCGTTACAAGAGTGTAATTAAGTAAGTGTTAATTTTTTTATGATTGGCGATAAAATTTTGTATGCACCACGTCAGTAAAGATTCTTTATCGAACTTGTCTGTTACTCGCCTCGCTCGCTTCGCTCCCTGTGCTCGTAATATCAGAGTCGTTCGATAAAGAGTCACTTTATTGACTTGGTACATAAATAACTATTATTGTTGGTGACCATGTACTATAAAAAGATCAAAAGTTTGACAGCAAATGACTACTTCTTGATGTGCCTATCCGTGACGGATGTTGGCGATTATCTTGGCAATGTTTATCTTATCTGCAGCAGCGCTGAAAAGCTGTAGGGATTTTGTGTTGAACGAGGTTCTGAGGTTATTTAATCAGGATGTTCTTCTCCTTCCTGGACATTTTTTTCCAAATATTTTTCCTTCCGGATAACTTGTAGGAAGGCATATCTGAATTGTTTCGCATAATATGTCAGAAATATTCTAACTTTCGAGATTTGATGGTAGTCAGTACCACTCAATTGTTCCTCATTCCTCTGAGGACCTCTTAATTTTTGACCCGGTTAGTCCACAGAATTTTAAGAATTCTCCGATATAGCCACATCTCAACTGCTTCCAATTTTTTACATATATCTTCGTTCAATATCCCCAATTCAGCACCATAAAAAAGTACAGAGAAGACGTAGCATCGCAGCATTCTTACTTTTGTGACAAAAAAAGAGGCTGTGGCTATTGAAGAAGGCCCCCATCCGGTTGAAGATGGATCTAGCTTTTCCGATGCGCTATCTTATCTCTGGGTTTTTAGCCCATTCTTCATTTATTTTGGTGCCGAGGGGCAGTTGTAGTGCGTCACTCTTTCTACAGGGATTTGCTTGATGTAGAGTTGACCTTCTGTTATCGTTTTCCTGCTGAGCTTCGCAAAATATTCTTTAATAGTGGAGGTTAAAGATTAGATAAGACAAAATACAACCTTGCCTGACTCCACGCATAATTTTTACACATTGGGTGTATTCCCCTTCAATTCTCAGGAGTTTCAGTCTGATTCCAGTAAAGGTTTCCAATTATTTCCAGACCTTGGTTGTTAATTCCTGCTCCTTTTAGTATTTTCATCATCTTGGCGTGCTGTACTCGATCAAGCGCTTTCTTGTAATCAATCAGATTACGTATATGTCGATGTAGATGCATATAGTCAGCATATCAATAGGTCGATAAATGATTAGAAATATAACTTACATGTTCCACGTTACGAAAGCGACTTTTTACCACTGGGTTTCTTTAGATTTTTCTATATCTGGAGATATGTCTGTATATTCTGTTCGAGAACTAAGAGTTTGGCCAAGTTCTGCCTCCTTGGATCTAATTCTAACTAATGTTTTCCTTACCTTGTTTTTCCATTTTTAAACTTTTATCTTTTAAAAAGTTTAATTTACTTAGTTTTACTTTTTGAAAACTACTCAATTTGTCTTTAAAGGTACTATTTATAAAATTATTGACATGAAATTATAAATCAATAATATGTGGGATGTAAGTATTGGCTGCTTTAGGTTTAAAGTAACAATTTCGACCTACTAAATTAAGTTTATTATTAGAATTCGGATAATGCCCCGGGGTTGTGTCACATCGTACGTCGAAGGAAAAAGTGACAGCATTCTTACGGAAAACTGGGTTACATTAGCTATTTAATAGATAAATACGATTATTTCGTTTACCTGTTACGTAGTAAATGTCACATAAAATTGTAAGTCAGGGAATTGAACAACTTAATATTACCAGAGAACGGTAGTTCTCGCCAGTGGCGCACACCCACACCCTCCTACACGCGACACTATATGTATATACACGAAATTTTCGGTTTTCTAAATCTGACTGAATTGAAAATTGTGCTAACTCCCATCTTAAAGTTCAGGAAAAGACTCACCCATTCATATGTCAACCATCCATTTTTGTCCAAGGGTGTGGATTTTACAGCTTATCCTATTTAGGGTCTGTTTTTAGTTCTTGTCCACAAAACCCCCAGAAACTTCAAAAATTTAAGTCCGATCTTTGCGGTTTCTAAGTGTACTGATCATTATCTTTCCAACGCATGTCTAACTTCGAAAATCGGTTATACCATTCAAAAGTTACCGAGCTCAGAAATATGACTCAATTTCTATTTAAAAAAGGGAACATGTTTGTGGATATGTATGTTTGTATGTACATATGTATGTGTGTGGAAAATTTAATCCGATCTGAATTTTTTCTCTGTGTTTGGAGAGGGGATCAGGGCCGATCCAAAACCGGTGTAGTTTGTGACATTTGATCATCCATAAGCCAGCTATAGGACTTGGTAGGTACAAAACAGCACCTTTAAAAATTTTACAAGTCCTAATGAATCAGAGGATACGTTTAGCAGATAAACAACAGGGTTTTCGTACTGGAAGATTGTGTACAGATGCAATATTCGTCATAAAGCAAATTGCTGAGAAATCTTTAGAGTATAATAGACCAGCATTTCTATGCCTGATTGACTTGAGGAAAGAATTTGACAGAGTAAGACTCAAAGATGTAATCCATCTTCTGTACATTAGAGAAGTCCCCCTAGATATCATAAAAACTATTAAAAACATCTACCAAAACAACAAAATGGAAGTCAGAATAACTTAGAGAACCAATAGACATCCGCAAATAGATAAGACAGGGTGACTCATTGAGTCCTATGCTCTTCAATTTAATCATGGATGAAATCATCAAAAACGTCAACAAAGGAAGAGGATATATAATGGGAAACAAAGAAGTAAAAATACTCTGCTACGCAGACGACGCAATTTTGTGATAGCCCAGGATGAAACTAGCCTGAAAAATTAGTCCACAGATTTAACATAAGAGCAAAAGAATTCAATATAACAGAATACATCACCAAGATTAAGTTGAAAGCTTACAAGACGACTCCACAAGATACTTATTTCAAAAAAAAAATAACGGAAAGAAGCAGAAACATGTATATCACAGAAAGTGGCGGAGTCGAAGAAAGCTGGGCAAAAATTAAGTCTAACATATTAGCCTCAGACAGGGAAGATCTTGGTAAAAGAAAATTAATAAAAATAAATCGAGTCCAAGGCGAAGAACTGCATGGTTTTGTACAGAAATGAAGGAAAAATGCAAAGAGAAGAAAAAAGCTCACCTAAAATACATGTCAACTTAGACATAAGAGGCATACGATAATTATAAGACAATAAGAAAGGAAACACATTCAGTCGTAAGAAGAATAAAAATGATCACTATTAACGTTTTTAGAAAGAAATGGAACATTATTTTTATGGTCTCCAAAAGGAAATATGGCGCTTTATAAGAGGTCAAAGAACGGAGGTAAAGGTGCTTATAGAACTAAAATACATAGAAAATGATACATGGATTGACTATCTAAAAAAAGCTCTATGTAGGGGAAGAACAAATGATGCTAGAACCGGAAACCCCAGAAATTACCACAAATAAAGATGTTAATATAAGTACACAGGAAGTTGGAAAAACACTTGAAAAGCTAAAGAACAGAAAAGCTGCAGGTAAGGATGGAATACTAAACGAATTACTGAAATATTGAGGAGCAGCAATGACGAAATAATTACCAACATTAATTAACCCAATCATAAAACACAGTAAAATACCGGATGAATGGAGAACTATCGAACTAATTCTACTATTCAATAAAGGAGATAAGAGCAATCAGAAAACTACAGAGATATCAACTTGCTAAATACTACCCTAAAACTTTACAAGACCTAATGAATCAGAGGATAAGTTTAGCAGATGAACAACAGGGTTTTCGTACTGGAAGATCGTGTACAGATGCAATATTCGTCATAAAGCAAGTAACTGAGAAATCTTTAGAGTATAATAGACCAGCATTTCTATGCCTGATTGGCTTGAGGAAAGCATTTGACACAGTAAGACTCAAAGATGTAGTACATCTTCTGTACAATAGAGAAGTCCCCCTAGATATCATAAAAACTATTAAAAACATCTACCAAAACAACAAAATGGAAGTCAGAATAACTAACAGGACCTATAATAGATATCCGTAAAGAAATAAGACAGGGAGACTCATTGAGTGCTATGCTATTTTAATTATGGATGAAATCATCAAAAACGTCAACAAAGGAAGAGGATATATATATATATATATATATATATATATATATAAATGGGGTTGAAGTTTATTGGGTATCCAGCTGAATAAAACCAAGTGGTACTCTGTTTAACAAAACGTTATATTTCGCTGATTTTCATCAGCATCTAAAAAGCCGTATAACTTCACACAAAAGTGACAGTAGATTATACCCTGATAGATGTTCCCTTGCAAAGCACGTACATGATGAACAACATATAATGAACTACAACGAAACAAAAATACTTGCAATAGAAAATAATCTTAACAAAAGACTATTCCTCGAGATGGCATTTATCAGTCAAACAGATAATTTAATAAATAAGAAATCAGACGTCGAACATCTAAGTGAAATTTATGCTTATTTATTACAATTAGAAAAATAACATCAAATTTATAACACATTTTTAATATATAATTAACATCATAAAAAATAATATTAAATTTTTAAACTAAAAGACAACCGATATGTTAAATTTCAATTAAATAAACCTTTATGATATTAGCGATATATAACTAAACTATTTTCCTACATAAAACACTTAATAACATTCAATATTTAATATGTCTAGTACTTCATCTGATTGACATTAATCAACTTCAAATAAAATTTTCATTCTTGTCAATATAAAACTAATTTCAATTAATCCTATTACATAATTAACTAAATTTAACCCACATTTTATCAAAATTGCAGTATCTCGATGTCATCTAAATATCATCTAAATACCATCAACCTCAATTAGGTAAGATAAAAATTGTAAAAAACCATACTATAAAATTGTACCATTTTTAAATATTGTAGCTTTCGTCTGATGATGCTGATGAAAATCAGCGAAATATAACGTTTTGTTAAACAGAGTACCACTTGGTTGGTTTTATTCAGCTGGATACCCAATAAACTTCAACCCCATTTCATCTAAAAAGTCAGCTGTTATTTAAAGGATATATATATATATATATATATATATATATATATATATATATATATATATATATACAGGGTGATGAATTTAAAAACGGGCCATAGGAAACTCAATGTAAAATTCTAAACTGTTGAATTCCTGCTTCCCTAATTATTCTACATCAAAAGACCTGAGAAACTATTTATAGAGGATTGAAATCATTATTGGAAACAATTGTAAAAATTGTTCTACGAATTAAACACATTCCAAAATTTTGTAAAATATAATAAATTTTATCAAAGTATTTGCCAAATTCAGGCTACACACAGTGCAAGAGTGTGTATAAGGTTGCCTTCGGCCACAATGAAATTATTATATTAACATTATTTTGAACTGTCAGTATTTTTATTTTATCGTTTTTATTGTTTAAAAAACAATAAAGTCGAAAAGATGTCCTCAGTTGAGGAGAAAGTAGTAACAATAAAGATGTTTTATTCAGTCAATAGTTTGCGAACTGTCAGAAATAGTAACGTGTGACCTTACTTTTACGCACTTACTTAGATATGGCAAATGTATTCTATTTTTAAAAATTTCGGACTCTGTTTAAATCGTAGAACAATTTTAACTTTTGTTTTTAATACAGATTTTAATCATCTACAAATAGTTTCTCATGACTTTTGATGTAAAATAATTAGGGAAGCAGGAATTCAACAATTTAGAATTTTACATTGAGTTTCCTATGGCCCGTTTTCCAATTCACCACCCGGTATATATATTGAGAAACAAAGAAGTAAAAAAACTCTGCTACGCAGACGACGCAATATTGTGATAGCCCAAGATGAAAATAGCCTGAAAAAATTAGTCCACTGATTTAACATAAGAGCAAAAGAATTCAATATAACAATTTCATCTCAGAAAACTAAAACAATAGTAATCAGTAAAGAACCAATCAGATGTAAAATAGAAATTGATCGTATCAGTATTGAACAAGTAATGAAAGTAAAATACTTTGAAATTACATTGTCAAGTAAGGGAGATCTGGACAAAGAATTGAGAAATCAAGTACAAAAAGCAAATAGCCTGACAGGATGCCTTAATAACACTATATGGCTGAACCAACATTAACGCCGAGATGAAGTCAAGAATTTATAAACCCAGTGTAAGACCAATAATGACATATGCATCAGAAACAAGACCCGATACAGCCACAATACAAAGACTACTGGAAACGGCAGAGATGAGAGTACTGAGAAGAATTACACGAAATACGCTGAGAGATCGAAAGAGGAGTGAAAACATTAGAAGACAATGTAACGTACAGTGTATAAACGATTGGATACTAAATAGAAAAAAAAATGGAATAACCACATAACCAGAATGTATGAGACACGTGTGGTCAAAATATCAAGAGGTAAATCACCAATCGGTAGAAGAAATATCGGGCGACCGCGCAAAAGATGAAGTGACAAACTTCCATAGAGGTATCAATAATAGTAATATGTTACTATTATTGTTTATTCAAATATATATATATATATATATATATATATATATATATATATATATATATATACAAAGGAAAGGATCAATGGGAAAGCAGCTGAATAATGGAGCCAAGAGTAGTCTTTTTTTCAAATATCAGATATTTCGGTATTTATTTGATACCATCATCAGTGATAGCTAAAAGATTGTTTTGGTGAGCTACATTACAAAATATAAATTGAAAATTTCGACTTACAAAATTGAGAATGTGACTATGTTGTTAAAAAATATGTAGAAAAACCTCCAGAGGGGAGACATGTTGTGATTTAAAAATTATTGTCAATAAAACACAAAAAAAATCTGAACAAAAAAAAACTGTAACAATACACATTTGAATAAATTAATTAAAACCAATAAAAATTTTTTGAATATTAAAATCTAAACATTGGAAAACAGACATTAAGTAGGTACAACTTGTACTTTTTTTGTACATGAAAAAATTGAAATTCAACTAATCTGGCGGTAATATATTTCATGTTCCATGGTATAAAACAAGTGATAGCCGACAACGACAAACTTCAAGTCAAGTAAATATGACATTCCAAGTTTTGTATTTTATTGTCATATTAATGTCATATTTACTTGACTTGAAGTTTGTCGTTGTCGGCTATCACTTGTTTTATACCATGGAACATGAAATATATTACCGCCAGATTAGTTGAATTTCAATTTTTTCATGTACAAAAAAAGTACAAGTTGTACCTACTTAATGTCTGTTTTCCAATGTTTAGATTTTAATATTCAAAAAATTTTTATTGGTTTTAATTAATTTATTCAAATGTGTATTGTTACAGTTTTTTTTTTGTTCAGATGTTTTTTGTGTTTTATTGACAATAATTTTTAAATCACAACATGTCTCCCCTCTGGAGGCTTTTCTACATATTTTTTAACAACATAGTCACATTCTCAATTTTGTAAGTCGAAATTTTCAATTTATATTTTGTAATGTAGCTCACCAAAACAATCTTTTAGCTATCACTGATGATGGTATCAAATAAATACCGAAATATCTGATATTTGAAAAAAAGAGTACTCTTGGCTCCATTATTCAGCTGCTTTCCCATTGATCCTTTCCTTTGTGTATTCAATTGTTCAGCTGTGATCAAGACTTGGATTATATATATATATATATATATATATATATATATATATATATATATATATATATATATATATATATATATATATATATATATATATATTTATTCAAATCAATAGTTATTAAAATAATTTACAATTTCAGTTTACTTACACAAAAATAAACGTAAAGAAAAGTCTTAAAAGCATAAACATGCTTGTTGACTTAATCTGTCCAATATTGACAGGTTTATGTTTATTGTTTTTTTTACAAATCATTATTTTATTTTTACAGTTTCTAATCTAATTTCTATGTTTTTTTTTAACTAGTAAAACTTAAATTTATTAAATTGTTACACAACTCCCTTTTTTCTTTTACCCCAGCAGTAACTAATTTTTTATACAAATAAAAATTTTTGACATTTTTAAAATTTATGGGCAATTGATTGTATATTCTTGGAGCAAAATATTTAACTGACCGTTGCGTGATTGTTTTTAAAGTGTGAAGACATTCGACATTCAATTTTCTTCTTGTTTCATAATTTGACACTTTTACTTTAAGCCCAGCCGCACACCAAAGAAACATGAAACGAAAAACATGAAACATGAAACGAAAAACATGTTTCATGAACCTAAAACACTGCTAAACATATCTCAAAGTCCGCCTACCAATGAAACGGGTGTGACTCATGCTCATGACACATTTTTATTTTCGGAGAGTTTCATAAATGGGCGGAAGTTTATTTGTTTAGCACTGTTTTATTTCCATGAAACGTAATTTACGTTTCATGTTTCTTTGGTGTGCGGCTGGGCTAAGAGGAATTTTATCTTTATGAATATTTTTAAGTAGCTCTAAGCAGTACAATTGCCGAACATCAAGAACCTGAGTTTCATGAAAAAGTTGGACTGAGGGATATGTTTTTCGTTTTCCATATTAGTTTAAGAAACCATTTGTGTATTTTGCAGGGTCACCAGATGGCAATCAGCTACTCCACCCCATCCTAAAATCCCATATACAAGATGAGATTGTACTAGAGACAGGTAAAGCATTTTAAGCTGTTCAAGATCCAAAAACTCCTTTTAATAGCGGAATTTTGGTAGCAGTCCCCGTATTTTTCTTATAATATTTTTTATGTTGTAAGTCCCATTTAAGGTGCCTGTCAATAATGACTCCTAAATATTTTATGTACTCTGCTTTAAATATTTGTTGGTTTTTACTTATTTTTAATGAATTAAAAGTTGGCAGAAAATTTTTATATATTGCAAAAGGTATATATTTAATTTTTTCATAGTTTAATGTGAGTTTGTTTTTGCAACCATGTTTTTATAATTTGGAAGTCTTCTTCTGCTATAATTTTAAGATCTTCCCAATTATCGGCCTTATAAAAAATTGCAGTGTCATCAGCAAAACTAATTATGTTTCCAACAATTTTTAGTTTGAGCATGTCATTAACATAGAGTGTAAAAATAGAGGGCCTAATACGCTCCCTTGCGTTACGCCATAATTATTTACTTCAGGATCACTTTTGACACCATCAGTTTCTACAAATTGTTTTCTGTCAGTTAAGTAACTTTTTTAAGAAACTCACAGAACCAATCAACATAGACAGTGGAGTCAGACAGGGGTGTATTCTATCTCCAACCATATTTTTGATCTTAATTGACTGGGTCATGAAGAAGGCAACGAAAAATAAAACAGGAATTAGATGGAATGCTTTCGGTCAGCTTGAAGATTTAGACTTTGCAGATGATATATGTCTGGTGTCCGAAAAAAGACAACATATGCAGAAAAAAACAGAAAAGGTGACAAAAGAAGCAAGAAAAATAGGACTAGAGATTAACACAAGAAAAACCAAACTTATGAAGATAAATACGGAAAGAGAAATGGGTATATTTATTGAAGGAGAAGAAGTAGAAAATGTACAGAAGTTTTGTTATCTGGGAAGCATAATTGACGCTAGCGGTGGAATAGAAGAGGAAATTAATGGAAGGATAACTAAAGCCCAAAATGCGTTCTATATGCTGAAGAAAACATGGGAGTCCAATAAATTAACAACCAAAACCAAAATCAGGATATTTAATACAAATGTAAAGAGCATTTTGCTATATGCAGCAGAAACTTGGAAAATAGAGAAAAAGATTATACAAAAGGTTCAAACATTTGTAAATAGATGCCTTAGACGAATATTGCAAATATATTGGCCAAATCGGATAAGTAACAAGGAACTTTGGAGAAAAACTAATCAAGAGCCGATAGCCAAAACGATAAACAGACGCAAATGGAAGTTTATTGGACACACATTAAGGAAAAATGAAGATGATATAACCAAACAAGCCCTGGATTACCAACCAACTGGAAAAAGAAAACAAGGCAGACCAATGACATCCTGGAAAAGAAATATTACCAGAGAGCTAGAAGACAATGGGTTAACATGGAAAGAAGTGAAAGCCCTGGCCAGAAACAGAGATGAATGGAGGGGGACTGTAGAGGCCCTATGTTCCAAATGGAATCAAGAGGAGTAAAGTAAGTAAGTAAGTAAGTAACTTTTTAGTAATGTCAAAACCCGTCCTCTCAGACCATACTTCTCAAGTTTTTTCAACAAGATCTCGTGAGATGTCGTGTCAAACGCCTTAGAGAGATCGACGAATATGCATAAACTACGTTTATTAGACTCAAAATCTTCTGATATTTGTGATGTTAGTTTACAAATAGCATCTTGTGTCGATTTTCTTTCTCTAAAACCGTATTGGCAATCCAATACTATACTAAACCTGTGCAAAAAACTTACTAATCTATTTTTTAAAATATTTTCAAATATTTTGGAAAAACAGACAACAAAGAGACTGGTCTGTAATTAATCAGGTCTTCTTTTTTTCCTGTTTTAAACAGAGGTTTGATTTTGCCTATTTTTAGACATTTTGGAAAGCAACCACCAATGAACAAGCAGAATTGCTTATAAAGAGGAAGAAAACGAAGGCACTGAACCTTGCTAAACATTTGGATTGACCAAACGTTTTCAGTGTTTTATTGTTAGATTTGGATCGACGTTTAACAAATCCGCGTATACCTCGCGAGCTTCGGAGAACTATCGCTCGAATTCTCGGTAAATCAAAGCCAAATGCTCCAAATGAATTTGATATAAATGTGTAGAGGTAGAAAACTGCTATGGCTCATGACAGCATTGAGTACTTTACGCTTCGACTGTACAAATTTTAATAATCTTAGACGAGACGGTGCGCCGATATCTTCAGTCATAGCCGCTTATACAGGGTGAGTCATGAGGAACCGTACATACTCCTACCTCGTATAGAGGCCCCTATGGGGAATAACAAATGACCATTAAAAAGTGTCTGCTCCCATTGTTTATTAATATACACGGCGAGTTTCGCATTTTGACAGAAATTTGTATTCGTCATAATTTTTGAACGGTCAGATCGATGTGTCTCTTATTTTGGTCAATCGTTACACTATTGCCACCTAATCAACTGATTTATTCAAACTAGAAAAAAATCAGGTCCGGCTTCAAAAAAATTAGTTCGTTTGGGTCTTAGAAAAAATTTCACCCTGTATAAGCTTTTTGAAAACTGTAATAAGAATTTTACAAATTAAACAAATAGGCAATTAAAATAACATATTTATTTTTCTCCGCACACGATTGCTTAATTTTTTATAAAAAAATCAAATTTGATTATGAATTAAAAGTTTGGTTAAGTGAACCATAGATTTAACAAAATTAACTTTTATTACCAAAATTAATTTTTTTTGAACAAATATTTAATTTATGTTACCACCAATCAACTGATTTATTCAAACAAGAAAAAAATCAGATCCGGATTTAAAAAAAATTTCGTTTTGGTCTTAGAAAAAATTTCACCCTGTATACGCTTTTTGAAAACTCTAATACGATTTTTACAAATTAGACAAATAGGCAATTAAAATGGCGTATTTATTTTTTTCCCCACACGATTACTTAATTTTTTATAAAAAAAAATCAAATTTGACTATGAATAATTAAAAGTTTGGTAAAGTGAACCATAGATTAAAAAAAATAAATTTTATTACAAAAATGAATTTTTTTTGAACAAGTATTTAATTTATGTTATCACCTAATCAACTGATTTATTCAAACTAGAAAAAAATCAGGCCCGGATTTAAAAAATTAGTTTGTTTGGGTCTTAGAAAAAATTTCACCTTGTATACGTTTTTTGAAAACTCTAATATGAATTTTACAAATAAGACAAATAGGCAATTAAAATGGCATATTTATTTTTTCCCCACACGAAAACTTATTTTTTTATTAAAAAATCAAATTTGACTATGCATAAAAAGTTTGGCAAAGTTTTTGCATAGATTTAAAAAAATTACCTTTTTTTACAAAAATTAATTTACAAAAACAACGTTTTTCTTACAATTAAAAGTTTTACCATTTTTTTTTCTATAACACGTCTAGATCTAAAACACTTCTTTTGGACTCTATAGTTTAACATAGACGTGATCAAATTGATAAATTTTAAATTTTTCCACCTAATTTTTGCGATTTACAAGTTTGCAACTTTTACAAGAAGAAGACTGAAAGTCTACAACAATTTTCATAGTCTTCACAATGGTAAGATGTATGTGCTGTAAAAATTTCAGAAAAAAATATTAAAATGTAACAGAGTTGTAGCGAGTTAAACCGTGAGTTCATTTTTTTTCATTTTTAGGTTAAAATTCCGATTTTGACAAATTTGATTTTTTAATAAAAAATTAAGTTATCGTGTGGGGAAAAAAATAAATATGCCGTTTTAATTGCCTATTTGTTTTATTTGTAAAATTCATATTAGAGTTTTCAAAAAGCGTATACAGGGTGAAATTTTTTCTAAGACCAAAACGAACTAATTTTTTTAATCCGGACCTGATTTTTCTCTAGTTTGAATAAATCAGTTGATCGGATGGTAACATAAATTACTTATTTGTGCAAAAAAAATTAATTTTTGTAATAAAAGTTATTTTTTTTTAAATCTATGGTTCACTTTACCAAACTTTTCATTCATAGTGAAATTTGATTTTTTTATAAAAAATTAAGTATTCGTGTGCGGAAAAAAAATAAATATGCCCTTTTAATTGCCTATTTGTCTAATTTGTAAAATTCATATTAGAGTTTTCAAAAAGCGTATACAGGGTGAAATTTTTTCTAAGAGCCAAACGAACTAATTTTTTAAAGCCGGACCTGATTTTTTTTTAGTTTGAATAAATTAGTTGATTACGTGGTAATAGTGTAACGATTGGCCAAAATAAGAGACACATCGATCTGACTGTTCAAAAATTATGACGAATACAAGTTTCTGTCAAAATGCGAAACTCGCCCTGTATATTATTAAACAATGGGAGCAGACACTTTTTAATGGTCATTTGTTATTCCCCATAGGAGCCTCTATACGAGGTAGGAGTATTTACAGTTCCTCATGACTCACTCCAGTGCCGGTTTAACCTAACTTCGGGCCCTGGGCGCTGACTATTTAGGGGCCCCCTTAATTGCTATTCGTTGACAGTTTTTTAACAAGAAAACACATGTATTTATTATAAAATCCATCCTTTTTTTTAACCAAACAAGAAGAATAGCAAGCTTAAAAAATATTCCAAAAAATACATTTAAAAATATAAAAAAAAAACAGAAATTTACACAAAACAACACATGACGAACAAAAAAATATATTCTAAAAATACATACTTATGACAAAAATTAGATCACCTTTTTTCTTGACTAGGCATTAGCAATCTGTCATATAATACTATCACAATTCAGTTGCTCCAGGTCTTCATTTTCTATAATACAATGGTGATATGCATCTAGATTTTCTTGACCCTAATCTGGCGTTAAATATATTATTATTCTTTTTAAAGCCGAAAAAGACCGCTTGCCTGACGCATTAGAAACTGGTATCGTGAAATAAACTTTCAGTAAAGGTAAAATATTGGGAATTGTTGCCTTTACAATCTTTACATCCTGGATGACACCAAATTTTATAAATGGTTATTTAACTTTTGTCATAATGTTATAGAATGAGTAATTTCATTATGCAAGTTCTCTTTGGTTTCATCAACATCTTTTTTATATTTCACACATAAAGTACTCATTGACGTCTTGACTGCTTCTTTATCTAGCGTAGAAAAAAACATGTAACAGCTGATGTAACATCTTTGTAGCATTTAATTCTCTTTAAATGTTAATTTCCCCAAAAAAGACAAAATGCATGGTTATAACAGCAAATCCAATAAGATGTAAATTGAAGCTAGAGGGTCAGATAATAGAACAAGTGATGGAGTTTAAGTATCTAGGCCCCACACTATCTAGCTATGAAAGGCTCGAAGCAGAAGTGGAAGATCAAGTGAATAGAGCAAACAGAGTCGCAGGTTGCCTGAATGACACAATATGGAGAAATAAACATATCGGAAAAGAAATGAAAGGCAGAAATTACAAAACAGTCATCAGACCAATAATGACATACGCGGCAGAAACACGACCCGACACAGAGAGGACAAAAAGATTGCTCGAAACAGCTGAGATGAAAACCCTCTGAAAAATCAATGGTAATACTCTATGGGGCAGAGCTAGAAGTACAGATATACGACGGAGATGCAAGGTGGACAACATTAATAACTGGGTAAGAAACAGAAGAATATAATGGAATGACCACATAAGCCGAATGACAAGAAATAGAATAGTAACGACAGCGAGAGACGGTTCTCCAATAGGAAGACGATCAGTAGGAAGACCACGAAAACGATGGAACGACAACTACTAGAGGCACATTGAAAAAACGGGCAGCCATGTCTATACAAAAGAAGAAGAAGAAGAAGAAGAAGAAGGAGAAATCTCTTTAAAAGATCTTGAATCTTGAGTAATATTGTGGCCTATAACTGGCCTTTAATTGTTTCACTTTCACCTGCTTCATCAAAAAATGTTTTTCCCTTCTTTGATCTTTGAAGGTCAGTTGTATAGAATATGTTTGAGATATCGTCGTCTTCGTAAAAAATATTTTTGGCTTCTATTCAATTTCGCTTAACAAATTTCTTACGTCTCCAATAAATCTCAAAATAGGTGTCATTAATTCTACTCCAATTGACACAAGTCCACAGTTTCTTCACGTTCACGTTTTGCTTGTTGCATTAACTCGTTCCAAAGTTTTTGTCCAAATCACTGTCAATGGAGCTATCTCCAAGGTATCCGTTTTATTCTGTAACGTCTTGGCTTCATTTTAATTGCTAATTTTTCGTCTCTGTTATTGCTTAACTGGAAAACATAGGTTTGATGGATCCCTTGTTTTTAACTAAAGCATTTACAGCGTCAAAAGTTTCTAAGTTTTGATTTTAATACTTCCAAGAACTCATTTCAAATTTGGTGAGACACATAGCTAACTGAACCCTTTCATTTATTCGCATTCCGTTGTAAATGTTCATCTAACAAGTAGTCAAATTTAGCCTAATATACAATTTCCTTTATGACGACTCGTTAAATCGTCATTGGATCAACGGAAAGCTAGTCCTTCTACTCTTCTTAGGATGTTTATCCAATAGTCAGCTTCGCGTTCTACTTGCTCTTTCAAGGCAGAACTCCAATTATTGATGATCTTGTTATTAATGTAACCATAGAGTTCAGATGAAATTTACTTTCTTCGTGATATTTGAGAAAATTATTCAAATGTTTCCAGTGGGTCCATTCAAAATCAGTTAAACTATTTTTTCAATTGAAAATAATTTGCACGGGTAACAATAAACAGCTTTAGCACTTGCGTCGTATATTAGCCAATCTCTCTTTTCTTTGCCTCCATTGAGTTTTCCTCTATAAAAGTTGCTTCCATTTAATCTTCTACAATAAGCTTTGTCTCCATCTTGATACTTTCTTTTACAATTTTCTAAGGAATCAATGTTTAAAAGTTCATAGTTTTTATAAAGTCGTCAGTCTTAAAATCAGACCATTTCGAAATCGCAGGTATTTCGTCGTCATTTTTTCTATTTTGTTAAATATGTAGATTTTAGCGGACTTTACTTTTTTATTAATAAAAGGAACGGGCACTACGGGCCCCTCCGGGGCCCGGGCCCCTGGGCGCCCGCCCCAAGCGCCCAGTGCATAAACCGGCACTGACTCACTCTGTATAATTCAAATGTTTGATAAACTTTACCTTCTTCTAACTTTATTATTTTTAGTTTTAGACACACTAACGATAATGCTAATACATAATATTTGGCATATACTCTACAATATGTCTTAGGTATATAATTTCGTACTTATGACTTTCTAAATGTGGCAGTCTCACCGACTGGAGCTTACTGTTTGTGTAATATTTATTTACCTTACCGATTAAGGGTTAAAATATAAGCCAGGTATTCTGACTATCGCAGTTTTGGGCGGATATTTCATTCCATCTTTCTTAGTTGGCACAATACTGTTGTTTTCTAGAGTTTAATTATTTTTTTTTACAATCAAAAGATATTCTACCGTTCTGCTCTAATACTCTTATAAACTTTATTGTGGAATAAACAGTTGTCAATATACACACACCCAAACTTATATGGAATCATTTGATATTTCTTACTATTTCGTGTGAATTTAAAAAAACAACACACGAAGTCAAACAATATTTATTATAAAGCAATTTAATAACAAATACATAACAATTAAATGAAACAATAAAGTATTAAACAAACAAATTGAAAGTAGTTGTTTTAAAGTCAATAGCATACAAAATTTCAATGTACAACGAATACTGTTTAAATTGTTTTAATTTATTTTTTTTTTGTATTTTGTAGTAGTCAGTGTTATCATCTCTAGTCTTTATGCAAGCTTCAGTTTGCGTGGGCAAGCTCCTAATCAAATTATCAACATTTTGTTGTGGTAGGTTGCTCCATGCTTTAAGAGCAGCTTGTACTAGCCGTGCGGTGTTTTGTGGATTATCCCAGCGAGATTTAATTTTTCTGTTAAGCGTATCCCACAAATACTCTATAGGATTAAGCTCGGGTGAGCAAGCAGGCCACTCCAAACAATATACTCCAAACTGCTTCGATGATGTATGTAGTCACTCTAATGGTATGTAGAGGTCCATTATCATGCAATAAAATAAAATTTTCTCCTGTTTCACCTCTCCAAAGCCTGAAAACAGGTTATCAACATATCTGTGAGCAATTAAAGTTGATTGGATGAAAATTAAAGGAGTTTTTTTACGGATCACAATTCCTCTCCAGAACATTACACTTTCCCTTGTATATTTGTGAACAGATCTGACAGTTTTCGTTCTTGCTTGTCTTCTGACTTTTTTTTGAAAATAGCTCATTCTGTCAATTCCCAATGTTCCAGTTTTGATGGTAAAGACACCAATTAAGGCGATCAATCTTGTGTTGCCTGGATAACTCGGGAACCCCTAACTGTCTCATGCTGTATACTTCTTGGTACGAACTTTTCTTCTTATCGTTTCAACTGAAAAAGTTACACCTGTAGCTTCCAAAAGCTGCCTTTGGAGCTGCAGGTGAGAAATGGTGGGGTGTCTTCCAGCTGATTGGACAATTAAACGATCTTGGAGAGCCGTTATTACTTTTGGCGATTTTCCCTTGCTTTATTTTTGAGCTTTCCTAGTTCCTGTTACCTAGTGATGAGCGAGACTGGTCTTGGTCTTGCGGTCTTGGTCTTGGTCTTGCGGCAAGACCAAGACCAACGCCAAGACCGCCTTTTGGTTTGCAAGACCAAGACCAAGACCAGGTATTCAAGACCAAGACCATGACCAAGACCGAACTTTAAAAGACTACGCAAGACCAAGACCAACCTGCAAGACTCTTGCACTTTTTTGCAAAATTGTTTTTTTTTTATTTAACTTTATTTTTTTAGTTCAATAATATATACTGACATTGTAATAAACCTTAAACAATATCGAATTTTTAAAATACATAATATTTTGGTTATAATTTTAAGTCGTTTTGATTAAGTCAAACGGTTTGCATTTTCTCAACCTTCAACGTGTCCAGAAGGCAAGTTTTCAAACGGCGACAGTTCAACGAGAATTGAAATTACTTGTAAGACAAAAAAATGTAATTATAGATAGGGTAATCCATTTAAAAAATTGCCATTAAAACGGTTTTATGTACCAGTAGTTTTCGCTTTTTTGTCTAATAAGAATACTGACACTTATTTCAATTCTTTTAGCACAATCGAGGAAAAATGTAGGTCGTTAAATTTAAAATTAATACCAAAAAATATCATAATAGATTTTGAAAAGGGATTCACAATGCTGTGAAAGCATTGTGGAAAAATAATGAAACTTTTTTGAGTGATACTGGATTCTTCGGAATAGCTATTTGTATAACAAGGGAGGAAAGTGCTACTTTTCCTCCCGAGAATGAAGTTTACTGCCCGACGCGTAGCGGAGGGCAGTAATCATTCAAGGGAGGAAAAGGCACTTTACTCCCATGTTATACATATGGTTTTTCCACCTTCCTCAAATAACAAGTCATTTTTTCATTTTTACTTAATTTATTTATGTAACTAACCAACAAAATTTATTAGAACTAAAACTAACAAGTAGCTACAATATAACTGTCAACTGTCAAATACAAGTCAAATTATTAATGTAAACAATGTTAAATCAGAATAACAATTTACTGTTTTTTACCATTCTGCAAAATACAGAGTGTTTTTAAATAAACGTTAAAATGTATAGATACTTACGTAATATAAAATAGATATTGTACAGGGCGTCAATAAGTTATATTTCATGAATGAAATACCATGACGTCACTTTTACTTTTCCTCCCTAGGGAGGAAAAATATTTTCCTCCCTAGGGAGGAAAAGTACAACTTTGCTCCCTACAATCAGGTCCGGAAAAGTATACTTTCGGTAGAGGTAGGTGGAAAAATGATTTTCTTTAATTTTTCTATTTTCAGTTATTCTCTATTATGAACAGTTTCCGAGGTATCGGCTTTGTCACACTATACAGCCACCCTGTATATGCAGAATGTTTACTAAGTGTGTGTACAAACTTTATAGGTTAAACGTTCATATGAACTGAAATTTTTTTTAATGAGAAATCAGTGTTCACGTTCGATACATAATTTCAATAGGAATTTTATATCTGGTTAAAATTAAAGGTTTTTTAATTTTTTCTCCATATAAAAAACACATTTTTGCTTTTGCCTTGTATATTAGTCTGTACATATAACTAAATACAGCGCGGATTTCCTCCAAATAAAATAAAATGTAACTAATAACTTTTTTTTTCTTCTCCTTTTTTTCACTTTTTTTTCGTTTATATCATATTGAATGTATAAAAAGCAGGTTGTGTCTCAATTCAACTTAAGAGGAAACAGTAGCGATCAACAGGTAGCGAAAACGCGTTCCAAGATTGCGGCTGTAATTTTGAATATTTTTTCGAGATACTTGGCACACGTATTCGTAATATAATAAAGAATGGCGGTACAGAGCCCAATTTGAAAAATATATTAATATGTGGAAATTAGGCTGTAATTAAATACAATATTAAGAAAAGGAACCTGTACCGCCATTAAGAAGAACAAAAAAATACACTTTCTTCAAATAAACTTTTTTATCCGATGCCTAGATTTTGTGTCATTTTGAAACTAATAAATTTTTTTATTTCATTGTTAATTCCAAAATGACACAGAATCTAGGCATCGGATAAAAAGTTTATTTGAAGAAAGTGTATTTTATTGTTCTTCTTAATGGCGGTACAGGCTCGTTTTTAAATATTTTATTTAATTACAGAGTAATTTCCACATATTAATATATTTTTCAAATTGGGCTCTGTACCGCCATTCTTTATTATATTATGAATACATGTGCCAAATATCTCGAAAAAATATTCAAAATTACAACCGCAATCTTGGAACGCATTTTTGCTACCTGTTGATCGCTACTGTTTCCTCTTAAAATTGAAATTTATAAATAAACCTTATATTTAAAACATACTTTTTAATGAAATAATTAGGTGAATGTATAATGTTAAAATTGGTATCCGCTTGAAACTACATTCTACATTCTTTTAAAATTTTAAAGCAAAAAATATAGTTTCATTCTTCATATCTTTATTTATTTCAATGTACATTTTATTGGAAATTGTTTGGTTTAAATTATTACTACCAAAAAACAAGACCAGCAAGACTCTTGCAGCAAGACCAAGACCAAGACTGCCTTTTAGCTGCAAGACCAAGACCAAGACCAAGCTTGCAAGAACAAGACCAAGACCAAGACTAGCCTGGTCTTGGTCTTGTTCTTGTTTTGCTCATCATTACTGTTACCTAGCATGGGTTTTGGACAGAACGCCCTGTATTACACCTAGCTCTACAGCTATGTCCCTCTGAGAACATTACTTTCTCCACAAGACCAATTAATCTTTCCTTGTTGTAAGTTCTATAACCCCACATGAGGCATATTTTCGTTTTTGGACGCAAAAGTTAGTTTATTTATTTTCGTTCAATTTGCAACTCAAACAGATAACCTATACCATACCGAGCTGTACTATCCGATTGTCTTATAGATATTTGTTTATTTTCAATAAAAACCTTTATTCTTCGCAACAATAACAAGTTCTTTAAAAAGAAATAAGTATTACTTTGAAATACATGATGACTCCATATACGTTTGGGTGTGTGTATATCTTGTCAATAAGTAAACCGCACTTATTTTGAATACGATCCACTGAATCAATGCGAATGTAACCGTCTCCAATACCTGCTTTTCTTCCCCTAATGATGCTATTAGTATTCTCCATGCATTTATTATTTATGTCCTACTGAAATCTGGCGAAACTGAAATAACACATGCACGCTTAATAGGGTGGCGTTGTAGCTCGCACAGCAGCTCAAAGTTCCGCAGTAAATAATCAGAATCCATGTAGAAGCTCAGTAAATAATACCGCAGGTTTAGAGAGTGACTTTCGACTCATAAACTTGTTGGTTTATGCTACGGCTTAATCTGTGTATTTTGTGGCCATATTTACAGGAGCTTTTGGAAGCCGAATCGTACAGGAGAAATAATATTCCTTGATTCATAATACAACATCCAATTTATGTGACATTAGAAAGAACACTATACATATTTAAAAATTAATTTAGCTCATCTTGTGTAGGCTCAGGACTATTTTAGTCCAGGGTAATAAGGTTTTTCCCATGACACTCGAGCAGCCAGGGTACTGAAGCGTTTTTTCGACAGGCAATACCTATAAGAGCAAATTGTAACTATTTCCTGCGTAGGATCTGGCGTCCATTTTTATTTATAAACAATTAAGTGTCAAAAATGGCATTTTTCCCTTTTTTTTTCAAAGCAATGGAAAACAGTGAAACTTATGGTTTTTTCAGTACAAATGTCTTTGAGATTATGGAAAAAGCTTTAAAATGACGTATTACAAAGTTTGATATACTCATTTCTTGTTAATATAATTGCGAAAAAAGGTCGGAATTGCAAAAAAAAATTAATTTCGCAATATCTATTTTAAAAATTAGTGTACAGCTTTGAAATTTTTGTCACATAAGGGTTCTTTAGTGCTTAATATGTGATAAAAATTTCAAAGCGATTCATTTAATTGTCTAAATTTTATTCAAATTTTTTATCCCAGAGAGCATTTTTTTTGCAATAACATAAGTCAGAAAATAATGATGTTAGAATCATTCCACAGGTGTTAAATAAAAGAGCATGAACTATATTTTCAACTTGGTTTAAAAAAAGCGAATAAACAATGCATTTATTAGTAATAAATAATTATGTAAAAGTACCGTAAAGCTTTCCTTATAAACTTTTTATTTTGTTATATAAGAAATTATATATATTTATTACAATTTTTTATCAATTATGATATAAATAACATTACTTGGTAGTTGTGCACTTAAAACAGGGTAAAAAAGTTAATTTTTTTGGAAAAGTTATCCAAAAAGTTTATAAGGAAAGATTTACGATACTTTTGCATAATTATTTATTACTAATAAATGCATTTTTTATTCGGTTTTTTTAAACCAAGTTGAAAACATAGATCATGCTCTTCCATTTGACACCTGTGAAATGGTTCTAACGTCATTGTTTTCTCACTTATGTTATTGCAAAAAAAATGCTCTCTGAGATAAACAATTCGAATAAAATTTAAATAATTCAATGAATCGCTTTGAAATTTTTATCACATATAAATCACCAAAGAACCCTTATTTGACAAAAATTTCAAACCTGTACACTAATTTTTACAACAGTTATTGCGAAAATATCTTTTTTTGCAATTCCGACCTTTTTTCGCAATTATATTAACAATAAATGAGTATATCAAACTTTGTAATATGTCATTTTAAAGCTTTTTCCATAATCTCAAAGACATTTGTACTAAAAAAATCATAAGTTTCACTGTTTTCCATTGATTTGAAAAAAAAAGGGAGAAATGCCATTTCTTGACAGTTAATTGTTCATAAACAAAAATGGCCGCCAGATCCTACGCAGGAAATAGTTACAATTTGTTCCTGTAGATATTACTTGTCGAAAAAACGCTTCAGTACCCTGGCTGCTCGAGTGTCACGAACAGGGTATATTTTTGTCTTATTACCCTGGCCTATTTTGTTTTATTTGTCTCCACACTTCGTCGGTCGAGTGCTCTGTTATAATGTTCTATCAGCACTTGGGAAAATGGAGATGTACAGAATTTGCTTAAGGGATGGCACATTGTTCTATTAAAATCGACTCCTGCATAAATATTTGATCGTATCATTAAATTTAGTCAATATTAAATTATTCTAAATGACAAATTTAAAAATAGCTTAAAACTGTAGTAATGTTCTATCAGATGCGACCAATAGCAATCCGGTATTTTTGCTGTTAGAATATTATAATTTCATCGTAAGAACCACGTTGTGTTTGTTTGTCAAAGAAAACGAACTTAGCCTGATTAAGATATTTTTGTAAAGTTAATTGAAGGCGTCGATTTAAGGTAAGGTATAAACAATGAAATGTTTAATTTTAATGTATAAGTATAACCTCAAAATACAGTTTCACGCAATAAGTCCAGCAGATATTGGTAATTTTTTAAATTTGAAAAAACGATTCGCATGTAAATGACCCCGCAGAAACCTTATGGGAAATGGCTCTCTGTCAAATGCTCTGAAACTTTGGGTTCTGATAGTAATTGATGTGTAGAACAAAAGACTCAATGGGCGCGTAGCTCCAAAAATCATGGCTTTAGGATATAGGCGTCTAAAGTTATAGGTACAGTGAGGACGTTTGAGTTGCAATACATTCATTTTCTCGAGAATGGGCGACTCTGTAAGTTATGAATCTGCTCGATTTTTATTTTTATATTATATTTTTTTGGCATATATATCACACTAGTGACGTCATCCATCTGGGCGTGATAACGCAATCGATGATTTTTTTAAATAAGAATAGGGGTAGTGTGATAGCCCATTTGAAAGTTTATTCAATTATTTATTCACTAATATAAACATTAACATAATTATTTATACAGGGGAACCAAAATTTTTTTTTTAATTAAATTAATTGAGACAAAAAAGAATGTATATAATTTATTTAATTCTAAATACATTTTACTGCTATCAGAAATCAGAAAAAAATGTTAATTTAAAAAATAAACATTGCTTTTCGCTTAAATTAAATCGCACCCTCAGTAATATAAGGGTTTAACTCAAAATTTTTGTTAACTGTCATTTTAAATGATGAGAGCACACAATTAAATTCTATACCGGTTAGCGTTGACAGAGGGAGAAAAAGAACACGAATGGTTCGGTAAATATATTTGTGCCTCTCTCTCACTCGCCCCGGCCACCTCTGGTTTTACTGCCACAAGGCAGGAATCAGTAAAATGTCTTCCTATGAAGAAAATCCTGGTTAGTTTGTGTTTTAACATTTTGTATTATAGAGAATAGTTTTTATTTGATCCGTTATATTATGCAAAATATTATAAATAAATGGGTCTAATTCATAATAGATCGCTATTTTGCATAAACAGTGACAGGGTATTAATAATATAAGGGATCAAATTTAAACAGTTCCTTATTTCTGTTATGATTTTTTGTACTACATGGGACTAATTTGAAAGTTTTTTTTTCAATTACATGTAATTAATGGAATCTATTTATATTAATTTTTTTCACACTGCTATTTGTAGTGCAATTATCAAATAACAATCTGCCAAATTTCACATTTATATATTAAATAATAAGCAGCAAGTCATTTGAAACAATAGCTGTAATTTTGGAAACCAGAATCTTTAAACGCGATTTCCCAAAAATCTACTTTTTTGAATTGTAACTCTATATTACTGAGGGTGCGAAATGTTCAAACTGTAAGTACAGTAAAATGTATTTAGAATTAAATAAATTATATACCTACATTCTTCTTTTTGTCTCAATTAATTTAATTTAAAAAAAATTTGGGCGCCCTCTATAAATAATTATGTTAATGATTATATTAGTGAATAGAGAATTGAATCACCTTCCAAATGAGCTATCACACGGCCTCTATTCTTATTTAAAAAAATCATCGATTGCGTCATCACGCCCAGATGGAGGACGTCACTACTATGATAAATATGCCAAAAAATTATGATTTAAAAATAAAAATCGACCTGATCCGTAATTTATCTCCAGAGTCGCCCATTCTCGACGAAATGAATTTATTCCAACTCAAACGTCCTCACTGCACCTATAACTTCAGAGGCTTATATCTTGAAACCATGATTTTTTGGAGCTACGCGCCCATTGACCAGAACCCAAAGTTTCAGAGCATTTGACAGAAAGACATTTCCCATAAGGTTTCTGCGGGGTCGTTTAACGTTGTATTTTATATGTTTTGTTTAAACTGTTTTTCATTATACAGAGTGATACAAAAAGCATCCTTTGTATGTTTTTATTTTTATAATACAGTAAAACCTCGATATAACGGACTAATTGGGGGGACGGGATGTCCGTTAAAGCAGAAAGTCCGTTGTATAAAAATAGGTTTAAAATCAATCAAATTTTTTTTTTAAATTATGTAGGTAGGTACTGTATTTCGATACAGTGTACAAATCTTTAAGTTTAAAAAGGAATAAAGTTTTGTTCGCTACTTTTTTACTTTTCTACTTCATCTAAAATCTTTCTACAATATACTCATTTGGTTGACAAAATCATTCACTGATTCATGGGTTGAATAAGCAGTGTATTTTTTGGCAAAACATACGAATACTTTCAGGGGGATTAGCAGGAGCTTTGTCTAAAATCAATAAACATTTTACCTCCTTAGGCGGTATTACCAGTTTCTCCTCTTGAACTTCTCTCACTGCAGGTACAAATCCTTTAAAAACCAATTTTTGAAATTATCTCTGGTGACCCAAACCCTTTTAGAGCTTTGTTATGAAACGGGTAGATGATGCCTTTTGATGACTATATCTTTGAGAACACTAGGTTTACGAGATTTACCAACAATTATAGTAGTCAATCCATGCGATCCATCGGTGTTAGTACAAAGCAATGCCGAGATCCTGTCCTTGTTTTTTTTCCTTCTAAAATTCGATTTTTCGTAATTTTTTTTTTCAATTTTTTTTTTACATTTGATCTGATTTTTTGTCCGTTATATCCGAAGTCCGTTAAATAGAGGTCCGTTCTATCGAGGTTTTACTGTATAAAAATAGTGTCTAACCTATGATTTTTCCTTTAAAGGATATAATCAAAAGCTCCCTTTTATTTTCTTTGTTTTGACAGTGAAAAAAATAATGGTATCGGCTTCTCTATATTTAAAAGATAAACTAGAATATATGCACATACCAGGGTTAAAAAAAAGTTAACGTCATTGACTCTTTATTTTATTATTTTTTTGTTATTTCAGTGTTATCGGCTGTAGAATTTGTTTTTATTCTAGTGATACAGAGTTACATCCCTTTGATGTGAGTGACGATTCTGATGCCGATCCAGACTTTTTGCCAGGAGGAGAAGAGAACTCCCACCATTATTTTAGTGGAAATGAAGAAGCAAGTCATGAGGTCAAAGATATAGACGTTTCGAGCATTGTTACTGCAGATACGGTGGATGTAAATGAGATTAATGAGGGGAAAAAGCTAACAATAAAATGCTTGGAGCCAAAATATCAATACAAAGTTATGCCAAAGTGGCCAAGCATATCAAAAAGTAAAGGGTATAGTTCGCAGGGCTAGGGAAATAAAAACTTTTAAGAACTGTGAGAAAAGTTGTAAATTTTTGTGTTCAAAAAATTAGTATCAGTGACCGCCAAGCAATTCATAGTTCATTTTGGAGCTTATCAAATAACAAAAAATTGCATTTTTATAATCATAATACGGAACGATATTATAAGAGACGACCTCAAACTAAAAATAAATCGAGACG
Source organism: Diabrotica virgifera virgifera (assembly GCF_917563875.1). Taxonomy (NCBI): domain Eukaryota; kingdom Metazoa; phylum Arthropoda; class Insecta; order Coleoptera; family Chrysomelidae; genus Diabrotica; species Diabrotica virgifera. The sequence goes on along the minus strand of NC_065444.1, from coordinate 89,607,571 downwards.
GATCTTTTCTTTTGCCTATTTTTTTGACATATTTAGAAAACCAAATTAAAGTATGTAAGCCGTTTTTTCTGTCCACACTAGATATAAGCCAGAGACGTATTTAATATTTTCATAAAAATAAGCGGGAACACCAAACCGGGGTTCCATCAGCAGTACGACATGGAAAATATGCAATAAAAGTTACAACTGAGTTATAAAAAAAAACCTTCAGATATAATATCAGGTCTATTCCAAGAATATATTCTCATTATTGCCGGATATATTCGAATAAGGAATATTTTGAAACTTCGTTGAATATGCGAAAGTTGTATCTATGATTTTTATAAAGAATTTTGTACTGAAAGAAATCTATAACTTGTCAAACTGCACCATTATCGACAAATTCTCAATGATTATGAATTTAATATTGAATTTAAAATCTATTAATAACCGGGCTTATTGTGCGATATGGTGTGAGGGTACTGACGGTCGCAAAGGTATTGCTTCCGCACTTATTCGTATTTTGAATATTGTAGGTACTAATAAATATTCGTAATATCAAACGATTTATTATATGATCGGACTCATGTGTGCCGCACAATAGAAATTCTGTAATGAGCATTGCTTTGCTTAAATTCCTAGAAGATCATCTAAATATTGAAACTAGAACCCAAAAGTATTGTGAACCTGGACATAGTTATCAATCCAGGAAATAGATAATAGACAGCCAGATTGAGCGACAACTTGCAAAGTTGGAAATATTTAGCCCATTAAGTCTTTTTAAGATCACTGCCTACAGTAAATAAGAAAAACCCTTTTAAATATTTTATATAAGACCAAATAAATTTAAAAATATTCAAAAAAATCGCTCAAATGCTTAATTTTAAAAATATACCTTTTGCTTCTGTAAAGCAGTTGAGATATTCTTCTTCCAGAATATATTATATTAGACTGAAGTACCAGCACGATGGACCCTTCACTGAAGTTTCAATTATATGCAAGCCTCCAGTACGAAAAACAAACGGATCTTGTCTAACCCCTACTTCAATACCTTTACCATTGATAAAATCTTGTGATGAACCCAGGGAATGCTTACTACCTTTTGATAAAGTACTGCATTTAAAAAGAATTTTTAAAGTTCATATCAACTTTTTTTAAGCAATATTTTGCGAAAATTTTTGCAGCGCAATGATACAAACAAAAGAAAGATCGTTTAACTAATGACAATTTAGACGATGAAATGCCCTCAATATCAAAATGCAATTTTTCCAGCACTCCAAAACAGTAGTAAATTCAGCCAAATTGTTGTAAAAAAGTTATTTAGAAACTTGTTTCCTTTGTTTACTTTAAATGTTTTCCTTAATTTATAAGTTTATTAGAATATATTATTACACGACACAATTGTCCTTCACATAACATTTCGAACATTTGTACTTATGGTAGTGGTCCTTTCGGGCCGCTGATCACAGTTTAAAGAAGCAGAAGAAGAAAAAGAAGATTATTAAGCTTCTTGACAAGTGACGTCCTCGCATCACTGTTTTTTTTCTGTGCGTGTACTGATCACAAGTGTTTTCCAAATAGTTTTATAAAAATTATTAGAAAGTGTTTAAAATACCACAAAAGTCATCAGAGAATCATTATGTACCCCGAAAGAGGCGGAAATATGAAAATTTGCAACAGAAACTGGTAGAGTTAAGGTATTTATATGATATTTTTGGGTTTTATCCGAAAAGACCAAGTTATTTATAAGATATTTTTGAATTATTTTATGTTAGATAAATTAAATTATGTGTGAATAGATCGAACTATAAATATTTAATATTTACGAAATGACAATTTTAATCAAATTCAAACTTGGGGTCCTTTTTTGTTGTTATCAATATATTTTCTCTGTTGTCATAGTTACTATATCTCGCCTTCTTCCCTATTCGAAATACTCAAAACGTCAATAGTATTGTCAAAACACACAGAGATGTAGCAGGCGCTATGTTGCCACACTGCACTGGTTTTCCTATTAATGTTTATTTTGTAGCAAAATGTCCGACAGACATGATATTATGCAAAAATTTATATTGTTTGTGTCAATAAGGATACCTTAAGGTAGCCCAAAGTAATACAGACTAAATTGTTAGGGGTTTAACAATAAAATTATAGCCCAAAGGTTTAAAATAGAACAAAATAAAGGGTTTACCAATAAAATTAGAGCAGGGGTGCTTTTAAGCAGCCCAAAAAATCTTTATGATTATTTGACCTGCCTCTATTTTCCAGAGGTACTCTACAGTAGTCCAGAAGTTTAGAATAGAACAAAATATATTAGTTTAACTGCTTTTGTAAATTTTACTTCGATTTCACGTTACAAGCAAGTTTACTTGCACTAAATTATTTGTTTGGTTTTGTGTTCAAACAATAAAACTAGAGCAGAGGTATTTTTTAGTAGCCTAGACAAACTTTATGATCATTTTATCTGCTTCTATTTCTCAGAGGTATTTTTACAGTAGCCCAGCAGTTTGGAATACAATAGAATTATATTTATTTCACTACTTTTGTAAATTCTACTTCGATTTAAGATTACAAGCAAGTTTAATTACACCAAGTTTTTTGTTTGGTTTGTCTTCAAACAATAAAATTACAGCAGAGGGTACTTTTCAGCAGCCCAGACAATCTTTATGATTATTTTATCTGCTTCTATTTCTCCGAGGTACTTTAATGTAGCCCAGAAGTTTAGAATACAATAAAATGTATTTATTCAACTATTTTGTGCACATTTTGCCTAGATTTCATATTACGAAGGTAGTAAGTTTACTGCTTACATTAAATGTTTGTTTAGTTTGTCCTCAAACAATAAAACTAGAAGAGGGTACTTTTTTTAGTAGCCCAGAAAATCTTTATTTTGAGCTACTCCTATTTCGCAGAGTTACTTATAGTAGCCCAGAAGTTTAGAATAGAATAAAATATATTTAACTACTTTTTGCACATTCTGCATTGATTTTTATCGTCTACCTTGATATTACAAAGTTAGTAAGTGTACTTACAATAAATTTTTGTTTGGTTTTGTCAAAAATATTAAACAAAGATACAAAATCAGCTTTATTAAGTCATCTCGAAGTCATTACGAAGCCACAAAAGACCACTGTTTATCCAAAGACTGTACCACAAAGCCAAGCTGCTGTTTCCACTCAGCATCCATCAAGAGTTCTTTCAGAATCTAGCAACTTTAATCAGCAGCGTTTAAACTTCAATCCAACCTTGAGCAGACCAAGATTTGGACAAAGTCAGTACTCAAATCACCCTCTACTAGCATCGAGATACAAACAATCGAACAGACAGCAGTACCAAAAGCAAATGAGAACAACCAGGATGTCATACTAAAGGTCAATAAAAATTAATAGGGTAATATGGCTAACTGTATTAAAATATGGAAAGGGATTACTTCAGATAAGAAAGTTTTAAGTTGGGTCTAAGGTTTTAATATTTTATTTAAAACAACGCCCTCTGAAGAGAGAGCACCAAAAGTTCTCATAGACCCAAACGGGTCGTATGACAAAAAAAAATTACTTGAAAAGTAATTAAAAATTATTATTTCTCCTTCTTCACATACAAAAGGACAATTTATTTTTCGTAGTTTTTTGTGCCCAAAAAGAACGGAAATCAGATATTTTGTTTTGAATTTAAAACAATTGAATTGCTTTATAGAAGCCACATATTTTAAGCTGGAAGACTATAATAGGTCAGTCCTCAAGCTCATTTTCAAGGGTTATGGCAAAAATAGATTTAAAAGTTGTCTATTTTGCTATTCCTGTTCATTAAAATTCTAAAAAATATTTAAAATTTAAGTACAGAACTTTTTTTATATTAATTAAACTGTTTACCGTTTGGTTTGAATAATATCTCGGCTTTTATATTTACAAAAACTTTAAAACCAGCCCTAAATAATCTAATAACAGGAGGCTTTACTTTTGTCAATTTTTTAGAGGACCATTTACCAATTTCAAAATCATATTTAAAATGTAAAGAAAATATTGTTTAAACATTTTCTATGTTTTTTCTGCTTGGGATTTACTATAAATAAAAAAAAAAAGAAAAGTATACTTTCACCCACACAAAATATAACTTTTCTTAGTTTTACGTTTGATTCGAACCTGATATATTTTGCACCTGCTGACAAAAATAAAATCTAATAGTATTCAGAACATCAAAAATAAAAGTACATGTAAAATAAGATCATTTGCAGCCTTAATCGGTCAGTTTGTAACAGTTCGTCCATTTATGGAAGTTCAATATGGAAAATTATACTAAAAAAAATATATATAAATAAATAAAAAAGAAAAGTAGCCTCTTTCTTAAACTAATAGTTATAACACTAAAATGACCATACCTAAATACTTAAAAACGATTACAATTGGTGGTTAAATAACATACCAATTAGTGAGCAAAATATAAAATAATCCAATTATGTACTTGAAATATTTTGCGATGCATATATCTTTTAGCATGGCGGGTATGCTGCATTGATAACAAAACTCATGGTTTTTGGAGTCATGAACAACAACTACATATAAATGTACTTCAGTTACTAGCAGCATAGAGTGGCTTGAAATCCTTTTTCAACGAATATAGGAATTGTAACATTTTGCTAGGAATAAATAACGCAACAGCTGTGTCTTGCATTAACAAGATGGGTAGTGTACAGTACTCAACATTTGCAGATAAGTTTAATAATTCTGTGAAAATAGGAATTTAAAAATTATTTTTGTATCTATAACAGTAAAAAAAAAAATGCTTTTGCCTGACTCGGAATCAAGATCTTTAAAAATAGAAACAGAGTAGGTATTCTTTAAGTGATAATTGTGTTACTATAATTTTTGAGCAGCTTCTTATACCAGAAATCGATATGTTTGCCACATATCCTAAAAAAAAAAAAAATGTACAAGGTATGTAATTTTGAACCCTGACCCCGGATCAGAGAAAGCCAATGCCTTAACTCTAGATTGGCATGGATTTAAATTTTATGTTTTTCAGCCTTGGTACACAACCTTTGACCACCACACCTTACACAACCAAAAAATAATTATGGACCTGATAAAAATTTAATCTAGAATTTTTTTTTGGGCTTTTATATCCAGGACATCCTTTGGGTTTCCATATTCTTGTCAGGCAAGCTTTTTAAGAAAAGGCATTCCTGAGGATTCCATCCCATCTATTACAACAAATCACTAAATCTGTTGATACAGTTTTCAAGAGATGGTGACGGTTTAGTATAAAATAATAACCATTTTGCTTATAAATTATCAAATTTTAATTTTATTAAATCTATCGTAGAACAGGATTATAATTATAGCTCCTATAAACATTCACAGTGCTGCATTGGCGTTGATAGAAGATATCCTAGAATATTATAAAAACATTTTTAAATTTTTTTTACAAATGTATATATAACCTCAAACCTTAATTGCCCAAATATTAATTAACTTGGGACCCTCTACCAGTATTACTTTATTTAGAAACATTATTTCGTCTCACAAGCCTTTCCCTGAAAGATCTTACTTACAAACTTGTAATGTTGATTGCACTCACTTCAGTTCAGAGGTTACAAACCCTGTACCTAATAAAAACTCAGAATATTTTCATGGATCAAGATAAAATTGACATTTTGATATAACATAGGATAAAGACTTCCCCAAAAAATAATAATAATAATAAACAAATATCAACCTATTTAAAACAAAAAACACAGTTGAGGGTGTTTAGAGATTTCATAAACATTCGTCCTCAATCGGAAGACAATTTGTTTATAACTAAAAACAAAAAAAAAAGAGACGTATAAAGCAACATCTACCCAGGCGTTGAATAGATGGATATAACATTTTTTTAAATTAAAAATATAGACACTAATATTTTTAAAGTGTATAGTGTCAGACATGCATCTACCTCAGCGGGAGTTAGAACTGGATTATAGAAGATATTAGAGAGACGGCGAGATGGACAGAAAATTCTCAAGTATTCAATATTTTTTATAATAAACCTCTAGCAAAAGATTACGGACTCTTTGCAAAACCGTATTGTCTGCTGAGTCCATGTAATTGTATATAATTTTAATTATATTACATGTGTAGGTTACTAATATTAGTAAGAACATTAATTTTCTTATTATGTTTATTTGTACCTGGTTGAAGGTACACATCTCATATAATTAAAATATAAACATGAATCTTAATTAATAATTGCTCTAATATGTTAGTTAGGTATACATATGTATATATTTTGTGTAAAGTTTCTAAAAAAAATTGCTAAGTACTATTCATTTTTGGATTGCAATGTACTTTTGTTTATTTATCGCACAATATTTTTTAATATTTCAACAGCCTACCATAAGTACAAATGTTCGAAATGTTATGTGAAGGACAATTAATTGATTGGTTGACTTACCTGTTAAGGAGGGACAATCATAATTGTCCTATCTTACATTTCGAACATTTGTACGCTCCCCCCCATTGATTCTTTTGAACCCACCCATGTCTTGTGCGATAAAAATAAAATAAAAATAAAAAAAAAACAGTGATGCGCGGACGTCACTTGTCAAGAAGCTTAATAATCTTCTTTTTCTTCTTCTGCTTCTTTAAACTGTGATCAGCGGCCCGAAAAGACCACTACCATAAGTACAAATGTTCGAAATGTAAGATAGGACAATTATGATTGTCCCTCCTTAACAGGTAAGTCAACCAATCAATTAATTTTGTTTGTTAGAACAATGTCGTTACATGTTACATTTTTGTAAAAATTGATGTTTCAATAAAATCATAATGTTCTATCAACATCTTATAATTTTTTTTAAACGCTTTTATTTAGTTCAATGGTTTGCGTCAAATCTTTAGACGTTATTTTGACTGCCTTTTCTTCAATGGAAATGAATGAAATTTTGCAGACATATGTATTCGCGGGAACAATACACGAATAGTCGATCAAATTTTTTTTATGTTTATGAATTTTTTAAATAAAAAAAAACGATTTTAATGGAAATGCTTAAATTCTCTTGTTTTTTACAATGTAAGAACTTGAAAATTTTACAGATTGTAGCTAGTTATACGAACTATACAGAATTTCACTTTTTACGTTATTTGGTTACGTTATGCTTCATATATAAACAATAAAGTTTCAAATTTATCCAGTTTCTGTCCGATTTCTATCCAGTTTTCAGCGAAAAAAAGTTATGGCACCGCAGAGGGACAAATGCTGCCCTTAGTATTGTCGTGGGCTTCGACTGTCCAAAAAAACGCAAGGATTCGTCTGTTGACTACGCTGCGCTGTCGTGAACTTGGGTCCGAAAATGTTTGCGTAAAGACAGGCTTAAAAGCCTGCATTGAGCCTGCAAATCTTACGTTTCATTGAGCCGAGTGCGATCATTAAGGTACGTATCCATACAAGGGTGAACCCCGCTCGGTGTAGCTGCTCAAATGGATACAGCATGCACTCCCTTACATATAAACACCAGTTGAAACGAAGAGTGTACGCGCCAAGCGGCGATCACCGACGTATCCACTAAGTGGAGCTACTACACCGAGCGAGGTTTACCCTTGTATGGATACGTACCTTTAGACGGCTTGTGCATCGAAGAACTGCGTTGCGAAAAATTAACAGTGTCTACACCGTGCAATATTAAAATATTACAAGATATGGAAATACTGCGAAAACTGTAATAGTCGTAAATAATGATTTTGATTTAAGAAATGTATGAAGAAATTAGAGAAAATGTACAATGTGTGTATCAAAAGTTAAAATAAATGCAAAAAAGGTATCTGTCATATACCTATATCCTTTTTTTTTAAACATGACGATATATTTTAATGTTTGAGAAGTGTAAGACTAAAAAGTAAAAAATAAAACAATATGAAAAAATTTTTTTAAGAAACGCTTTTATTTAGTTACGAGTGACTAAAAGTTAAAATATAAAAAAATCAACTACAGTTGAGCCCGGGAATCTTTACTTGTGCGTCATCATTTAAAGCATACGAAATAAGTCGATGATAAGTCGGAAATTGAAATTTACTAAACGCAACAGCAAGTCACTCATTGTCACTTGCTGTTGCGTTTAGTAAATTTCAATTTCCGACTTATCGTCGACTTATTTCGTATGCTTTAAATGATGACGCACGGGTAAAGATTCGCGGACTCAACTGTAAACAGCAAAAAATAAAAAAAAATCAAACTCGACGGATTATTCGAAAAAAACGTTCGTTAAAAAAATGAAAAAATCTAACACATTCGTTAAAGAAAAGCGTGGAGCGTGTCTTCATCGAGTAAACGGTTTTCGCCCCACGCTTTTCTTTAACGAATGTGTTAGATTTTTTCATTTTTTTAACGAACGTTTTTTTCGAATAATCCGTCGAGTTTGATTTTTTTAATTTTTTGCTTTTTGCTTTTGCTTTCACTCATAACTAAATAAAAGCGTTTCTTAAAAAAATTTTTTCATACTGTTTTATTTTCAAAATGCTTTTTGTTTGTTAATAAAAAAATAAATAAAATCTTATAAATAACTCTTTATTACTCTTTTATACATATAAAATGACCAATTTCTATAACCAGTGCGTCTCAAAATAAAAATACTGTCACCATTTTTTTAATTGTTTTTCCTGCCAAACTGTAAAAAATGTGCTAATACAACATTATAACACTCGACCGACGAATTTTTAAAGTACAAATATTTATAGGTCTGGATCCCGCGTATGAAAAAAGTTGATTAATAGCAAGCTGAAAATTTGTTAATAGCTTAAGGGTGTCTAGTCGGATAAACTTTGATATATGGGAACACTGGAACAGGGGCAGTTTTAATTGTGGAACAGGTTAAACATTTGGAACGGTCATACCACGAAAACGGCACATTTATTTTGTCCGACAGAACAGACTTAAACTCTTCGAACAGAGATTAAACTCTCATGAAAAAATCAGACTGCTATTTATCACCAAGTGGGCGTTTTAATGAGTGAAACATGTAGAATATATCAAATGACAGGAATTATGACAGGTGATGAATAGCAGTCTGATTTTTGCATGAGAGTTAAATCTCTGTTCGGAGAGTTTAAGTCTGCTCTGTCGGACAAAATAAATGTGCGGTTTCCGTGCTGTGACCGTTCCAAATTTTTAACCTGTTCCACAATTAAAACTGCCCCTGTTCCAGTGTTCCCATATATCAAAGTTTATCCGACTAGACACCCTTAAGCTATTAACAAATTTTCAGCTTGCTATTAATCAACTTTTTTTTCATACGCGGGATCCAGACCTATTATTTTCCTAACTAGTGCGGAAAGTGATACTTTCACGCACGAGACTGCCGTTGACCCGAACGACACTATAGCGGAGTTCGGCAAGCAGTCGAGTGCGGGGAAGTCACTTTCCGCATGAGTTAGGAACAATATTTTTTCTAGGACCGTACTTTTGGAAAAAAGTCACAAAATATAGAGTTATATCAATTTTTATTTAAAAGTGAAGATACACAAATTAATTCTTTGACAAGGTCAAAGACCAAACTTTCTATATAATGGTTTACCACGACGACCATATTGGTTTCCATGACGACGATTCAAAACCATTTTAATTGTCTACTGATCTGACTTTTAAATATTATGTCAAAATAATTTTATTTCTTCGAATTATCAGTAGTAATTGAACAAGAGCTCTAAAATTCTATATTAATTTTAGAGATCGAGTGCAATTTGTTGCGATTATTTCATGAATAAAACTGTTCAACACCAAAATGTTATTGTAATTTATTTATGTAAGTACAAATTAGTACAATTAAACTCACAGTTGTTATAAATATTAATTTGACGGTTAAAAGTCATCACTTTTATAATTTTTATAATTTGTTATAATGTCACTGAATGTATTTTTTCGTAGCAACGAAGGGCATCTGAGGTAATATACTTGACGACGGGAAATTATCAAAAATTATCGATTTAATTTAGATTTATGTAGCTTTCTATTGGTCAGGATCTCCTATGAATGAAATAATCAGTAATAATTGCACAAGAGCTCTAAAATTATCGAATTTTTCCCGAATGACACTTTGACAGTTTTAATTTCACGACCCGAAGGGGAGTGGTACGTGGCCGTACGTAGAGCAGGTGCCCATTTTGGTCTGTTTTCATTTATATACTGCAGGCATCTGCTTCCACATTCATTCTTCTCCTTATTTCTTCATGTCATATTGTGTTCCTTCTGGTTAGGCCACAGCGTTTTCTCCAGAATTCATGACGTATTCCATTTCGGTCGCCAGAATGCTCTTTTATATACTTCGTGCTATTGTTTGGTATATGATATTTTTTCTTTGCTGTTTTTAGTCTACATTAGACTACGGAGTTGTCTTATACAAGATCTTGTTTGTCCCAATATATTTTTTATCTCTTCTTCGTTCTTCTGTTGTTACTTTTTCGACATTATAAAACCCAACTATTTAAAATTCTTCGTTCATTTTATTTCTACGTGTTCGTCTATTTTTGACGTCTTTCTTCGATAGTGCTAAGTATTCCGTTTTCTTCATATTTATTTTCAGGAACTGGAAATCCTATTGCATTGTGAATTTCACTTTCATCTGGCATACGTTTATTTTGGTATGTTTGTTTAGTATTTATTCCCTCAAAGTCTAACATTCCATCCACCCCAAAATGTACCACTTGTTTGTTCATACGTAAATTTTCAATTATAATTCGTAAAATGTGGTTTGAAAGTAATTGCTAAAGTTACACAGACTTTGCAATTTCGGTTAGATAATATCTGTACCTAAACAATCTAATCTGGTTTATAGTTTTAAACCAGATCGTAAAATTTAATTACTTTGAGTTGCACCGTATTTCAAATCAATTTTGTATAAACATATCCGTGAGTAGTAATTAAATATAAACAGCGATGATGAAAATTCAAATTAGAGGCAAACAAACAGCGAGGAAAAACTTTTCTGTGACTTTAATTACAATCTTTACATTTAAAAAAAAAATATTTTTTAATAATTTTAAATACATATAAGAATAATTAAAACGGGATAGTTTCCGGGAGTACCATATAAACTTTCGTGCATAGAAATCGGCCCACTTAAAAATTTGGTCATTTTTGATGTCTCATAGTTCCTAAACCTGTTGGCCGATTTAAGTGACTTTTTGAACATTTTATAGCCTGATTCTTTAGCCATACCACTGTAATAATACTGTTGCTAAACAGGTAAATTTTCAGTGTATGCCGAGTGTACCAATCAAGCTATGTTTTTTTTTCTCAAAGTTCGCATCACCCTGTGGAATATTCTAGCATTTATAAAATACTGAAATTAAAACCCAACTATAGCCTCAAGTTTTCTTAATGTTCTGTTTTCTGATTCATTCGTTTATGTTGGATATTAAAAAAGTTAGGTACTTCAACAACTAGACATGTTCTTCATCAATGCACGGTGTTTCTAAATAAGTACGACAAACTTTAAGGGGTAATTCTGCATGAAAAAATAATGACCGTTTGCTTTATAAACGTATGACCGCAAATGTTGATGTCTCGTTTCCGAGATACAGGATGTTGAATTTTTTCTTACAAACTAACGGTTTATTTTATTGCTTTAAAACCAGTTGAGTTAGGCCAATGAAATTTGATTGGTTTTAAGACGTAGTTACTGCACATTTTTTGACATACAATTAAGAATTTAATATTCAGTTTATTGAATTATTTAAAATAATTATTAAAAATACAAATATATACATTTGAGAGTAAAAATTTTTATATGGAATAAATAAGACGTATAAAAAAATAAAATTTGTGTATATTATGTAGTTTGAAAATAATTTAACAGCTAACGTTAAAAAGGTTTGTCGAAATATATTGCTTTATCATCTTTTATGTTTACTACTTCATCAGTAATTAAGTAAATTTTTCGCAAAATTGACAACAACATTGATTACTTTATTAAGAAAAATAATAATTTAAAGCATTGTATTACTTTATATTTACTTGGTTTACATGCAAGCCTTTTATTATTTTAAAAATTTAAATTTTTTTCTTTTAAAAGGATTTTGATCCTTCTATAAATAGTAAATATTAAAATTACTAGTTGTTGTTCGTCCGCTATAACTTTTTTTCAACCCTGTTCAACTCAATTTTCTCTTTTTTGACACCTGTAACTCATTAAACAAACATTATAGTTCTCAGGGACTTTCATCCCTCGATAATAATGCAATTTTTCATTCTGCGTTAAAGGGCCTAGCCGGGTAAGATGATGAAAAGTGCCCCCAACTCGATTCGAATTCCATATAGGTCACCGTTTAGCATATATAGTGAAACTAACTTTCTGAAATTTTTAGCCCCCTAGGTGGTCATGTGACCCACCTAGAGCCTAATTAGGCTTTTTAAGTTTTTATTTTTATCTCAGCCGCATCGAGAACTAGCGAAAAACGTTAAATAAAAAAGTTGTAAGCTTTAAAAAGTTCTGTCCGAAAAAAAATTTATTTTTAATTTTTGGCGGGAAATTTAAATTTTAGAACGATTTTAAAATTTTAAATGAGTATAAAAAAAATAACTAAGACATTCGTTTTCACGAAAAAAATATATAACGTGTATTTTTGCATAATATTTCACACTGAATTTTTTCAAATTTTTAAAATTGGTGAAACGTACCTTTAAAAATAAAAAACCGCATTTTTTGTTTTTTTTTTCGTTTTTTGATACAATTTTATACATATTTTTCAAAAAAGGTAATACCGTCACTAAGATAGGTAAAAAACTGAAAAATAATTGGGGTTTGCTTAATAAAAATTGTTTGTAATCCCATCCATTTTCAATATACAGGGCGTTGAAGAAAACAAAATTTTACAAATTTTTTACGATTTTGCCGAAACTACTGGCAACATTGTAATAAAATTTGGCGAGTTTTAAGAGGTAGTTGTACATTTTTTGACATACAATTAAGAATTTTATATTTATCATTGGCGCGTATACGGGTAATAGTCTGAACTTTTTAAAGAAAAAAGATAGTACACCACTGACATATTTCAAATTAACAATCCTTTTTGAATTCCTCGTTTAATTTGTGACAAAAAATCTATCTTCCTATTTTTTCATACGACGCGCCATTTTTATTCAAAAAATAAAAAAATCTTAACCCTTACAAAGTATTCGAACTTCTATTAGTAGTTTCTACATCTACATACGTAAACTCATACGTCCATTATAAAAACTAATTCGAATACTTTGGAAGCGTTAAGATATTTTATTTTTTTGCAGCAAAACGGCGCCTCGTATGAAAAAATGATAAGATAGTTTTTTTATCGCAAATTTAATGAAGAATTTAAAAATGATTGTTAATTTGAAATATGTCAGTGGCGTACTATCTTTTTTTCTTTGAAAATTCAGACCATTACCCCTAAGCGCGCCAATGATGAATATCAAATCCTTAATTGTATGTCAAAACATGCACTTAAAACCCGCCAAGTTTTATTACAATGTTGCCAGTAGTTTCGGCAAAATCGTAAAAAATGTGTAAAATTTTGTTTTCTTCAACGCCCTGTATCTTGAAAATGGATGGTGTTACAAAAAATTTTTATTAAGCAAACCCCAATTCTTTTTAAATTTTTTACCTGCTCCAGTGACGGTGTTACCTTTTTTAGAAAAATATGTATAAAATTGTATCAAAAAACGAAAAAAAAAAAAACTGAAAAAATGCGGTTTTTTATTTTTGAAGGTGCGTTTCACCAATTTTAAAAATTTGAAAAAATTCAGGGTGAAATATTATGCAAAAATACACGTTATATATTTTTTTCGTGAAAACGAATGTCTTAGTTATTTTTTTATACTCATTTAAAATTTTTAAAATCGTTCTAAAATTTAAATTTCCCACCAAAAATTAAAAATAAATTTTTTTTTCGGAGAGAACTTTTTAAAGCTTACAAATTTTTTATTTAAAGTTTTTCGCTAGTTCTCGATGCGACCGAGATAAAAAATAAAAACATAAAAAGCCTAATTAGGCTCTAGGTGTGTCACATGACCACCTAGGGGGCTAAAAATTTCAGAAAGTTAGTTTCACTATATTTGCTAAACGGTGACCCATATGGAATTCGAATCGAGTTGGGGGCACTTTTCATCATCTTACCCGGCTAGGCCCTTTTTTCAAAAATACATACTAGTAATAAATTTATTAAAAAAATTGACCGAAATTTTGTGCCTATGCTCTCAAAAAGGATTAAATTATTATACATTTTTTTAATCAATATTTCAAAAGCTTTTAAATGAGGTGTTATATGATGTACTTCCCCATTTAAAAAAAAATCAAAATTATGCCTGTCACCTGAAGAGGGATCCTGTAAAATTCGAAAAATTGACGCTATAATATACTTTGATTATTTTAAAAATCGACCTGTCCGAGAATTTTGCTTATGTGTTAAAAATAAGTAAGTTAATATGAGGGGTAACACTTATTCCAGTGCACAGTATGAAATTTTATTGTTGACGTGCAATTAAGTTAAAACAAAATAATTCATATCTCGTATTTTAATATTCTCGTACTGCGAGGTTTTGCTAGCACATATAAAATAACAAATGTAAAATTTTATTTTAAAATTACGACAGAGTAGACAATACTTAACAGTTACAAAAAAATTGTATCTCTGTCGAGTAAAATATGAATTTCAAAACATGTTACGAAAGTTCTGCCCGACTTGAAATGTTTACTTTGATTATTATAACTTCAGATTCACTTAGCTAAATATTTACACTGCCCCAAATACATTCTGACATATTGTGTGATAAGGGTATTTCGAGCGATACTAAAAGGACATCCGAAAAAAATTACGTAAAAATACTTTAGGAGAGATAGAATGTACAAAAAATATTTTACAGCCGGTAACATACATATTTGATTAGTCTTCTGTTCAGCTATACATACTGAAGAAAAAAAGAGGCAATCATAGTCATTTAAATCTACTGTACAGTACTGCCGTGCTAAGCCCAAAGGCGGTAAGGATTTTTTATCGAAAATGAGATTTTTGTATTTAAAAATCCACAAGGAAAAAGTTTTCCTGTAGTTGGTTGTATACCATGTGATACAAAAAACAGTAAATCCTGTATAAAAAGGTATATTTAAAAAACCCTCAAAAGGGCCACATCAAATTCACATAACTAGTTTTCGACTGGTTTAAAAGTCATCATCAGTGCTTACCTAAAATGAATATAACCTGATAAAAAAGGCAAAGACGTTGAAATTTTGACTAGGGTTAAAAAAATATTAGGTTATACTCACGTGCAATGTACATGCTTAACCACCAAGATAGTATTATACAAAAATATGTGGGTCAAAGCTCAGTAAAAGTAGTCCGTCAAGGAAACATAGGTATAAAATGCTACCTTAAGCCTGGATGTTTAAAATATTATCTAATTTGCTCTAGGTAACATCTGAGACTTGTTGATGACTTGTTCACATGTTGGAAGTGAGACGGCAAGTGAAATGAAATGGTTGGGAACCTCGGAACGATGACAAGACAAACGACAGTTCCACAGGTAGTTTAAAATAACCTGTCATATTTAAGAGTAAGGTATGCAGATTGTTAAAATTAGAAATGATATAACAACACACCCAATGTGAAAAATATCATTTAAATTTGATTAAACTAGTTGGTATAGTAAAATGGATTCTCGTAAACTGTAAGTGGAACTAGTTAGGCAAACCACATTACACAGGAGTTTAGTGTTCGACAGCTAAATACCGTACAAGAGATCGAAGATTTGATAAAGCAATTTTGTGGTGATTTAGAGTTATAGAATTTATTTAACTTATTAGTAGCTGTCGGAATTTGTCTGTGTAAGAAATCACAATGGGGGTGTCTGAGGTGTAAAAATGTCTTAAATAATCTAGGGGATGTATCATTATGATAGCACAAACTCAGACTGAGGCGACTATTTCTTAAAGGCAATGCAGGCTGCCCGGATCTCTAAGGGTCCAAAAACCAAAACCGTAATATGATGATGACAGTAGGCGCTGGGTGGGTGGGGGGGGGGGGTTTATGAGATGTCTGTGAGGAAATTAGTGAAAGGAACAAGAACGACACCCGGAAAGAAAAAATTAAACTGTTGATTTGGTTTTGCTAGAGATGAGTGTTATGTTGGTGATGAAAGATGGAGTAGGTATGGTGATAATAGTCACATGTTTTGTATTTCTAGGTACAACAATTTTATTTGTATTTTTGTATTTCTATGTACAACAGGGTATTTAGTACATATTTACGAAGTATTTTGAGTTGTAGAAGCAATATATTTTAAATAAAATTGCAATTTTGTGAGCGGTATCTACACTTCTCAATTAAAATACTAAGCCATTTGGCGGCAAATGTTAAATACTATGGCGTTATGACGGTATCTGCTACAGTTGCCGTCCATATACCTTAGCATATTGCACTTGCCGCTAATATACTTTCAAGAATGCTACGCCTACATTTAGAGACCGCCAAATCGCCTTAGTATTACAAAGTAAATTCGGCCTAACTTTACATGGTTAGATTATTGTGTAAGTTAAAAGAATTTTGTTAGTAAAAGAAATAATTAGCGAGGATGGTAAGATCTTTTCGAGATTATTATATCTATTGAAATTTATTTTCATTTTTGTTTATACTATTTCAATAATTAACCAATTATGTTGTCCTAAACAATATGACTTGAATTAGGCGGTAAGAGGTTTTCATTTTTCTTTTTTTTTTTTCAATTAGGCTTTAAAAACTTAATAATATATCCACAAACATTTTGACAAAAAGTGACTTAAAATATTTGGACATCTTGGCTATTAGTGCACCCTATGTAACGCACAGCTGAATCTTATGTTTCTGCGTCACAGTGTTGCCACGCCATTTCTTTCATAATTTCAATAAATGTTAAATGTAGCTACAAGGATAATAGAATAAGAACGTTTACTTCTCCGTCATTATACCAGGTAGCATGACAAATGAGGTGTCAAATGAAAGCTTATAATCCAAGGATAGTACTTAAGGTGAAAAATTTGACCTAGATTGCCTGTCCCTCAAAAAATAAGCGTTATATTCTGGATTTCTAATGTCGATATTAAGAGTTGCACTATTTTTTTCTATAAAACATTTTGATCTAAAACTTACCAGAAAACTTCTTTGTACACTCTACTTTCAAATAAACGTAATTAAGAAGCTAAATTTTAAAGTTCGTCACACAACTTTTGCGATTAAACTTTGCAATGCACAAATCCGCACCTTTTTCTTTGAAAAATTCATAACCTTTATCATGATAAAAACAAAAACATAAAGCAGATACCTTTGTCTTCAGAAATGTTAGAGCTATATACTCTAAAAATTTCAGAAAAAAATATTAAAATGGAACAGAGTTGTAGCGAGGTAAACGCAAAAAACGTGATTTAATTTTTTTTATTGTTAGGTTAAAATTGCGATTTTGACAATGTTCCCCCACATAAAATTCAAAATAAACCTCATTTTCATTTTCAGCACCCTCTAAAATATAAAGTATGAATAAAATTAGCCATTCACCCCTTCGTGGTCAGTATCTCGAAAACTAAGCGCTTTTTTGAGGGTGTCCGCTCGTGTATAATATCATAAAAAATTGTAACGTGATAGTAAGAAAAAATAGAGGATACGGCAACGGTGTTACAAGTGATGGTCGGATCCAATGCCAAAATCTACACAGACATATTAGGGTGCACTAATACCCAAGATGTCCAAATATTTTATGTTTGTTTAGAAAATCGAGTAGAGTCGAGTAAGAGTTGTGAAACACAAGGTGAAACCACTGAAGACAATATTATAGGAAGATAACAATTTATTGTAAAGCAATTACAAGAAGTGGAAAAAAAAATATGTTCAGCCTGTACAGGAGCAAGGTTTGTTTCATACTTAAAGGTTTCTGTAATTAACCCTTTGTTGGTCGTACATGGGATTAGCAGTCCCATTGATTGCATTTTTTTTGTTTAAGTACAAGCTATTATCATTGTTTAATTAGACAATGGGTAGAATGCATAAAACGTAGTATCTGCTAATGCTTCAAGTACGTACTACATTTTTGAAGATTTTACTACACTTATAAAGCATTACTACACTTATAAATGCTTTGTAAGGGTTTTTACTACACTTTCAAAGCATTTAATGCTTTGTCAGTGTAGTAAAACCTTCAAAAATGTAGTACATACTTGAAGCATTAGCAGGTACTACGTTTTATGCATTCTACCCAATGTCTAGTTATACAATGCTATTATAGATACGGGATTGTAGATTTGGGATATATTTACTTAATCTTTTGAGAATTCTTTACCTAAGTTTTATACAAAAATGCTGGTTTTATTCCTTTATAAAATTTCTAAGAATGCGTCAGGTACTACCTGGAATTGTTGAAATTTTTGTACCTTAAAAATTTGTTTGAATATTTTAAAAATCTTATATATCCCATAATTAGGTACACTTTCGGTATAAATGACAATGTGATCATATTTTAATCATAACATATAACTAGTTTGTACAATACAACTAATGAAATATTAAAATTTGCCCATATTACTTTAAGTAATGGTATTTTACCGAATATAATATTGTGAAATGCCCAATAATATAACAGTGCATAATAATATTGGGGTTGGTGTCGGCGATCATAAAAATCTTAAGGCTCTATAATAACAGGTCGTAAAAAAATAGGAAACCTTTGTCGCTAAAAATATAATAGTTTAGAGAGTGAAAATTACGGTTTAAATTCACAGTTGAAAAATTCTTTAAAACGCTTAACAGCAGCAGATGTTTAAACACTCTGATAACAATCTGAACAGGTTCTGTTTTTTTCGTAGTATAAGTAGAGTTTCTGGCCAAATTATTAGACGCACTATAAAAGATTTTATAAAAAATGTTTATTATGAGGTAATACCATTGTAATACTAAATAGGTTTTTTGTATGTACCAGACAAAAGGTATGTTGTTTGGTTGTATATTTAATTGTTTATATTGAATCACCAATAGAACATCATTATTAATGAACCAATATTATGTATTTATTGACTCTTGAAAGAGATAACGACAACTAAATATTGTCAAGTTGTTGTTGTCATATTGAAGCTCAACAAAATAATAACATTTAATAGTATTTTAATTCTTTCAACTGAATAAAATTTAATACACAGAAAAGCTTTTTATTTCGTATCAATCACAACTGTAAACCACATACCGCTAATAGGCTTAGTTTTATAGTAATCTTTGATAAAACGTTTTAGCGGTATCTACCTTTTTTTATATAAAACTTTGTTTTAAAATATAATTAATTGTTCCCTTAATAAACTGGGGCATATATCCATGCATAAAAACTATTAGCTAGTCCATAAATCCCTAGCGGGCCAAAATTTTAGCATTCAATTTTGAAATCGATTTTGCCACCATTTTGTCAAATGCTAGTTACCGCATTTGGGCCTAGCACGGCAGAGTACAGGGTGATAATTTAAAAACTTTCCACTATAACTTTTTGCTTTCTCTTTATTTTAAACTCATTAAATCATATTTAATAACGAAATTATATTTTATAACGAAAACTGCAATATTTGGGACACATTACAAGAGGCGAAAGATATGAACTGCTTCGAATAATTATGCAGGGGAAGATAGCAGGAAAAAGGTCCATAGGAAGAAGATGAAACTTCTGGCTAAAGAATCTACGGTAATGGTACAGCTGAAGCAACAACGAATTGTTTCCGTCAGCAGTTTCGAAAATACGTATAGCCCTGATGATCGCCAACCTTCGGAACGAAGATGGCACTTGAAGAAGAAGAAGAAATCATATTGGAAGGTAAAGTACAGGGTAAAAGATCAGTAGGAAGACGCCAGATCTCGTGGCTGAAAGACCTGAGAAGATGGTTTGACCGCTAATCCTCACAAATTTTTGGTGCAGTAGCTTTAAAAGTTACAATTACCATTTGTATCGCCAACGTTAACAAGATGGCCAAATAAAAAGAAGAGAAACTGTTTATCGTACAATTCCTTACCCTATGGTTTGTCTGGGGGCTATTTTCTAGAATTTTCCTTTCAGTTTCATCGAAATCTTTCTTTATTTCATCTATACCGATGAAAGTCTACTGAATACACTTAATTATTCCCCCATTACTCTTATATGGATCACAATTATTTAAAAATATATCGTACCTATTGTAGGAGCTTAAATAAGGATATACATTGATAAGGTAGGTTGAAAAGTTAAAATTTCATTATACCTATTATTTAAATTATACCATAATGAGAGGAGAAAAGTACTCTCTGCTAAGACTCATAATCCAAGGAAAAATCTCGGGAAAGAGAAATGTGGGACGGAGGAGGATTTCCTGGTTGCGAAATGTAAGGGAGTGGTATTGGTGCAGTTCAATACAGTTGTTCAGAGCTGCAGCCAACAAAGTTAAGATTGCTGTGATGGTAGCCAATCTCCGATAGGAGACGGTACTTTAAGAGGAAAAGAATTTAAATTATTACAAAAAATTATAGCCTTGATTATAAATCACATAATCCTAGCTGACCTCTAAGGATGGTATTCATTCAATAGTTAATCCAGTATTAATGGAAATTCAGCGACAAATTTTCAGTGTATAATGGAGATTGAAGTCCTAGATTTCCGCAAATATTGCATAAAACATTGGATAATTATTAACAGTTTTCCATAATTAGGTATTATAATCCCCTTAACATCTTTACTTCTTAACTATCTTGACTATTTTCCATACATCAAAAACATAAAAATACCGATTAATCATATTATGATTCCAATAACATTATACTCGTGACGTAATATCGCCCTTAATGTTCATTTGTTAGTCGATCCAGACAACCGTAGTAATGTCTAAGAACCGTGGGACAGCACAGTGTTCATTGGGCCGGGCCGAAAAAACTTTTTTTTTTTAATTTTTCTACACGGCTAGTTGCCAAAAGTTGGGACTAGTATTTATATAATCCTATACCAAATTTGGGCTGGTTTAAAAAATATTTAACCGGGCCCCCTGGCCCTTAAAAAAATTTTTTTTGGGTCGAAATTTTATTTTTTAATTCTTGTACAAGGCTAGTTGCTAAAAGTTGGAACTAGTATTTATATAATCCTATACCAAATTTGGGACGATTTAGAAAGTAATTAACCGGGCCCCAGGCCTTCAAAGAATTTTTATTTTGTTAAAAAAATGTTTGGGGCTATTAAAAAAGCTTCTGTTGTCATATTCTATTATTAAGCAAAAGAAAGATAATGCAGTAGACAGGAAAAAATACTTAGCTTTTAATTGCCGTTTAAGAAGGTCTAAACTAAATCTTCAAATATAATACAGTTCTGGTCATCAACAAAAATAAAATTCGGAGCGGAGTTAAGGGAAACAAACGGCAAATCCAGCATGAGAATAAAAATTTAAACAAGTCAATATTGAAGGGCTACACTTTGATGAAAGGAAAGATCAAACCATGGTCTTCGGAAAGGCGAGACGAATTATGAAAACTGAAGACCATATAGCTTTAATTGAAGGACCCGTATTTTATATTTTGGGTACTTGGCTCTTAGCAAGTCTCGTGTAATAAATATTGTCGAAGGAATATTAGACTACTTACAAGGCCATAATATAGATCTAAGCAAATTAGGTGTTATGGGATGTGATTGTCCAAATGTAAATACGGACTGGAATGTATCATACGAATTATAGAAATGCGAGTAAATAAACCATTACAGTGGAGTGTATTCCCGTTGCACGTTAATGAACTTCCCTTGCGATATTTGCTGCAAAAACTAGATGACCACACAAAAGGTCTCTATTCATATTCTGAGCCGATTGGATCCCTTCTTCCCAATTACGAAAAAATGCCTGTTATTAAATTTAACACCATAGAAGCTGTCCTGCCTCTTGTAAATGAAAATGATCTAAGTTCAGATCAATACTATTTGTCAAAACTATCTTAAGCAATAATTGGAGATGGAATATGTTCTCAAAGTTTAGAGAAAATTCCAGGGAAGATGGCACAAACACGTTGGTTCACGACAGCTAACCGCATTCTTAGAGTTTTATGTAGCTACAACAAGCTGACCCTTGTGAAAGTTTAAAGATTTTAGCTGAGTTTGTAATACCAGTATATTTACGTATTAGGTTTGAGATAAAAACACAGCCAAAATTGGAATATGGTGCCAGGCATCTATGGAAATTAATGCAGCCTTCGAGAGATTTTCCGAATAATGTCTCATCAATTTATCAATAAAGTTATTTAAGACAATGCTTAATTTGCGCACCCGTAAATCATTCAAATTTGTATGTTAACAGATTAACGCCAAGGTATTAGAGAGGATGCTCTCAAAAGGATTTTAAAATGTAGGAAGGTTGGTATAAAAATTGTGTTTTCATAGTATCCCAAATCCCTAAATCAATTTCGATGCAGAAGATACATAGATTTCATAGACTAGATGAATGGTACTCTAACAGATCATCCTCTAATACAGCATTTGGCCGACGAAGAATAATTATTGTGGATTGTAGGACATGGTGAAACAAGTTCCAAAGTTTGACAATTTTCCTTGCCATATTTAAGCGGTGGAGAGGTGTGTGAAGATAATAATTACTGATGCATCAATAAAAGTGTGTGGTGAAGAATCTAGAGATGGTTATATCTGAGCTAAACTTGATGCCAGAAAGAATTAGCCGATATTTAAAAGTAAATGTCGACGCTATGGTTCAAGGAATGAGTAAGTAAAAATGTTGAGCAAACGATGGTGGGCGGGTGGAACTCACCGTGCAGCAACCTCATCGTGGTGAGTTCTGGGTTAAATGAATATACGAAATAAAGTTAAATATGTGCATAATACTTCAATATAAAAAAACCTTTCGTGCCGAATATTGATTCAAGCAAAGAGCTGCACAGTTCACAGCGCCAAAATAGTAAATAAAAATGCATTGGTTACCCCTCTTTTATATTTGTAGTCCTGGGGGCCGGTTAAATCTTTTTAGATCATGATGAAAATTTTTTAAAAAGATAGTAGCATTAATATTAATATCTTAGACACTAACCCGCCCCAAAAATAAAGCAAAAAAAAAATAATTTTTTTTTAGGGCCCCGGGGGCCCGGTCAAAAATAATTTAATTCGGCCAATGTTTGGTACACAGTATTAGGACTACCATACACAACTTTTTTTTACTAGCCCGTTTAAAATTTCCCAAAAAAATTTTTTTTGCCCTTTTTCGGCCCGGCCTAGTGTTCATACGTTTTCGTTTAGGTTCTACTGTTTGGTATAGGGTCTTATCGTGCCAAAAATGATTAGCAAATTTCACCTATAGCGGCTCCTAGTTTACTGTTTTGTCATTAGTTTCATGCGTGGAAGAGAATGGTGCTAGATAAAAAGTATGTGTTTTATCTAGCCAGGCATTAATGACGCACAGGTAAAGAATCGTATACTAAAGTTGTATTTAAATTTAATTTTTTTTCTGTTATTGCATTGTAGAATTTCTTGAAAAATGAAATAAACGTTTCAGAAAACTGGAATATTCAGATAATAGTGTATTTTATTATGACCCACTTTTAATTCAATGCCCAAACAATTAGTGAAATTTGTATTGTATTATAATAGCAAGAATAAAAAACCGCTAAACGTCGTAAAAATTAGTAGCGCATACAATATTCTAGCTACAAAAGAGCTGATATGAATATTACGTGGCGCGATAATGTATTTTCATTTTGATGGAAAATAAAAATCTAGTTTTATTTTGAAAAATTGTTTCCATAATATTTGCTAAATTTGAAGTAAAACGCTCCACAAAAGAGTAACTTTGATACAGTTTGCATTTTAAGGCTCTTTTGTGGCGCGTTTTACTTCAAATTTAGCAAATATTATGGAAAAAATCTTTCAAAATAAAACTAGAATTTTATTTTCCATCAAAATAAAAATACATTTTTGCGCCTCGTGATACTCATATCAGCTCTTTTGTAGCTGGAATATTGTATGCGCCACTCAGTTTTATGGCGTTTAGCGGTTTTTTATTCTTATATCAGGAGTTTTTCAAGTTTTTTATAAATTAAATGTATGAAGTTGAATGTAATGTTTCTCGATTACACGTTAAGCCGTTATAAATGGTCACCTTTGTCGCATTCTCTCTTAAATTATCTAGTAGTTACGACACCAGACTTGTGATAAAACAATCCGAGTTCATATCCCAGCCATCCTAATAATCATGGCCGGCAAATGAACTCAGATTGCACGACCAATCACGGCTTAATCGATTTTGATCACTAAACATGAGTTTGAAACGTATTGACAAGTAGTATCTGATGCATGTCAAGTATGATAACTGAAGGTATTACAGAAATTATTGAATTTGAAAAACCGTTTTCCCCATAAATATATTTGATCATATTTATGAAGCCTATAACATAAAAATTAGAATTTTCCCAGATATAAGGTATACATCGTTAGATGCGTCTAGAGTCCTCCTACAAACGCTCAGTTATTGGTGTAATTCGTAAATTTAAATGTTGAGTCATTGTCAAAATACCAAAAGTTTGGTTTTTCAGTTTTTCGGCTATAATGAGCCGTGTGTACGTGTACGTCGGATCCTAACCTCTTAGGCACCATATGAAAGCTTAACTCAACGCTATTGATTTGGTCTACTTGCGGTTTTCCTGCCTCTCCTTGAACCTAAGATATATACGAACAAAAATATGCCATTTTGTATTTACCAAGCCTTATACCTGGCTTATGGGTGATCAAAAGTCACAAACTACACCTGTCCTGAATCGGCCCTGACCCTCTCTTGAAACACAGAAAAAAATTCAGATCGGTGTAACTTTTCTGCATATAGGTCTGGATCCCGCGTATGAAAAAATAGTTGATTAATAGCAAGCTGAAAATTTTTTAATAGCTTAAGGGTGTCTAGTTAGACACCCTTTGATGTATGGGAACACTGGTACAGGGGAAGTTTAAATTGTGGAACAGGTTAAAAATTTGGAACGTCAGACTACGAAAACGTCCTATGTATTTTGTCGGGCAGAACTTCCAATTAATTTGTTACCCTTTCATTAAACTGTCCTGGAACAATCAGATTGCTATTTATCAATAACTGGGTATTTTAATGAGTGGAACACGCAGAATATGTTAAATGACAGAAATTATGACAAGCGATAAATAGCAGTCTGATTTTTGCATGACAGTTTAATGAAAGGGTAACAAATCAATTGGAAGTTCTGTCCGACATGTTCGACGTTTTCGTGGTCTGACGTTCCAAATTTTTAATTGTTCCACAATTAAAACCTTCCCTGTTCTAGTGTTCCCATACATCAAAGTTTGTCCGACTAGACACCCTTAAGCTATTAACAAATTTTCAGCTTGCTATTAATCAACTTTTTTTCATAAGTGGGATCCAGTCCTAATACATACATACATACATATCCACAAACATTTTCAACATTTTAAATAAAAATTTAGTTATATTTCTGAGCTCGGTAACTTTTGAATGGTACAACCGATTTTCAAAATTAGACATGAGTTGGAAAGGTAATGATCAGTAATCTCAGAAGCCATAAAGGCCGGATTTATATTATTGAAATTTTTGGGAGTTTTGGGGACGAGAACGAAAAACAGACCATAAATGTGAAGGGCCGTAAAATCTACACCTTTGGACTAAAAGAGAGAGTTGACATATGCATGAACGAGTCTTTTCCTAAAAGGTGGGATTTGGTCCGATTTTCAATTCAGTCAGATTTAGAAAATCGAAAATTTCGTGTATATAATATAGTGTCGCATGTAGGATTATTGTGCGCCACTGACGAGAACTGCCGTTTTCTGGCAATATGTATATATTTATTTATACGTTTACAAAATATTTCTCCAATACGGAAGTTTTTATGCTTCAGAAAACCATAAAACTTTATTTTCAAAATAACGAGATTTTAGATTTATCGTTCCACACAGGAAACTAAAATTTTTATTGCATTGGAAAAATGTCCTATTCTTGATGTTTGACTGGAGTGTATCGGTAGAATAAACTATAAAAGAAAGGCTTTATGACGGTTTTATTTTTTATTTCTTTCCAGTAAGAAGGAACTGTAGAAATAGGCGAGAAGTCTAGTTGAATGAAATATTCGAAAATTCGTTGCACGTGACTGATACCCAAGGGAGAAAGTTTATAAATAGAAAAAGCAAAAAACTGAAAACTTAGGTTAGGTAAATAAAGATAATGAGGTTCTGAGACCAAATACAAGAAAATATATAGACAGTTATTTAGTAAATATTTAAAGGTAATCTCTTATCAGGGAACTTATTAAGAGTAGATAAATAAAACTCGTGACATAAACAAAAAACCATATAAATATTATACAAATGGTTCACCAGAAGGGTGAATCCCAAAAAACACAAGAAATAAAGAGAAAACAATATACACCAATCAAAACTGCACCAACAATTAATGTGTTAATGTGTACAGTTACAAATAAACAATGATTATGATAGAATAAATACAAGTATGAAATTCTAACAAAAACATGCACAATTAAAAGCACAGTAAAGAGAGCCTGGTTGGTTATGAATTAAAAAAAATCAAATCAAGCATCTATCATGAAAAATCTCTCTTTACTGTTTTAGGGCTTATCTCGAGATAACTGATATGGCAAATTTAATGATTGATAGAAAATATAAAGTAAAAACATATAATAAAATTAAATGCAAAGCATACAAAGTTAACAAACGTTTTCTGTTCAAATATCAAAAACCACGCCGCACTTGGTTTTATAAACAAAAAGCCAATCGCACAGCTATTAATGAATTAGTGAATGTTTGTACTTAAGGTTTGGCAATGAAAAGTCAAAAGTCAAAAACCACAGATGAAGATATTTTTGAGGTAGATAGCCCACAGATTGCTCTATTTTTGGAAATATTTGTAGGTAGTATAATTAAGACACTTACAGTTACTCTGCCTCTTAAATTGTACTGACTCTATATTTACTTTAACTAGTAAGCAAGCACTGAAGTTATATGGTAATTTGAATCTAATCGGGTGTTAGATCCAAATACTGGTGCGGGAGCACGTCAAATAGAATTCTATTTTAGTGACGTCACGTTGCCTAGCAACCGTCGATTCTCCCATTATGAAATTCTATTTTGTGACGTCAGCAAAATAGAATTCTATTTGGCGTGCTCTGTGCCCAGATACGATAAGCGAGTGAATACCACTCAGATAAAATCATAAGATCATAAAGTGACTTTTCACTCCCAAGATATATTGCAGATAAGGTATATAGTAGATAAGATATGAGGTACTAGAGACACACGTCAGCACTTCAAGCTATTCAGCCGCTAAGTCCTCCTCTTCGCAATCTTTGCGATCTTTCCCTCTAAAAAAGTGGGGAT
This sequence comes from Diabrotica virgifera virgifera, assembly GCF_917563875.1. Taxonomy (NCBI): domain Eukaryota; kingdom Metazoa; phylum Arthropoda; class Insecta; order Coleoptera; family Chrysomelidae; genus Diabrotica; species Diabrotica virgifera. The sequence continues at coordinate 89,580,232 of NC_065444.1, read as the reverse complement.
ATATCCCTACTCAAAAAATGGATCTCCAAAAAAAACCGACCTACTTGCGTTTTTAGGTAAATTAACGGTACATCATAGAGATACCGCAAAATGAAGTCAAAAGAGACCTAACGGTGGTTTCAGAAAGGAAAGTTATTCCTTTGACATATTACTGAAACGGAAAGTGGCAGTAAAACGTTGCAATACCATTGCCGCTTTGAATAAAGTGTAATACCTATAGGAACTCTAGCAGTAAACTTTGGGTTTATTTCCAAAACATTGTGTTTTGGCAAAGCTGCAATAAAAAAATGGTCCCGTTTATAATAATAAACTCAGTTATTTGCGTTTGTCATACCGACAACGAATTGTGCCAGTACCGTTATGATAATAAATTTAGCCAAGGGTAGTTATTTACTGAAACGGCCATAGGCGTACCCGTAATGAGTACTAGTGGGTTTAAAATTTAATCCAACAAGTATAATAATTATTTACTAATCCTATTATATAAAAAAATGTTACAGTTTTTTTACCTTTTGTATCTGCTTAATTTTTAGTCTGTTGTGGTATTTACTTAGGGAATTGTATATTTAATTTAGACATGTACGAGTATGCATCAAACCTAACCTTAAACTTAAAATTTATATGATTTGTCATCCGAAATTCAGATTCTGAATGCTGAATGTTTGCCAGTCACAATGTTGCCAAGCATATTTTTTTAAATTTCTTGTACAATTTCAATCAATGGCATAATGTACAAGAAGAATAGATTGTACAAGAACGTTTAAAATATAAAGATAGACTTATAGCGTTGATTGATAAATATAATATACCAGTTTACTTGTATTTGTATTAATTAACGCTTATAGAAAAGAAAATAATTATAGAAAAGACGCTGTTTTTGGGAAAAGTTATTTCTCAGTTATTTTAGCTGGAATCAAATCTTAAGGTTGTATATGTATATTAGTAATATCTTACATTATACATCTTAGCTTCATTTACCTTTTTATTTATCATTTTCTTTTTTAGAACAATTTTAATTAACTTTGATTAAAAACCATTTATCTTTTTTTGAGGTTTTTCTGTCCAATATTTACACTAATATTTTATTGTTTATTTTCCAAAACGTTTCTTTTTTGTTATTTGAAAACTATTTTTTAAATGCAACTGTATGTAATGTGATTGTATGAAAAATTGAAGATATGGCAACAGTGTCGTATTTCAAATTTAGAACCAGGTCACAGAACACTAATTTCGCTTGACAATGCGGGGTTGCCACTCCCTCCTGACCACGTGAAATAGAAATTGCCGATTTAGATTTACCTTTGTTTCGATGTGAGTAACAGAATGCCAATCCAAACACGAAAAATGACGCGATAGATATCAAACATTCCGATTTCAGGTAATTACGATTCGACTTGGTCATTTCTATTCGATTTGATAAAAGTTACAGAATAGGGCTGATTGCCACCCATTAACCTGTTATAACAACATTTTTAGAAACAGCTAATCGCCTATCCTAACCGCTCGTAGGTAAGAAGTTTTCTGGAGGGTCAATCCAATGGAAATTTTTCTAATTTTTATAATTTAGAGCAACGACTGATTAGTAGTTTATGTATAAAAAAAACCAAGTACAATTACCTATTTTTGTTTTCATAACAAAATAAGTAACTCTTTTATATGTATTTTAACAAGAAAATATTTACACATTGTACAAGAATTCATCTGTACTCATTAAATATCTTTTAAAAACACCCTTTAATTATCTACGCTAATTTCTTTCGGTTATTTAAATGTCATCATAAACAATTCCAACCTTCTTTCGTTACATAAACATTATTGACCTAGATCGTGAGGTGTAAGTATACATACAGCCACTATAAACACTTTTCAGGGTCGACGCTGACTTTGCACTTTTCAATATATTTATACAATCAAAACATATAAGGGATTCCTCATTACACATTCCACATTCGTCATTCTATTATGAGATGTAAGATTATTCACATTAAAAGAGAGTGTCATCTACACTCCGCGGGGACGACGTTACGTAAGTTGCTACCAGCTTGTACTCATGCGAGTATAATAAAACAACTTGAACAGTGAAACGACTAGTAATCATTCCACCCCTCGGATAAGGGTTAACCACCCTTACCGGGAGAAGATAGCCCTAGTAATCCTGGACCATCATATGGCGATCCAAGACCAGGGAAGAAACTGAAGTAAACTGGAACGAGAAATGGAAAGAAAAACGTCTATGGCTGAGGATCTGGTACCTCGACCACCCTAGAATACAGCGTGGTATGTAGAAAGGATGGAGACAGCAGGCTTGACATGGAGCTAAATGGACAATGGTATGGAGATGGAACATCGTGGGACAATGGACAATGCCATGGAACGTGGATCGAGAACTTTTGGTGATACGAACACAAACGTTTAAATTGGTGAGTCTATATTTTGTTCTTGTAGTATTTCCACGATATTTCTTAACAAATGAATGAAATAGCAGTAATGTAATTAGTATTTTTATCTATTTATTTTTAATTATCTTTATGGGTATTATTGGAATTTTTTTTAACACATATTAAAGTTATTCACATGGCATATTACCATTATTATTTGAGGTATATATTATTTATATTATTTATTACGAGGGTACATTTTTGCAATTTTTTTTTATGATTTTAATATTTGCTATCGTAAATATATACAGGGTGGGGCATTAGTGTGACAAAGTCCAATTACTCGTTTGTTGTAAGAGATACGAAAAAAAGTTATTTAGGTAAAAGTTGGGGCACACATAGTGTCATATTTTAAAAATATTTTCAAATATACAGGGGCGTCCGTATTGACAGGGTGACACCAACTTATGTTTTTTTAAATGGAATACCCTGTATATTTTTACATTCTTGGATTCTCCTCGATGTTTCCTTTCTTAAAATATATGATTTTGTAATATTATACGAGGTAGTTTAAAAGTTAATTACGTTTTTTTGTTAATTTCGTAGCAAAATCTAGACCCTGTAGAATTGTAGTGATTTGACATCAAATTTTCTATTTGCATTTAAACGATTTTTAGTATAGTCTACTACTGTTAATCATTAATAGTATAGCGAAATGTTTAATTTTAGTATACAGGGTGGGTCGAAACTCGGAATGAGTATTTTCCGAGTTTTCTTAAATGGAACACCCTGTATTTTAGTATTGTAATAAAATTATATTTTATGGTACTTTTTTATTTCTTAAGCATTCCCTATACCTAAGTGCTTTAATTTGTAAGTTATTCGTCATTCTTTAAGCAAACATTAATTGCAACAAAAATTACGTAAAATTTCATTAGGTAGCCGTGAAAATATCCAATCAAAAGTAATTTTTCGAAAAAAAAATACATAATAATCTAGCCTGATCCTTAATTTATTAATATTGGATGAGATATCCAAATACATTCGTAGTTAATGTTGGTGCTTAAAATATGAATCAAACATACAAAATTCTGCCTAGTTGGCTATGACACAAAATTTGCTTAAACATTTGACATTACACTATTTATATAGTTCCAGTTGATTTGATACCATTACTAATATTAATTTTTCTAATGAGGAACGGACTAAAATGGCTTTGTGCTAGGAGAGTATAACAAAAATGAGCTACTTGCAATAAAAATGTATTATCAGCAATTACCTGATAGACGACAAGCAAAAAGAGAAACTTTTGAAAGGATACTAAAACGGTTTCAACAGACAAGATACTTAGATTGTAAGAACGATTTTACTAATATGCAGATCCTCAGTGACACTAAGGATTACATTTAATTGCTGTTTTCTTCACTTACAATAGTTTTTATTCGAGCAGATTTATCATAATCTAAGTGATCAGTCCGTTGAAACCGTTCTAGTATATTTTTAATCGTTTCTCTTCTTAGTTGTCTTCTATCAGGGAATTTCTGATGAAAAATTCTTATTGCTAGTAGCACATTTTGTTATATTCCACTAGCACCAAAATCTTATTAATCAGTTTCTCATAAGAAAAATACATATTAGTAACGGTAACGAAGCAACTGGATCTATAAAAATAGTATAATATCAAATTTTTAAGGAAATTTAGTGTCATAGCCGACTAGGTAGAATATTGTATGTTTTTATTAATATTTTGCGCACCAACAGCCTTAACTACGAATTTATTTGGATGTTTCATCCAATAGTAATAAATTAAGGATCAGACTAGATTATGATGTATTTTCTTTTCCAAAAATTATTTTTGATTAAATATTTTCACAGCCACCTAATAAAATTTCACGTAATTTATCTTACAATTAATGTTTGGCTTAAAGAATCACGAATAACTTACAAATTAAAGCACTTAGGTATAGGGAATGCTTAAGAAATAAAAAAGTACCATAAAATATCATTTCCTTAAAATACTTAAATATAGGGTGTTCCATTTAAGAAAACTCAGAAAATACTCATTCCGAGTTTCGACCCACCCTGTATACTAAAATTAAACATTTCGCTATACTGTTAATGTTTAACAATAGTAGACTATATTAAAAATCGTTTGAACTTAAAATAAAAATTTGATGTCAAATCACTAAAATTCTACAGGGTGTAGATTTTGCTACGAAATTAACAAAAAAACGTAATTATCTTTTAAACTACCTCGTATAATATTACAAAACCATATATTTTAAGAAAGGAAACATCGAGGAGAATCCAAAAATGTAAAAAAATACAGGGTGTTCCATTAAAAAAAACATAAGTTTGTGTCACGCTGTCAATAGGGACGACCCTGTATATTTGAAAATATTTTTAAATTATGGTACTATGTGTGCCCCAACTTTTACCTAAATAACTTTTTTTCGTATCTCTTACGAGAAACGAGTAATTGGACTTTGTCACACTAATGCCCCACCCTGTATTATCAATATAAATATACGATATAAATATATAACAAATATACGCTATATGCATAATACATTTACATTATTATTCTAACTACTTATTTACAAGGGTAATATAACGTTATTTATTTTTGAACTATTATTTATTATTATTGCAATTTTTTTTTACATATTTTTACCATATATTGACGTATTATTTTATCTCGTTATTTTTTACTATATATCTATATACCATATATCTATATACACCGTAAGACTATCGAATTTATATTTTCGCTAAGAAGTGCAGGAACTGAGGATAGAATATTATGTATAAATGAGTAGCAACAAAGTTACTTGGGAAGATTTTGTCAAAATAGTTGAGGAACTTGCACAAGAAGTAGGAAGACAGAGCAGAAGGGTCTTAAAGAAAAAAGTACCGAAATCTAAGGACATACAGGAAGAAGTAACGACAGAGCTAATTAAATCCTATAACAAGTTCACGCACTTAACTAAGAAAAACTGGGAAGCACTTTCGGACAAACAGAGGGAAGCGTGCAAAAAATATTTTCGAAAAATCAGAGACAAAGTTATACGCTCATTTCAAGCAGTAAATGTAAGAACAGTGGTTCCAAATTCAATACATCAACCAATCGACGAGGAAGTTGAAGAGGAACAAAGCGACGAGGAAGCAGAAGAAGGAAAAAGCGACGAGGAAGTAGAAAAAGAAATAATTAACGACGAAATAAAAGAGGAAAAAGGTCACATAAAACAAGATATAACAATGGCTCTGACAATCAATGAATTTTTGAATATCGCAAGCAAGATATTGCCCAACGAGTTCGATGGAAGCGCAGGGAAATTACAACCATTTTTGGACGCATTAGAACTACTTGGAAAATTGGCGGAAGGTCATGAAGACACAGCTGTAACGCTAATAAAAACACGACTTACCAATAAGGATAGGAACTTAATAACCACGGAAGATACGATTCCACGGATAGCTGAAGCACTAAAGAAAGAACTAAGAGGTGATAATCCGAAGAATTTAATAGCCAAATTAGCCAAGAAAAGGCAAGGGCATAGAGATGCAGCAGTGTACGCATCTGAAGTGGAAGAGTTAGCAGAACAATTAAAAGTAGCATACATAGCGGAAGGAATGCCACTGGAGTTAGCGAAGAAATATACGACGGAAACAGTAGTAATAACAATGAAACGAAACGTTAATGCAGAGAAAGCTAAGCTAATACTGGAAGCAGGTAACTTTACATCACCGCAGGAAGTAGTAACTAAATTTTTATCGATCGATACGACTCAAGAAAATGCACAAGGAAGAGTCTTAAATTATAGGACAAACTACGAGAATAGGAGAGGACAGCAGCAATACAAAAGAGGATACCATAATGACAGAGGAAGAAGAAATAACTTCGGACAACGGAACGAAGGAGAAGCAACGGACAATCAACGAAATTATTCGAACAGAAGATACAGACAATTTAACAATCAAACATACAGAGGAAACCAGAGAGGAGGACGTAACAGGAACGTAAGGTTACTAGAGATAGAGGACAGTCAAGAAGAACAAGAAAACCAGCAGTTGGGGTTTTGAATGAACAAGAAGTTGGAAGCACACAGGCAGAAATAAAATATAACATTTACAACTTCGACCTGAACCTAACGAACTTTGTACGAATGAAAACAGGAATCCTTGAAAACACAAGCACCTTTATCATAGACACCGGAGCTGATATTTCAATACTAAAATGTTCACAAGATTTTATGAAGGAACAGGTGAAACCAAACACAAAGGCGAAAATAAAAGGAGTCACTAAAGGAGAGTTGCAAACAATGGGAGAAGTTGAGACAACACTAGAAGTAAAAGGAACTCGATTCGAACACATCTTTCAATTGGTAGAACCTAACTTTCCAATTCCAACAGACGGAATCATTGGGAGAGACTTTATTTCTAACTTTCAATGTATACTGGACTACGCAAACCTTAAAATGCACATTAAAGAGGACAACGATTGTTACATTAGTACGAAAATTCTGGATAGTATAGATAATGACACCATAATAATACCACCCCGATGTGAAATTTACAGAATAGTCAAAATTTTTCAAACGCTAAGGAACGACAGGATAGTGGAGCAACAGGAAATACAACCAGGAATATTCATAGCAAGAGCAATTATTTCAAGTAATAATCCATACATCAAAATTTTGAACAAAACATACGAAACAGTAAACGTAGAGGCAAGCACAATCAGGACGTTGGACATTAAACTATTCAATATATATAGACTAGTCAACGACAGCAAGGATAAGAAAAAAGAATTACGAGAATCACTGAAATTAGACATACCAGAATATATACGAGATAACTTAGTATCGTTATGCGAAGAATATGCAGACATATTCGCCCTAAGGCATGATATGTTAACCTGTAACAATTTCTACGAACAGAAACTAAGAGTTAAAGACCAAACTCCGGTATATATCAAGAATTATAGGACACCTCATGCGCAAACAGAGGAATTAAATCGACAAGTACAAAAACTAAGAGACCAAGGAATCATAGAACCATCTACATCCGAGTACAACAGCCCAGTTGTACTGGTACCGAAAAAAGCTATAGATGGAAATAAAGCATGGAGATTATGCATAGATTTTAGACAACTGAACAAGAAAATAGTCACAGACAAATTTCCATTACCAAGAATAGATTCGATATTAGATCAACTAGGAAGAGCAAAATGGTTTTCAGTTATAGACTTAATGTCAGGTTTTCATCAAATACCATTAGAAAAGTCATCGAGAAAATACACATCGTTTAGCACGGAAAACGGAGCATTTCAATTTACCAGATTACCTTTTGGATTAAATGTAAGCCCGAATAGCTTTTCAAGAATGATGTCAATATCATTTTCGGGATTAACACCAGATAAAGCATTTCTTTACATGGACGATATAGTATTGATAGGAATATCCGAAAAACATCACCTAGACAACCTGAAAAAGACATTTGAGACATGTCGAAAATTCAATTTGAAACTTAACCCAGGAAAATGTCAATTTTTTAGAAGGGAAGTAACATATTTAGGACATGATCTTTCTCAAGAGGGAGTATCGCCCGACAAAGCGAAGTATGCAGCAATTGAACAATATCCGACACCTAAGACAGCGGAAGAAACAAAGAGATTTGTAGCATTTTGCAACTATTACAGACGTTTTATTAAAAATTTTGCGGAAATATGCAGACCACTCAACAGATTATCGAGGAAAGGAGTAGAATTTTTTTGGTCTGAGGAGTGTGAAAAAGCATTCAAAAAGCTTAAAGCATCTCTGACGAAACCACCAATTTTAAAATATCCTGATTTCAACAGACAGTTTATCCTAACAACAGACGCATCCAATGAGAGTTGTTCAGCAATCCTAAGTCAAGATTACAACGGAATAGATCTACCTATAGCATATGCATCAAGAAGTTTTAGTAAAGGAGAATGTAATAAACCTATAATCGTTAAGGAATTACTAGCGATTCATTGGGGAATTAATTATTTTAAATGTTATCTATATGGAGCACCAACATTAAAAGTAAAAACAGACCATAAACCTTTGACACACTTATTTGCAATGAAAGAACCAACCTCAAAACTCACGAGGATCAGATTAGACCTAGAAGAATATGACTTCGAAATAGAGTATATAACAGGGAAAAATAACTACGCAGACAGCCTTTCAAGAATAACATTGCATCAACTAAAGAACCTATACATAGACAACACCCATATACTAGCTATAACAAGAGCTCAAGCAAGAGAAAAGGAGAAGGAAGCAAGACAAACAACGGCTGAAAGTGAACTCGCACTACAGCCAGAAGCCACCAAACAGACAGTAAGGAAGGTACTAAATAATTTAGAGGCGCATAGACTACCAATCTTGTCCTATGGAGCAGAACTAATCTCACCAAGACTGAGCATTAGGGCCAAAAACAAAACAAAATGCAGCAAAAGCATAGCCACAGGATTTGATCGTTTCGATTTAAACCAAGCGTTGGCACAGCTTGATAAGCTGGCGGTAGAGAATGCAGTACGTAAAGTAAAGATATACGTAAATGATATTGTTTTTAAATTGTGCACAATTGATGAATTTATTAAAGAAGGAAATAAAAAATTGAAGAATATAGAAATATACATATGTGAAGTACCAGAAACAATAAAAGATGACAAAGAAAAACACAGATTAATAGAAGAATACCATAATCACCCGATGTTCGGAGGACACGTAGGGAATAATAGACTAATAAAGAAGCTAAAGGCAAGATTCCGATGGAAAAATTTGGAAAAAGACGTAAGAAAATACGTTAAACAATGCCACAAATGTCAAATTAACAAACCGAAAAGAACACATGTCGAAGAGTTCGTGATATCGGACACATCTTCCAAACCATGGGACATAGTATACATAGATACAATAGGTCCATTCACTAGAAGTAATGAAGGTAATAGATACTGTATCACAATGTTGTGTGAACTGACAAAATACGCGGTCAGCATACCAGTGTGCAATAAAGAAGCAGAGACAATAGCAAGAGGAATCTTTGATCATTTCATACCAACATACGGACTCATGAAGCAAATAAGAACAGACCAAGGCACAGAGTATAAGAACGAAGTAATGCAGGAATTAACAAAGCTATTAAAAATAGAGCACAACTTTTCAACCGCATACCACCCACAGTCAATTGGAAGTTGCGAAAAACTACACAGAACGTTGAACGAGTACGTAAGAGCATTCATAGACGAAGACAGAGAAAATTGGGATGTGTGTTGCAGAATGTTCACATACTGCTACAATACAACCCCTAACGCGTATCATGGATATACACCGTTCGAACTGCTATATGGCAGGAAGGTTAACCTACCGGAAGACCTTACACAGGAGATTCAACCATGTTACAATATAGATGCCTACTACAATGAGTTACGATACAAACTACAAAGCGCACACGAGAGAGCCAGAACCTTCTTATTAAAACACAAAAGAGAGCGGCAAGAAAAGAATAAGCTCAAAGCAACACCTCAACACTTTAAAATAGGAGACCTAGTCATAGTAAAAAGGGAAGAGAATGGTAAGTTTGATAGTCTTTATGTAGGTCCTTTCACAATAACAGAAGTAAATAACGGTAATTGTAAAATCAGAATAGAAAACAATAAAATCAAGGAAATACATAAGAATAGATTATATGCTTACAATCCGAAAACACAGTGAGTGACAAGTGTGATGAAACAATGTTGTTAAACTAACATTTTTATTTTTATTTATGTATTTAGGTAGTTTTAGGAAGTTTGTATATAAAATAAAATTTTTTGTATTGATTACAACACAGTATGGGCTGGTGCACCACTTGCAAAATTTTCTGCCCGTAGTCAGAAAATTCTTAGGAGGGAAAGGTGTACAAGAATTCATCTGTACTCATTAGATATCTTTTAAAAACACCCTTTAATTATCTACGCTAATTTCTTTCGGTTATTTAAATGTCATCATAAACAATTCCAACCTTCTTTCGTTACATAAACATTATTGAAATAGATCGTGAGGTGTAAGTATACATACAGCCACTATAAACACTTTTCAGGGTCGACGCTGACTTTGCACTTTTCAATATATTTATACAATCAAAACATATAAGGGATTCCTCATTACACATTCCACATTCGTCATTCTATTATTAGATGTAAGATTATTCACATTAAAAGAGAGTGTCATCTACACTCCGCGGGGACGACGTTACGTAAGTTGCTACCAGCTTGTACTCATGCGAGTATAATAAAACAACTTGAACAGTGAAACGACTAGTAATCATTCCACCCCTCGGATAAGGGTTAACCACCCTTACCGGGAGAAGATAGCCCTAGTAATCCTGGACCATCATAACATCTATATTATATTGTATACATTTCATATTAATTCCTGTATGCATCAACATTGTATAATGCAATTTGGTTTTTAATAAATAAGTACCTAATAGTTACACTACTGTATTATTGACATAAAAAGACCTAAAACCATATACATGTTAACGTAGTATGCACTATGATTAAATTTATTCGGTACATTTATTTCGGCTAGCCACCAACGCTCGGTTATTAGAATATCCCGGTTATAAGAATATTTTTGCTTGGCACGTAGGCTTTTCTAATAAGCGGGTTCGACTAATTTTAAAATTTTGACGTTTGTGGTGTGTTTTAACGAGAGTGAGCCCACTGATTCTTTCCCATTCCTGTTTGTTGTTACCTGTTGTTTTATTGTAATTTGTAATGTTTCTTGAAAGTGTATTATTATCTCTAAACCACAATATGGATACATATTTTCTTAGAATTTAAAGTTTGAAAGTCCTCTTGAATAAATAAAATAAAGCATTGGACCTAATTTAAAAATTTAAAGACTAACACACAGAGAATTGCCAGGACTTTAACCTTTAAGGACTAACATCTTAAATCAATGACGTAAACACTAACTAACCGCCTGACAGACGGGTTTAATATTTTAGTGGTAATTTTTGTTTTTGTTAAATATTTTATTGCAAAAAAATATCTCGATGACTTACTGAGAGTATTGATTATCTAAAAAACACAGTAATTAATCTAGTTCTTCTGTATTTATTAAAATAAAAAACATTATAACAACAATGGAAGGATTGTTTGTGAACCTTTTCTCTCCTGAAAAAAGTGTGATAAAAATTAAACAAATTAAAGAATCTTAATAAAAATTTATAATCGAGTTAAACCAAGAGTAAGAAAAATGAAAATAAAAAGCAGTGTAGCAATGGTAGTCAGTGGCAACATTTTCATCACAAATTGATTCCACTTGGCTTAATGTCGTGTTCTACCTCATCAATACATTTCAAACGAGTTTCGTCAGGGTTCTTATTCCCTTATTTGATGTTTTTTGGCGAACCCCGTCTATTGGACGGAAATCATACTTTGAGCCTAAATATCGTTCGAATAACAACGTGCCACAAACTGCCGAATTCAATACTACTAAAGAATAACCCAACTCGAAAAGTCATAAACGGGTGACCTTCAAAATTTTCTAGGAAGGGAAATATCCCACTTTTGAAAAGCGATGCCGTCTGCGTCTGAGAGACGGAATGTTAGTACTTAAGGGTTAAAACAATATCTTATTTGACCTTCATTGTCATTAAAAATGTTTGGGCCATTCTTACTCTGGTTTAGGGAAAGTAAAATAATCGAAAATACGCTGTCATTGGATTTTCAAAAATGTTGTTATAGTTCCTTATATTGCGTTTCGTTTTTTTCGGACCAGTATACGATAAATTTAGCTGTAATCCGAAATTATGAAATATTTGAATAGAGAGTATTACACGACAAATATTTAGTATATTTTAAGGACTTTAGAAAGAAAAATATGTGGGATGATTGATGAGCAAACAACAAAGCTCATTGTATTTCCAAAAAAACGACAAATTGAAACCTCTATACTCTGGGTATAGAGATTTTTGAAGAGAAGAACTGAATAAAGATGGGTAAAATAAATGATAAGAGATTTAAGACGACAAGATGAGGGGCTTAGCTCAGGAAAAAAAAAATAAAAGGGCAGAGAGACACTAAATCTCAAGTGAGTATTCGGGCTAGCTTCAATACACCGAATATTGGCTTTGGAGATATGAGAAGAAAGTTTGGTAATGAAATGATAGTAACTAGGAAGAAAATGAGACTGTTAATACAAAAATGGAAGGAAAATAGATAAGAATGCTAGAGATAAAATATTATCGAGTTACAACAAAGAAAGAAGAAGAAAACAGGGCGCCAACTCGAACGAACAACTCGGCTCTCAGAACCAAGAAGTTGGACAGGTTCGAGATTTTGAAGTAACGAACAACAGGAACTCTATGACACTGGTTACAACCACCTGAAATACAAAATACTAAATACTGATCTTGTCTTGCTATGTTATATACTGGTAATACAGACTGAAATAAAACACCAACCTTAATACATACAAATATATTAATGATAAATGTTAAATACTAACAATTTACATATAACGCAACGTGATAACAGTGATAGTGGATGGGGAAAAGATCAAATAGGACCGCAAAGGCCACTTAACAAGCAATTATCCACTATCACTGGCCAAGCAAAGGTATTAAAATCAAAATCCAAAGCAAAAGTCCGTCAGAATAGCACTAAGTCCTTACAACTAAAAAGTTAGTAATTATTTCCTAAATTGAACTACGCTAGAGTGAGATCCACGACAAGAACGCTACGGTTACGAAAAATAATAAAGATCTCACCTAGCAAAAACACTAATAAGTAAATATATAATGAGTTATATAAATGAGTTATATAAATGAGTTATATAAATGAGTTGTATAAATGAGTTGTATAAATGAGTTGGTCAGTTACTCCCTACACACAATGTAAAAACCTACAAGACATATTCGCTATTTGAAATCCGCGACAAACCTTTAACGACCCCTTCCCTATCAAATTTTTAAGATACAATTATTATTTATAATGATTATTGAACAAGACCTAATTTTATTTATTTGAAACTACTACTTATATTAAATCAAAAAAAAACCAACGACCTAAAACCCTATCTATCAAGAAATATGTACCTAGTTTACCTCGATTGTATGCATACAAGAAGTTTACAGTGCAAGCAACTATAGAGTACCCAAAATATGTAAATAATAAAATTAAACAACTTATCTTAACCACAGTTCCTATTTAAAGTCCAGATAGGAATGAATTTCCTCTTGGCACGGCAAAAACTAGTGGGCTGCTGTGGTGAAAAATCCAATCCTGGATGTTGTGAAATAGGTAATATCCAATCCAACCAAAAGTAACTCTAGGGGTAACCCATACCCGAGTTGCTTACAATAACTGGCACATAGTTATATGATGGCACATTAAATGATGATCCAATTTACATAAATTGACTAGACTAAGTGTCTATGTGACAAGTAACTAAGGGACGGAATTTGAGCAAAGCAACACATCGGCGGTATTATAACCTTTTTCCTTTCTTGTAAATAAGTCTCCAGATATAACTACTGCTTGATTATTATTAGTATGGGTTATTGGCTGATGTTCGAGGCCTTTTAGTTATATTTTCCCAATTTTGCCCAAACTCCGTCACCTAAGTAATGACGATGTGTTGCCTCTTTGCGAGTTCGTGACCAACGAAACTAGCAATCGACTATCGACAATAATCGATTTTCTTTCTATTGGCGCGCCTGTGCACCGAAAAGTCGTTGTTGGATCTTCGCGGGCGTCACCCAAGGATTTTGTAGAGGGGTATATTTTAATCCAATTTTAATTAAAGTAATTTAATTAGTAGCGTGATCGCTACAAAATCTGGCAATGTAAGTAATATTGAAAGATCGACTTTGTTGTAAAGAGATCAAAATACGTATGGAAATAATGATGGTTTTATTAACTGAAAATAACTCTTTGGCCGTTGCTCTATTTATTTCTATTACTTTTAAAAAAATATTGTACACATACTATACACAAAATAAAGAGGCATATCGACTCGGGCAACACTTATGTATTTGTCAATAATTGAACGTCGGTATACATAATACATTTAAACGCATGTGCTAAAACACTCCTCTAACAAAGACATACAGATACTACGATGTATTTCTCTAGAAAACATTTTTTTTGTTGATTCTCTAACAATAACTTGTTCGTGCGGGGTCGCAGGAAACTGGCCTTTACATATGAATGGAACAATTGAATATTATATGCCTTCCACATTGTTCCCGATATGGTGTCACGCAAACACACTGGGAAATGAAGCGTAGGTATCACGGGAAATTTCGTGAATGTAAGACGCTTTACACAAAAAACCGAATTGGATGGAAATTTAGTAGTGTCAATTATAGTACATTCGAACAGTACACTAAAATGTAAAACTACTTAGTTATACATTCACAGTCTATTTATTATACTATGTATAGAGCGTTTCACGTTAAGATCGGAACGTTGCTTAGATAGGGCAATGTAATTCCTATGGACGATAGAAGCGCGCCGATGCCACGCCGTACTGATTAGAATGAATCATATATCGGCAGTCGAGTAGCCATTCGTGCCAGAGAGGTTTGGCAACACTGATCTCCATAAGCGCAATGTTCCGTTCTTAACGTGAAACAAAGTAAAGGAAGACAAACTAGACAATGTTACGATCTTTGATGTTGGAGGGTATTAAAATTCAGTGCTCATTTTATTTCCAATGTATTTAATAATTTATTGCTGAATACGTTCTATATTCTATATAATCAAAATAGTGTAATGGGTATTGCATCAACATCATCATCAATTGACTCTGATTTGTCCTTTGTTGAACATAGGCCTACTCTAGATATTTCTTTCTATTTGTGGATGATGATTGATCTCTTGATATCATTTTGTGTCCTTCTAAATGCTTCCGCTTATGTTTTTGTGAGAGTTAAAATTTCTGCTCCATACCTATTACTAGGGAAGCCTTGGATGCTAAGTTTGAAGTTACTAAAGCGTCATGGGGACCTATTGAGTTGCGAAGAATAGGTCATAAAAGCAAAAAATGTTAAGTTTTCCATTTTGGTGGGGACTTTTCATTTTTTAATTTAATTTTCCATTTCCAAAAATTAATTTTTCCGATTATATAGCCCTCTATCCACAGAATCGGGAGAATATTCGTCTTCTCTCATCTGTGGCTTCAGTATTGACTTGCGTGGTTTCATTGTTTGGCTGTAGAACTTCACTATCTTTGAAAATCAATAAATTACCGTCAAAGTTGACAAATCTTGAAAAGTAATCCCCTTATTTTCTACAGGTAATTAATTTTGGTTCCTTTGAATAACATGCACTTTTTAAAACAAGCTTTTGATGCAATTTTTTTGCAAGATTTTTTTTGTTGATTCTCTAACAATAACTTGTTCGTGCGGGGTCTCAGAAAACTGGCCTTTACATATGAATGGAACAATTGAATATTATATGCCTTCCACATTGTTCCCGATATGGGGTCACGCAAACACACTGGGAAATGAAGCATAGGTATCACGGAAAATTCCGTGAATGTAAGACGCTTTACACAATAGGTTTCAGTGCTTTTAATACTATTGTTTTGGCAAAACACCGAATTACATTGAAATTTAGTAGTGTCACTCATAGTACATTCGAACAATACACTAAAATGTCGTAAAAATACTTAGTTATACATTCACAGTCTATTTATTAAACTATGTATAGAGCTATAGGGAAGAAAGGAATAACAAGAAGAAAAACCAGTGGTTTGACCAGTAGGGCGAACAAAGCTTGCAGCAGAAAGCAATCAAGAGGTTGGAGTTACTAACACGACCTACAGAAGAGAACAGGGAAGACTACAACAGAGTAAGGACTCAAAAGAGAAGACTCTTGAGAAGAAAAAAGAAACAGTACCTAGAAGCACGAATACAGCAACTCGAGGAGGAACATAGAACCGGTCAGTCTAGACAGTTTTTTAGGGACCTAAAAACAATGACGAACAACAGGATCAACAGCCCAAGATTTATAAAAGGCGATGCAGGACAATTGCTCACAGACGACGAAGAGATAAGAAGCCAATGTAGAAAGTATTTTGAGCAAATCTTAAATACAGAAAACCCCACAACGACAGGGCAATAAAGACAGTACCAGTTAGCCGAACTTGAAATACCAGGGCCCACACTAGCTGAAGTAAAGTCCGCAATTTCTTCCCTAAAAAACCATAAAGCCCCAGACCCAGACGGTATACAGGCGGAACTACTAAAGAAGGGGGAGGAAAACTACATCTTGAGTTATATCATCTTATAAGAGAAGTTTGGGAAAGAGAAGAAATGCCGAAAAGGTGGCATGAAAGCCATATAATACCTATTCACAAGAAGGGAGACAAACAAATAATATGTCGGAACTATAGAGGAATATCTTTAATTAATACAACATACAAGATTATATCCATAATACTGTTTAGAAGACTAACTAAATACGCAGAGGAAATACTATGGGCGACTACCAAAGCGGATTCAGACCGGGAAGGTCGACCATAGACCAGATCTTCGTCCTACGCCAGGTGTAGGGAAAAAACTGGGAATTCAACCGCGATGTACACCAAATCTTCGTGGACTTCAAACAAGCCTACGATTCTGTTAGCAGAGAAGCATTGTGGGAGACTATGGTAGAAATGGAAGTACCTGGAAAGCTGGTACGATTAGCGAAGGTGAGCACGGAGAACACTTCCGCACGAATCAGAATTGGCAGCACCACGTTGGAGGAATTCCTCACTGACACCGAGCTTAGACAAGGAGATCCTCTCGCCCCCTGCTATTTAACTTCGCACTGGAACATGCAGTAAGGAAAGCTCAGCCACAACTGACAAACAGATTTGCCGCCCAAGGATCAAAAATACTATTGCCCTTTGCGGATGACGTGGACACAATTGCACAATCCACTAGAGATGCAAAAGAAGTTTTCAACCTATTCGAGAACGGAGCCAAGGAAGTTGGTCTTAAGGTCAACGAGGACAAGACCAAGTACATGGTGGTTACGAAGAACCCAAGACCAAGGATTAGACAAAACATAACAATTAACCCTCCGTTACTCACGCCAATTTTTTGTGATCGAATACTCGCGCATTGTGCAGAAAACCGGGTCCAAAAATATGGGTCAGCAATATTTGAAAAATTTTTTTTTTGCAAAATTGTGTAAAATTATATTATTTAATGTATGTATGATCATATAATTTTGTAGATATGCATTTGTGTCAACATTATATTACTTTATCAAAAAGTAACTTTGTTCATCATCATCTTCATACGTTTCTTCGTCAGTCGATAATTCCTCAAATAATTTTAATAATCTTTGCTTCTCCTTCTCATAATCCATACCTTAATATAAATAAACAAATTTATAAACATCAAAAATAAGAAAAAAGATCAAATTACCTTACTAATTAAAATTTACAACTTTTATTTACATTACTAATTAATAGGTGTTGCCTAAAAATAAAAGTACCATACTCTTTTTTACACTGCGCGTGGACTTCACACACAGTTGTCTGATGACTGAAGAGGTATATGCAGCAGAAATTCAAAATCTCCACTACAATCAGAGTTATAGGAAGTTATTTAGAGGACCGGTCTCATACACCGTGTGCGAGTAACGGAGGGTTAATGAATACAATTTTGAAGTCGTCAAAGAATTTAAGTACCTGGGAGCGTTCATAACATCTGAAAAAATATGAAAAGGACGTGGCAGCCAGAATCATTGCAGAAAACAGGTCATATTACTCATTAAGGTCATTATATTACTCCTACTTAAATCAAAAATACTAAATATAAGACCAGCAAAAATAAGAGTATATAAGACAATAATTTGTCCCACAATAACGTATGG
Source organism: Diabrotica virgifera virgifera (assembly GCF_917563875.1). Taxonomy (NCBI): domain Eukaryota; kingdom Metazoa; phylum Arthropoda; class Insecta; order Coleoptera; family Chrysomelidae; genus Diabrotica; species Diabrotica virgifera. The sequence goes on along the minus strand of NC_065444.1, from coordinate 89,561,950 downwards.
AAGCGAAACATGGACTCTGAACCAGCGGGAAACGACAAAATTACTGGTAGTTGAAAGAAAAATACTGCGGACTATCTATGGGCCTTGCAGAGAAGAGACAACGATGATGAACTCCAGACAATATATGGGGATGAAAACATAGTACGCTACATTAAAGCAAACAGTATACGATGGGCGAGTCACGTTCTAAGATCAAGTGACGAACGACTTCTGAACGCCACATTATGGGAAAGGCCCGATGGAAAAAGGTCAGTTGGTCGCCCAAGAAAGAGATGTAAGGACGCAGTAGCTAGTGATCTACGCAAAATGGGAGTACATCAATGGAAAATAGCTGCTCAGGACCGACAACAATGGAGGGAAATAGTAAACGCGGCCAAGACTCACATAGAGTTGTAGAGCCAAATAATGATGATGATGATGTATAGAGCGTTTCATGTTAAGAACGGAACGTTGCACTTAGATAGGGCAATGTATTACCAATGGACGATAGAAGCGCGCCGATGCCACGCCGTACTGATTAGAATGAATCATATATCGGCAGTTGAGTAGCCACCCGTGCCCGAGAGGTTTGGCAACACTGATCTCCATAAGCGCAATGTTCCGTTCTTAACGTGAAACAAAATAAAGGAAGACAAACTAGATAATGTTACGATCTTTGATGTTGGAGGGTATTAAAATTTAGTGCTCTGACAATATAAGAATAATTATGACCACGACTTAACAAACCCACATTATTCCCACTGTATTTAATAATTTTTTGCTGAATACGTTCTGTATCATCAAAATAGTATAATGGATATTGCATCAACATCATCATCAATTGACCCTGATTTACCTCTTGAGGTGCCGCAAGAGATTTGAAAAGATAGGTTTTCATCAAAAAAATTCAGAAAATTTCCAATATTTTATATATTTAACCTGGTGCCGTAGTCAACATTTCTTGGTCAAATATTGTTTCTAATAACAGTTAACACTGCTATCATTGATATATGTACACAATGCTATAAGATTTCTTTAGTTACAATATTCATCTTGGCACTTAAATAAATTGTTTTTTGTCTCAAATTTGAGCATAATCTTTTGGGAAGCAATATTTGCTCTAACAAAACCATTTTTCCTTCAAGACCACAGACACTAAGAGATGACTCAGTCACGAGCTTTGTGATCCTTTTTACTGCCTGTGTATGATAGGGAAAACACGGAAAATCCACACACTGCACCTGACAGCTAGGGTCTCTTGCTTCACTTATATACTTGTTTATGTCCTCGTCAGTTATATGTTTTGTCATAGGAGGCTCAATAATTTCCAACAAGGCTTCGGGACAACAAACTTCCTTACACCATTTATGAGTTCCGATCTTGCCTTCAAAAGTCGCCGCAGACTAAGCTCCCTTATGAGACTTCTCTTGTCACATAACATGGAGAGGAGCACATTTTCTGGGTGAGAGAAATAACCATTCCTTTGAACTACTGGATCAATTATTATTTGGAGACGTTCCTCACAAAGATAACGTGAAAATTTGATGAGTCTCCCTATATATTTTGAGCCATTTACACAAAATGCTTTCAGTTTGACATGAAACCAGACTGGGCATACACCTTCATCACATACATAGCTAAAGTTTTCAGATTATTTGAGAGATTCTCGGTTTCAACATATAACCGAAGAAGGCGATTGGCCAACGTAAGCCATCGTGGATGAGCTAATTTCCCAGGGGTTCTAAAAGAAAAATTAGGACATACACCACTGGAGATTGCTTTGCACATTTTAAGTAAACATTTTTGATCTGTGCTTAGATCACCCTTAATCTCTAGAATTGGGAGGTTGTTTTGTATGGAAGCGAAATTAATTACAGGAAGCTAGTTACAGATTTCAAATTATTTGCTTAAAAGCCCTCCAAATTCATTAGGGCTTTTAGTCTTTCCATCCATTGTGCAAAACAAATGACGCAAATCAATTCATTGGTATACAACAAATAAATCAGCCACTTCAGCGGCTTATTTAGGTTTTTTTCCTATTAAAGTAGTTACACCATTGTTAATAACGGTATTAGTGGCAGTTCCATCACATCCGATAGCTGTTATATTGGAAATGTTCAAAGGATTGTCACCTTGAAAATGTTCCATTATGCTATCTTTTATGCTTCACCTATTCCGGAAGCAGGAGTTATATGCTCTAGGAAGGTTGATCCAGGTTCCTCTACTATTGAAATGTGCTCTTCTACTATAGTTAGAATGTTAAATTATATCAAGGAAAGAAATAGATATTTTACTATTAAATATTTGTTTCAATGTGGAATTCAAGTTCAAACTTTGAGAGTTTTAGCAAAAATAAATATTGGATTGTTGTAAGTTAAAACTAAAATTATCTTGAAGTAGTAGTTTTAGAGTGTGTATTTATCATTGAAAATAGGAATCAAGACATTACAATAACTATTGATTACCAACCCAACATCCTAAAAATTCGCAAAATTTAACTAAAAACTCTAACTTTCAACCCTTTTGCGGCACCTCTAAAAAGAAAAATATTTTATTTGCGGCTTAACATTGGCATAGGCAACTTTCTATCATTATTACACATTCAAATGCTTTATTGCAGATATAGACTTATCTACAAGATCACTGAAATTATAGTCCACGTCCATAAAAGGAAAGTGCCACTCAGATGTTAAACATAAATTTTGGATCTCACAATAAAACACTGAAAAACGTTTGTTTTTCGAATCCATCAATTATAAATTTTGGAATTTACGAAAGATGAAGAAAGATGTTTAGGGGGAAACTTCAAGGCCTTTAATCTAAATATTGCAAAGCAACCAGCCTTCTATAAAATAATTTATATATTTGATTCTGGAAGATAAATATATTTTCAAATTATTGAGAACAACCTACGTAGTTCGAAATATCGACCTCCTGAAGCGTTTCACATCCTCCGAATGCACTATATCTACTTACGTAAATAATAACCTCGGGGTTGGTAAATCCCACAGTTCTATTTTAAGCATTTTACAGATACAATTTCTGTACATGTCACAAATTAGTAACCCTTATACGCAAATATTATACATTCAAACACACGGTGAAAACATACTACTAACAGTATTTCAGCAACATTTACATAGCTTTGAAATTACGTTATATTAATGATACTGCTTTTGGCAAACGCTACATCATTCATACGGTGATATATGTGACGTTAATTATACCCAGGTGTGTGTTTCAAACATTTTCTCTATCTATTTGAAACAACACATGAACGACTCTATTGCAGATCTATTATTATTTCCTGTTCGTTTCGCACATTAAGTAATTATGCTAAACATTGACAGAAATTAACTTTTCAAGCCCAAGGCTTTATAAGGGACATAAAGACGATGTTAATGAGCAAACAAAAGATGACGATAACAACAAATTTGTTGTTTAGTTATTACTGTCCTGTTGAGTGTTTATTCAATTTTATTTTTCTTCTTCTTCTTCTTAGGCTTATATCGTCCGTTTTTTATATAGGCCTCTCCCAACTGCTTCATCTTTATCATGAGCAACATACTTACACTTTAATCCGGTAATTTTTTTGAAACCTACTTCGCTCTTATCGACCTATAAAAAGCCTATGATAGTGTCTTCATAACAGAACTATGGAAGTCAACGAAAGACATCGGTATCGATGGAAAACTCATACAAGTAACTAAAATGTTATATGAGACCAGTAACATCAGAATCAAAAACGACAAAAATTTCACTGAGGCATTTAATACTTCAAAGAGCCTCCGACAAGGATGTTGTCTATCTCCCACTCTCTTTAAATTATACCTTGACCAATCCTTACAGAGGTGGACAAAAGCAGTAAAACCGACGGGAGTGAAAGTGGGAGACGACTCCCTATTTACATTATTATTAAACGCTTTTATTATTATTAAACGCCTTTTAAACGCTTTTATATCTAGTTCAATAGTTTACGTCAAATCTTTAGACGTTAATTTGAATGCCTTTTCTCCAATGCAACTGAATGAAAATTTGCAGACATATGCATTCGCGGGAACAATACACGAATAGTCAATAAAAAAATGTTTTTAAAGTTTATAAATTGTTTAAATAAAAAAAATTATTTACTAGAAAGTTAAATTCTCTTCTTTTTCAAAATGTAAAAACTTGAAACTTTTAAGGATTGTAGCTAATGATATGAGCTATACATAATTTCACTTTTTACGTTAATTGTTTACGTGATGCTTCATAAATAAACAATAAAGTTTCAATTTTTTTGCCGATTCCGACTACTTATCATGTTAGTACATCATAATATGTTTTATACATATTTTAATAAACATAACGATATACTTTAATGTTTGAAAAGTGTAAGACAAAAAAGTAAAAAATAAAATTTTTTAAGAAACGCTTTTCTTTAGTTACGAGTGACTAAAATTAAAAATATAAAAAATCAACTAAAAAGCAAAAAATAAAAAAAATTGAAAAAATGTAACATATTCGTTAAAGAAAAGCGTGGGGCGAAAACCGTTTATTCGATGAAGAAGCGCCACTCTTTTCTTTGACGAATGTGTTAGATTTTTTCAATTTTTTTAATTTTCGGTTTTTAGTTGATTTTTTTTATAATATTTTTAAATTTAGTCACTCGTAACTAAAGAAAAGCCTTTCTTAAAAATTTTTTTTCATATTTTTTTATTTTACTTTGTGGACGACCAAGTTGTTATAGCCCAAGATCAAGATGACTTAAGCTATATGATACGGAAGCTAAATGATCATTACCAACAGGCAGGATTAGTAATAAATATGGGCAAGTCAGAATACTTCATAGTGGGAAACGAAGACATTGAAAACCTACCATTGGAACAAGCCCATATTGTTGGTGTGAAACAATGTAAATATTTGGGAGCTATATTTAACAAACGAGGAAATAGTGAAGACGAAATACAAATAGGATCAATAAAGGTAGAAGCATCACTAGATCCCTCAATTCAATTTTATGGGACAAACATATCAGGAAGGAAACAAAGAGAAGGAATATATGAAAGTATAATGCAACAATCTACGGTGCAGAAGTTTGGGACATAAATGCAAGAAATAAAAAGGAGCTACTTAGTACAGAAACGGACTTTTTGAGGAGTGGTTGTCAGCTTTCGAGATTAGAACATGTAATAAATGAAACAGTTAGGGAACACATGAAGGTGGAAAAAACTATAATAGACGATATTGAAAAGAGACAGCTGACAGGGTTCGGTCACGTTAAAATAATAAATGAGAGTCGCTGGCCGAGAAAAATATTAGAGTGGGTCCCACCGGAGAGAAGAAAAATAGGACGCACAGAGAAGCTGGATGGACAATATTCAGGAGGCAATGGATTCTAGGCAATTAGATGAAGATATATGTTACGATAGAAAAAATTGGAAGCTGGGTATGGAGAGGCGGCGACAGCCGTAAAAATCCATTATATATAATTTTTTTGATATCATCTAGTAATCTCACCTGTGGTCTTCTTTTTGGTAATGTACCTTTGTAAGGTCTCCAATGTTGAATTGTGGCGATCCAATGTTCGTATTTTGTCTAGAAGTGTAGTTTGCGAAGCTGCATTTAAATTTGACAATTTTTCTTGTAATATCCTCGACATTTGATTTTGATCTTACCCAGTTGTCATTCTTTCTATCTGAGTCTATACCTCACATTGCTCTTTGTTTTGTGGCTGGGTTGTTTATATTTGCTTTTGTTCTGGTTTGACATCCATTTGTCATGATAGGAAGGATGCACTAGTTAAACATTTTGCTCCTCAAGTATCCAACTAAGCTTTCCAAATCCTGTTCATATCACTCTTCTTGGACTGGTTCTATATCATTTCCATTTATAGTTATACGCCTGGGTCGTCTGTTTTTGTCTTTGTTTTTGTCATATTATTTTTGGGTCGACGTATTTGGAGCTTCGAACTCCTCCACCATAATCTGTGATTCCTCGAATGAGCTCGCTATAATCACAATATCGTCAGCGGATTCGAGTAGGGATGGCGGTTTTTGACAAAACACCGGTGTTCGGTTATACCGTTTTTTTTTGCTTACGGTTTATACGGTTATAACCGGCCAAAAAAACCGGTTTTTCCAAAAAGCGGTTTTCAGTTTTTAATCCAATAGGTTACAATGTTATATTTACAACGCACTTTAGTTTGCGATACTCCACTCGACTCGATACTTGATATCAATATGATCAAAATTAGTACTATTGAAAGAACATCAATATAAATAAAACACAATTTTTAATAAAACCGTTTTATTCTATTAATTATTATATTTATTTATTATTTTATTATTATTATATATTTATTGATTATTATTAAATATATTATAGCGTAAGATTAATATACATATACATACTGCAATAATATACAATTTAACCTAATTATTTCAAATAAAAAATTTCTCAGCCTCTTTCAAATGGGATTTAAAAAAAATAATATCAACATAAATATTTTACTTAAAAATAAATTGGATAATGCAATTTATGTATCTTTTATGTCTACTATCATCAAAAAAATTATCATGTATTTGTTTTAACAGGTTTGTACATTTTTGTATAATAGGTACATTTTAACTCATTTAATACTTCCGGTATGGGTGTATCGTTTTGAAAACGTAGGGAAATCCTTGGAGATTCATATTCGTAATCGGTAATTCTATATTCATAGTCAGAACATTATTTTTGGTAATCAGAAAAAGGCATTCACCCACTTTCAGTGGGTGAGTCACGTGTGAAAAATAGATGATGTTTGCGTCTACTTCAACCAGATCACTTCTTATGTAAATATTATGATTAAAAATATCTTTTGAATGAAATATTATAATAAAATTTAATTGTTTATGTCTGATATGAGTTAGCACTTTCAGTTTGCTTCTGTATTTATAAAATAAAATTAAAATTACGGTTTTGTTTGGAATAATTACTTGAGAATAATAATTATGATTGGGATCCAAAATAATACCTAACCTAACCCTAATCACCGTAAAAACCTAATAACCGGTTTTTACTTTGAAAAGAAAAAACCGTTTATAACCGGGACAAAAGAGCAACCGGTAAAACCGGTTATTGCGAAGTAAAAAAAAACGGTTTTCGGCTAAAACCGGTAGGTTTTTCCCATCCCTAGATTCAAGGTGCTTAAATTTCTGCATTAACGTTGATATTGACGCCAATTTGTAATTTTGAAGACGTTTTTTAGGGCTAGATTTAATAGCTTTGGCGATACTACGTCGCTTACGAACTTCTGTAATAATGGGGATTAGGTAAGGTTAGGGGAGAAAGTGTCATTTTTAATATAAAAAGATACACAGAGTACGTAGAAAGCTGTAATCCACTTAACTTACGCAGTTTTTCAAGGTTTGAATATAGAAGCAACCCTTTGAATTTCCATGCTTTTAACGTGTAGCCCAGTCTTAAGCTAGCTTATAGTCTCATACATATTTTTTGTACATAAATAAAGCCATTTCCTTTCTGTAGAAATATTGGATAAATCCCGTCAGGGACCAGTGATATGGCTCTAATACTCTAATGGGTTTAATACCAATTTGATTTTGTTCAAAGGCTATAGCGGGATAAGATGGTCAAAAATGACCCCGCACCGATCAGCCCAGCTACTTGTGTTTTCGATAAAGGATATAAAATTATGCCCTCATGCAAATTTTTAGCTTCCCAGAGGTCCTAAAACCTCTTAAATCGAGAAAAGAAGAATTTTTAGGTTTTATTTTTTTGTGAGCGCAATTTTAATTTAAAAAATCTGAAAAAATTCAAGAGGATGTATATTTTGAATACAAAACAGCCTGATTTTTTTTCAGATTTTTGTAATAAAAAATGAGCCCAGGAAAAATTTTTGAAATTTTCAAAAAATTTTTAGGTTATGTAAATATGATTTGGCCAACTTTTAAATAGCATTTTTTGTGTGCTTTTTTTCGTTCTTTTGAATGGCAGAGGCAGAATTTTTAATATATGAGCGGAAAGAACGAAAAAATTTAAAAAACCGTTTTTGGCTGTCTCGAGATGCATCTCGGGACAGCCAATTTTAGGATTTGGGATCCTAGAACAACAGAAAAACGCTAAAAGTGTGAATTTTGTCATAAAATTTGGTATGCGGGCTTATAATAATATTTGGAACAGCTTTTCCAAATATCTTTTTTCGATATTCTCTAACGCGAAGCAAATCGAATCGCATATCGAAAATTCACCCTGTTTGTGGATATACATACATATTATCAATTTGATAATTTATTGCAACTGATATAGTCGTATTTTTTGTACCCAGATTCAAAATATACATTTAAAATACGGACTAATTCACAATTTTATCATAAAAAGTTCAAATTGATTGCACCAATTAATGTGTAATAATAATATAATATACAGAGTGAGGTTTATGTACGGAAACCCTTAATTATCTCGAAAACGGTTTGCACGATTTTTATAACTTTTGGTGGGTAGGGGTTTTCTAATGCGGCCGAAAGTATAGTGATAATTACATTGTTGTCAGATCTTCCGTTTTTCTAAAAATCTAATTAAATTTTTTACTTCAACTGGAATACCCCCTATATTTTTGCCGTTTTGAAGTCCTTAAAAAATACTAATTATTTTTAATGTTATATTCCCCATACCTAAAGGCCATAATTTCGGAGTTACTGCTACATTTATTTAAAACAAATTTAAAAAAATTTAAAAAAATTATAAAAATCAATTTTTTCGTCCCGGGTAGACATTATTTTATGTTCTTTGGACCATTGGGAACAAAAAAGTTCGTTTGTAATTTTTCTCTAAAGTTAATCGTTTTCGAGTTGTGCATAAACAATTTAAAACTGAAAAAAAAATCGAATAATCACGATTTTCAAGGTTTAAAAACACAAATCAAAAATATTATTTTTGTTACTACCCAGTATACAAATTCAAGTTCAAGCCTGATTTTATCAGTTACCAATAAGTAATTTAAGCTTGTTTCATTCTAAAATATTGTTTTTTAGTTGTTAATGCAGTCCGATCGCCCGCCCTCTCATATGCGCTTCACTAACAATTATTAAAAAGCAATATTTTTGAATAAAACGGGCCAAAAAGTTTATAGCGTGCGCCTAGAAGAAGAGCTTAGCTTGAATTTGGGTATTCAGCTGTTTCAAAAATAATATTTTTTATTTGTGTTTACCATGAAAATCGTCAGTATTCGATTTTTTTCAGTTTTAAATTGTTTAGAGCTCGAAAACCATTACCTTTAGAGAAAAATTACAAAAGACCTTATTTCTTCCCAATGATCTAAAGAATGTAAAATAATGTCTACACAAGCCGAAAAAATTGATTTTTATAATTTGTTTAAATTTTTTTTAAATACATGTAGCAATAACTCCGAAACTATGGCATTTAGGTATAGAGAATATGACATGAGAAATAATCAGTATTTCTTAAGGACTTCAAAACGTAAAAGACATACAGGGTGTTCTATTTGAAATAAGAAAGTTCATTACATTTCCACAAAAACGGAAGATCTGACAACAATGTAATTATCACTATAATATCGGCTGCATTAGAAAACTCCTACCCACTAAAACCTATAAAAATCGTGCAAGACGTTTCCGAGATAATTGAGGGTTTCTATACATAAAACTCACTCTGCATATTATAATTACTATAATAATATTATATTAATACGCATTAATTGGTTCAATACTTCAATGCAATCAATTTGAACTTTTTATGATAAAATTAGTGAATTAGTCAGTATTTCGAATGTATATTTTGAATCTACGTATAAAAATTATGACTATATTAGTTGCAATAAATTATCAAATTGATAACATATGATGCGTGTGTCGCATTTAAGATGAAGACATCCCTATATTTCGGCTATCAAAATATATACAGATTTGAAATTTGGCACAGTCATACAGGTTGATGGTTCACAATTTTTAAAATTGTCAACTGAAATTTAAATTTTAAACGCAGTCTACTGCGAATCTACAAACAGGGTGAATTTTCGATATGCGATTCGATTTGCTTCGCGTTAGAGATATCGAAAAAAGTTATTTGGAAAAGCTGTTCCAAATATTATTATAAGCCCACATACCAAATTTTATGACAAAATTCACACTTTTAGTGTTTTTTCAGTTGTTGTAGTCAGGATCCTAAATCCTAAAATTGGCTGTCCCGAGATGCATCTCGAGACAGCCAAAAACGGTTTGTTAAATTTTTTCGTTCTTTCCGCTCAGATATTAAAAATTCTGCCTCTGCCATTCAAAAGAACGACAAAAAGCACACAGAAAAATGCTATTTAAAAGTTGGCCAAATCATATTTACATAACCTAAAAATTTTTTGAAAATTTCAAAAATTTTTTCTGGGCTCATTTTTTATTACAAAAATCTGAAAAAAATCAGGCTGTTTTGTATTCAAAATATACATCCTCTTGAATTTTTTCAGATTTTTTAAATTAAAATTGCGCTCACAAAAAAATAAAACCTAAAAATTCTTCTTTCTCGATTTAAGAGGTTTTAGGACCTCTGGGAAGCTAAAAAGTTACACGAGGGCATAATTTTATATCCTTTATCGAAAACATAAGTAGCTGGGCTGATCGGTGCGGGGGCATTTTTGACCATCTTATCCCGCTATAGCCTTTACCACTTCTTTTGTCACACAGTTTTCCCTAGAATCATAAGTTGTAGTCTCAAGTCTTGAAGCGTTTTACATGTCTGCTCATATGGGAACAAGGAAAGACTATCTATAGAGATACTGGGGGGTAAGAATGGGGCTAAAGAAGAAGAAGCAGACACATAAAGCCTCGTTGCGGGACGGCAGCTCATTTGTTGTGCGGGAGCTAGGTCGTAGATTCGTTAGGGAGGGTGAAGGGGTGTTAAGATGACTACACTACCATAACTAAATACATAAGGGTACTTACTCTGACTAGAGGATCTTTCTACTATTTAACAAAAAGGGACGCCGTTTGAAATAAATCCTCTATTTCACCTATGGGTACTTACTGGATACTTTCTTACTTACGGGTACCAATCGGGGGGACAATCATCATTGATTCCTCTTTGGGGTTACATTGGGACAACATCTTTCCTTATTATTGGCTTCTATGCCATATTCTTTCTTTTCTCCTGAACTAAAACTTTCATACAGTTGCATTAGTTTTCTGTTAAAATTTTTCCAAAGGCTACAGAAATGAGATGATAGATACACTTTCACAAACATTTATTTAAAACTTTACGGTGGTTTTTTTTTTTAAACAAACAAAAAAACTTTTAACAGGAAATGATTTTACAGGACAAAATATCTACAAATCTTTTACATTACAAAAAAAATCTTCAATTTAACATAACAAAAGAATGACAAAAGAACTTGTTGGACAGTGTATGTCAAAACAAAATTTTGACGCAGCTGTCAAAGGTCAAAGTCACTGTCATTTTAATTTACAAGTTGCATCATGAAAGCACAAACAACTATTATTTTTCAAAACTCTTTACCAACAAAAATATTTATCCATTTGGGATCCTTGCAAAATTTAAAAAAATATATCATACCATATTTAAACAAAATCCTTTATCACACGTCACAAACTACACGGAAAGGGGGTTCATCTACAAACAAACAGGGTCATCGACCTGAGGTGGGCTTCATGGCTTCCTTTTTATTTCGGGGCAATCAACTGGATAAACATCACGGGACTGGAACTCAAAATGTCTACATCAGGACATCAATCGGGACTCGGAAGACTTCATTTAAACTGGAACTTGGACAAGATACAGGGACTTCATACCACGCCGGCGTATAGTACTGCGTCACAACTCAAACACAGTGTAAGAGCACCCAACTTCACTACGGGGTAAAAAAAAACATCGTGCCCTCACACTAGATCTTCCAGAACGACATACTATACCCTTTACCGGCGGGTAACAAAAGGCACCACGCCCTTTTGGGGTGAGTCGGCATGCGATCTTCACGCTTGAAGAAATCAAACCGGACTGATCTGCGCTTCGGTCTGAAGCCACAGATCGGGGAAAATACGACGGAAGTACCGAGCGATTTTGATCCTTAGGGATGCTTAGTTGACAAGAACTCAACTTTCAGTTCAAGATTTGTTCTAGAAAGTTCATCTACGCATTAGAACTGTACTTTTGTCAACACTTCTTACAAATTCTGTTTTTGCGTCTCAAATAAACAGGAATCTTGTAACACATTGAAATGTTGCTGCAATACTTCATGGCTGTATACAGGGTCGGCTTGGGATCTTATAATGATATTGAACTTCACAAAATAAATTGGAAAATAGACATTTTTTTGGGAATTGGGATTTTAAATTAATGTTGGAGTTTTTTCAAACGCTACAAAGCCTCCGCGCAAAAGAGAAACCTGGATAAGATTATCCAGTTTTCGATAACAAACAGAAAAAAATCCAACATGGACATCTTAGGTGTGACAGGACAACAATATCAAAATATTTAGATAATGGCTAGTGGGGATTAAACAAAACAAAAAAGTCGTTAGGGATTGGGCTAGCGTGCCATCAATCGCCAGACTCTTTAAAGTCGAGTAGACTTAAATGTTTCTTGACTCTACTAAGAACTGTAGGTGACAAGAGTTTCTGTGCCTTGGGAAAGAAACTAAACTTGTGCCCTGTGTGGACCTCGCTGACATCCACAGCAGTAACACAAGTGACATACCAGGGCAGACACAGCCTTGTCACCTCGTTGCCTAACCGCGAGCGGTTCACAAAAACTAAAAAGTTGATGTTTGACAGATAAACATCTGCCCAAACTCTGCTAACACCTAGCGAGTTTCACGGGACATTTCGGCAACGGTTCTGCAAAACGAGGATTTAGACAATCCAGTCTAAACACCTCAGTGAGACAAAATCTCACCAACAACTTACTTCAACAACTCATTCAAACAAAACAGGGCTAGACAAAAGGGTATATGACAACAACAAGGACTAAAATCAAGACAATATTAACAAGGGGGGAGGGGGGATACGTGTGACAACAACAAAAGACCGAAAAGACTAGTATACTGGGTTCAAACAGGATATCAAACTTTTTAAACAAGACTAAGGGAAATGAACGCAACATATGATATAGAGAACACTACATCATTACGTTTTCAATCAACAGTCCAATCCAGGACATAAGAACCTTTCATGAACGTTCACTAGACAACTCTCTCATTTTCAAATCACAAGCTGGGGAAAGACTTCATTTTCAAAACAGGGCTACACTTCACTTTTCGAAACAGGGGATAGACTTCATTTTTCAAGACAGGGGGGTTGGGCTTTACTTTTCAAAACTGGGGATAGACTTACTTTTCAAAACTGGGGGCATTTCATTTCTCAAGACTGGGGGTGGACTTTATTTTTCAAAACGGGGGGCTACTTTTTCAAAACAGGGGATGAAAGCAACACGCAAGGGGAAGACCAAAGGGACATTGGAAAGTATGACAGTTCTGACGAACAACCGCTTCCATTTATCGACCGAAAGCAAGCTTCACCTGTACTCAACGCGGCCAGATCCTAACCTCACCAGCCTTGTCACAGCTTCTGCTCTTGGCCTACTTTCAATCAACAAAGAGAAGAGAGGTCAACTAACTATTCGCCAAAAAAAATCAAACTCCAGCACGGACACGGGCTAACAGACAACACGGGCTAATAGACAACACGGGCTAATAGACAACACGGGCTAATAGACAACACGGGCTAATAGACAACACGGGACAACAGACAATGGGCTCTAAAACTTCCAGACAAAACAGGGATAGACAAACAAACAGACAACAACATACTTTTTGACTTCTAGATATACTCAGGGGCTTACAAACACAAACAATATTGAAATTTGGTTCCTATATGAGCTCACACGGGATAAGACATTTCTTGCTCCGACTACTAATGAAAGTGTTCACAGATAGCTGAACAACACTTCCTTCATCACGAGTATTACACTTGTGACATGTCAGATACAAAAAGACATACTTCATTCACGGGGGGACTTCAACTACTTCACTGGGGGGGAGACTTCAACTACTACTTCACGGGCTCTTTTTAACTAACCTCTGGCATCCTTTTGACACCTACAAAGATAGATTAGTCAAAAAAAAAAAAAAAAACAAGGGGCAACACAGACAAGGGGGGGGCTTTTTCAGGGGCTAACTTCTACACTTCAAGACAGTTATTCTCAAACAGTGTCGACAGAGAACGCTATCTTCAAATCTAAAAGTGACAGCTTTTCTCCTGGCTGCTTGAAAAAAACACAGAAGTGGGGGGCCTCTCCACGGTTTCCCTCTTCACTTCTTCACGGGGCCACTTCTCAAGGGGATGACTTCTCAATGGGATGACTTCTCCAACTAACCTGTGGCATGACATACACCAACAGAGATAGGCTTCGCTGGAAAAACAAGGGACTACTCTCACACAGACTATACGGGGCTAAACTCATACACGGACCATACCAACAACACTACACATCTAATCAAATGACCAAATCAATAAATCACAAAAAACGATTATTCTGTAAAAAAAACTGTTGATCTATAGGAATACATGCAAAAAATACAACATACTGTTATACTTCATAATTGGATTCAATATTCAAAATATTTAACGTTACTTTTAATCAAAATTTTCAAAAAAATTTTACGTTACTTTTTTATTCAACTGTTTGTCTATATATATTTCATCAATATTTTCAAAAAAATTCAAATCAATGCTTTCATCATGGGTACAATATCAATACAATACAGTTAGTACGCTACAATAACATACAATTCTGTTCTACGATACTTACAATACAATACAATACCAGTATACATATGGGGTTACAAGTTAAATACACTATGATGTATGAAATGGTACATGCCTATACAATCAACAGCACGACCAAATCAACATCACAACAAAATGTGTACATACTTACACCTCTTTGGAAAAATTATTAACTTTTGCAACAAAAACTACAAAAATGGGCTCTTTCATGGGGACTAACAGACTGAAACAGTTTCGGGGGCACTAAAAGACATGAAACAGTTTCGGGGGGGCAAGACAAGAGGAATCTGGGCTAAACTACATGGGAAGACTGGGGCGATATTTACTCGGGTCAAACTTCAGGGTGTACGTTACAAGTATTACAAGCGTAACACTAAGTGGGGGGGTGGCTAAAGACATTGGGGACTAGTAGATAGGCTAACTACTAGTTGAACATGTCTACAAGCTAGACTTGTAACAATGGGCATACAAAACATGACACGAGTCGAGCTTCCATGTTATCGGAAACACCTGCACCACAAACTGAGATCGGCTACCCAAGACGGGCACTGCCTAACAGTTGTAGTACAAATGAGACCGAAAGGAGGCTAAAGGAATATGGTAGTGGGAACATGCAAATGGGGTCTGAGGGGCTAGAAATAACACGCCCCACGTTGTCGGGGCCATTTGATGCATTTAACTGGACAAGACAACTACTGGATACTGAAGGAGGCAGAAAAATGAATCGGCCTGACACGTTGGGCGACATTTGAAGCGTTTTACATACAACTGGAGCCGGAAGGAGGCCAAAAATGAGTCGAGCCACACACGTTGGGCGCCATTTGAAGCGTTTTAAGCCTCACACGTTGGGCGACATTTGCAAGCGTTTAACATGTCTGCTCATATGGGAACAAGGAAAGACTATCTATAGAGATACTGGGGGGTAAGAATGGGGCTAAAGAAGAAGAAGCAGACACATAAAGCCTCGTTGCGGGACGGCAGCTCATTTGTTGTGCGGGAGCTAGGTCGTAGATTCGTTAGGGAGGGTGAAGGGGTGTTAAGATGACTACACTACCATAACTAAATACATAAGGGTACTTACTCTGACTAGAGGATCTTTCTACTATTTAACAAAAAGGGACGCCGTTTGAAATAAATCCTCTATTTCACCTATGGGTACTTACTGGATACTTTCTTACTTACGGGTACCAATCGGGGGGACAATCATCATTGATTCCTCTTTGGGGTTACATTGGGACAACATCTTTCCTTATTATTGGCTTCTATGCCATATTCTTTCTTTTCTCCTGAACTAAAACTTTCATACAGTTGCATTAGTTTTCTGTTAAAATTTTTCCAAAGGCTACAGAAATGAGATGATAGATACACTTTCACAAACATTTATTTAAAACTTTACGGTGGTTTTTTTTTTTAAACAAACAAAAAAACTTTTAACAGGAAATGATTTTACAGGACAAAATATCTACAAATCTTTTACATTACAAAAAAAATCTTCAATTTAACATAACAAAAGAATGACAAAAGAACTTGTTGGACAGTGTATGTCAAAACAAAATTTTGACGCAGCTGTCAAAGGTCAAAGTCACTGTCATTTTAATTTACAAGTTGCATCATGAAAGCACAAACAACTATTATTTTTCAAAACTCTTTACCAACAAAA
Source organism: Diabrotica virgifera virgifera (assembly GCF_917563875.1). Taxonomy (NCBI): domain Eukaryota; kingdom Metazoa; phylum Arthropoda; class Insecta; order Coleoptera; family Chrysomelidae; genus Diabrotica; species Diabrotica virgifera. The sequence goes on along the minus strand of NC_065444.1, from coordinate 89,545,522 downwards.
ATATTTATCCATTTGGGATCCTTGCAAAATTTAAAAAAATATATCATACCATATTTAAACAAAATCCTTTATCACACGTCACAAACTACACGGAAAGGGGGTTCATCTACAAACAAACAGGGTCATCGACCTGAGGTGGGCTTCATGGCTTCCTTTTTATTTCGGGGCAATCAACTGGATAAACATCACGGGACTGGAACTCAAAATGTCTACATCAGGACATCAATCGGGACTCGGAAGACTTCATTTAAACTGGAACTTGGACAAGATACAGGGACTTCATACCACGCCGGCGTATAGTACTGCGTCACAACTCAAACACAGTGTAAGAGCACCCAACTTCACTACGGGGTAAAAAAAAACATCGTGCCCTCACACTAGATCTTCCAGAACGACATACTATACCCTTTACCGGCGGGTAACAAAAGGCACCACGCCCTTTTGGGGTGAGTCGGCATGCGATCTTCACGCTTGAAGAAATCAAACCGGACTGATCTGCGCTTCGGTCTGAAGCCACAGATCGGGGAAAATACGACGGAAGTACCGAGCGATTTTGATCCTTAGGGATGCTTAGTTGACAAGAACTCAACTTTCAGTTCAAGATTTGTTCTAGAAAGTTCATCTACGCATTAGAACTGTACTTTTGTCAACACTTCTTACAAATTCTGTTTTTGCGTCTCAAATAAACAGGAATCTTGTAACACATTGAAATGTTGCTGCAATACTTCATGGCTGTATACAGGGTCGGCTTGGGATCTTATAATGATATTGAACTTCACAAAATAAATTGGAAAATAGACATTTTTTTGGGAATTGGGATTTTAAATTAATGTTGGAGTTTTTTCAAACGCTACAGTCTATTCTTCGGCGATGTGTCTAGTGGTATCAGGAAATTCTCACTAGTAATACCACTAGAGGTCAAATTATTTCCGGAAATTTTTTTGAGATCATGAATATTTTGAAAATTTCCCGAGTCGCAGACGAGGGAAATTTTCTAAAAATATTCATGATCAAAAAAAAATTTCCGGATATTAATTTGACTTCGCGTGGTATTCGGTAAGAAAATTCCACACCAAATTTGCATTTGAAAATCCAAAGCTGCATGAACAGATTAATAGCGCGCCATAGCTTTGTCAGCAATTATTCAGGCTTTCAAATTCGTAATTTCTACTCATTGTAGTTGCATGGGAATACCATTTCAAGATAGAAAATAGTATATTCTTCAATTTTACGTAAGTTTTGAGTAACTACAAGTGATAGAAAATGAATCAAAACTAAATTATGTAAACCAGTCTGTCAAAAATGTTCTGTTATTGTAAACGTCAAAAAATTTCCACTATAATTCGCTGTTGGGTACCCCACGAGCAAAAGATTTCCGATAAAATACCTCCGTTGCCATGGTGATCTGTCAAAATAACGTATTTTGATTGGTTCAAAATTACAGGTGTGGAATTTTCAGGAAAATACATCTGGAAAATTTCCTTCAGGGTCTCTTCACCATTCAGTATTGTTTCTATACTTGACTCTTTGGATTGAGAGTATACTTGTCTAGGGATTTTTTAAAAAACGTTTATGGAGAAATTGACATTTCTGCAGTTTGTTCTATCTTCTCAGGAGAAGAAGACACTCTGTCCTCTCCACGTTTCCTTCATTGCCCTTCTCAGTTCATAATTATATTCAGTCAGAACTTTGCGACAATTTACACGCTCACGTGATTTATTGACAAAATTTAATTTTATTCTGACGTCTAGTCAGGGATCCTAGGCCTCTTTTCAACATTTGCAAGCTAATTTTTCGTAAGTAGCTTCATTTTGACGAGACGCCCAACAGTTTCCATATGTGGTAGATAACAAAGATAGCAGGGATAGTCCAGTCGGGTTAGACGAATAACAGACCTAACATGCAGGCCGAGCTGCCCCAAATTTTAATTTTTTAATCTTTAGGGAGGGTCAATAGTAGTGTAAATTTAAAATCTCGACTGAAGTCCGCCGTTGCGTTAGCCGTCATTTTGATTTTAAACGGGAACCGTTTTTGCTCAATATCTCCGATATTTTCAACTTCTCGACAAAAAGTATAAGAGCTAAAATTGTTGAAAATGTGATTTTTTATAATTTTTTTATTACAATTTTTTTCGTGGGGTCGATTTATTTATTTTTATTTAGCGTATAGACTTTCACAGTACGAAAAATACACAAATATAATATATTATTAAATACTAAAATATAATGAATGAATCTAAATATTAATGTCCAATTTATATGGCCATTCAATTGCTTCTGGGGAGCATTCCACAAAGTCCTGGAGGTTTCCACGGTAGGCACGATTTAGGTAATCTGAAACACGATGACCTATGGTCTGTCTAGGTGATCCACAATCGCACTGTGGACTTTCTGCACGACCCCATTTGAACAGAGAATCAACACATTTACCATGTCCGGTACGTATGCGATTAAGCCTCGCCTAGGTGGACCGGGGTAGACCCGATACGATGAAACCCTTGGTTGCGGTGGATATCTGAATACAGGGTGATTGATTAGTAGGGTAAAGCTCGATAGCTCCGCTATAGTAATAGATAGCAATAAAAGTTAATAACAAAAATTTTAGCCACCTTTGAGCTTCACATTACAAAATTAGTTAGAATGTTACAGGGTGTTCGATAACACAGTGGCAGACCAAACTTTTTTTTTTAAATGGAACACCCTATATTTTATTTTAAATTCGAAATCCTGTTAACTTCTCCATCACAAAAATATAAAGGTTTGTTATGTTATACAGGGTATTTACAAAGTTATAACCAATTTTATATGAAAATCGGAACAAGTTCAACTCCCTGTATAAATAAAAATAAGCAAAACAACAATGGTTTATTAATGCCATATTTTTTAGCGTATTGTCAAAATTTTCAAGATTGGTCGATATTGCTAATTTTCTTTATATCAAATACAGGGTGAGTCAAAACGCAAGTACATTATTTTCTCAGTAATTTTAAAAGGAACACCCTGTATTTTATATCACTATTGAAAAGTACCATTACCGTACTTTAATTTTTACATTAAATTAAAATTTAAGTAAATTTAAACAACTAAAATAATTTGCTCTGAAAATGAAAATACCTCGAAAACTAATAAATTTGGGCGTAGGGAATGTTATATAAAAATTAAAGTACGTTAATGTTACTTTTCAATAATGATATAAAATACAGGATGTTCCTTTTAAAATTACTGAGAAAATAATGTACTTGCGTTTTGACTCACCCTGTATTTGATATAAAGAAAATTAGCAATATCGACCAATCTTGAAAATTTTGACAAGTACCATTACCGTACTTTAATTTTTACATTAAATTAAAATTTAAGTAAATTTAAACACCTAAAATAATTTGCTCTGAAAAATGAAAATACCTCGAAAACTAATAAATTTGGGCGTAGGGAATGTTATATAAAAATTAAAGTACGTTAATATTACTTTTCAATAATGATATAAAATACAGGGTGTTCCATTTAACATTACTGAGAAAATAATGTACTTGCGTTTTGACTCACCCTGTATTTGATATAAAGAAAATTAGCAATCTCAATAATTCTTAAAAATTTTGACAATAAATAAAAAATATGGCATTAATAAACCATTGCTGTTGTGCTTATTTTTATTTATACAGGGAGTTGAACTTGTTACGATTTGCATACAGAATTGGTTATAACTTTGTAAATACCCTGTATAACATTACAAACCTTTATATTTTTGTGATGGAGAAGTTAACAGGATTTCGAATATAAAATAAAATATAGGGTGTTCCATTTAAAAAAAAAACAAAAGTTAGGTCTGCCACTGTGTTATCGAACACCCTGTAACATTCTAACTAATTTTGTAATGTGATGCTCAAAGGTGGCTAAAATTTTTGTTATTAACTCTTATTGCTATCTATTACTATCGCGGAGCTATTGAGCTTTACCCTACTAATCAATCACCCTGTATAGTCTGCTGTTATTGTTGGCATCCATCTTGTGGACCATGGCCTTTGTATATCATAGGAATCACCAATTGTTCGGGCAGATCTAGTTGGAGGATTTCTAGACCTCAGTCGGTGGTGCTCTTTTGATTTGTCTGGTATGTCTTGATGGATTGGTAATTGTATGTTGGCTACAATTTTCTGGTACTCTCTTACTAATGTTGCTGTACGGCGTAGATCTGGTGGAGCAATATTGCTCAAAGTAGGCAGCCATCTCACTGGGGTTGATTTTATTGTTCCAGTGATTATTCTCATGGTTTGATTAAGTTGAACATCGATTTCCTTTGTATGTGCACTATTTATCCATACTGGTGCACAATATTCTGCCACTGAAAAAAACAAAGCTAGAGCAGAGGTCCGAAGAGTATCTGCAGAAGAACCCCAAGTTGTTCCAGAAAGTTTGGTTATTATTTTGTTTCTTGTTCTCAGTACACCGGCTGCGTTTGTAAGATGGCCTTTGAAGGTGAGTGTTCTATCAAGTGTGACTCCTAGATATTTGGGTTTGTTGTTATGTTTGATATCTGCGTCATTTAGAGTTACATTGAGAGTATCACCCGCAAGTTGATTCGACAGGTGAAAGAGACAGGTTTCAGTTTTGCTTGTGTTAGGACGTAAGCGCCAGTTCTTAAAGTAGTTACTTAGTGTAGTTAGGTCCTCGTTTAGAGCTCGTTCTCCAGCTTCCTTACTATTATCTTGGAAGCAATGGCCAGGTCGTCTGCATAAGCAAATTTTCTCGATTTTGTTTCAGGTACATCTGCCGTATAAAGGTTAAATAATAAAGGAGCTAGCACTGAGACTTGAGATAAGCCGTTGTTAAGTTTTCTAACGTTACTTCGTGCATCATTTATATATACCTGAAACAGTCTGTTAGTTAGTAGATTGTTTATCAACTGACAAGTTTTGAGACAGATTATGATTTTCATCAACTTATAAATAAGGCCCCCCTTCACACAGTGTCATAGGCAGCCGTAAGGTCTGTAAATGTTATGGCAGATTTTTCAATTCTTTCAAAGTCGATGAATGTAGTTAAGGACAGCACTTGGTCACAGCAGCTTCGTCCTTTTATAAATCCAGCTTGCTCCATTGGTACAACGTCCTCAATGGTGTTACATATTCTATTATATAAGAGTCGTTCTAGTAATTTATAACAGCAACTAAGTAAGGCGATAGGTAGGTAACTTTCAGGCAGATTGTTGTCTTTGCCAGGCTTCTGGATTGCAATAATTTTTGTTCTTTTGAATTCTTATCGGTTATCGACGGTACGGTCGATATTTTCAGAGTTATGGAGTTAAAGAAATAATTCAATAATTATGCTTTGTTATTATTTCCCCCCATAACTCTGAAAATATTGACCGCACGAAAAAAATTGTAATAAAAGAAATTATAGAAAATCACATTTTCAACAATTTTAGTTTTCATACCTTTTGTCCAGAAGCTGAAAATGGCGGAGATATTGAGCAAAAACAATTCCCGTTTAAAATCAAAATGACGGCTAAAGCAACGGCGGAATTCAGCTGAGATTTCAAATTAAACTACTATTGATCCTCCCTGAAGATTAGAAAATTAAAATTTCGGACAGCTCGGCATTTCTAGGTTAGGCCTGTTATTTGTCTAATTCGACTGGACTATCCCTGCTATATTTGTCATGTATAGTCTCTTCGCTAAACTCAGACACAACTGGCAAAAAAATAATTACTGAATAGTTAATAACTACTTAATAGTTAGTAATTCTGTCAGTTTTGGCAAAATTGGCAAAAAAAATTACCAACTAAAATCACTAGCCAGTTTAAGTTTAGCGAATCGACTATACCACATACGGAAATTGTTGTAAGGAAAAAAGTTGGATGTCTCGTCAAAATGAAGCTACTCACAAAAAATTAGCTTGTTAAGAGTAAATGGTGAAAATAGGCCCGGTTACCCTGACTAATAGTATATGTTATGATAAATATTTTTTGGCCCAGTTGGACAAACATATTATTCTCGTTAGGTAATTCCTTCATCCCAATCGAAAAGGTTGTATACTGTCACCCATTCCTTTCTTATCTATCTTGACATTAAAGTCGCCAATAGTTAATCTGGGTTCTTTTTATTTTGGTTGGTATTTTGCAATTATTTATAAAACTGTTCAATATATTTATGTATCTGGTTCTACACTGATCTCAGTACCTACTTTAAATATTAATAATTTTATGCAATAACCTATGTCCTAAAAGTTTTGGTACAAAATTCATTGGCTTTAATTTTATAAAAAACAAAATAATTTAAAGTTACCTCTGAAAGTAAAAGCTTGTTTACATTGTTTACTGTCAGTTTAGATTTATTTATTTTGAAACATTCGGTTTAAAACGTAGTATACATTACAAATAAAAAAAAGTATCTACAAGTTGGTTGGGCGGGTACACCAAGTTGAAATCTGTCGAATATCTCAGAATGAAAACAGTTCACTCACAACCATTTATAGAACAATAACGAAGTACAAGCAGGGAATACCATGGCTGAACCTACCAACATGTGGAAGATCACGTACATTTACTGCCCATAAGTCAGAGAGATTGGCGAGAGGAGCAAAAAATCACCTTGTAATGGAAACGAGGAGATTGGCTCGTCAATAAAAATCTTATAAGATTACTATATCGTTGGAATTGACGAATAGTTGTGTAAAATATCGAAAGAGACGTAAATGCCCCAAATACTCTCAAGCGAAACTCCTTGACACCTTATATTACTCAAGAGATAACAAAACTGGCCGCTACAACACCAAATACGCTTTGTTAATCCCAAGATGAGGAACAATTAAGACGAAGAAGTTGCTAGCAGCTAAGAGGAATTGATCTGAATTCCGCCCAGGACCTCACGAAAGACATTGGAAGAAATTTGCGTCTAGTAGAGAAGAATTTACAGATAGTATAGTTAAGTTAAGTATTGAATTGTTATTTACGATAACTAGTTGCTGTTTAAATAAATTACTTCATTAATAAACAAATTCGATGAATATTTTGTGCCAAAACTTTTAGGACACACGTTATCATCAAAGTAGACGAGTTTTGCAATTTTTTTAATTAAATTATTTTTTTAACAATGTTTAACTGTAGAAAAACTCGACGAAATTAATTATCATTTTAGGAAGTGATAGCCATTTCAAGTAAGCACAACAGTGCCAAGTGATCTTAAACTATGCCGAAAAAACATCGATGTTTTATAATGTTTTACCTAAATCAGCTTTTTTTACCTTGGAAAAAATAAGTTTTCTTTACTCGACTCGACTCTTTGGTCACACCCTCCATACACATCTCTACCAAACCACAAGAGACAACCCCCATACTCCAACCAGTGACTTATCCGAGCTTTTAGAGACAATCCAAATCTAAACATCATACCGTTTCTATACAGCTATAGGCATTTGAATTAAAACATATGCAGTTAATATTATAACCTTTAGTACTTATGTAAATGGTTAATAAACAAGACACCAGTCGGCCCAATAAAACTAATTGTCTGTAATGAACCGATAACAAAAAATGTTAATCATGTAAAATACCTAGGATGGTGGAAAAACGAGATATAAATCCGGACGAAGAAATTAAAACTCGTATAGAAATTGCAAGAGGATCATTTTTATGAAACTTAGATCTATTCTGCTCAATTCTCAGCGGTACTTACATTTAACAATCAAGTTCCTAAAATGTTATGTGTATCCTGTATTACTACTATATATGAAAGTAAACCTAAATCATGAAGGTTAACATTATGAACAAATTAGAAGCCTCCGAGATGTGATCATATCGTAGGATACTCAAAATATCATGGGTTAATCCGCCACCATCAAACATTTATATTTAATTTATATCTTAAAATTTTATATACTAATTAGTTATGAAAATAACAACAAAATACTATCGATCATAATGTAATCTAATGTCACTGTAGTTGACAATCTCATTGGACATTTAACACGTTTAAATTAAATTGGCATATCTGATATATTTATATTGAGTACACTTGTCTATTTACTTTAAGTAATTATGCATATCTTGAAAGTAAAAATAATTGGTCACCAACGGTCGAAGATAAAAGTACTCAGTCTGCCTTGGATTGACTGTAAATATTCGCACCAAGGTGTTTTGAATAAATTGGGACATTAATTTATCAACCAGAGTGCATGTTGCGGGTTTTTTGACTCTTTGTGAAATAATATGGTAGGTACTTGTGAGAGTAGTTAACGCTCTTGCAAAGGTACCAAAAGCATCCACACGATTAACCGGCTTGGAAAATTCGGTGAGTGCAGTTTTGGGTAGATTTATAGCACGATCAATCACTGGTCTTGTTCGTGAAATACACGCGCTGACCTTTTTCAAGATAAACGGCTAAATGATTAACTGCTGAATCCCGTTCATGAATTTTTATTTCACAGTTTTTGTTAATTGGATTAACATTCATATTGGCATTTTCAACTTGAGACACAGCCGTATTATTGCCTTTCTTCACATACTTGCAAAAATGTATTTGATGTTCTTCACCTAACTGAAGAACTCAACATTATGAGCACATAATGTCTCGCTCAGCAAAGGCTTATAATATGGTACCAACCAACGATTGTCAATGTCAGTGTCTTATTGCTATTTTTAATACCTACATGATTGGATACTCGTCGATATTTTTGTGATCATATATCGTTAGTAAATGTATTAGAAAAACTGATATATTTTTCATCTGCCATGCAAGGTGATAAACGATTGAAATTACCGAATAATCTATGAATCATGTGTCTTGTAACAATATAAAAAAGCATTTCGTCGGTAGCCCCATCTGCTTTCCACATTATATTTCACATTATCGATCTCTTTAGATGGAGTATGGCAACACTGACACTTGAAAATGTCATAAAATTAAAGCATTAATATTTTGTTCAATTTATGTCCAAAAGTTAAACTGTAGCATTTTTCTTCCATGAAATTTGCCGGTCGTTCTATACGTGTGCTCAGAATTTTTGTGAAGATTAGGATTCGTGAGTAAAAATTCCGCTTGTAGATACCAATTCTTTGAATATTTTGTAAAATTAAAAAATTCATATTTTGTCCAATTTACGTAGAAAAGTTAAACTGTTGCACTTTTCATACATAATATTTGCCGCTTGCTTTTTTCGTGTGCTCAGAAAATTTTTACAGCTTGCAATTTCGTGAAAAAAGAGATATTTTTATAAAATTTCGCACAATTAAAAAATTTATGTTTTGTCCAATTTGAGTCCAAAAGTTAAACTGTTGCACTTTTCATTTATGAAATTTCCCGCTCGTTCTTCTTCTGTGCTCAGAATTTTTCTACGGCTTACGGTTCACTATTTCGAAAACGGACTGCGCTAGAGAGAAAAAAAAAAATAGTATCGTTCTGTTCGGAACCAAATTTTATAAAAATCGGTCAAGTCGTTTCGGAGGAGTATGGCAACAAAGTTGTAAAATATTTAAATGGCTATTAAGAAATAACGGTTGAAGATAAAAAAGTGAAAATTTAGTATTGTATGTATCTTTTGCTTCTACGTCATACAAAATTAAGAAAAAACTTTTTGTCGAAAAATTAAAAAAATATATCAGGGGGGGCAAGCCCCCTTATGACGTACGGGCACAAAAACAGAGCTATGCCTATTCAGAGTCCGGTAGAATACACGTGTAAAATTTCATCAAAAACTGTTCAGTCATTCTCGAGTCATAAATGGTGTAACTAACATAACTCGACTTTCTTGTATATATATAGATATATACTGTGTACTATATAATACACACATCGGCGTACGTTTCACTTTATGTTTTTACTTAATTTGTTTGAAAATGAATCGTGACGCATGGGAAAGTTATAGCAAACCAACAGTATCGGCAAATTGTCAAAGAAGCTACCCACGCCTAAAATTTGGGCACGCCGTTAGAAAAAATCTAACATTTTACCCTTTTCCGTGATAACTTGATGAAAATGTTGCAACATAACTTTCCACTTGTAAGTGCCTCGAGTAACATTGTAGTAATGCGTGGGATTTTTTAAATTCTTTTTAATTTTTTTTTTAATTTTGTTTTTGGAATTTTTTAAATTTTTTGTTATAGAATTTATGGCTCCGATGAGAACCAATTAGCTTTAAAATGATTAGAAATAGATTTTTTTAACACAACAAGTAAATAAAAATATTATAAAATAGAAATTTCTTTTAAATTCGTATTTAAATTCGTATTGTGAGATTTTTTCTCTACGCGCGAATGCTTACGTGACGTTACGTGATGTGAGCGCGACTGCTCCCGGGTTAAAGAAAGGTAAGTACTTATGTGTTTTTCCATTGTTTTCGTCGATATTCCAAGTGTTTCGAACCACATTAGATAAATTAATGTAAATAAAAAAAATCGTTTACTTGCCCTATCCATTAATCTAACATATGACACCATGTCACGAATTAAACTAAGCTTTTTTCTAATTCTACTGGATTTGGTAGAGAACATATAAAAGAATAAATTACTACAGTCTAGGTTTAAACTCAAACATACAGTTACATATAAATCATCTCAGGATACGAAACGTAAGACAAACGGATAACAGCTGTGTAAAAAGCGGAAAAATTGAGGAAAGATATAATAAGTTGATATTTCTTTCACTTTCTCTGACACGTTTAGGATGATATATGTGTAGATTCATATGTAGTTGTCAGGCTTGTGCTCTCCCAATATTCCATGTGTCACGCTATGAAAAAGCAGTAAAAACTCGTATGTATAGGGTTGTTTTGTTATGGAAATATGGAAGTTTTTCTGCTCTTTCATCAAGTTTTATGGATTTTAATGTTGATAGAATTTAAGGTTCTTGAGAAATGAATACAATTGAGTTTAAGCAATATAATGCTTGAAAAATATTATATAAAGTTTGTTTAGACGTAAATAGTTTACTTCAATGGTCAATACTTGTACTGGTACTTCAATAGTATAAAAGGTCCGGTTTCAGGTAAAATTTAAATATGTTTAAATGTTTGTTTTTCTATAATCTTAGCAATTAAAATAGATTTAATATAAAAGGTAAGGTAAAGTTAAGGTTATTTTATTTTTAGGTTTAATTTATTTTAAAACTCATTTGAAATAGTATATTGTGCAACAAGTGCAGAAAGGTACTAATCTCTCACGAGTTTGAAAAGTTGCGGTACGAGCGCAAGCGAGTGCCGCAATTCAAACGAGTGAGAAATTACCTTTCTGCACGTGTTTCACACTATACTTTTTCTACAAGCACAGTTTTTCCTAAAAATAAAAATCACAATTTCCAAACGACGATTAATTATAATAGTGATAACGAGCGATCCACAATTATTGGGATCAAAGATAGCGGTGCAAAAAGTTACGTATGTCTTGTTTTAATCTGAATTTTTATCATTGGTTTATCAATTAATTTTGATTAACATTATAAAACATAAAAAATTAGTCAAAACCTTTAACACAGAATTTTAATCAAAAATAAAAATAATTAACAAAATTATAAGTAACAGTAATAAATAAAATCAAACAAGATGCTGTATAAATATGTCCACCACCAACATCTCTACATAACCTAACTTTTCTTGTTAAGTTGACGTACACTGCAAAGCTGACGTAAGCTGGAAAGTATATCTGAATTAAGAATAGACATTCACTGTATGGCTATCTCTGTCGTTCAGAGCCACCTATGGTGACAATAATTTTGGATCACACGTTATTATATCACTATGTGATAAATTTTAAACTGTATTTAATTAATACCTACTAATCAATTTAAATTCCTTATACCTAAATAAATTGCACAGAGCAGTTAAAAAATTAATGCACTGCCTTAATTTGTTTAAATTTAAACAATGATTACACATTATTGACATTATATTTATGCAGTCACGGATTTACACAAAACCTACTTCATTCGACGTCTCTTGCACAGGTTGCTAAATTCTTATTGGTTATTTGATAATTATAAAATATTTAATAAGAATAAAATTGTAAAATAAAACAGTTGTAACATCCATAATTTAGTTTCTATGCTATAGTTAAATATAATAATTGTCTTATAGGTTATATATTTGTCTAAAGTTTAACCACGGATGTAAAGAGAATATAACTTTACTCAGAATGCGGTAGTCCACGGATGTAAACAGAATATAACGTTACTCAGAATGAGGTAGTCAACTATGCAGAAAAGAACTTTGCGGCACAGAAACGTCACTTTGCGGCACAGAAACGTCACTTTTCTGCACACTAATGTCAAATATCTTATACTGTGAGAAAATATCAAGTTTGCTAACATAAAACCGTGCAGAAAAGTGCACTTTGAATAGTGGTTGTAGAAAAACGTTTTTTTTTTGTCGTCGTAATTATTGTAAATTTTCTGGATTCTTTGCTTTATTATAGAAGTACCGTCTAGTCAGTGTTAATTGTCAAAAGACTAACTCTGTCTACCTGGTTTGCTTATCGCACCGGACCGGTCTTAACAATGGGCCAAGTCAGATAAATTTAATAATATTTATGACACACTAATTGAAGTCAACCATTTACTGCTAAACAAACTTTACCTTGAGATGCTTGACGACCTTTTAAAATAAATATGAAATAAAATATGAAAAATATAACCAAAAGGTTGTTAAGCGGGTTATGTTTTTCAAAACTGATGGGTGACTTACTTGGCCTCGATCTTTTAGACAATAGCCATGCTTTGCAAAAAGCATGTTATAAACTACTGCATAGAAGAACGTTATAAACCGACATGCAGTAGTAGTAGTTCTTTGGACAGCTTGTATATTAGTGCACCCTAATATCACTGTGCTTATTTTGGCATTGAATTCGAGCTTGACATATAACACCTTTGCCATATCCTCTATTTTTTCATACTACCATTTTAAATACAGTTGCATTTAAAAAATATTTTTTCACCAATATTTTATGTTGTTTTGTTTTGTTTAGTATGTTGTTGTTTTCACCAATTTTGGAAAAATCTGAAAACGTTGAATTTCCACGTCCGTCTGCCCGTCCGTCCGTCTGTCTATCTGTCTGTAAACTCAACTCCTCCGTCATTATACCAGCTATAATGACAAATGAGGTGTCAAATGAACGCGTATAATCCAAGGATGGTACTAAAGGTGAGAAATTTGACATAGGCTCTCTGTCCGTCTGTCAATCCGTACGCGAATACAACTACTCCGATATTAATATAGATAGAATAACAAATGAGGTGTCAAATGAAAGGATGGGATTAAAGATGAAAAATTTGACATCGGACTTCCGGTTTTTAGATTTGCAACCGGAAGTACTGTTTAAAGTCACCGAAATAGTAAACGAAATATATCATTCGATGTGCCTTACCAAGATGAGAACAAATGTAGAATTTTGGTTTTTATATCTTTTCCGATTAAAAGGTTCTAACCGGAAGTTCCATATTATAGTCGCAAAAATACATGTAACACATCAAGCAAAGCGTATTGAGAAGTCGAGTCTGAATCTTTTGTTTTGATTTTGAAGTCCAATTACTTGTTTTTTAATACAAACACCTCAAAAGAGGCATTTTAATTATAAAAAAGTAGATAAATAATTATAATAAATTAAAAAATAGTATTGAAACACCAGTAAATAAAGTTTTTTAATACCAAAAGTTCAAAAGAGGAATATAAACTGTATAAATGTAAAATTTCTCACCTTTAGTACCATCTTTGGATTATAAGCTTTCATTTGACACCTCATTTTTCATTCTACCTAATATAATGACGGACGAGTTAAATTCGCGGTCGGACGGACAGACGGACAGACAGCTTAGGTCAAATTTCTGACATTTAGTACCATTCTTGGATTATAAGTTTTCATTCGACACCTCATTTTCATTTTACCTGGTATAATGACGGAGGAGTTATAGTCGCGGTCGGACGGACAGACGAACGTGGATAATTCAAAGATTTAACATTTTTCAAAATTGGGTTCAATTTAAACGTTCTTATTAAATTATTCTATTATTCTTGTAGGTACATTTAACATTGATTGAAATTATGACAGAAATCAACAAAAAATATGGTAACTCTGTGACGCACAAACATAAAATTCAGATGTAGGTTTCATAGGATGCACTAATATACAAGCTGTCCTAGTTCTTTTATCTGTCTTGTATGTTATTAGTTTTGGTTTTAGACAATGGGTCAATACTTTATGTTAAAACTTTTTTTGGTAGGTTTTTTTCTTTCTGAAATTCATTTTCAATTAGAGCAAGTGTTTTGGACTTTATGATATAATAATTTGATTGTTTTCGATATTAGCAGATAGAATGTTATATAATCATGGAGGATTTCGAACAAAACTTGGTACACTAACAGGACAAAAACCGACAGCTAGTAGAAATATGTAGATGATGTGTTCTCCAGTTAGCAAGAACCAAAAGCATTAAATGAAATTCTGATGATCAGCAATAATGAAGAATCAATCAAATTCGCTATCGAAAAAACAACAATTCACTTCATTTTATGGATGTGTTATTTCCAAAAAAATATAGAGAATAATATGTAACCACACTTTACAAAGAATCAACCCACACCAACATATATTTAACCAGGGAGCAATCGCGCCGTTAGAAAAAGTCTAACATTTTATCCTTTTTCGTGATAACTTGATGAACAATTTTTCAACATAACTTTCCCCTCGTAAGTGCCTCGAGGAAGATTATAGTAATACTTGGGAATTTTTTTAATTTTTTTAAAATTTTTTATAGTTTTTTTTATTTTTTTTGTGTAATTTATGGCTTTGGTGAGAACCAGTTATCTTTAAAATTATTAGAAATAGATATTTTTAGGATCGGACAAGATGAAATAGAACAAGTTCACGATTATATATATCTGGGTCAAATTATAAAACTTAACAAGGAAAACCAAACAGCAGAGATCAAAAGACGAGTTAGACTGGCATGGGCGGCATTTGGAAAACTAAGCTACATCCTTAAAAACAAAAGATATCCACAACATCTTAAGACCAAGGTATACAATCAATGCGTACTCCCTGTTCTCACTTATGGTTCACAAACGTGGACGTTTACAAAAGCAAACATGGACAAGATCATAAAGACGCAAAGAGCAATGGAAAGGCAAATGTTGCACATAAAACTATTGGATAAAAAGAGAAACGAGTGGATAAGAGAGAAAACCAAAGTTAGGGATGTTAGACAAGAAGTTGCAAAGTTGAAATGGAGATTTGCCGGACACACTATAAGACAAAAGGAAGACCGATGGAACAAAATTCTCATAAATTGGAGACCGTGGCAATATAAACGAAGCAGAGGAAGACCACAAATGAGATGGGCAGATGATGTCAAGAAGCACGTTGGCTCTAGGTGGATAACTGTAGCGACAGACAGAGAAGAATGGAAAAGGATTGGGGAGGCCTATGTCCAAAGATGGACCGAAGAAGGCTAATTAGATAGATAGATAGATAGATATTTTTAACATAACAAGTAAATAAAAATAATATAAATTTGTTTTAAAGTCCTATTTAAATTCGTATTATGAGATTTTTTCTCTACGCCCGACTTATTTACGTGACAACACACAAGAATTATAAAATCATTATATGATTGAAGCAAAACACCTGTTCTAAGGTCACTAAATAAAGAATTTTGCAATATTGAAAAAAGGAAAAAATAAAACACTATCTACAAGCAATCCAGAAACACCAATACACAGAGAGGATCTAAATTATGGAATAAATTCATTTTCTGTAAAATGGACGAATTTAGAGAAAAATCCCGAAAAAAGTCGATTTTTATTTTCAAATTACAATTTTTTGGCATATATTTCATACTAGTGACGTCATCCATTTGAGCGTGGTGACGTAATCGATGATTCTTTTAAATTGGAATATAGGTCGTGTGTCACCTCATTTGAATTAAATTAGTTGACGAAAAAAGAAGAATGTATGCAATTTATTTAACTCAAAATACATTCTATCTCCGTCAGAAAATAGAAAAAAATGTTTATTTGGCAAATAAACATTGCCTTCCGCTTAAATTAAATGTTCAAGCTGCCAAGGTAGGTGGGAGGCTGTTTGTGATTTAATAAGCGAAAAGAAATGTTTATTTGTGAAATAAACCTTTTTTTCTATTTACTGACAGCCGTACAATGTAGTTTGAGTTAAATAAATTACATACATTCTTCTTTTTGCGTCAATTAATTTAATTCAAAAATTATTTTTCTGGTCACCCTGTATAAATAATAATATTATCGTTTATATTCCTGAATAGAGAATTGAACACCCTTTCAAATGAGGTGCCACACGACCCCTATTCCTATTTAAAAAAATCATTGATTACGTCATCACGCTCAGATGGATGACGTCACTAGTATGAAATATATGCCAAACAATTGTAATTTAAAAATAAAAATCGACCTGTTTTAGGATTTTTCTCTAAAGTCGTCCATTTTACAAAAAATGAATTTATTCCGTAATTTAGATCCTCTCTGTATGTAGTAGTCCATTGAATCACGGCATTTGCTCTAAATTTTAAAGAACCACTTGGATCGACATGGAATTTGACAACACACACACAGCTAACATGTCAAAGAAAAAAAAATATTATACCGATGTGTGCTTTTGCCCAGAGGGTGAATTTCACCGCTTCTCGAGGGTCAAACAAAGTACATTCAAAGTAAGTCCGGAAATAGATAAACTGACTAATTCTAAGCAACTTTTGTTCCATAGAGTTTTGTCACTAAGTCAATACTTTTCGAGTTATTTACGAGAGAACATCTTCATTTTTCAACAAAAGCGCCACGTTTTTAGATGTTTTTTCGCATATAACTCAAAAAGTAAATATTTTCCGAAAAAAATATTAACAGCAAAAATATAGCTTAAAAAAACCAAAAAAAAATGGTGTATGCATGAGGTCTCTAGACGCAGTCGAAGCCAAGTTGTAGCTAATGAAAAATAGGTTCATACTTTTCAAATTCCAAATCGAATATTTCAACGTGAAATAAGCAAAAAAATTAGGCACTTTTAGCCAATAACCAAAAAAACCGTTGCAAGTTTTATTTTTGTTTAAAAAAGTTTCTAGCGTCAAAAGTAAACAAGTTGCCCTAAAAATAAAGTAAATCACCCCATAATTAGTAGCTGAAGTAAAATTAATGGTTACCGCTTCACAAGTTACTTTACTTATGTTTGATTTATATGATTTGTATGTTTCATCCGTTCAAAGTTTGGTTTTAAAATAAAATTTTTTTAGTGTTTAATTTTGATATAAATGTTTTTTCTTCAAAATAACTTAAAATTTATTATTGATACCAAAAATCTCAAAGAGTAAAAGAATGTAGCTTTTGCCTTTCTGAATATTTTTGATTTTTTGTTTTTCTGTAAGACCAAAATTGGTTAAAATATGGCTGTTCAAAATTTGCATACGCTCGTGACTAGTTACTCGTTCAGTCCTTTCAACTACAGCCCTTTCAATAATAAGCACTTTGAAATGATAAAATTTACAGATCATATTATAAACAATACATACACGAATAATGCAACTCGTAAAGCGGTAACGATTAATTTTATTTGGGATGCTAATTTGGGGGTGACTTTCACGATTTTTTATTCCAAAAAAAAGTTCCAACTTTATTTTGAGAGTAACTTGCTTACTGTTTATGATATAAACTAAAAAAAAACAGATACAAACTTTTTTAAACACTTCAAAAAAAGTAAAAAACTACCAAATCAACATTTCATCAGCGGACCGCCCGAAACATTTAAGGTTATATTGGTTTATTATTATTTGTTATTTGTGTTATTTGAGTTATTTGAGTAAAATTATTCTTTGTTTGTTATGGGAAATTGGAACTTCATAGTAGATTGAATAGAAAATTTGCTTGTTTTTTAAGTTGTCTATTAATAAAACAAAACAAATAAATCTTGTATTTAAGAAATACAGTGTTCACCACAATAACTAGATAAACAAATAACCTAACTTCAGTATACTCCATTAAAATGTTACATTTTTTAAGCTGTACCTTGAATTTGTTAGAGGAGTCAATTTTATTTATTTATTGTGTAGGGGGGATCAGTAGCAGCTTAAGTTCAAGTTTTCAGGGTCGCGATCCTTGTCCCCCGGCCGCCATCTTGGAAATGGTGTGCAAAGGGGTTTCGCGCTATATCTCGTAAACTACCAACCCTACAGAAAATCTAATTAAACATAAAATGTAGCAAATTAAATTTTCACAATTTTGTTTCTATTACTTTATATCGTCAAGTGATCAACAAAAAAGATATAAGCAAAAATATGTAAAAAAATTTTAACAAGATTCATTTTGGAGGTTATAAATTTTTTTCATTTCATTTTAAAATAAAATAACATTATAGCAATTTTGTATAGGGTTTTTCAACGAACAATTTCCACTATAAATTTGTTTAATTGTATTTATTTATATAGGTGTTACAGCGCTCCAAACTTGACCAGATTCTCGAATGCTCAGGGATATAATAAAAACAAAAGTTAGGCTTACTTTTCTATCTATATATTTTTTATTTATACAATTTATTATGATTTTAACATTCCTATGCTCTTATTAATCTGTTTTTGACCTTTCTCCCCACTATAAAACTTATAACCCGAAGCATATATAGAAACGGCCCAAGAAGTTGTTTGAGGACAAATTCGCCGGTTCAGAAGAAGAATGACGCAACCGCATATTGCAAAATCCTTAAGAAGAGCAAAAAACGAATTTTTGTTATCAAAATCATAAAGTATGATCAAAATTAGCCATTCACCACACCGTGGTCAGGATCTCGAGATATAAGCGTTTTAGGGGTGTGCCGCTTGTTTATGAAGTAACATAACTTTTTTCCTATTGTATATTTTGACTTAAAATTTTCCGAAAAACTTCTTCATAAATTATATTTTATTGTTGTGTTGGTTAAAATTATAAACTAAAAAGTTTGTCACTCAACTTTTTTAAGTATACATGAAACTAACGAAATATAATGACAAAATGTTTAAAAACTAACAACTCCTTTTTTAATGTGTTTAATATACACACACCGGCAAAATTAGCCGAACATCTTAAAAATGGGACATGTTTGATGTCACGAATTTCCTAAACCAGTGGTCCGATTTGAGTGATTCTTTTAGTATGTTATAGCATTACTATTTAAGAATAGCGTTGTAATAATATTGTTGCTAGACAGCTAAATATCATTTTATACCGGGTGTAACAATAATACTGTGTTTTTTTCTTAAAGTTTGGAACACCCTGTGGAATATTCTAGCATATATAAAATATTGAAATTAAAACTCAATTATAGCCTTAGGCTTTCTTAACATTCTCTTTTTTGATTCATTTGCTTATGTTAAAAAATAAAAATTTATGGGCTTTAACAACTAGCCATGTTTTTCATTGATAAATCCTCATAGTAGGGGAGGAAAGTATGCTAAATTTGCAGTTACTCGAGCGTTATGGATTGTTAATAGTATGTGCTAAAACCAGAAAAAGGTTAAGTTAAGTTTTCCATATATTGGGGGACTTTTCATTTTTTAATTTATTTTCATTTGAAACAATCGTTTTTTCCGATTATAGCGCCATTCATCCATAATTTAAAAAAATGTTGCGAATAAAAGTTGCTTATTTTTACGTCAAGAATCCAAATCTTCAATAAAAATTGGGGGCTCCTATTTAAGATTTTAAAGTAACCCCCCACCCCAACTCCGTGGGGGGACGTGTTCGGTGCCATTCGATAGATTTTTGAAAAATATTGAATACGTGTATTTTGCAGTTTTACGACCTGATGTTCATTTCGCGAAATACCGTATTTAAAATTTTTAATTTACCCACACCCCTCTCCGTGGGGTGACGTGTTTAGTATTATTCGATAGATTTTTGAAAAATATTGAACACGTATTTTATAGTTTTTCAAACTGACGTTTACTTCGTGAAATATTCGCTTTTTTTTGTGAAACTTTGTGACTCACCGATTTTCTTATGCCCCGCTCAAATCGTCAGATTTTTTAAATATACACTCTTTTGCATGTACTTAGGGCCGGTTGTTCGAACGCTAATCAACAATGATCACTATCAAATATTTAATTACTGTCACAACTGTCAATGTCAACTTCAAAACATAATTGATTATAATTATGAGATTAGTAAATCAAGTAATATAACAATTATTAACATAATTGATTAACTAATTTCATAATTGTAATCAATAATTATGTTTTCAGCAACCCAATCAAAGTTGACATTGACAGTTGTGACAGTAATAAAATATTTGATAACGATCATTTTTGATTAGCGTTCGAACAACCGGCCCTAAACTTACCTTATCTTAATCTGACGATTTCGAGTTTTTCTAAGAATAGATTTTTTTCTCGGTCCTCTTTATCAATTTCCCGGTGTTAGAACCAATATATGGTATAGGTACATTTACAGGGTACAAGGTTTCTCCCATGTGATAATCTGACGCGCTCGAGTAACTGAAAAAATCCCCGCTTGGGCTCCCCTACCATCATTATCTGCTTAGTTTAATAAACAAGCCTAAAGTAATTCAATAGATGTATTAAATAAATTAATTAATAAGCGATGTCACAATGACGACCTCCCGTGGATTTCATCTGAACTAGCTGAACATCAGATCTAAAAACTGCAAAATACACGTATTCAATATTTTTGAAAAATCTATCGAATGAGACACCAAACACGTCCCCCCACGGAGGTGGGGTGGGGGATTTAATTTAAAATCTTAAATAGGAGTCCCCAATTTTTATTGCAGATTTGGATTATTTACGTAAAAATAAGCAACTTTTATTCGACACATTTTTCGAATTATGGATGGATCGCTCGATAATCGAAAAAAAAAACGATTGTTTCAAATGGAAAATAAATTAAAAAATGAAAAGTCACCCACTACATGGAAAATTTAAATTAACCTTTTTCTGGTTTTAGCACATACTATTCACAATCCAATAGGTCCCCATAACGCTCGAGTAACTGCAAATTTAGCATACTTTCCTCCCCTACTATTAGGATTTATCGATCAAAAACATGGCTAGTTGTTAAAGCCCATAACTTTTTTATTTTCCAACATAAGCAAATGAATCAAAAAAGAAAATGTTAAGAATACCTAAGGCTATAATTGAGTTTTAATTTTCATATTTTATATATGCTAGAATAGTCCACAGGGTGTTCCAAACTTTAAGAAAAAAAACACAGTATTATTGTTACACCCGGTATAAAATGATATTTAGTTGTCTAGCAACAATATTATTACAACGATATTCTTAAATAATAAGGCTATAACGTACTAAAAGAATCATCCAAATCGGACCACTGGTTTAGGAAATTCGTGACATCAAACATGTCCCATTTTTAAGGTGTTCGGCTAATTTTGCCGGTGTGTGTATGTCCTAATATTTAGGACAAATCCCATTGTTATCTACATTCTTCAGAGATTAAACAGTAAAATTTTCAAAAGGAAATATTTACAGCGACCAAAGATACAGCGAGATAAATTTGAAAAATCATCAAAATTGACTTTCGGCATTTTTGTATATAATTTGATTTTTGAACATGTTCCACCAAATCTAGATAAAATTAAACTTCATATTCGGATTCAGCGACCTCGAAAACATAAAATAGACCAAAATTGGTCATTCACCTTAAATTTGATTTTCGTGGTCGGCATAAAGATTGCTGCCGCTCGACTAATAGATAGAAAATATTTTTTTATTGTATTCCTATGAGAATTCGAGAATCTGGTCAAGATGGGAGCGCTGTAAAACCTACATAATAAATAAAATTAAACAACTTTATAGCGAAAATTGTTCATTGGAAAATCTTCTACAGAATCGCTATAATGTTATTTTATTGTGAAATGAACGGAAAAAAAGTTATAACCTCCAAAAGGAAACTTCTTACAAAATTTTCTCATATTTTTATTTATAACTTTTTTGTTGGTAACTTCACGATAAAAAGTAGTAGATATAAAATTGTAGAAAATTTAATTTTCTACATTTTATGTGTAATTAAATTTTCTGTGGGATTGCTAGTTTAGAAGATACAGCGCGAGAACCCTTTGCACACCTTTTTCCAATATTGCGGCCGGGGGACAAGGGATGAGACCCCAAAAACTTGAACTTAAGCTTCTACTGAACCCTCCTACACATTAAAAAAATAAAATTGACTCCTCTAAGAAATGCATCCTAAAT
This sequence comes from Diabrotica virgifera virgifera, assembly GCF_917563875.1. Lineage (NCBI taxonomy): Eukaryota > Metazoa > Arthropoda > Insecta > Coleoptera > Chrysomelidae > Diabrotica > Diabrotica virgifera. The sequence goes on along the minus strand of NC_065444.1, from coordinate 89,523,333 downwards.
GTAATATTTTAATGGACTAGTAAAATTTTCAAATAAATGTGAAGAAACTCTTTACATTATACTGGAATTCTGATGTAGGTACAATAATTTACAACTAAAAAGTAGGTATAAACAAAATTAAAAAAAAATTAAAACTAACGAAAAATAATATTTTTATATTTAAATAGAAGCAATTAATACCATACAATTTCATCATTCACATTTATCTTTTTTTACATTTGTATATTAATTGTATATGGTGTGAACATTGTTTTATTTTTTTAATGTCAACGGAATTTAAAAAAAGACTTTAAGTTACGTTAGTCAGTTACAAAAACTCCCTATTAACGTTCATAATTTGTACGATACTTTACTGCTTTACGTATAGGAAGATACGTTACGTTAGGCAGTTACAAAAACCCCCTAGTACCCGCACCGTTTTTCGAAAGTTCTGCGAAACTTTTGCAACAGTGCGTTGACAGTACGTGACACTATCAAACACAAAGGCACAACATCTTGATAATAATTTCACTCATAGGCGCGCTAAATGGTATATTTTTGAAGATATTCTTCTTTAGCAGCGAATCGATTGAGGGTAAATCTGCGCGCCTGCGCACACTGACAGTATGTAGTTCTGACAGTATGTAGTTCACTGCTAATCTTTCAAGATAGGTATGTATGTATCTGTAACCGTGCAAATAAGTAATTAAAAGAATATATTAGTGTTTTTAGGAAATGTATTATTTATTATAATTCTTGTGTTTTTGGATTTGTGTTTCTCTGTAGTAAAATAATAAAATATTATATAAGCATAACATTTTTACACTATATGTCGCCGTGTTGCGTAATTATATTCGAAACTTACATGTCAATTCCTAGGGCCTCGATGGAGTAGTGAGTAATGCGTTAGCTCTGAGACTGGACTGACGCGGGTTCAATTCCTGGGCGATTCATATATTTTTTTTATTTTTGGTTGTTTTAATAAAAATTTTTTGAAAGTGGTAGATAAGAATGTTTGATTTTTAAATAAAATACAAATAACCTTTTAAGTATATTTACTTCTTACTTCTTAAGAATATCTTCTTACGTGCGTACAAAGTACACACACACGTTCTTTTTTTGTTTTTCTTAATGGCGGTACAGACTCGTGGTTTGTAATATTTTATTTAATTATAGAGTAATTTCCACATACTAATTTAATTCTCAAATTGTGCCCTGTACTATATTACGTATATGTGTGCCAAATAACGTGACAAAATATTGAAAATTAAAGCTTGAATCTTGGAGCGTGTTTTCCGTCTTGATGACGAGCTGACGTAGTCTTAAGGACCTTTTGATTTATTTTTCTCGTTCATTTTTTAGAACGATTTCCGGATTTTCGAAACATCAGCCAGTCGTTAAAACTGTAATTTTTATTAAAACGAATTGTGGCTTAATCCTACATAAACTTAATATATAAAATTTTATTTTTAACGCCGTTAAATGTAATGGATAGTAAAGTAAATATAATATATAATAAAAAAACAAAAATATGCAGGATTCACTTATCAGTTTTTTAACTTTAACTACATCTTAAGAATGTTTATATTACTTTTTTTACGATATACTCTATATAAACTCTTTAATGCAGAGCACAAAAGGTAAAACTTCTTGTTTGTATTTTATAAAACAAAGACTTTATACTTTACAAAACTTCGTACACAGAAAGCTGTTCGTTGTCAATCGGTTATTTTGTCCTTGTTTGCCGTAAACCAGTATTCATTTTCATGATCAAATCAATATCCCGTCAAAGTGAAAACTTTAGAAAATCCTTTAAATCTGAGGGAGTTTTCTAGCTCAACGTGTAAATTATAGGGAATAAAAATTTTTATTGGCTCGTTGTTATCGGAAGAATGTCAGTGGAATGTACGACATAAATCAGGCGACAGGAAATTATTTGCAATAAGCTGAAAAATTACTACTGGAATTCTGATAGAACAGTGAAAAGAAAGATCCCTTTTAATATGGAATTCTTCAAGCGTCAAATGACAATTTCAGTTTTCTATAACTTCTTTGTATAATAGGTATTTTGTTTTTATTGTTCTTGAACTATTTCTATTGAAAATTTAAAATCATGAAAGTTATTTTGATCGTATTTAGAGCTAATTAAATATCTCATGTGAGATGCAGCTAAAGCGTTCTTCTCTTAGAGAGAATGTTTCTCAAGTATTTTTCATTATAATCTTTTGATTTTATTCTGACATTGTGACAATAAAGCGCCACATAGAATTTAGAAACGTTAAGTATGTGTAATATTGTTCGCTTAGTGCGATAATCAAGCATCCTAATAACTCTCTTCAAAAGGGGAAAAAAATCGGACTCGAAGAATAACAGAGGAATTGATTTATTATACACAACAATAAAATTGACGACCAAAGTGATAACAAACAAACTGAATAAAATTATAACATTAGCTGAAGGACAACAAGGTTTTAGGTCGGGAAGATCATGCACCGACTCTCTATGTCTAATGAGACAGGTTCAAGAGAAATCGTTAGAATACAACAAACCGGCATACTTATGTTTCGTGGACCTTAAGGAGGCATTTGACAGGGTAAAGTTAAAGGACTTTATCCGTTTATTGTACGCAAGAGAGGCACCTTTAGGAATAATTAAACTGAACGAAAATATCTACCAGAACAACACCATAAAAGGAAAAGTAGATGAAGAACTAACTGACCCAATTGAAGCTGGCAAGGGTCAATTGTGCTTAGCAAAAACTGCATGAGCAATACCTACTCATTTCCTCATCCATCACAGTCCCTCTGGCTTGGTAAGGTGGATCCAAGATAATTAAATTTCCTAACTCTTTATTTTTTGACCGAATAGGAGACGTTGTTCTTGCTTATGTTGCTGCCTCCTGATGATCATAAAAACATTTGGATGTTAATCTTCAAGGCGGTTTCCTTTCCTGTATAAATAAAACTTGTAACTAGCGCTTGAAAATCTTCTATCTTACCTGCTAGAACAGCATCGTCGTCGTCTGCGTAACGAATATTGTTAATTATGACCCCATTTATTTTAATTAAAATTTAATGATGTACGTTTTCTAGATGAATTTGAAATACCTCTTTAAAGTATACAGTGATGAGCGCGCTAATAACCGGCAAAATAACACAAAAGATGGAAAACGTATTAAGTTGTGAGATAAAATGGAATAGTCGAGCTGGGAAATTTGGCGATATTAACCTATCAATATGCATAATATTGATTTTTTCCCACTTTTAGACGTATCGGAAGAGTTTGGCAACTGCCACTGTCACAGTGGCAGTTTTAGTTGACATACTCCTCTGATACGTGTAAAGGTGGGAAACAATCAATATAATGTAAATATATAAGTTAGTATCGCTAAATTTCACAGCTCTTCTTCTTCTTCTTATGGTGCCTATCCGTTACGGATGTTGGACACTAACATGGCTATTCTGACTTTGTTGACTGCTATCCTGAAAAGTCCGGTAGTGGTTAAGTTAAACCATTTTCGCAGGTTACTAGCTCGACTAGTTTTATTTCTTTTTATCTTACAACTTAATACGTTTTCCATCTTTGTGCTATTTTGCCGGTTATTAGCGCACTCATCACTGTATATTAAAAAGCCTTGGTGATAGATAATATATAGTGATGAGCGCGCTAATAACCGGCAAAATAGCTCAAAAGATGGAAAATATAATACATTGCGAAACAAAAAGAGATAAAATTAGTGGAGGTTGGAATTATCGTTATAAACGTATAAAATAACATTACATTACATAGTTATCTACCTTTAGACGTATCAGATGAGTATGACCACTGTCACTGTGACAGTAGAATTTTATAAAATACTCCGCTTACAGACGTCTAAAGGTGGGAAACTATGTAATGTAATGTTAATTAATACGTTTATAACGATAATTTCCACCTCTACTAGTTTCATCTCTTTTTGTTTCGCAATGTATTGTGGTTTCCATCTTTTGAGCTATTTTGCCGGTTATTAACGTGCTCATCACTGTATACAGCTCTGTCTAATACGTTTCAGTATTTGTGCATTCTCTTTGGGCATATGATTTACTGATTTAAGTTTAAGTTAAAGCAGAAACCAGTTTTGGCAAAAAATGTAAAGATATAACTTGACCAATGGGAAGCTCAAAAGCAAGGTAGCTATAAAAATGTTTAGGAACTCTCCTCAGAATACCCATGAACAGGTGAAGATAGAACCAATACAAATGGAAGAAAGGGTAAAATATTACTTAGTGTTTAAAAAGGTTATTAAACTGTCTCCTTGTGGCATGTCTATGTTGAATATTATGTTCATGGGAATCAACCATAATCGATTGTAATAAAAATTACATTTTCAACTGCTCTTTGACATTTCGATTTTTACTCCGTTTCCTTGTTTTCTGTAGGACAATGTATCAAAATAATTATATATTTGTAGATAATACAAACATTTAATGTATTGAGTGGTACCATGTCCTAAAGAATAATAAAATATTTTTAAATTGCTTATTTCTTAATAAATTCTTAGACTTCATTTTTCTAATACATATTGTTTTCTTAGCGTGGAATAAAATGTTCAAACACTGTTAACTTGAAGTAACTACTTTTTATTTTACATACCAATATTTTATTTACTCTCTGTAGTAGTTTATGAGATAACTATCGTATTATCTAGTTTAATTATATTAAACTGTGCTACACCAATCAATAAGCTCAGATGCGACTTTCTGAAAAGTGCTTAAATTATTTATTTCTAAAAGTTGTAATATTGATTAAGCCCCATCTCAATCTAACGGAGCGTTTTCCCAGTCTAACCCTTCTCACAGCCAGCAACTGCACAATTTACAAGTGCCTCGGGAACTTTCCTGCAGTTCGTATTATCGTTCTTTAAAAAAGTTTTTGGTTTCTCGGTAAATAGGTAAAGAAAGCTGAGAAGTAGGATCTAAATGCAACCGTCTGAGTGCGCTTAGGTTTAATGTTCTTCGGGGACACTACGGCGTATTTAGCAACTAGAGAGAATTAAACTGTGGATAAAACATCCAAAATATTGTTTTTTTAATTCTACCATTATTTTATGACGACAATATTCGACATTAGGGCCAAGTGCATGATCACCACTTATTTACAAATAGTCTTGAGTATAAATTTTGGAATTAATTTAAATATTTTTGGCAGCAATTATTGCGACAATGTTGATTGAGAATATTTACAATAATTTCAAAACGTTGACGTGTCTTCTCTCACATAGAGCTTTAAAAAAAGACTATAAAAGTTGCTGAGTTACAAAATAGAGGAGCAATATTTTACCTCATACAGAAGTAAAAAACTTCAATTTGTATATTGGTATAAAATAGTTTATTAAAAAACTTCTTTAAATGTCATCCACCTGGATTGCAAAACGTTTTCGATCTAAATTAGATCATCTTCAGTGTATTCTGCTGAGTAGATGAAACTAGCACACTACTAATAGTAGTAACCTCAAAACATATGGTTTACAAGTTTACATAGTAATATTTAACAAAATATAGTGACTCCAAGTCGATGTTAACCGATTAAATTGTCATATAAATGCTCAAAAGGCAGCATGGTTCCATGTTCGAAAAAATGCTAGGTCCTTGCCAGTTTAGTGGGCACAGACCAACTGATAACAGACCTTCTTTAATAAGTCAATGCAGATTATGGCTTACGCTGATGATTTGGGTTTGATCGTACGCACAACACAAGACATTAAAAGATATGGTTTCGACCTTTTTAACGGCCGTACAAAATGTCGGCCTTAAAATACATGCGAAAAAAACCAAAATGTCGGCATATCGATTTAAAATAACAGAGATAGGGCTAGAAACACCAACTAAAACTTCAGCATATACTACTATAATTTTGAGTAAGTAAATAAGTTTACCTATCTGAGTTCTCTGATATCCTGTGATAATCCTGCAAGACTGATGCGCTATCCCCCTCCCCGGCGGATGAGCAAAAGTATAATGGACATCTGTACAGAAGATTTCTCGATATCAGAGCTGGAAGTGGCTCTCTTTGACACAAAAACGAAAAAGGCAGCAAGGATTGACGAGTTGTACCTGGAAATGCTTAAATATCTGGGAGCCGCAGCCAAAAGCACCATTCTGAACTTGATTAACCTAACATGGAATTCAAGAGTCCCAAGTCAATGGAGGAAGAGCGAGGTCATACCCACCCTAAAGAAACAAAAAGACCCGAGCCTGACTGATAGCTACCGGCCAATATCCCTCACAAGCTCCTTATGCAAAGTAGCCGAAAAAATGGTTCTGGACAGACTGAACCGAGCCATAACCCATCTTGAACTGATTGACGACGCACAAGCTGGCTTCAGGAAACACAGGAACACCATGGACCATGTAGTCGAGTTTGCTCAAAAAGTCAAGGATCCTTTCCACCGTAAGATGTCAACAGTTGCAGTGCTAGTAGACCTCCAAGCTGCATACGACACAGTATGGAGAGGTTTGCTGTTACACAAGATAGCGAAGTCTGGAATTGACGGTAAACTGTTCAATTGGATAAAATCTTTTCTCGGGGAAGGTATCAGAGAGTCAAATTTCACAACCATTGTTCCAAATTCAGACTACAAAGACAAGGGCTGCCACAAGGAGCTGTCATCAGCTGTCAATTGTTCAACCTAATGATAAACGATGTGCTCGCAATGATTAGAAAGACACCTGGTGTTGAAGCCCTCCTGTATGCCGATGACCTCCTAATATGGGCATCAAGTAGCAGTCTGAAAGCGCTCGAGGGAGTAATGAACCAGGCTCTCAAAAATCTAGAAAAATGGGCGGATAAAAACTGCCTAACTGTCAGTACAACCAAAACCGTATATCAAGTACTTACCCTTTCAACAAAGCAGACTGCTGTCAAGCTGACATACAAAGGAGTCGACCTGGAAATAGAGGATGTAACAAAATACCTGGGGGTGTACATAGATAAGAAAATGACGTGGAAACCTCAAATCGACGACATTTCAGAGAAAGCCACAAAGAGATGTCGACTGCTCAAACGTCTCACAGCAACAAAATGGGGCGCCACGCAAGATGTCTTGGTAGCAACATTCAAAACCTATATCCGGCCGATACTAAAATATGGGAGTGAAGCTACAATAACTGCGAGTACAAACACCACCTCCAAGCTTGAAGTCGCCCAGAACACTGCCCTTCGCGTCATCACCGGTGCTCCAAAATCAACACCGATTACATCAATGGAAGCCCAGACCGGTATTGAACCAATACAATGCCGCAGAGAGCAACACGCTTTAACCTTCTGGGAAAGGCAAAGACGAATACTTCCACAAAAATAGGACGAATATAGACAAGCAGCCTCACGTCTTAAAACACAAACCACTCCGCTTACAGTAGCAAATCAAATCATGGAAAAATACCACATTGACCTGTCGAAAGCCGCCCCCTTCCCAGCGCAAACTACACTCGCCCGCTGTCTACCAAACACAGAATTGCGTCTTGAAAACCATAACGACCCGAAGCACTTATCGTCAGACATTGTCCTAAGGAAAGCCGCCCTAGAGACGATACACACCAATTACCCAGCGCATGAGTGGCTCCACATCTACTGCGATGGCTCCTCGATGCCGGACTCGGGAAGAACAGGAGCAGGATATGTCTCAACGTTCTCCAAAGGCTCCATAGCTGTGGGTGCCCCTCTCACCAACTATGATGGCGAAATTGCTGCTATACACGAAGCCGCTAAAAGTTTCGAGAATCTCCAACACCCCCAAAAATTTGCCTTCTTCATTGACTGCCAAGCCGCAATCCTCGCCCTGTCGACAAATCGATATACCGACTGTGCCCAAACAATATCTTGCCGCGTCCAACTATCGAACTTGCTGGAAAAAGGGTGGCTGATTACTTTACAATTACCTAGTCATGTCGGTGTTGAAGGGAATGAAGCGGCGGATGAACTTGCAAAAGAAGGCACTACTCTTCCACAGCCCCCTAGCTTCCAATCGTACACATCAGCAAAGTGCACCATTAAAAGAGGAATTAAAGCGAAGATAAAAGACCAGCAAACACAAGCCGGTGCTGGAAAATCTTGGGCCCACCTAATAGAGTCACCAATCCCTCACAACTTGCCGAGACCCATCAGTGTAGCCGCGTTCAGAACAACTACGGGGCATGACTACCTGGCCTCCCATCTACATCGCATTGGCGTCCGTGAAAATGACAACTGTCCACTATGTAATCAGCCCCAGATGGATGCTGCTCACCTCCCAGAGTGCCCAGCCCTGATAACAGACCCACCCGAGGAGGATGAAGATCGCCTACGAGAAACGGCTCGTCTATAGTGGTCAGCGCGCCGCCAAATGGCTAACATACCAAGGGTGGGCGTTGGCTAGTAAGTAAGTAAGTAAGTATATCCTGCGATAATGACACATCTGAAGAAACAAAACGGAGGATACTGCTAGGGAACAAATGTTATTTTGGACAAAACAAGCAGTTAAAAAACAGAAAAAGCCAAAAAACCAAACTTACAATATATAGAATACTCATCCTACTAGTGCTGACATATGGATCAGAAACATGGATCAACTCCAAAACAGACGTAAACCATTTACGTCTATTTTGGAGTTGATCCATATATCAGCACTAGTAGGATGCCTGTATTCTAAAGGAAAATTGTATAAAAATTGCACCCGTTACGGGTGCAATATGTGAGACTGGTATTTGGAGAAGGCGATATAATTTCGAATTGTACGAGAAGTATAAACAATTAGTGAATAAAGATGAAAAAAAAAAAGATGTAATATCTGTCATAAAGATTGGTAGGTTTAGATTAGCTGGGCATATGTCAAAAGCAAATAAAAATTACCCACCCAGACGAATCCTATTATCGGTACCAATGAAATAGGAGTACAGGTAAAACAAGACTGTGATGGACGGGGGAGCGATGAAGATAGCGCAGCAAATTGGAAACGGTTGTCGATGAATAGAAGCGATTTTTACTTATGCATGTCGGACTTGCGTAAGTGTAATTGAGCGTGTGTGTGTAAAAGACTTGTACAAGTTTGATACAGTTGAGTTTTGACCATTCCTGTAGACCTTTGGTATTGGTGCTTCCGCTAGATTAGTGCGATACAAGTTTGGTTACTACGAGTCACATGTAAAAGGGAGATCGAGGATTTCCCGAAGAATTTATTTCGGTTTAAGAATAGGAGTTATTTCTGTGGTCCGTAAAAATCAAGGAGTACCATGATGACAGAAAAAGAGAGAGACGGCTTATAAAAACTGATAATAAGTAATAATAATAATACATGAGCACTACAGGCCTAGCATGCCCATAGCTTGGTGTACTATTCTCTTCCATTCCCGCTTATCGTTAGCTTCTTTTTCCAGTTGGTTATGTTAAGTCTTGTCATGTTTTCTTTGACCTCATTGCTCCATCTTGACTTCGGTCTTCCCCTTCTTGTTCTTCCTGCCAACGTGGCCTCTGGACGTAGTCCAGCCACCTAATTCTTTGAGCTTTCGTTACTGCTAGTATATTAGGTTCTTAATAAAGCTCTGATAGCTCCTTGTTTGTTCTTCGCATCCATTGACCGTTTACGTTCTTCCCACAAAAGATTTTACGCAGCACTTTTCGCTCCCAAACTAATTGCATTTTTTTTTGTTTTTTGATATAATCCATGTCTCAGATGCATAAGTTACTATTGGCCTTATTAAGGTTTTGTAAGTTCTTAACTTTGCTCCTCGGGATATATGTTTGCCTCTCAACAGCCTGTTGAGAGCATATACGGCAAGGTTACCTGACATAATTCTTCTACGCATTCTGATAATAAGTGCCAAGGGTAAATAAATAAAAGTTTCTTCGCCCATTCCTAAATAAAAATTATGCCAATCAGAAGGTACACTTTCAATTCGCTTAAAAAATTCGTATGTGCACAGGTTTCTTTATTCTTTAGCCATTTCTTATATCAAAACTGTATCTTTTTTTCGCTGTTTTTAAGAAGTAGAACTGCTGCAGATATGGTCAGATTGTGACGAAGTATTCGTATGTTTCGCTGAAGATTCTTCACATAAGTTTTAAACTGTTTTACCCTTTGTATGAACTCTGACGTTAATTCGATTTTCATTTATATGTGGGCAATTCGCCGCCCTTGATTTAATTCGATAAATTTGTACATTTATCATTTTCATCATCGCCTCGATATGGCATTACGTCTTATTATTCTGATTATTAGGCAAAGCAACGGATCACCAAAAAGCCCAAAACCTAGAAATTTTGTGCAGTAAGATGAATCGTCATGCAACTTTTTTGCATTCGATTCGAGAGGGTGTTAGGCAATTTTTTGAACTAAATTGATCTCCGGCAAAAAATTTTGTGCATGAGAAAATGCATTTTCAAAGTGCAACTCGAAGAGATGGAAAATGAAAAATTTAGAACTCATGAAATATTGACGGAAATGAGTTCATTTTTTATACTTTAGGGTAACTGAACACGAATTTCATGACAACGATAGTCTCCGAGGTACGTGGTGCCCAGGGTGGAACTCCTCGCTTGGGACGATCGAATAATTCGCGGGACGATCGAATAATTCGCGAAATGAAGATGGAATGGAAAAATTGGAAAATGTTAGTTCAATTTTTTTCAAAAATCTATCAAATGCCACTAAACACGACCCCCCACTCCACCCTCTGGATGTGGGTGGGGGTAACTTTAAAACCTTAAATAGAAACCCCCATTTGTTATTCCAGATTTGGATTGTCTACGTAAAAATAAGCAACTTTTATTCGAGACATTTTACGAATTATGGATAGATCTATAATCGGAAAAAACGATTTATCCTGATACCATAAGTAAATTATAAAAAAGGTCTAATATCTCGAGAAATACACTTCTAAATAAATAATAAATAATTCCATTTAATATTTTCCAAGAAACTATCAAATAACATCAAACACGACTCTTGACTCCACCCCATGGCTGGGGTGGGGGGTAGCTTTAAAATCTTAATTAGGAGCCCCCATTTTTTATTGCAGATTTGGATTCCCTACATAAAAATAAGTAACTTTTATTCGAGACATTTTTTCTAATTATGAATAGATGGCGCTATAATCGGAAAAACACTATTTATCCATGTAACAACAATTCTAAAAAATGTTTCGAATCTTCAATAAAACATGGAGATTCCTATTTGATTTTAAAGTAATCTCCACCACACCTACAGGGGGTGAAATGGAGTGCAGTGTTTGATATTATTCGATAGGTTCTTGTAAAATATTAAACATTTATTTTTTGTATTTTTATGTGGAAGTGTATTTCTCGTGATATTAGACCGTTTCTATAATTTACCTATGGTATCACGATAAATGGGTTTTTCCGATTATAGCGCAACTATATCTACAATTCGAAAAAATGTCTCGAATAAAAGTTACTTATTTTTAAATCTGCAATAACAAATGGGGGTTTCCATTTAAGATTTTAAGGTTACCCCAACCAACCTCCAGGAGGTGTTGTAAACACGACCTTCCTACAACACCTCCAGGAGGTGTTGTAAGAAGGTCGTGTTTAGTGTCACTCGATAGATTTTTGAAAAATATTAAAAACGTATTTTGCAGTTTTTAGATCCAATTTTCATTTCGCGAATTACTCGATCGTCCCGAGAATTATTCGATCGCCCCAAACGACGAGTTCCACCCTGGGCATCAGGTACCTCGGAGACCATCGCCGCCATGAAATTCGTGTTCAGTGACCTCCAAAACCCCCAAGTATAAGAATTAAACTCATTTCCGTCAATATTTCATGAGTTCTAAATTTTTCATTTTGCATCTCTTCGAGTTGAACTTTGAAAATGCATTTTGTCATGCACAAAATCTTTGCCGGAGATCAATTTAGTTCACAAAATTGCCTGAATCTCTCCCGAACCGAATGCAAAAAGTTGCATGACGATTCATCTTACTGAAAGAAATTCCCAGGTTTAATGTTTCGTTGCCTCACGTATATTGGCATATAATATTGATAGGTTTTGAAGCTAACCTGGTGTTGCATTAATTTTTAAATGCAGAGCAAATAGTCATGAAATTGGCGACACAAAATAGAGTCCATTTATTCGACGAGGGTAGTCCGTTATACAACATTTTGTGAATAACATATAATTATGTAATATTAATCCTTTGTGATTTTGAAAATGCTGAATGAGTAATATTAATCGCCAATATTTATCATCTGTGAAAGATAAATACAGTAGTGATAATAGTGATGGAAAAACACGTTGTGAATCTATAGGTGATACAAATCAACAAAAGTCTAAAATGTAAGTACCTCTAAATGAGGCGCTCAGAGCAACAATGGCCTAAGCCACAAATTGAGCATCTATAGATTAATATATCAATAAATTTTTATTTTTTTTTATTTATTTATTATTTATACATATGACCTGGCCTCTAGTGACTAATCCAGGTCGTTTTTTCCTGATGGGATTACAGATATTTTTTTTTATATTTTTACATTTTTTACTCAACTATTAAATCTATTTTTACAATTAACAATTTGCCATAATCTATTAATTACGTTTAACAAACAAATTTAAATAAACAATTTAAAATATTTTTGGTACTATCAACTCCCTTCTAAGTTATAAAGACAGTCCCTCTATTTTCAGAAGAGAGTTGGTAGTTTTTTTTTTTTTTTAATTTCATGAGGTATGTATTGAATTATTATTTTTATCTACGACTGATACATAATATATGTATTATACTTGTGGTGTTTGCAATATAATGCCATATAATAATCCCTTAGGGATTAATAATGCGGGATTAATAGCTATTAAACCCTCTGGCACAACAATCACAAAATTCACCACGGAAACAAAATAATCAACCTCAAAAAGTGTCACTGTCAAACGAATAGTATATTTGACAGTTTTTGTTGAGATGGACGAAAATGAAGAATCTTTTAATTGTACACCACCAGAAATTGTAGAACTAGCTACAGCAACAGCGTCTACCTTAATACCTGAAACATCGAAATCCATTTATAATAAAACGTACGCAACCTTCAACGAATGGCGTGTTCGAAACAACGCGAAATCATTTTCCGAAAATGTTCTGCTGGCCTATTTCGCTGAATTAAGTGCAAAATATAAACCGTCTTCATTATGGTCATTCTATTCAATGATTAAATCTATGTTGAGAATAAACCATGACGTTGATCTGGAAAAATACGGCAAACTAAGAGCGTTTCTAAAGAGAAAATCGGAAGGATTTCAAGCAAGAAAGTCTTCCACTCTAACCCCAGAGCAAATTAGGAAATTTATTAGCAAAGCTCCTGATGAAATTTATCTTTTACATAAGGTAAATATACATATTTAATTTGATTTATTCAAAAACTCAAAAACGAACTTTATCAAATGAATATACAAGACGTGAAGGATCTTCAAACAGATTTATTAATAACAATCCCCAAGTCTAAAACCAAAATTGTACGAAAATTTACCATAAACAGTACGTTTTACAATATTGTGAAGAAATACATCGATCTCCGTCCGTCACATGTGAAAATAAATTCATTCTTTCTAAATTATCAAAAATCTAAATGTACAATACAACGTATAGGAAAGAACAAATTTGCAGATATTGGTAGGCAGATTGCCAAATATTTAAACTTGCCAAATCCTCAAAGTTATACCGGCCATTGTTATCGCAGATCATCTGCCACTCTGTATATTGATGGAGGAGGCGATTTAACTGGATTAAAGCGTCATGGGGGCTGGAAGTCAACACAGGTAGCTGAAGGATACATTGATCAGTCTATGAGAAATAAGGCAACTACAGCAGATACTATCGCTAAAGAGATAAACAGTAATGTACCATCTTCTTGTTCTACAGCAATCGAGATCCCAAATATTTGTATTAAAATCTCTACTAAAGTTAATGATGATTCTCAACCAATTCAGTTTATTAATTGTACTATTACTAATTTTAATGTTTTTAACAAATAAAGTTGTTCATTAAAAATCTTAAATTAATTAATTTGTCGTAGATAAAGTAGAGTATACTACTCGCAATGATGGCTCTCATTCCCTCGGAATGTTACTCCCTCGCCGCTAACGCGGCTCGGTTCGTAAATATTCCTCGGGAATAATAGCCATCATTATTGACTCGTGGTATAATCTACTATTATTTATTTATTTTATATTGAATTATTATTATTATTATTGTAAATATCTATTTTTGAATTTATATTTTATTTTATTTATTTTAACTTTACTTACTCAACTTCATCAGGGTTGGATTATTGGTTGTCTTCTTCTATTATTATAGATTTCTTGTTGTTTTTTAGATATTATTTGTGTGAGATTGTTTAATATTTCAAAATATTCTTCATTTTGTAATATATCTTTTATTTCAATTCTTTCTAATCTTCTTCTCATTTCTCTATGTTCTTCGTTTTCTATAGTATTTTCACAATGTAACACTATATGTTCTGGTGTACCTAGTTCTCCACATTCACAATATGCATCATCTTTTAAGTTAAATCTTTCCAAATATGTTGGGTACGGTCCATGTCCTGTTAAAAAGTGTATTAAACCTTGTTTTGGATTAAAATAATTTGGAATGTTTTCTAATGTTGGTATCAAATTGTATAAACGTCTAGATTTTGTTGAATTTTCCCATTTATTTTGTCTTTTTCTATTTATTATTTCTTTTAATTCTCTTTTATTTCTTATATCTAATCCTATTATTTGTATTATTTTTTCATATTTTTCTTTTTTTAGCCAATAATTACATGCTCTTTTTTGTGTTTCTAAATGCATTGGCATTACTCCAGTTAAAACTGTGAGTGCCTGTGTTGCAGTTGTTCCAAATGCTCCTGTCATTCTTACAAGAAATCCTCTCTGAGCTCTATTTAATTTTTCTGCATTTTTTTTATTTATTAATCTATGTGCCCATACACTTGAACCGTACCCTACAATTGATGCAAGTATTGTACTTAGGTATATTCTCATCTGTCGGAACGAAATTCTATATTCCTTCTGTGCTAGACTAGCAATGCTATGCATGATCTTTGTTGCCTTTTCACAGACACAATTCATGTGTTTTGTAATAATTTTTGTTCGTCTATTATAATACCTAAATATCTTGTTTCCATTTTTCTTTTTATTGTTTTCCCTCTAATTTTTATAATTGGATCTCTTTCTAAATTTCCTTTTATTAAACTATATGTTGTTTTTGAATCTGATATTGTTAATTTTACTTTATTCATCCAATCATTTACTCTTATTAATATTTCATTTGATTTATTTTCTAATTCTCTTCTTGAGTTTGCATCTATGATTAACAACAAATCATCTGCATATGCTATGCTTCCAAGCACTTCAGGATCTATAGTCAATTGTTCCATCAGTTCCTCTAGCATTACATCCCAGAACATAGGTCCACAAACTGATCCTTGTGGACATCCTTTTGTGATATCAATAAAAGCAGCAACATTAAATCTTCGGATTAACAAGGGTCTACACAACCTACCTCCATATTTGATTAAATGGCGCTTTATAATTTGTAGCGCCATGTCATAAGCATAATGGAAATACGAATGCAGAGATTGCATTTATCTCAAAACTTTGTTTTTGGGGTTAGGCCGCTGTTGCTCTGAGCGTCTCAAATATTTTCAATAATTTTATTAAAAAAATTATCAAAACTGGTCAAAATTTGTTATATTGAGTTAAACGTTGTATATTGAATCAAAATTGTTATTATGCCTACGTCACTGTTGTTAAGATTAATTATATTAAGTTAAACTTTGTGTATTGAGTAAAATTGTTATTATGCCGACGTCACCATTGTTAAAATTATTCATTCACTTTCACAACATAAAAAACATCTATTTAATATAAAGTCTAGCGTTTTATCGATTAAATATGCCCTATATATAAAATATTAATTCGTTTTACCTACATTTACGTTTCTACCGCGAGTAAAACTTAGTATAAGCCAAACAGTAACTTTCTGTTGCTTCAACTTTAAAATAGTTTTCCGCGAATTTGAAGATTATGTAAATATTACACAGCAACTTTTGATTTTCTATGTGAATTGTTATAAGCAAGATTTAAATACAAATAGGGAGTCAATATAGATGGAATGAGTTAATAAGTGGTAGGGCACTCTTTTGTCCTGGGGTTGAGAAATCGACCTCGAAGGCGGATGAACAAAAAAAAACGGTCAACGGCATAAGGATGTAGAAGGCAAGGGGAAACCACTACATTAAAGATCATATACGGATATCCCTAGTATAATTGTCATGGCTGTACAAAAAAGTAACTCTGTTACTGATCATGGATATCGGAGGCCAAGATCCGGCAGGGGAGGCAAATCACAGATAGACCACAGGGCATCTCAGGTCAATATCAAACGAAATCCCTGTGAAATACCCATCAGTAACACATCGCCCAAAAAGAAGACTAAAATCGACAAAAAGTGCATGAAGATAGGCACGTGGAATGTTAAGTCAATATACCAAGCAGGTAAAGTCCATAATGTCATTCAGGAAATGGAAAGATTTAACATAAAAATATTAGGACTAAGTGAAACCAGATGGCCCAATTCAGGTGACATATTAGTAGGCCAAACAAAGATATACTACTCTGGTAATGACAATGACCCAAATCACTGGAACGGAGTAGCGATATTAGTTGATAAAACCGTCCAGAAATTTGTAACTGGCTTCTTACCCATCTCGGATAGAGTTATGATGGTAACACTCAAAACAGCCCAGTCTAGAGTCAATATAATTCAAGTATATGCTCCCACAGCAGATAAATCGGATGAAGAACTCGAACAGTTTTATAACGTATTACAACAAGCTTTAGAAGTAACCAAGTCTAGAGACGTTACAATAGTAATGGGAGATCTAAATGCAAAAATCGGTAGAGGAACTCAAGGTGATTTTATTGGAAACTTTGGACTGGGCACTCGTAACGAGAGAGGAGAAAGATTGGCTCAATTCTGCCAAGAGACCGATTTTATTGTCACGAATACTTATTATGATCTGCCGACCAGGAGACTCTATACATGGAAATCACCAGCAGACAACCAACATAACGTCATCAGAAACCAAATTGACTACCTTCTCATCTGCAAACGATACCGAAATTCCATAAAATCAGTAAAATCATACCCTGGAGCTGATGTGAGATCAGATCACAACCCAGTTGTAGGAAGGTTTAGAATTAATCTAAAGAAGCCTGTGGTTAAAACTAAAGTAGAGACGACACAAGTATCTCGTTTGAGAGATACATCAACAAAAGAGCAAGCCACACTAAAAATTAAAGAAGAGCTCACCAAAATAGAAATTATTCCTACTGAAGATGCGAACAGGAAATGGCACATGTTAAAAGAAAAAGATGCTCTTATCCGCACATGTGAGACAACACTAACACCTAAACTAATTAAGAATAAAAATGAATGGATGACCGAGGAGATTCTAGATCTCATGGAAGCAAGGCGATCTTATAAAACCAAAGACAAAAACATGTATAATATTATACACACAGAAATAAGGAGAAAGATCAGGCAGGCAAAGGAAAGATGGTATAGTGACAGATGCGCAGAGATTGAACAGTTGGTAGAGAAACATGATAACTTAAACCTTCATAAGAAAATTAGGGAAATAACATGCACAAATATTAAGAAAAAATCAAACATACTGCTGGATAAAAATGGCAGAATAATTATAGACGTGGGTGAAAGGCTTAAAAGATGGCAGAAATATATTCAAGAGCTATTTAAAGACGAACGGACTGAGATAGTACTAGAGCAGGAAAAGTTCGACAACGGCCCAGACATAACAGAAGATGAGGTATTAGAGGCGATAAAGCGAACAAAGAACAACAAGGCAACAGGTCCTGACCAAATACCTGTAGACATAATACGGTTAATAGAAGAACAGCAAATTGGAATATTGGTCGACTTATTTAATACAATATACAGTACAGGAATCATTCCCAGAGATTGGCTGCTGTCAACGTTCATAACACTGCCAAAAAAAACCAAACGCAAAATAATGCCAAGACCACCGGATAATAAGTTTAATGAGTCATACACTAAAAATATTTTTAAAAATTATACACCGGAGAATACATAACAAACTTGAGCAGGACATAAGAGACACGCAATTTGGATTTAGAAATGCAATGGGAACGAGGGAAGCCCTGTTCGCTGTAAATGTACTTGTGCAAAGGTGCATGGATGTTAATTAGCCAGTATATATGTGTTTCTTGGATTACAACAAAGCCTTCGATAAGGTCAGACATAACCGCCTTATCGAATTACTTGAAAAGAAAAACTTAGATATGAGGGACATCAGGATCATTAGTGCTATCTATTATAATCAGATCGCTGTGGTAAAAGAGAACAACGCCTTTTCAAATGAAATACAGATTGAGAGGGGCGTCAGACAGGGCTGTGTCCTGTCTCCTACTTTGTTCAATTTGTATTCAGAGGAAATAATCCAGGAAGCACTAGAAGACCTAACCACGGGAATAAAAGTAAATGGCCGACCAATCAATAATATACGGTTTGCCGACGACACTATTTTATTAGCCGAATGTCTTGAAGATTTACAACAAATGGTTGACAGAGTGGTAGAAGTCAGCCAAGAAAACGGATTGTCCCTAAACACAAAAAAGACACAATTTATGGTAATCACAAAAGCTCAGCAGCGCCAAGAAAGCATAACAATACATGGAGAACAAATTAAAAAGGTTGAAAAATATAAATATTTGGGTGCAATAGTTAATGAAACTAATGAGTACACAGAAGAGATTAAAGCAAGAATAGGACAGGCAAGAAATGCTTTCAACAAACTGAAAAAAGTACTCTGTAGCAGGGAAATTTCAATTTCTTTAAAGATAAGACTTCTGAGATGCTACGTGTTCTCCGTATTATTCTATGGGTTGGAGGCTTGGACATTAAAGAAGAATGTTTCGGACAGATTAGAAGCTTTCGAGTTATGGGCCTACAGAAGAATATTAAGATTAAGTTGGGTGGATAGAGTCACGAACATCGAGGTGTTGAGAAGAATGGGAAAAGATAAAGAGGTTTTAAATACAGTTGAAGTCAGAAAACTACAATATCTGGGACATGTTATGAGGGGCGAGCGTTATAACTTGTTACAATTAATAATACAAGGAAGAATACAGTGTAGAAGGAGTCGCGGAAGAAGACGCATCTCCTGGTTAAACAATTTGAGAGCTTGGTTTAATTGCACTTCTGCTGATCTCTTTAGAGCAGCGGTATCGAAAGTGCGAATTGCCGTGATGGTTGCCAACCTTCTTAGAGGAGATGGTACATGAAGAAGAAGATAGATGGAAAACATGCATTGTTTCGGAAAAAAGACAAACAAGCTTATATCGTCTTATATTTTTCTAATAAAACAATTTTTGTTTGTTTATAAATATTTAAAGGAAAAAGTTGTACCCACAAATAATATTAAAAATACCGCTGAATTCATCATTTTACTTTTTTGGTTAAACTGTTTTATTATCAATTTTACGAAAAAACATTATTCTTCATAAAATGCTCTGCTTGGTGTAAACTCTGAGATTCAACGATCAGATACATATCAAAAATGTTATCCATTTTACACGAGGTATGTAAAAAATATGAAGTTCCTTCAAAAGTAAAGTTCCTTTGTATGTCATAATATCGAAAATTGTTATTACTAAAAGTTGTTCAGAACACAATTTCCGCCATTTATTCAAGACCTCATTTATATTTATTTTAAACAGTGTTGGCAATAAGCTGCATCACTTTCGTAGTCGCTTATTCACCCTGAACCCATCGAATAATCTGTTATCTGTTGTTGATTTTTATGTTTGATTAGGTGTTGTTCTAAAATTATTACACTGCTTTTGTCAAAGTTATATTAATAGGGGATTTTTCCAGGACTTGCCAGTGGTATGATATATATTTACACAGTGGTATGATATATATTATATACCTTAGTTAGATCGACGAATAATAGATGTCTTTCTCTGTCTCTTGTTACTTTTTTTTTCGTTGAGCCGGTTGAGTGTAAAGGTGTGATCAATGCAGGATCTTCCTTCTCGGAATCCTGCATATTGTTCGATCTCTAAAAGTCGATATTCATTTTCTATTAGAGTTTTCAAAGTTTTTCCATATATTCTCTTAAATGTGCTGTTTACAGTAATCAGCGATAGTTCTTGCAGTCTTCCTTTTTACCATTTTTGTGTATTGGGGTTATCCAACCTTTTTTTCCAATTTTCTGGCTTGTTTCATTTCTTTTCTAAAGTTTATATTTTCGTAAGCATTTTAAGAAGCAACCAATTTTGCAGTTTATTTATTTAGTAAAAAATTAAGCACCAACATCTGGAGTAGAACTTTTTGATATTTTGTTTATTATACAGTGAGGACGTTTGAGTTGGAATAAATTCATTATCTCGAGAATGGGTGAATTTAGAAAAAAATGCAGAGACAGGTCAATTTTTATTTTAAATTATGACTTTTTGGCATATATATCATACTAGTGACACCATCCATACGGGCGTGATGACGTAATCGATGATTTTTTTAAATGAGAGTAGGGGTCGTGTGATAGCTCATTTGAAAGGTTATTAAATTATCTATTCAGTAATATAAATAATAACCTAATTAAATACAGGGTGTCCAAAAAATATTTTTTTATTAAATTAATTGACACAAAAAGAAGAATGCAAGCAATTTATTTATTTCAAAATACATTTTACTGCTGTCAGAAAACAGGTAAAAACGTTTATTTCACAAATTTAATATATGTTGCTTTTCGCTTACATTCAATATTCAAACTGCTGAGAGACGATTTGGTTGCAGCTTTAACATTGAGTTTAAGCGAAAACAAAATTTTTTTGTCAAAAAAACATTTCTTTCTGTTTTCTGACAAAAATATATTTTGAATTAAATAAATTACATACATTCTTCTTTTTTTCTCAATTAATTTAATTCAAAATTAATTTTTTTGGACACCTAGTATAATTAGTTGTATAATGTTAACGTGTATATTACTGAATAGAGAATTAAATACCCTTTCAAATGAGCTATCACATGATCCCCACTCTGATTTTAAAAAAAATCATCGATTATGTCTTCACGCTCAGATGGATGACGTAACCAGTATGATATATATGCCAAAAAGTCATAATTTAAAAACAAAAATCGACCTATCTCAGGATTTCTCTCCCAATTCGCTCATTCTCGAGATAATGAATTTATTCCAACTCAAACGTCCTCACTGTATAGTAAGTACATTATGTACCTAGTAGGAAAAGTTTGACATTCCCGGACGAGGTACAGATTGCCGTCGAGACGCAAGAGGGGACAAGGCAATACAGAGTCCGGGAATGTGACTTTTCCTACAAAGTATACATACAAATTTTCCGAAAATCGAACATTTAAATTATATATATTAAAATAAACATGTTAAAATTTTCAGACATATTATTATTTTGACTCAAATATTCGTGATGCCACCAAATAAAGCTTTCGTAACTATAGAAACAAAAATATTGAATTATCAAATTTGACGCATTTGCTTCTGGTAAGGAAGCCCAAGCGGGGATTTTTGCAGTTACTCGAGCGCGTCACATTATTTCATAGGGATAAACCTTGTACCCTGAAAATGTACCTCTACCACATATTGGCTCTTAATGCAGAAGAGTTCGTTAAGGGGGGTCGAAAAAAACTATCCTTAGAAAAAGTCCAAATCGTCAGATTAAGATAAGGTAAGTTAAGTACATGCAAAACAGTGTATATTTCAAAAATCTGACGATTTGAGCAGAGCTTAAGGAAATGGGTGAGTTCCAAAATTTCACAAGATAAAAGCGAATATTTCGCGAAATGAATGACAGATCGAAAAGATGAAAAATACGTACCCGATATTTTCCAAAAATCTATCGAATGATACCAAACACGACTTCCCAAGGAAAGGGGTGGGGGTAAATTTAATATTTTAAATACGAATCCCGCGATATTTCGCGAAATGAACATCAGATCGAAAAACTGAAAAACACACTTATTCAATATTTTTGAAACATCTATCGAATGGCACCAAACACGACCCTCAAGGAGGTGAGGTGGGGGGTTACTTTAAAATCTTAAATGGGAGCCCCCATTTTTTTATTCCAGATTTGGATTCCTTAAGTAAAAATAAGTAAGTTTTATTCGAGAAATTTTTCGAATTATGGATAGATGGCGCTATAATCTTAATAAATATGATTGTTGTAAACGGAAAATTAAATTAAAAATGGACAAGTCCCCACTAAAATGGAAAACTTTACTTAACTTTTTTTGGTTTTAGGACCTACTCTTCACAACCCAATAGGTCCCCAAAGCGCTAGAGTGGCTGCACATTTAGCATACTTTGCTCCCCTACCATTATGTTTGGTAGTATTTTTGCAGTTTTCTCGTGTTTTCTGTTATTGTAATCATTTGAAAAAACAAAATTACCTAATTTAATCATGAGTAATGATGAGTGTTCGATTCCTGGTACCCATCAAGAACTGATAGAAGTACTGAATAATGCTTCATTAGATTTATTGCCAACAAAATTCATATTTGTATTCATACAACCGTTTCAGGGACTATCGCAAGAATAAAAATGCAAGTTCTTTCTCAGAAAATGTTGTAATGGCATACTTCTTGGAGCTTGGTTCCAAGATGAAATCTTCAACTTTGTGGACGACTATTGAAAATAGAGTATATTGTACAACAAGAGAGAAAAAAGACATACAGCAGAACCCCGATTATCCGGCTGCGGATTATCTGTGCTGCGGATTATCGGTGCTATGATTTTCTATTACTCAATTTGCGTTTTTGAGGTTTTATCAAAATAGCGTCATCGTAAATAACTTGACGGAAACTCTATATGAAGAAAGAGAGACTTATAATGAAAGATTTATTTTTTTCTGTTATTTTTTATGGTAGGTACATATGTATGTGTATACGTACATATGCATTATACATAAGAAATACATGTTCGGATTATCCGTGCTTTTCAATTAACCGTGCCACCCTTCGGTCCCGAGGAGCATGGATAATCGGGGCTCTACTGTATTTCTCACGAGCGCAGAAGTTTGTTGGCACGAGCCGAGGCATGAGGCGAGTGCCGCAAATCAAGCGAGAGAGAAATAATTTTTCTCTCGTGTTGTACACTGTACTTTTTCTATGGATGCGTTTTTGTCAAGAGTTCAAACTTCAAAATTAAATAATTTAGGTGCTTTTAGGTATATTTTATGCCTAAATTGAAATAAGATACATATACAGGGTGTAACGAAAATACAGGTCATAAATTTAACCACATATTCTGGGACCAAAAATAGTTTGACTGAACCTAACTTACTTTAGTACAAATGTGCATATAAAAAAAGTTACAACCCTTTGAAGTTACAAAATGAAAATCGATTTTTTTCAATATATCGAAAACTATTAAAGTTTTTTTATTGAAAATGGACATATAACATTCTTATGACAGTAGCATCTTAAGAAAAAATTATAGGGAAATTCGGACACCCGATAAAAATTTTATGGAGGTTTAGTTCCTTTAAACCCCCCCAAACTTTTGTGTGCGTTCCAATTAAATTATTATTGTAGTACCATTACTTAAACACAATATTTCTAAAACTTTTTTGGCTCTTAGTACTTTTTCGAAAAGTCAGTTTTTATCGAGATATTTTGAATATTTTTCAAATCCACCACATATTTGTATATGGTTAAGTATGTACGATTATGGAGACTTGGTAATAATAAAATTTATGTATGATTTACATTTTTAGGTATATTTTGAACCGTATTAAAAAAGAAGCCATATCTCGATAAAAGGTGCCTTCTTGAAAAAATACAAAGAGGCAAAAAAGTTTTAAAAACAGTTTGTTTAACTAATGGTATCGCAGTAATAGTTTAATTGGAGCGTACACAAACATTTGGGGGGTTTAAAGGAACAAAACCCCCATAAAATTTTTATGTAAACATATTAAAAAAGAAGCTGTGTCTTGATAAAAACTGCCTTATCGAAAAAATACTAAGAGCCAAAAAGTTTTAAAAATATTGAACTTAACTAATGGTATCACAATAATAATTTAATTGGAACGCACAGAAAAGTTTGGGGGGGTTTAAGGGAACAAAACCCCCATAAAATTTTTATGGGGAGCACAAATTGCACTATAATTTTTCTTTAAGATGCTCCTGTCATAAGAATGCCACATATCCATTTTCGATACAAAATCTCTAATAGTTTTCGATATATTCGAAAAAATCGATTTTTATTTTGTAACTTCAAAGGGCTATAACTTTTTTTCTGTGCATATTTGTACTAAGGTAAGTTAGGTTCATTCGAACTATTTTTGGTCTCAGAATATGTGATTTAATTAATGACCTGTATTTTTGTTACACCCTGTATACACATAGGTTTTTAATATTCTTAATATTTATATATTTATTTATTTAAAATTATAGCTCACAGTTGAACAGTCCTAAAAGGTAATTTTTGATAAGTTTTGACAAGATTGAACACATTTTGTTTGACAGAAATAATTGTGTTTGTATTGTGCATGTTACCATGGAAATGGCGATCATATGTATGTAAACCGGCGGTGAACCCGTGAGAAAAAATATTTCTCACTGCAATGGCCGACTTTTCTCACTGTCTGAGAAATTGTTCGTTTTGAATGTATGTAAGTAGTGAGAGAAGTTGCACATTGTATAGCATCCAAAAAAAAAGTTGTTCTTTAATAATTTTTTCTTAATCTGCTGTAAGGAAAAAATATTTCTATATAGTAAGAAAATAACATTTCCGTACAGTTATTTTTCGTTTCCAGGCAACGGCTAAATATAAGGATATATAGAACGTTTCTTTCAAAAATGTTGCCAAAAATGTCTAAATTCCTGAGCCATTTTCGGAAAAATATATTTTTTAATAAAATTATAAAAAGTTCTATATTGTTAGATTGTTTCCGTAATAAAAAACTACATTTATTCTACTATATACCGAAGATTTAAATACAAATCAGAATTTGGCAACTACGGCAATGGTCAGATATTATTGTTTTATCCTGTATGCACGGCATTTTCGGCTTTTTAATATTGTATCACGTTACAAAGGCCCTGTTAGTCCCCAATTTGTCTTCTGTCAAATTAGGAGTACGTGACAGAACGCTGCATCGTTGTTAATTATTCAGGTTTAATGAAAAAACATGCAACAGCTTTGATTTTTTAGCAGTACCTACCCATTAGTGTTTAAACCACGTCTGCTACAGGTTAGTTTTTTATTAGTTTTCTGGTAATTTTAGCAGTATAAAATATTTGTGTGTAAATAATATAAGTAACTTTTATTGCATACCATATTGCATGAGTATTTACATGTCATAATAAAATTGCTTGAACTATCAAGACCACTTGGTTGGAATATAATATGCATTAATTTGCACATCTTTTAATTTTTTTTATTTTATAAGGGCAGTAGTATTTTTAGTAGACGAACACGAAATTCGAACAACATAGTATAATTATATAAATGAACTGTATCATGATGATACACCCGAAGAACTGGAGACTTTAAATGAAGGTGAAGGAACAGAAATACTAAAATCAGAACTACTACATGCTATAACATAAAATTGGCAAAAAAACAAGAAAGCCGTTGATCCTGACAACAGACCGACAGAGATGTTAAAGCTCATAAATGAGGAAAGCATTGGAATACTGGTCAAACTTTTCATTGATGTTTATTCGTCTGGTGATATCCCCGAAGATTGGTTGAAGTCCGAATTCATAACTCTACCAACAAAACAACGTCCGAAAAACTGTAGCGATTATAGAATGATAAGCCTTATGAACCACACATTGAAAACATTTCTACGTATCATCCACAGTAGGATCAGAGATAAATGTGAAGAAGACCAGAATGAAACACAGTTTGGCTTCAGAAATGGACTGAGAACCCGGGACGCACTCTTTGCACTAAATGTATTATTGTAGACTAAAATACGTCTTTGCTGTATTTATTTACTATGAAAAAGCCTTTTATTGTGTACAGTATCACAAATTAATTAAAATATTAAAGAATAAAGAAGTTGATAATCAGGACGTACGATTTATAACAAAATTTTACTGCCGTCAAACAGCGACAGCTTGCATTAAATGAAAAATCAACAGAGGTGTGTAAAATTTAGCTGTTTATGCTGATGAGCCACCTCTATATATGGAATCGCCTAAATCGCTATCTATGAGAGGCTTCCTGCCTTCTTGTTTCTTCATAATAAAATTACTATAAGAGTACACAGAGATGCTATGTTACTATAACGGCCACCTAGATAACAGCATTTCAGTTCAACTTGAGTTCTCGCTGCTAAATGCTGCTCTTTAATACCTTGAAATGCTTCTTTTGATTGGTCATGTGTGAACCAGGGTGAACGGGTATTAGGCGCTTACTTGATCTCTATGTTTTTTGAAGAATTGGGTTTCACGTAGTTGGGATTTTTAGGTCATATTCTGTTGTATGTAAATTTTATGGATATTCTTCAATTTTTATTGCTTCCCTGATTACACGTTTCCTGCAATTTTCATTATTAGCTAGCATCATTTTTTAGATAGGAAATACAATTAGTAATATCAAAACAAGTTTAGATATTGAAAAGGTAAATTATCGAATCAAGGATACAATTTTTATATCATACCAAGGGAACTGTCCATTCAAGCCAAGACGAATAAATACATAAAGGCTTCAGTGGAGCAGAAAACTGGAAAAACTAAGAAAATCATTAAGTAAAGAAGCTATCCAATAAAGCCAACGAATTGGAGACCTAGGATACATACAGAAAAACTCTTACAGAATAAAATTTAGAGACAAGAAGAGTGTCTCTTGACATGGCATCCTGAAAGACAATCTCTCAGAGTATTTCTGATAACCTGTCAGTATTATAATTCAAAGATTCTTTCGAAGAATCCGGCACAGCAACCAGACATACTTAAAAGACTTGATGGAACCTTTAAAGTTTTTACTACAGAACCACTTTCCAGGATCAACAATTATTGATGAACAGACACAGACTGAAAATCTAGAACGACCTAGATATCCTAAGAAAGAAGACTGAGAATTCTCTTCATCAGACCAGAGAATGTAAAGAAGACCATAAGCCCCTTTGCTCCAATTATATCTCCAGGGGAGCAAGGTAAATGAAACTAAGTTCAAGCAGCTGTAAGAAGCGTGGCAACCTGACTTGACAATGACAAGTGCGATCTTGCCGAAACGTCGTCAAAACAATGGCTTTTCTCAAAACCAAAGTTATTCAATGGCGGGTCAAACCCGCAAAACCAGAAAAAACACTTATGGCTCCAACAGCTGTACCATAATATATTATAAATTCTTAATACTAATAATTCTTAATTGCGTCCTTCCATTATCTATATACAGGGTGTTTCATTAGCAATTGTCCATATCATAACTAAAGAAACCTTATCATCAAATACGAAGATTTAACCCAAAACACTTATAAATAAAATATTCTTCCTTACCGAGATACAGAGTGTTTTATTACAAATGTTCTAAAATGATTTTAGCCCATCGTTAAAGCACATTTTAATATTTTTTGTTCAAACTTGACACACAGTTTACACATGCTAGGTCACTTTTACTAGTCTTAAAGATAGTTTTCCGCTGTTACCAGAGGCGTGCTGTAGGGATATATGCATACTTCCTTTTCGCCCCTTTTCCCCCCT
The DNA here is from genome assembly GCF_917563875.1 of Diabrotica virgifera virgifera. NCBI lineage: Eukaryota > Metazoa > Arthropoda > Insecta > Coleoptera > Chrysomelidae > Diabrotica > Diabrotica virgifera. The sequence goes on along the minus strand of NC_065444.1, from coordinate 89,495,599 downwards.
TACAATCTACGCCACTGTCGTAATAATCATTTAAGCATGTTTTTTTGATTCTTAGTTATTTTTACGTAAATATCATAGATAGAGTAATTAGTTTTTAAGTTATTTGCGTTTTAATCTAACGGGTTCAATAAGATTATGTATTTTAAACACATAAATCTTATTGAATGTAGTTTGAAATACATGGTCTTATGGAATCAATTATCTTTAAACACAAATAACTTGAAAACTACTTACTTTATCGCAATAAGACAAAAGGATAACATTTATGTAAAAAGCAACAATAAATTAAAAAACATGCTGAAATGATTATTACGACAGTGGCGTCGATTTTAAGAGGGATAAGCGCGAAAAGGAAGTATATATCACTACAGCCATCCCGTGTTCAAACCAAATCGACAAACAACCCAAAACAATAACTCAGCCTGAACTAGACAATTTAATAAAATCGAACAACATAACCAACACTCCAATCAAAAGAACAAAGCCACAGGAAGTCCCAGCAGCCCTACAAAATAGAAACACGAGATCCAGCGCTGGTTCAAGTTTAAGTAACATCGAAAAATAAATTGTCTATTTTGTTTGATCGATCCATATGTACGGGATATAGACTACATCCCTGTAGTTACGCATAAACCTACAAATTTAGAAGCGTTTAATCGGCTGACCGAGGATTTTTATAAAGGTACAGATGATAAAAACTTTTCAATTTTGCATCAAAATATCAGAAGCCTAAATAGAAATCTAGATCAGTTGAAGATAAATTTAGAACAGATGACAGTGGATTTTGATTGTATATGTCTGACTGAAACATGGGTGATACCTGATATATCATTATTTAATATGGAAAATTTCAATATCTTACATAATGAAGGAGACATAAATCAAAATGACGGTGTCATTAGTGTAAGGCATTAGAGATAACTGTAATTGGTCAAAATAATAAAAAGACAATAATAACTGTAATCTATAGACCACCATCAACTAATAAAAATGACTTTTGTGTTTGTCTGAATGATTATTTATATAATACTAAAAGTTTTGCCTGTAAATACCACGTACTTTTGGGAGACATTAACATTAACATTAAAAATATGTCTCCTGAGTCTTCTGAATATTTAAGTATGCTAAGTGAACTTGCACAACTCGCAAATGGTAAATGTTTTGGATCTTCTAATAACTGATCATAAACCTTTATTAGTATTGGTTTTGAAAAGACCAAAATGGGTTTTAAGAAAAATGTCATCAAAATAATAAATTATGATAATATAAAAAGAGATCTCAGTTTGCAGAATTGGGAGCAAGTTTTAAATACGGATAATGTTAATGATATGGTAGACAGTTTTACCAATACGCTCATTTCAGTAATTAATAAAAATACTAAGGAAGTAAAGAAAAAAAGATGTGAAGTTAAAAGGAATAGTTGGATGACTGACGGTTTAATAAAATCAGTTAATAAAAAAAATGAACTTTACAGAAAACATATAAATAATCCAGATAATCAAATATTTAAAAAGGAATATACAGTTTACAAAAATAAATTAAATAAACTAATTATTGAAACGAAAAAAACGTATTTTCACTCTGAAATAAAAAAATATGAAAATAGTTCCAAAGGTCTGTGGAATACAATCAAAAAGTTAGATAATAATAATTCAAAATCTAATGAAATAAAAAGTATCTTAAATAGAAACAATGAGTTAGTTACTGATAGATCTGACATTAGCCATATTTTTAATGAATATTTTTCCAATGTAGGAAATGAGCTCGCTGAAAAGATTAAAATACAACAATCTCCCGTTTCTCCAAAATTTACATGCAATCGTACATTCTTTTTAGAACCTGTAACTAACTCAGAAATCCATAATATTATTCATTCCTTAAAACCTAATAAATCTCCTGGCATAGATAACATTTCTGCAGATATACTAAAAATAGTTGCAAATATCATTGTAGATCCTATAACTGTATTAATAAATAAAATATTCGAACAAGCTGTATGTCCTAAACTTTTTAAAAAATCGGTTATTATACCCATATTCAAAAAGGGTGACAAAAATTTAGTACAAAATATCGGCCTATATCGCTTATTACCAGCCTTGCTAAGATATTTGAAAAAGCCTTGTCAGAGAGATTAAATAAATATCTCATAAAATTTAATCTGCTATCAGGAAACCAATATGGTTTTAGGAAGGGATATTCTACTACCGATGCGATTACGTCTGTTACTGATTATTTATACAAAATTCTTGATAAAAGTTCTCCTACATTAGCTATTTTTCTGGATTTAGCCAAGGCATTTGACACTATCAGTCATCAACAGCTATTGGAAACTTTGGAGGATCTTGGAATCAGAGGTGCACCACACATACTATTACAAAGTTATTTAAATAATAGAACACAATTGGTCAAAATTAATGACAAACTAAGCGCCGAAAAAAAAGTACAATATGGTGTACCTCAGGGTACTACATTAGGTCCCTTACTGTTTACTATTTATATAAATGCCTTGGCAGGAATGGAAATAAATGGCAAGATTATTTCTTTTGCTGACGATACAGTTATTCTCTACACCAGTAATTCTTGGGATGAACTAAAAATTTTAACAGAAAGAGAAACTGTTAGGCTACTAGAACGGCTGAATGAAAGATTGCTTACTGTTAATTTTGACAAAACTTATTTCATACCGTTTTCAATTTATAAAAATAATTTACCGGCTTTCACGGAATTAGATATAAGAAATAATAATACACATATAAAAATAAGTAGAAAAAACAACATAAAATATTTAGGTGTGTATATTGACTGTCACTTGAGATGGGATGTCCACATAGATATGGTGTGCAGAACTTTAAGAATGTTATTATACAAATTTCGTTATCTCAGCAATATTCTAAATTTGTCTTACTTAAAAACTGTTTATTATTCGTTGATTGAATCTCGTATTAGATATGCCATTTTGGCATGGGGTTGTACACATGCTTCGCATTTAACGAAACTTGAAATACTGCAACGGAGATTTCTGAAAATAATGCTAAATAAGTCAAATCTATACCCGTCAGAACTACTTTACCGAGAAGCCGGCGTTTTGAGTATTAGAAAGTTGTATCAATTAAACATAATTTTATTTACATACAGGAATAAACATATATTAAAATCCTTGGATCATTCTTATAACACTAGAAGGAAACATCACGACTATGTTAAAATTTCTAATGCACAAAAATCTATTGGGAAACATAATTATACATACTTCGTACCCAAAATATTTAATTGTTTACCAGACATGTATAAAACCTATATCAGAAAAATAAACTCATTTAGTTTTGTCAAAACAATTTTTAGCAGATTTCTTAAGTATAAGGAAACTGAACCTCTGGATGCAATATTTTTTTAATTATTATGATTATTCAAATCAAGCAAAACTTTTTCTGGGTTTTTATTTTTACTTTGTTGATTGCTCTATGTCAAAAAGTATTGTAAACAGATAATTAGTACTAAATAAATGTGAATAATCCCTGTGCACAACCTTTGGTTCTTCAGGGAATTTCTTTTGTGTTTATTTATTTGCTTACAACTTGTACAGTATGTTCATGATAAATTCATATATATTTATATTTTACTTATATTAATTATATTTATATCTATATTTATATTTATTTATATGTACTGAACTGTTAAGTGTAATTCCATTGTGTTATTTTGAAAGTAAATAAACAGCATGCCTCTGGTAATAGTGGAAAACTATCTTTAAGACTAGTTAAAGTACCCTAACATGTGTAAACTGTTTGTCAAGTTTGAACAAAAAATATTAAAATGTGCTTTAACCATGTGCTAAAATCATTTTAGAACATTTGTAATAAAACACTCTGTATCTCGGTAAGGAAGAATATTTTATTTAAGTGTTTTGGGTTAAATCTTCGTATTTTGTGGTAAGGCTTCACCAGTTACGATACGGACAATTGTTAATGAAACACCATGTATAAACAAAGCTGTTGCTTTACGAGCTCTCTCTCCTTTCCCTACTTGACTATACATATATTGATTGTGTTTTTATATGTAGTATAATTTTCTATTATAATTATTGTTATTTATTGGAGTTCAATGAAATGAAAACCGGATGACATTTTACATTTTAATACACATAGATTAAATGTTAAAATAACAACAATTATTATTGTAATTTAGTTTTAAAATGTGTATTTTATAAAATATATTCTCAGAATCTTTCACCGAATATAAATTTATATAACGTTTATAAATACATATACATAAATAAATGTTTCTATTGTTGTGAAGCTATTTTGTTATGGCATCTTAATGCAATTAGATTGCAGATCTTACTGCATTCTGCCGAGGAATTTGCGACGTAATTAGTTTCATTTAACATTATTATAAATAAAGTGACTTTCAATAAAAACTAAAGTAAACAGTTAACTCAGACATAACTTTACTATAGAGCGAACCTAAGAATCTATTCCACTAAAGTATCAACAGTTTACCCATCGAAACCGCTATCATTTTGTACTCTGCACCGAGTATAGCATGAAACAAGATGAAAATAGACGGTTTCGTTTTAATTCAACTCGAGTCTCGTACCATCCTCTGATACGTGTTTCTAGGTTAACCCGTTATCAAGGAGGCTTTGTAATAAAACATAACTGAATCAAAACACACCGATTGGTTGCTAAATATACTTAAATATTATATTACCAACGTATGCCTTTAGAAACCTGTAACGAGGAAATCTGAAGTGAGTGTCGACAACGGTTAAAGTAAACAGTTTCATCATTCAATCTTCGCTTGTCCAATGCTGGACATATATCTCCCTTTTTATTTTCCATTTGTTTCGATCTTTCAATTCTTATGGCAACGTTTTAGATCATCAGTCCAACGTGTTTGCGGACTGCCTCTGCTTCGGTAAGCATGATCTCTTGGTCTCCATTTCAGTATCCGCTTTGTCTATCTGTTATCTTGTATATATATATATATATATATATATATATATATATATATATATATATATATATATATATAATCTAAACCTTTCTACCTAACGGTGTAAGGTAACGGGTAGTTATTTCAAGGACGACAGAGTCAGTAAAACACAGGTTAAAAATAAAGTAAATATATTTAAGATGATTATATAAGTTTAAATTAAATAAAATAAAATACACTTCCATCTTCTGCAAAGGAAAAACAATATTAAACTTTATTACAGTCATCCGATCATAATAGCAACATTCAAATAATACGATAAACAATATATACAATAACAATCTCGCTACGTTAAATCGACGTAGCCTGGAGACCCCGCAATCCACTGCAAAGCAGTCACTCGTTCGTCGCTACTACGATAACGACCATGGCAAGACTCCACGTCACTACTGTGGCGTCCGCCTAGGCATAGTTCCACCTCAATATACGGAGCATCTTTGCCAAGCCAGCTAATGCTAGTTCAATACGCTAGAAGTAGCTGTCGAGCCATGGCTAGTTCAATACGCTAGCCACGACTGATTTTATCATTATCCTGGCTCGCCTTAAATATGCTCTCGCTGCCACTACTCTTTCGATTTCCCCCAGAACACGGATGCTCCTCGGTCGTCTCTGGTAGAACAGCTCATCGCTTGTGGTGGCATAACATCGTTACAATCTGTCATTCGAGCCACGTGTCCTGCCCAGTTCCATTTCAGTGTTGCTATTCTCTCTACTGCATCAGTCACTCCTGATCTTTGTCGTAGCTGTCAGTTTGGGATCTTGTCTCTGAAATGCCTAACATAGCACGCGGCATCACCCTTTGAGACACACGGATAATTTTCACTGCTCTCCCCGTCATGGTCAACGTTTCCGCTTCGTAAGTCAACACTGGTCAAACACACTGATCATAGTTCTTTGAAGACAGACGATTTGAAAATATGGTTCAGTTTGCCGAAGGCTGCCCAAGTCAGTCTTATACAAAGGAGAAGCTCAACGGTTTGGTTATTAAATTTGTTCCTAGCTAATCTCACGACCTAGTTATTTATAAGCCATTAGTTAGTAAGCCATAAGTAAACAGCTAACCGAGGCATACCCATTAGGGCGCATCGAAAAATGCGAATAAAATTTTTTTTTTGCGATGGAAAAGTAATACCTCAAAAAAGTTGCCCAATCAACTGTTAAGTATTTTGGTAAAAAATTTTTGAAATTGGAAAATATCTTCTGCCCCCCCAAGACAATTAAAAATTTTGAAAAATTGTTAACTAATAGCTTACAAAAGTTGCCTAACACACTATTTAGTATTTTAGTAAAATTGCGTTGGAATAAAAAAATATTTTCTGCCCCCCACGGCAACTAAAAATTATAAAAAATACGTTAATATGCAAATTTCTTTTGTAAGGGAAATTTAATACCTTATAGAACTTGAATAAATAAATTCGGTTTAAATTGGAAAATATTTTCTGGTTTCACAAGGCAATTAAAAATTTTACTTAAGAAAAGTATACTAAAACATTCTTTTTATAACAAAATAGCCTAACTTATCCGTCTCCCTGACGTCACCCAAGCTTTTTAATACTAAAATAAATATAAAGCAAAGTACAACATTAGGTATCTAAATATTACAAAAAAATATGGTAAAAGCATTCTATTCGAAGATGTCTTCCGATTTAGCATTAAAGTGAGGCATAGTTTTTCTGGAATCAATTCGAGTTTTTATAAATCCATCCCTCGAATACGCTCCACAAACTGCTAGAGAAGCTTGTGTCACAAGCTTGACACATCGTTCTACACATTGCTTGTGGCAGTGATATTTCTCAATCTCAATGTTAAACGGGTCTAAGTTAGGATTCTTAATAAAATCTCGCAGATTTTCACTCGAAAATCTAGAGAATATAGGCGGTTCTGTAAGGTGATATTCTTGTTAGTTAATTAACTCAAAGTAGTCATTTGAATCAAAATTTTTATAGGAGAAAGTTTGAAGACCCAAACGTTTTTTGATTTGGACACTGGCAAACTTCTTTTGATGTCCAAGGATTAGATCATTTGAATGTAGCAGACATACAAACCACTGAAGCGGTTTTTTAAGATGTTCTTCTAACATCCGTATTTCATCACCATTAACCGCCAGTATTTACGACTGTTTCGTTATATGCAACAGATAGATTTGATACTTTCTGATATACCAGACAGCGGATACCCATATCCGGAATATTTACACCCTGGCTTATGCACAAGTGTTATGTGTTCTTTCACGATCGATTGACCATAAAACTTGGTAATGTTTTTTACTTGAGCTAAAGATTTGTCTTTGCGTCGGTAACTTTTTTCTTTTACCGTTGTTCTCTCTGATTATATTTGTTTTTGTTTTCCCTATCAATCGAGCTTATCACCATTTTTCTGGGACCTCTTTGAGTTAATAGAAATTCGCGGTCATCCAGAGGCACTTTTTGAGAATTGCTACAAAGACAATTAATCAGAATGTCACATTTGCATGCTGCAAGTTTTACTTTTGTTCATAAAGCATTGAATTTTATTTTTGTAAAATATACTGTTTTGCATGTTCTTAAATGGTTTCATAATTTTCATATATTTTTCATGATAGGCTTTTAAAAGCTAAATAATTCTTGTATGTTAAATTATTGGGATTAAAGCCTTTTCCATATTTCCTCCAATTTAATTGCAACCTGTTCGGCAATACCAGAAAATTCTGGCTCTGTCTTGATGAGTTTTTTATCCTCAATCAACCAGAAAACTTCATCACTTGTGTATATTTCGGTAAAACATTTTCAGGTATATTTGGTGGTACCAAATATATTTTGTGGATCGCCCCAAAAATAAGTCACATCTTGATTTTATACCCAAGGTCCTGGTTTATCTATTTTAACCCTTAACTACAGACATCCGGTATTTTTTACCGGCGGGCATTCCCAAAATGTGGATTTCGTGGTAACCTCACAACTTACAAGTTCATGTGTCTCTGTACCTCTCGGGCAGTTTGTATAACAATGCTAGTCAAAGCGTGTATTGTGTATTATAAATATTTTCTTTTCTGGTACACATCAAAAATCTTAACCGGTAAAAATTACCGGATGTCTGTGTTAAGGGAGTATTTTTATATGAGTACTATATTTGTAAATCTGAAATGTTTACAATATTTTTTTGTGTTTTTGGGGAAAAAGTAAAGAAATGGACTGTGGAAGACATCCTGGACCTTCAATGAAGGTTAAATTTGAAGATAAAAATTTTGAGGCCACTTTGCAAAAATGGAATTGCTATTTAATTTTATTACAATTTTACCCCTTGCAGATTTTTTTTCATGGATGTAAAAATTTTCGTGGATGCTATTTTATATTTCCTTTGTGATTCTATGTTACGTTTATTTGTTAAAAAAAAGTTTAAATTTTTGTCCATAGCATTTATGGCCGTTTGTTTCAATAGACCAAAAATGTTACCAAAATTCTGGTTTAATAGATTATTCTTCAAAAATCTTGTATTATATTATTAAAATCTCTCATTTTACCATTTTTCCCATATCTAGAGACTCCATAAAAACACATAATGCAAAACGTTTTTGTTTTTTGTTATTAACTTTATATTTTGACTCTATTTTATAATGACCGGTAAAAAATACCGGGAGTCTGTAGTTACGTGATAATATTGGGATGTCTGTAGTTAAGGGTTAAAAATCTTTAATTTACAAACAATAATAATAACAAAGTAAAGCACCGCATCAAATATAATCGAAAATTACACGCACGGACTTACCAAGCGGGAAATTTCAAAGGGGTTCGGGAGACTGAAACCACAAATAAAACTTTAAATATCGTTTAAATTTGCAATTGACAACATTTCATGTTTTCTTTAATTGATCTTAGATCGAGTTAGCACATATTTTATTCCAAATAAAATAAATTGAAATTTCCGTAAAAATCAGATATTTAATAAAATTCAAGGTCGCTGGGGGGCAGAAGATATATATATATATATATATATATATATATATATATATATATATATATATATATATATATATATATATATATATATATACATCAATCGGTTTTAAAACGTCTTGCGACGTTGTCCGATGCCTAATTTCCATGACACTCTATCATCCCATTGGCCCTCTCTAAGATCTCTTGCGCTCATCGCCTTCGTTATTCCCTCTCTCCAAGATTTCTTGGGTCTTCCTCTCTTTCTGCGGTTTGGTGGTACCCATTGCATAATTATTTTAGGGAGTCTTGAGTTATCCATCCTCTGGACGTGTCCGTACCATATCAGCTGTTTTCTTTCTATGTCTGTTGTTAGAGAGCCGTCAACCCCCATTCGCTGTCTTATCTCATCATTACGTATTCTCTCTCTGCGTGACACTCCTACTGATCTTCTAAAAGCGTCCATTTCTACTGCCTCCAGTTTTCTTCTGTTGTTTTCGGTTATCCGCCAAGTTTCTGCTCCGTACAATAGACTGCTTTTAATAAGAGATTCGTAGATATTGTGTTTTCTTCTTTTTCCTATTTCATGACTCCATAGTACGCTGTTTAGACAACCTATTGTTTTTCTGGATTGTGTTATTCTTCTCTTTATTTCTTCATCATCTTTCCCCGTTGTGTCAAAAACGATTCCTAGATATGTGTAATGGTCGCAGGGCATGATGATTTCATTATTTTCTAATGTGATGTTCGATAGTTCGGTACCTATTGGCAGGTATTTTGTTTTTTCTGTATTAATTTCTAATCCCCACTTTCTATATTCTTCTTGTAATTTCCTTGCCATGTACTCTAGATCATCTTTATCGTTTGCTATAACAACCTGGTCATCAGCAAACTGCAATGTATATAAGCAAATCTCTCCAAGGTCTACGCCCATGCCTCTGCATTTTCGTTTCCACTCTTTCAATGCTTTTGCAACATATATTTTAAATAAGGTCGGTGATACACAACACCCCTGACGTAGACCTTTATTAACCAGGAAGCTTTGCGATAATCTGTTTCCAGTTTTTATTTGTGATGTTGACCCTTCATACAAATTTCTTAAGGCTTTCATTAAGGTGACACTAATATTCGTCTGTCGTAACACGTTCCAGAGTTTGTTTACAGGAACTGTATCGTACGCCTTCTGCAAGTCAATAAACATGAGGTGGGTTTCTTGATTTGTGCTTAATTTTTTTTCTATTAGTTGTTTGAGGCAGAAGATATTATCAGTACAGCTTCTTCCTGTTCGAAAACCGGATTGTTTTTCTTCCTCTTGGTCTTTGTACTCCTTCTCAATGCGGTCTCTAATTATTCGTCCATACAAAGGGCAGAAGATTTGTTTAGAAAAAAAAATTTAAAAATACTAGTATGCTAAAAAATAACACTAGCAACTTTTTCACGCTATTACATGTAACATTTCCAACTTTTATTTTTTAGATGCACCCTAATACCCATACTATCGGGCGATTCTAGGAATCTATTCCACTAAAGCATCAGCAGTTTACCCATCTAAACCGTTATCATTTTGTACTCTGCACCGAGTATAGCGTGAAACAAAATCTGATGAGTAAGTACCTCTAGAGTCACTGTTTGGGCAAGTACAATAATTGTAATAAATTACAAACTATTTTGCAGATCTAGTTTAGACTGAGCACACTTCAGTAACTCCCTGATTTTCATAAATTCATTTGTTTATTTTAGTTAGGAATCTCAGAACTTTTTAAGAAAAAAAAACGGTAACCGTCTTTTTGTAAAGGATATAAGAAATGTTTTATAGGCAAAGATTAATTTTTTCATAAATGGGAAAATCCCAATAGTTGGCTGTATACTATAGTTTAAAAATCTCATACAGAAGTAAAAACTTCAACTTTTCTTCTGATATAAAATCGTTTATTAAAAACTATCTAAAAAGTCATCCAAATGGATTGCAAAACGTTTTCGTTTTAATTCAGAACATCTTCAGTGCATTCTGTTGAGTAATTTGAAACTAGTACACTATTTAAAGTGGTAACCCCATAATATGGTATACGTATCTTATTTTAATAGAATATGGTGACTACAAGTCGATGTTGTTAGATATAATAGAATACATGCTCAAAGGGCAACATGGTTCCCTGCTCGAAACTGCTAGGTTCTTGCCAGTTCAATGGGCACAGACCAACTCAGTTGGTCCCCAAAAACGTACATTTTACGCATAGGTACATGTAGATAAACCTCCACCAAAATTTATCAATCCTGCACTACTCGCACAACAGCACAGCCGCTGTCAGAAATATGTCAATCTAATATTCTTCTATTTCATAACAATGTCTCGTATTAGCATTAGAGTTAATTCGTCTGGCACCATAAATTATTTTGACAGATTGTACAAATTAATACTAAGATTTTTTTTAAATTTCCTTTCAAAAATTTTAATATTTATTATCCTATTCCCGATGAAGACAAATCCAAAGACACAAAAATTATAATAAATATATTTACTAAAAACACCAATATATTTTTTCACATTTTATTTGCACTGATACATACGTAACTTAAAAGATTTAGTAACTAACTTCATACTGTCTGTGTGTGCGTAGTTCATACTGTCGGTTTTATAAAAATTCACTTCCAACAATTTTTTCAATCGTGTCTAAAGTATAACTACAAAAAAAGTCGTAAAACATACTTTATCTACTCTATGTCATATTATGTATAAGTTTTTAGTTTGTGAAAACTGTCATTATAGATAGCAGTGCGTGAAGTGTTTGAAGTATGCGTGAAGTAACAATGTATTTTAAATGGAACTTACTTTTTCGCACTGTTTTTGACACACTATCATATAATCAAATATCCTTAACTTTCGCGTTGTTGTGGTGATGCCATAATGAGCAATAAATTACGACACAAGTTTTGACAGTTTTGTGGTTTGAAAGAAGTTAGAGTTTTTAAATGTCAAAGTTCTAAAAATTGTAGAATAGAAACAAATTACAGTGACGAAGTGTTACAGTTTTTTTATTTGTACATCATAGATAAAATATTGTATGAAACTGTGCGTGAAGTACCTTTTGCGAACTTACGCGATGTACAGCACTCGCTCCGTTGTCGCTCGTGCTCTAAACATCGCGTGCGTTAGCAAAAAGCATACTTCACGAACTGTTTCATAAATAACTATTTTATAGCTTGTCATAATTATATATTTAAACTTCTTAATTTATTTCCTGTTGGAACAGTTTAACTGCAATATACGTAAGACAAATTTAATACTTTAAAATACTTACTTCAAAGTTATAAGTACTATTGAAAGAAAATACAGAATAATTTTAAATGACATTTTCCGGAAGCAATTCTGAATGAGGTAAGCTGGAAAATTTATGTTTTAGATTTAGCAAATAAGCCGCTTTATAGCATGTATTTTACTGCAACTACAAGAATTTAAAGTATGAGACAAGCTTCGTTAAGCTGTGGAAGTTGATGCTGCTCGTATTTCTAGTTCGCATTCGGAAAAAATGTTAATTAGAAAGTTATATAATATTTTATCAAGCTATTTTGAAACTGAAACAAAAGAAACAACTTTATTTAAATTACGTCACAAACTAAATTACATAAATAAATGAGATGCGCTTACGTAATACAGGGTTTTTAATTAATCTCTTCCTTCTTCTTTCAATACCCTGTCCGATTATCGAACGTTGGTGATCATATTGGCAGTAACAACTTTATTTACGGCAGCTCTAGACATGTTGGCGGTGGTCTCTTGATACCACTCCCGGAGATTTTGGAGCCAGGATGTTCTTCTTCGGCCTGGGCCTCTGTATGTGTAGGATTGCCTTATATTATGAAAAGTAGGAGATTGTATATCTCGGGATGTCTCATTACATGACCGAAATATTGTAACTTTCGAATTTTTATCGTTTTTGTAATTTCTGTACTTTTTATTCGATTTAAAACTATTTAATTTCTTATTCGATCAACCCTTCCTTTATGCTAGGGGAGCCCAAGCTGGGATTTTTGCAGTTACTCGAGCGCGTCAGATTATCATATGGGGAGAATCCTGCTATCCTGCAGATGTACCTCTACCATATATTGGCTCTTAACACAGGGGCGTTCGTTAAGGGGGTCTCGAAAAAAAAATCTCTCCTTAAAAATATTCAAAATTGTCAGATTAAGATAAGGTAAGTTAAGTACATGCAAAAGAGTGTCTATTTCAAAAATCTGACGAATTGAGCGGGGTGTAAGGAAATGGAAGGGTCAAAAATATCACAAAAAATAGCGAATATTTGGCGAAATGAAAATCATATCGAAAAACTAAAAAATATTTATTCAATATTTTTCAAAAATCTATCGAATGATACCAAACATTACCCCCCACGTAGAGGGGTGGGGGTAAATTTAAAATTTTAAATAAAAATTCCGCGATATATTGCAAAATAAACATTAGATCGAAAAACTGCAAAATACACTTATTCAATATTTTTGAAAAATTTATCGAATGGTACCAAAGACGACCCCCGCGGAGGTGGGGTGGGGGTTACTTTAAAATCTTAAATAGGAGCCCCAAATTTTTACTGTTGATTTGGATTCTTTATGTAAAAATAAGCAACTTTAATTCGAAAAATGTTTTCGAATTATGGATAGATGGCGCTATAATCGAAAAAAAAAACAATTGTTGGAAATGGAAAATTAAATTAAAAAATGGAAAGTCCCCACTAAAATGGAAAATTTTGCTTAACTTTTTTTGGTTCTAGCACCTAATAATCACAACCAAATAGGTCCCCAAAGCGCTCGAGTGACTGCAAATTTAGCATACTTTCCTCCCCTACTATTATAATCCCTTTCTATCTTTAAATTTAAATAAAACAAAATATGTGTGAGATATTATTGAATTTTTTTTATGTTTTGATTAAATTACGGTTGCTTACCACTGCCCCAGTGTCCATTCAGCTTTTATCTTCAGCCCTGAGTCATTTGTCAGATTTTGTGTGTAATTGCATCAATTAATGTGAAAGTAAACACATTTTCTTATGTCTTTTGTTTAATTTGTCCCAATTAAGTATTTGATAGGGCATTAGACGAGAGGCGAGAAAGTTCTTGCCTTTTCCTTAGTTTTCGCTATTACTTATTATGTACCTTTTTCTGTCTGTACACAATCCCAGGGAACGGCATTTCTCGCCAGTGACGCATTCCCCCATACACACTATACTACCCGAAGTTTTCGATTTTGTCAACCTAATTGAATTAAAAAATGGGCCAAATTCCGTCCTAAAGTTTAGGAGAAGACCCGCCAATCCATATGTCAACCATCTATTTTGGTCCAAGTGTGTGGGTTTTACGGCCCTCCACATTTGGGGTCGGGGTCTATTTTTTGTTCTCGTCGCCAAAACTCCTAAACTTTTCGAAAATTTAAGTACGACCTCTGTGGCTTCTAGTATCGATCATTGCCTTTCCAACCATTGCCTATTAGTGGAGTCACTGAAGGTGGATATGAGGTATTACCTCCGATTTCGTTGAACCTTCATCGATTTGCATGAAAATTGGTGAGAGGTTAGAGGATATCTCAAGGAACAAAGGTGACATGGTGCCAACTTGCGCTTTTACCCTGGGGGTGGATGCCACCCCTTCTCGTGGGTGAAAATTATTTTATTGAAAATAACCCCATAATTCGATAGAGGGACAAATTCTAAGCAAAATTTTTTATACCTATCAAATTATTAAAATAAATCAAAACTTTTTGAGTTATTAACGATCAAAGATTTTAATTTTTCTTGAGAAAAATGCATGATTTTAACCGATTTTTATCAATAACTCAAAAACTGTAAGTTTTTACAAAAAATGTATTATTATCAAAATTGAAGCTAATAAAAAATTAAATAAACTCCTTACTAGAAAAACCTTTTAATATTAACTAAAAGTGAGTTATAGGTAATTGAATGTATATTTTTTTCGGCGAGTAAAAAACTCTAAGTATTCAAGCTTAAAATAACAGGAAATTGATGCATTTTATAACATAAACTTATTAAACATTTGTCAAAGTACTTAAAAATAACTATCAAATGAGACCCCGAACATGTTGACAGCGTTAAAATTTATGCTCCAAAATTTTTTCAAAATTTATCTTTTAATAATTTTTCCAAAAAATGTTATTGTTCTTTTTTTAATAACTCCGTTCCTGCTTACGATATTAAGTTTCTCTAAAAACTATTTGAAACCTAATTCCAGGTGCTATTTAAGTAAGTTAAACCTAATCTTTTAAACTCTTTACTTTTTTAAAAATAAAAGGTTAAATGACCCCGGTTGCATGGTTCCCACAGCAAAATTTAAGATTTAAACGTTTCTATCTCGGTTATTTTTTACCCTAGAGAAATAGTGAAACAGGTAAAATATTTGGTAAAGAAAAAACTGAAATTTGAGTATTTTTGGGGTTATTATCAAAAGAATATGAGAATTACAATAATTTTAAAAATTATGATTTTTTTAAATTATACCTTTTTTTCAAAAATTTGGATTCTTAACCGGTTAAAATTATCGAAAACATTACTTATGCTAACATAAAGAAGTTCTTGTAAGGATTACTATAAATTTTAATTTTTGTGGAAATGGCGTATGTTTTATTTTTCACTTTTTCCCAAAAAAATCGAAACGGTTCTTTTATTTTCATCACAACTTGCTTAATTTTTACGGTATTACCTTGTTCTGAAGCTCATTTGATAGGTATTCCGAAGTACTTTGACAAATGTTCAACAGGAATATTTTATACATTGCATCGTTTTCCCGTTATTTAAGCTTGAATACGTAGATTTGAGTATTCGTCGAAAAAAATACACATTCGATTGCCAATAACTCACTTTGAACTAACATTAGTTTAGTTTTTTATGTGAGGAGTGTATACAATTTTTTATTATCTTCAATTTCAGTAATAATAACTTTTTTGTAAAAGCTTATAATTTTTGGTTTATACGTGAAAACCCGATTTAAAACATGCATTTTTTTACGAAAAGATGAAATCTTTGGTCTTTAATAACTCAAAAAGTGTTGATTTATTTTAATAGCTGAATATAACAAATTTTGCTTATAATTTGTTCCTCTATCAACTTATGGTATTATTCTTAATATAATAATTTTCACCCCCTAGAAGGGGTAGCATCCACACCCAGGATAAAAGCGCAAGTTGGCATCATATCACCTTTGTTTCTTGAGGTATCCTCTAATTACTCACCAATTTTCATGAAAATCGATCGAGGTTCAACGAAATCGGAGGTGAAAACCTTCAGTGACTGCACTATATACCATTCAAAAGTGACCGAAATCGGAAATTTGACTCAATTTCTATTTAAAATTGAAAAAAGTTTGTATATATGCATGTGGAAATTTACACCGATCTAAATTTTTATTGTATGTTTCAAAAGGGGGTCGGGGTCCATTTTGAAACATACAATATGGGGCCGATTCAGAACTGGTGTGGTTTGTAACTTTTGACCACCCTTAAGCCAGCTAAAGGACTGTGTAAGTACAGCAATGAATATTTTTGTATGGGAAATTTATCGCAGATTTAAAGAGACACGGAAAACAGCAAAACAGCACTTCAGCTTTCAAATGGTGTCTAAGTGGTCAGCATAGGACATACACACGGCTCAGTACAGCCAATAAAATTGAAAATTCAACTTTGAAAATTTTGGTTTGTCGACAGTACCCAAAATTTACTGGGATAGCTGGGATATGAACTCGTATTGCCCTATCACAAGTTTAGTGTTTTAACCACTAGACCATTTGGGCGATAATGTGACAAAGGCGACCATTTATAACGCTTAACCGTCAAGTTCATACATTTAATTTATAAAAAACTCCTGATACAAGAATAAAAAACCGCTAAACCAGGTAAAAATGAGTGACGCACTCAATATTCCAACTACAAAAGAGCTAATTTGAATATTACGTGGCGCAAAAATGTGCTTAAATTTTGATGGAAAATAAAGCTATAGTTTTATTTTGGACGATTTTTCCAGAGTGTTTGCTAAATTTGAAGTAAATCGCGCCACAAAACAGTTCCTTTATTAAAGTTTACAGTTTGAGTCTATTTTGTGGCGCGTTTTACTCCAAATTTAGCAGTTACTATGTAAAAATCTTTCAAAATGAAACTATAACTTTATTTTCCATCAAAATGCACATTTTTGAGCCACGTAATATTTATATCAGCTCTTTAGTAGCTGGAATATTGAGTGCGCCACTCATTTTTACCGCGTTTAACAGTTTTTTATTCTTGTATTATACACATTTTATCTCGTTTTTATTTACCTGCTACAATAGGCTGAATGGATAAAGCGCAAGAAAAAAAGCTCATTCCCGGTTAAAATAACTACTTAGACCAGCGCGGACCTGTGAAAAACATCTCTTATTGGATGTGCGAGGTGGCATTCGGATTTTTGCATATAAAGTTAGGTGACAGCTTTAATAATAATAATTGACTTTGCTTCTTCTCAAATATGCCCGGAACATTAATAAAAAAATTAAAATATATAAAAATTTCGAAAAACATCGATTTTTTTTACATTGTTTGCTTATAACTTTAGAACGATTCATTTTGGAAAATTGTCGTGGGGAAATAAAATAAAGATAATTGAATTTTTTCCGGTTACTCGTATCAGTCCGGTTAATCATATTCGTCCGGTTAAAAATGTCTTTAATTATTAACCTTTCTGCAAAATAGCAATAAATAAAAAATAAGGGGACAAAATAAGCCTGTTTTTATTCAACGTTTTTCAACCACTTTGGTTGTACTTAGAACCTTCGTAATTCATTTAGAAAATTCTTACAACATACTTAAATCGTACACCAAATTTTATTAAAATCGACTTTATAGATTTTGCATAATAATTTTGCAATCTAAATTTTTTTAAAACAATTAAAATTTTTAAAAACTTTCTGAACAAAAGTGGACCGTTTAGAAGTTTGCTCATTTTTTACATATTTTTGCTCATTTTGTGCTCATTTTACGCATTAGGCGCTCTACCTATCTAATATACTTTACAGAACTAAAATTTGATTATTTAAGCGGCCTCAGCACTGTTTTAAAGTTATAAACAATTTTTTGGCTTATAAACAAATACAGTGAGGACGTGTGGGTTGGAATAAATTCATTTTTTAGTTATTTATCAAATAAACATTTTTCTCTATTTTAGGACAGCAGTAAAATGTATTTCGAATTAAATAAATTATATACTTTCTTCTTTTTGTCTCAATTAATTAAAAAAAAATTTGGGCACCCTGTATAAATAATTATGTTAATGTCTATATTAATTAATAGAGAATTGAATAACCTTTCGAACAAGCTGGCACACGACCCCTATTCTCATTAAAAAAATCATCGATTACGTCATCACTCCCAGATTGATGACGTCACTAGCATGATATATATATATATATATATATATATATATATATATATATATATATATATATATATATATATATATATATATGCCCAAAAATTATAATTTAAATATAAAAATCGACCTCTATCGGGATTTATCTCCAGAGTCGTCCATTCTCGAGAAAATGAATTTATTCCAACTTATACGTCCTCACTATATTAATTTATAAGCCAAATAGTATATTAAGTATGGAGAACGGTAAGGGTTTTATACCGATCGAAGACAATTGTTTGGAGGAGCAGCGGAGCGACGACTCCAATTATTGTCTGAGATCGGTTACCCTTAACGTTCGACATGCTTATAACGTTTTTTGCACGATTGATACCATTATAAATTATAAAATTAAACATTTTCGTCATATTGACTAGTTTCATTCATTTTATCAAGGTGCGAAGGCAAGAATTTAAGAATCGAAGAACAGACTCTATTGGCATATTTCGTTCAAAGACATATGCAGTTGAAAGCTCCTGGAAGCCTCTGGGCAGAATATTCAATGATTAAATCCACCGTTTTTCTTTATTATGGCATTGATATTTCCAAGCTTTCAACTTTGATCGCGTATTTGAAGAGAAAAAATGTTGGATACTACTAATGTATGCGATTCTGCAGGAGTTTCTGTTAGAAGTGAAACCACAGCCCAAACAAGTGGGATTTCATTAAATAATTTAACAAATTGTACCAAAAGTTTCAATATTAATAAATTATTCGTTAGTTTTCTTTATTCTTTCAAAAAATAAATTAAAATTAAGAGAATTTTTAACTCGACGGTAAGTGAATTACTTACCGTCGAGTTGGAGTACTTACCGTCGAGTTGGATTACTTACCGTCGAGTTGCTAGTAAATGTCACCTACTGACGTAAAATCTGTCACGGTAAACAGTCAAAAATGATCAATCGTGCAAAAAAATTGTTTATAATTTTAAAACACTTCTGAGGCCGCTTAAATAATCAGATTTTAATTCTGTAAAGTGTATTAGGTAGGTAGAGTGCCCCTTGATAACCAAAAAAAAATTAGCAAACTTCTAAGTGATCTACTTTTTTTTCAGAAAGTTTTTAAAAATTTGAACTTAAAAAAAATTAGATTGCAAAATTATTATGCAAAATCTATTATGTCGATTTTAATGAAATTTGGTGGACGGATTAAATATGTTGTAAGAATTTTCTAAGCGAATTACTAAGGTTCTAAGTTCCACCAAAGTGGTTAAAAAACATTGAATAACAACAAGCTTATTTTGCCCCCTTATTTTGTATTTATTGCTATTTTGCAGAAAAGCTAATAATTTAAGACATTTTAAACCAGTCGTATATCATATAAAATTCAATTATCTTTATTTTGTCTCTTACGACTTTGTTTCAAAATGAATCGTTTTAAATTTATAAGCAATGAAATTTGAAAAAATAATCGATGTTTTTCGAAATATTTTAATTTTTTTATTAATGTTCCAGGCATATTATTTGAGAAGGACCATAAGTCAATTATAATTACTGAAGTTGTCACCTAATTTTATCTGCAAAAATCCGAATGCCACCTCTCACATCAACCTCAAAACAGATCCGCCCTGATCTAACTGTGTTTCAAAAGAAATACGTATATATTCTGGTCTTAAATTTTATCGGATTTACCATACATGGTATTAGTTCGAATGTAGCTATATTTTTAAAAATGGATGGCCAATAATATCTCAATCCTGGATGATCGAAGATCAGTAAGATATAAAAATGTAGAAAAATATACATTAACATATCAATATACTGGGTTGGGATAAAGTATGGAACCAAGCAAATATCTTTGAAACGAAAACAACAATATTTATGAAACTTTGCATGCAAGTATAGTGATATAAAAGGCATCTGATTCCATATTTTTTGTTACTACTCCACTTCCGGTTTCACCGGAAATACCCTAAACTTATTTAATTTAAATGGGACACCCTGTATATTTTTGCAGATTTTAAAAGAATTTGTTATTTTTAATTCATACATACCAAATTTGGAAGAAAAAATTTGTTAAAAAGTGTCTGTAGATAATTTTTTTAGGAAATAAACGAGTACCATATATACTCTATACTAAAATTGTTGTTTACATGCACTGCATAACTTATTTGAAATTAGTATAGTAGGTAAAACCGTTACTCAACTAATTGACAGAAATAAGTTGTATTAAAAATGGTTCATTCAAGCGAAAAAGATCGTATAGATATATCAATGATAAATCGGTTATGGTGAACTTTCAATTTTTAGAGGTAAATTTTCCAAATTTATCGATTGGACGTAGAGGTTTCATAGAGCGGCCCGCTCGTTCTTCGGACCTCAACCCGTTAGATTTTTTCTTTGGGGTTATCTAAAATCACGTGTTTACGTTAGGCGACCAACATGCGCGCAGGATTTGGGATAAAGAATAATAATTGATGAATGTGAACTAGGTAATACGTGGAGAAATCTTGCAAAGAGTGACTCACGAATTTATTTATAGGCTTGCATGTTTTCATGAGGTGAATGGCAAGCATTTTCAACATTTGAAATTATTTTTTTTATTTTTAATATCATTGGTCTAACGTAAATAAATTAACCTATTTTTTAACTGTAAAGAAATTTAATTTCTTATTTTAATAGTTTTTTCTTCCAAACTTGGTATGTATGAATTAAAAATAACAAGTTCTTTTAAAATCTGCAAAAATATACAGGGTGTACCATTTAAAGTAAATAAGTTAAGGGCATTTCCCGTGAAACCGAAAGTGAAGTAATAACAAAAAATATGGCGTCATATACCTTTGGCGTCACTGTACTTGCACGCACAGTTTCATAAATATTGTTCTTTTCGTTTCGAAGATATTTGCTTGGTTCCATACTTTATCCTTTAGTATCTCGGACATGTGATGCGGGGCGAGAAGTATGGCATCCTGCGACTCATAATGCAGGGAAAGATAGATGGCAGAAGAAGCATCGGCAGAAGACGAATTTCATGGCTGAAGAACCTCAGAGAATGGTTTGGATGCAGCTCAAAACAACTATTTAGAGCTACTGCCTCAAAAATTAAAATAGCTATGATGATTGCCAACCTCCGTAGCGGAGATGGCACCTGAAGAAGAAGAAGATACTTTATCCTAACTCTGTATTGACAATCTATAATATAAGTGCAACTATTAAATTGACTATATCACAGTAACAAATCATCATGATCATTATCAATGGCTATTTCATCCATCGTCGGATGTAGACCTTCCTTAGGTGTGTCCATTCAATTGTGTTCGCTGTTTTTTGCATCCATTCGTGGTAAGCCATTCGCTTGATGCCATCAATCCAACTGGTTTGAGGCCTGCCTCTACTTCTCTTACTTGTCCTTACCCTTGTCATTGGATTTTCGATCACTGAGCTTATTGTTGAGCATTCTCCTTTCCATAGCTCCTTCAGTCACTTAACGTTTTTGACTGTGGTGCTATTAAAAGCCCAAGAATCATACAAATAGGTCTTAGGGATTGATTGGGCTTCTGCATCTAAATTCTCTTGCGTCTCTGCGACTAGTTTATATAGTATAGTATAGTTGATCCAAAAGATGGCATAACCCAGACATCCAAAGTGAAAGTTATGCTTCAACACCAAATTATTCTATATGGACCACACAATGTCCAGAAAAAAGTCACACCATTTTGAGCGTCGGGTTCGGAGGGGGGGGGGGGGGGAGAGGGGGGAGAAATCGGTAAATTCCTAGTTTTTTAAGTTTTTCGCCAATATTTCTAAAACTATGCGGTTTAGCATGAACAGCCCTCTATACAAAATTGTTCTACATTAAATTTGAAATAAAAAAGGCTCTATGCATAATCTTTCTAAAATGAATGGTTCCAAAGTTACGGAGGTAGTATAATATAACTGGTCCAAAAAAAAGGCCTAACCCAAACATCCAAAGTAAAAGTTTTCCTCCAACACCAAAATGTTCTATATGATCCACATATTGTGCAGTAAAAAGTTACACCATTTTGAGCGTCCGGTTTGGGAAGGGGGGGAAATGGGAGAGAAGCCGGTAAATTAGTAGTTTTTTTACGTTTTTCGTCAATATGTCTAAAACTATGCTTTAGCGTAAACAATGTTATATACAGAAATGTTCTACATAAAATTTAAAACAAAGAATGTTGTATACATAATTGTTATAAAATCAACGGTTCCAGAGTTACGGAGGGTGAAAAATGGAGGTTTTCGAGACTTTTTATATTTACCGATTTCTGCCCCCTCTCCCCCCAAAACCCGACGCTCAAAATGGTGTGACTTTTTTCTGAACATTATGTGGACCATATAGAACAATTTGGTGTTGGAGGATAACTTTCACTTTGGATGTCTGGGTTTTTAGTATAGTTTTATCATAAATATTGCCCAAAAAATATAAAAAGTATCGAAAACCTCGACGTTTCACCCTCCGTAACTCTGGAACCGTTGATTTTATAACAATTACGTGTAGAACATTTTTTGTTTTAAATTTCATGTAAAACATTTTTCTATATAACATTGTTTACGCTAAAGCATAGTTTTAGAAATATTGACGAAAAACTTAAAAAATCTACTAATTTACCGGCTTCTCCCCCATCTCCCTCCCAAAACCGGACCAAACCAAAAATGTTTTACATACAATTTAAAACAAAAAAGGTTCGATACGTAATTGTTATAAAATCAACGGTTCCAGAGTTACGGAGGGTAAAAGTCGAGGTTTTCGATACTTTTTATATTTTTTGGGCAATATTTATGATATAACTATACCAAAAGCCCAGACATCCAAAGTGAAAGTTATCCTCCAACACCAAATTGTTCTATATGGTCCACATAATGTTCAGAAAAAAGTCACACCATTTTGAGCGTCGGGTTTGGGGGGGGAGAGGGGGGAGAAATCGGTAAATATAAAAAGTATCGAAAATCTCCACTTTTCACCTTCCGTAACTCTGGAACCGTTGATTTTATAACAATTATGTATCGAACCTTTTTTGTTTTAAATTTGATGTAAAACATTTTTCTATAGAACATTCCTTACGTTAATGCATAGTTTTAGAAATATTGACGAAAAACGTAAAAAAACTACTAATTTACCGACTTCTCCCCCATCTCCCCCCCAAACCGGACGCTCAAAATGGTGTAACTTTTTACTGAACAATATGTGGACCATATAGAACAATTTGGTGTTGAAGGAAAACTTTTACTTTGGATGTCTGGGTTAGGCCTTTTTTGGACCAATTACACTATACTACCTCCGTAACTTTGTAACCGTTCATTTTAGAAGGGTTATGCATAGGGCCTTTTTTATTTCAAATTTAATGTAGAACAATTTTCTGTAGAGCTTTGTTCATGCTAAACCGCTTAGTTTTAGAAATATTGACGAAAAACGTAAAAAACTACGAATTTGCAGATTTCTCCCCCTCTTCCCCCCATACCCGACGCTCAAAATGGTGTGACTTTTTTCTGAACATTATGTGGGCCATATAGAACAATTTGGTGTTGGAGGATAACTTTCACTTTGGATGTCTGGGTTTGGGTCTAACTATACCATACTAATAGTAAACTGGTCAGCTGGGGTCCGTCATTTTAACCTTCATCCGATTGGTTGTGTCATTAATTTTTTAGGTAGTTTATTGGGGTGGTCTGTTAGTCTCTTTTTTTAATGTTGACAGAGTTGGGTGACTTGGCTATACTAGAGCAGACGCTCCAGCTAAATCATATAGGGTTTTGATGTTCGGTGCTGGTTTAAGATCAATATAAAATCCTATATGTAGTGGATTCTTAGTTCTATAATGTTTGATATTCCAAAGGTTTTCTACACAGTATGGCACACATGTTCTTCTTATAGCTTCTTTTATATGGTTACGTTAACTGAAAATAGGTATATTTTTCAGTACTACTCGGAAGCTACTTTGTTCTTTTAGCTAATTCTTTATTTGTATGTATGAAAATGTGTATCATAGGATACACAAATACAAATTAATATCTGTGAGGACTTTAGATATTATCCCTTATTTTTCCGGTGCTTCTGGTTGGACTTTGACTTGCGCTAAGCTAAAGAAATTTATTTCGTAGCCACCTGTGGACATTTCGTCCAAAAATTTTATTAAGGAAGTTCTTAATTCCACTAATAAAAATTTTAGGTTGTTAAGCGGTTTTATGTTTTTCAGTAACATCTGTCTGTAAATTGCTGACATTTTCTCTCTCCAAATAAGTATCTACACCTTGAAATCTATTTTAGAAATAGTGTTTATTGAATTATTTATTTTTATTTGCTTCACAGTTCTTTTACCACGTCTGTTTCTGTTGCTATTTTTTGTTTGGCAGGTTTTATGTCTTTCGTGATTAAGGTTTTGGGGTTGTTGGGTTAACTGTTTATTGTACGTCTAGGTATAGAGAAAAAGTTTGGTACATTACATTGTATCTGTTGTTGTTTAGTGAGCGTCTGTGGCTGTGCACATTGCATTAGTTGAGGTCCTGTTTGTATCATGGTAAGTTGCATTATGTTTTCGGTAATTTGTGGTATCATTTGGAACAGTTGCATCATAAGCATATAATGTTGAGTTTATTTGCATGTTTACTTATTTACGATAAATATATTTTAACTTCAAAAAAACGAAATGAACAGGAAAATAAGAAATAAAATACAAAATAAAATAGAACAATACACAGCTGTCTGTGGACTGGATAGCTCAACCAGTAGAGTGACTGACATCACGGAGAAGTGTGTCTGACTATCGATTTTCCGTACCATTGCCTTATATCTTTTATCCATGATGTTCTTCTTCTACTAAGGTCACGTTTACCTTGGCTCTTTCCTTGAATGCTCAGATTTAAAAGATCATATTTTTCAGGGTCTCATAATGCGACCAAAATATTCCAGCTTGCGTCTCTTTATTATATTGGCCAGTTGTGTTGTTTGGTTCAGCCGTCCAAGGATAGAAGAGGTTAGAATTGAAAAACAAGTGCCATCCTGCGGATGCAGAAATTAGAGAATTAGAGAAGAGGTAGGGACTTTAACCTCAATGACAAAATACGGTTACTTCGATGGTATGTATTTTCCATACTTACATATTAAGAAGAAGAATGGTCACTGAGAGAGACATCAATTAAGAGGCTTCAAGCATTTAAAATGTGACTTTATAAAAGTATTATTTTGGGAGAACAAAATTTTAAAGAAAGAAGTACTTCGTACTAGAAATATATAATCTGAAATATAAAACAATAAAAAGGCACAGAAATTCAAGCATTGGGATATATTATGCGAAAAAACGAACGCTATGGACTGTTACTGCTGGTCTTAAAATCAAGGAAATGTAATAGCAAAATAGGTCTAAGATGCAGATGAATCCTATGGTTTAAAAATTTACGCATATGGTTTTCTATGACAGCTACTGGACTGTTTCGAGCAGCGGTGCACAAGATACGAGTGGTCATGATGATTATCAGTATCCTAAATGAATAGACATCGAAAGAAGAAGAATTTAAATAACCAACAATCCAATTAAAAAAAAGGAAGAGGACTTGAAAAAAATTTAAAAATGATAAAGAGATGCCAAGTGAAAAATGAACGCTGTCCAGCTGAATCATCAAAAAATAAATATGAAAACAGACTTGGTGTTCGCGTACAAAGAAGATGTGAAACGGTTTAAGAAATAATGCAAAATATATACATATTAATAAACATACTGTACTTTTGGACAAATAATGAAGAGTTAATTTTTATTTGCTTATATTATCCTTAGCCTTTTCATCCAGCCATCACACCAGTTTGGGTTTCGAGAAAGTCATTCAACTATCGAACAAGTCCATAGAATAGCGGATATAATAAAGAAGTCGCTGGAAGGAAAGAAAGTTTGTTCCCCTGTCTTCCTCGACGTGGCAGAAGCCTTTGATAAAGTATGGCACGAAGGACTTGAATACAAATTAAGCAGGAATTTGCCAAAACAATACACTCAATTATTCGAATCTTATATATCAGAAAGAGTTTTTAGGGTTTATCAAGAAGGACCCTATTCGGAACTAAAAGAAATAAATGCAGGTGTACCACAAGATAGTGTGCTAGGACCGGTCCTATACCTATTACTCGTATACACTAGTAATATCCCTGGAGTAGATCATAACACATAGCTACCTTTGCTGATGACACTGCCGTTTTGCCGTAGGTGAAATCTTGTGAAATGTTGGCGAATTAAATTAAATGAAATGAAGTCAGTGCTTATAATAATTTTACAAACAGGAAAAAACAATACATTCTTGTTAACGTAAATAATACCCAGATATCATATGCTGCTACCGCAAAATATTTGGGTATTACATTTGATGCTAGGCTACGCTGGATGGCTCATGTTAAAAATAAACGAGAACAGCTTAGCATAAAGTACAAAATATGTATTGGCTATTGAGAAGATCATCCACTCTGACAATCTACAATAAATTACTTTTGTATGAACAGATTCTAAAACTTATATGGACATATGGCATCCAGCTAGGGGGGCTGTGCTAGTAACAGTAATTTAGACATCATCCAGTTATTCCAAAACAAAGTGCTAAGGAGGATTTTCAACGCCCCTTGGTAGTATAGAAACAGTGACCTCCATAGGGACCTAGACATGGATACTGTTAACAAGACCATTGAAAAATTTGCCAAGACTCACGAACAACGACCTCTTCAATACGTTAATGTTGACGCCATCCAGTTCCTCGACAACTAGCCTCAAGACAACTCGACAACTCAAGAGAAAGAAACCCCTTGAGTTATTTAAGTGAAAAGTAGAACACGGTGCCAGTGATAGTGCTAGTGCAGGTTAATATTTGTGCAATAAATTAACAGACCCTAAGGGATACTAGTGAGTTTGTCCTTAGTCTTAAGTTTTTAGTTGTAGTTTATGTTACAAATAATTTGCTCATTGATCCTAATATTTGATCAGATTGTAATGTTCTTAAGCACATATTAATGTTGTTTATTAAAAAAAAAAGAGAATCCTCAATAGTTAGATTTATATTATTTTTTATATAGGAAAAATTATATCCTCTTATATTTAAAGGATAGGAAGCAACAGCTTTTGAACACTTTTTATTTTTTCACAATTTCCAAGAAAGCTAATTTTATCTACGATTTTATTAAAACTATATTATTTATCTTCTGTTTTTTGTCGGATTTCTATCATGTGTTCAAGCATCGAAAATCAATTAGTAAATATTTGGAGTATGTGTGCGTTATTTGGAAAAATTTAAAAACACTTAAAAGAAAGAAAACAATAACATTCACATATACGTATAATCAAAAATATTTAAATAACCAACATATTAAAAACATATAATAAATATTCGTATATATCACTCAAAATTAACACAATAATAAAAAAATGTCACTATTTTTATCAATGTCAACCACAAAAAACTCAACCAGGGTAAACAAAATAAAAATCGTTAGCTGGGATATGCCAACTGTAAAACATTCAATGTCTTTATAATTGTTCAGTTTATCGATCACTTTTAAATCAATAAGACTATTTTAAAGACCTTCAATAGTCTCTACTATTATTAGTATTTATAAAAAACAACAATGAATAAATATAATATATAACTTTGCCTGGTGGGTCAATAGGTGAATGGAGGTGCAAAGTTGAGAACGGCTTAAAGAAAACTCACCTCAGCACCGTTTGTTGTTATTTATAACAAAATTTATCCAGGGGTTGATTAGAACTATCACTGATTGTCCAAGAATCGCGAAATACGCCACAGGAAAATACCGACAGTTGCCGTCTAGGGTCTGTTTCTTTAATCCAAACTGTTAGTGAATAGAATAAAATGATTAAATATGAGCAGTTGTTTTTGAACGTGAAGCCCGCCGGGTTATATGACCTCTTATTCAGGAGCGTCGCGGTGGAACTGGTCCGACTTACAGGTACGTATCGTGAAAGCGTCGACGCTATGCACTGCTGCGATCCAGCAGGAAAGTAACTCTCCCTCTTCGTGTATCTGTGTGTGTGACGTTGCGGCTGTTATTCATTTTTTTTTTAGTTTCTTTCGTGCAGAATGGATGCGTTTACATGAATATGCCAGATGGTGGAGAATTTAATTAGGTTTTGAGTTCCTATAGGAAAAATCGATAATAGTACAATTTGCAGATGTCGTAGTAATTGAGGGATTAGAGACAAGGTTTCCGTTTAATTGTTCTATAAGTTGTTGCATTAGCAGTAACTTATTTATCTGAAATAATTATTGCTTTAATAGGATTTATTAAGGCAAGTATCAATGGCTATAAAAAATAGCGACTGGAGAAATATTACAAGGAATTAGATTCTTTAATAATAAAATTATTAATTTATTTTTACTTATTTTTATTGAATATCTTATTTCTTTTAGTATTTAGGAATTTCTTGTAAAGTAATTTCTTGTCTAGTAAAGTAAGTAAAGCATCTTGGGGTAATCTAGAGCCAAGACTTACTTAGAATCAGCAAGTATAACGAATAACCAAGAGAGCGGTTACTACGTTAATGGTAGCCAGAGGCACTCATAGAAAAATGTGTGGATTAAGACACAGTGCAGCAAAAATGAGCCATCCTCAAATTAAGCAAGGTGCAAAGACTAGCTTGACTCGGAAACACAGAACCTACACAGGGCAGACCAGCGGCAGCTATAGAGGCTCTACTGGATCTTTTTGAAATTATACTTCTTTACGGGCGTAATGACGGTGAATTTTTATATGGTAAAACCTAGCGACCGGGCGCATGCGCATTATAACTTTGTTCTGATTGGATGTTCAAATGACATGACAAAAATTATTCAATATGGCAGCTGTGGCACAGCTGTGGGACTGTGGTTTGGTTATAATGTATGGTTGTTGCGTTTTAAAATTTGTAGGAAGAGAAACAACAAACAAAAAGTTAGTTAATGGTTATACCGCCTTTTTAAATAGTTGTCATATTATATTTTTGGACTTATTTACATAGAAGAGATGATTGTTGCATGCCAATGTGAAAGCCCATCAAACTGTGACTAGTATTAGTGCCGCAGATATCGCTTATTCAAAGCTAAAGAATCTTACACTGGTAAGTGTTTTATAAATAGTTGATCAAATTTTGTTATGATATTTGAACATAGCCACTTTGCACGATGCAAGTGATTGCGAAATTTATTAGTCGTTATACGGGCTCCGATTTGAACCTACCAAAATACATAATAGTCCGTTCTTTAACGGTAAAATATTGCAAAACCTCTAAATTTTAAAGAACCGCTTGGATTGACATGAAATTTGGCATACACATAGCTAATAAGTCAAAGAAAAAAAGTGATATTGTGCCGATATGTGCTTTTGCCCTGGGAGTGGTTTTCACCCCCTCTTGGCGGTGAAAAAATATTCGTCCAAAGAAAGTCAGGAAATGGATAAACTGGCTAATTTTAAGTAACTTTTCTTCTATAGGGCTTTTTCACTAAGTCAATACTTTTCGAGTTATTTGGCAGTGAATATGTTCATTTTTTCAACGAAATAACCACGCTTTTAGACGGTTTTTCGCAAATAACTCAAATAGTAAGTATTTTGTCGAAAAAACATTCTTAGCAAAAATATAGCCTGTAAAAAATTTAAAAAAGTAGTGTATATATCATGTCTCTACACCTAGTAGAAGCAGAGTTATAGCTAATAAAAAATAGGTTCATATTCGTTAAATTCCAAATGGGAATACTTTAACGTGAAATAACCAAAAATGAAGCACATTTCGGGGAAAACTCATTACAACTTATTTAAAGTGTTTAAAAAAAGCTTCATTTTTGTTTTATAAAAAAAATTTCTAGCATCAAAATTAAACAAGTTACGCTCAAAATAAAGTTAATCCCTTTTGGTTTTGGTAAAAAATCGAGAAAGTCACCCCCTAGTTAGTATCTTAAATGAACTTATTCGTTACGACTTCACAAGTTTCTTGACTCGTGTATATATTGTTTATATGATCTGTAAGTTTCATCGGTTCAAAGTCCTTATTACTGAAAGGGCTGTAGTTAAAAGGGGTTGAACGAGTCACTGATCACGAATGTATGCAAATTTAGAAACACCAAATCTTAATCAATTTTTGTCTAACAGAAAAACAAAAAAATACATGATATTCAAAAAGACAAATCTGACTTTTTTGTTTTTCGAGATTTTTGGTATCTCTAACAAATTTAACAAGAACATGTTTTTCCAAATTTAAATTTTTAAAAATTTTACTTTGAAACCAAATTTTTTCAAAACAGGCACTTTGAATCGATGAAACTTACAGATCATATAAACACAACATAAGTAAAATAATTTGTGGAGCGGTAACGATTAATTTCATTTAAGTTGCTAATTAGAGGGTGGTCTTCCCTATTTTTTTTTGCAAAAACAAAAGGGACCAACTTTATTTTAAGCGTAACTTGCTTAAATTTAATGCTAGAAACTTTTTGTAAAAACAGTAATAAAGCTTTTTTTAAACAATTTAAAAACGTTATAATGGGTTTTCCCCAAAAAGTGCTTATCTTTTTGGATATTTCACGTCGAAATATTCTATTTGAAATTTGGTGAATATGAATCTATATTTCATTAGCTATAACTCTGGTTCTACGAGATCCAGAGACCTAACGCGTAGGCCATTTTTTTTACTTTTTTATAGGCTATATTTTTGCTAAGAACGTTATTTGCGAAAAACCGTCTGAAAACGTGGCTATTTTGTAGTAAAATTACCTTATTCACTCGCAAATAACTCGAAAAGTGTTGACTTGGCGAAAAAGCTCTATAGGACAAAAGTTACTTAAAATTATTCAGTTTACTTATTTCCAAACTTATTTTGGACATATATTTTTCACCAAAAAGAGGGGGTGAAAGTCACCTCCAGGGCAAAAGCACACATCGGCACAATATCTCTTTTTTTCTTTGACATGTAAGCTATACGTATGCCAAATTTCATGTCAATCCAAACGGTTCTTTAAAATTTAGAGCAAAAACCGTGCAATAATGGACTATAAATAGTATGTAATTCTTTTATTTACATAATTTGATTACCATCAAAATTTCTATCAATATTCACCTAATATATTGTTTTCTTACTCTATGTTTTGTTAAATTTTTTCAATTCTAAATCATTTCAATTCAAAATCAAAATAATTTGATTTACATAAGTTAAAAATGTCAAAAGTTTAATCCGTTTAGTTAGTCGATCTTCGCACATAATGACAAACTGTCTCTGTGGCGAAGCTTTTATTGCGAGTGAACCCCAATACAACGCAAATACCAGCCGCGTGGTAAGTTGGTTCGAATCCCAATAGAAACTTTTATTTTTTTATTTTTATTATACATTTTATGATTGTAAGTATATTTATTATATAATTTTATTTTCAGAAAATACGTATTTAGTTAAAAAATTTTCCGACAATTAATGTTCAGAAATCATTTGTGGCATTTTTAATGTGTTTGTGTGTGTTTTATTCTTTTATTATTTTAATTTTTGGCACTGTTTTATTAAAAATATTTGAGAAGTAGTAAGTATAAATTAGTTTAATATTTAAATAAAATATAAATAAAAAGTATATTAATTTCGTTTATAATCATATAATCATATAATAGAAGTATAACTTCTTACGCGCGTACAAAGTACACACACATTCTTGTTTCTATTATCGATAAGAGATAATAAGATAAGCGGAGATTCGGGAGATATTATGTACTGCGAGAAAACGTGAGCAACGTAAGGGTTAAATCAGGACATAGTAACATAATAAATGCAACTGAGGATGCCGAATGGATGATGATTATTTCTGACCATATCTCATCCAAATACAAGCCTGAAGTACCTTTCCAAGTGGACACTTGTCCACTAGGGGATGGACAGAGGAAACTCTCGACCCAGACTGTGAACACAATAAAATTATTAATTATGAGCAGTTGTTTTTAAACGTGAAGCCCGCGGGCTTATACGACCTCTTGTTCAGGAGCGTCGCGGTAGAACTGGTCCGACTTACAGGTACGTACCGTGAAAGCGTCGACGCTATGCACTGCTGCGATCCAGCAGGAAAGTAACTCTCTCTCTCTTCGTGTGTCTGTATGTGTGACGTTGCGGCTGTTATTCATTTTTTAAGTTTCTTTCGTGCATAATGGATGCGTTTACATGAATATGCCAGATGATGGAGAATTTAATTAGGTTTTGAGTTCCTATAGGAGAAATCGGTAATAGAATAATAGTACAATTTGCAGATGTAGTAGTAATTGAGGGATTAGAGAAAGCCTTCCGTGTAATTACTTGATTAAGATTGTGCAATTGCAGCAACTTATTTGTCTGAAATAATTATTGCTTTAATAAGTGTTACTAAGACAAATTTGAATACAGATAAACATAAACCACCACAAATAATATAAGTATTAAAATCTAAAAGCAATCGAGAACAGTCTGGTCTTTAGATCTTCTTTCATGCGAAATGTTGAGAAGATACGTGGCCAGCGGTTTTGGATGGCAAAATAGTCTGGTCTTGTATGCAGAATTTCAGCAAATATTGCTTCGCTAACTCTTCGTAACTGTAGATCGTGGTATAATCTGTGATTCGTTATATACCAAGTGGCGTTGAAAATTTGGCGCAGTACTTGGAGTTTTTGATGAGATTAATTAGTTCAGTGCGCCTACTATTTTCTTTTTATAATCCGTTCTTCAATATCTGTTTCAATGCGTCCATTTCTTTCCATCTTTGCCCCCCAAATGGATATACATACAGTATGGTGAAATGAAAGGAATAAATTCGTTATTTGGTAAATCGGCGACTTTAAGGAAAAATTCCGAAACAGGTCAATTATTATTTTTAAATTATGACTTTTTGGCATATATGTCGTATTAGTGATGTCATCCATCTGGGCGTGATGATGTAATCGATGATTTTTTTAAAAGAGAATAGGGTCGTGTGCTAGCTCATTTGAAAGGTTATTCAATTTTCTATTCAGTATTGTAAATAAACATTTACATAATTATTTATACAGGATGTCCAAAAAAGTTTTTTTAAATTAAATTTTTTGACAAGAAAAAGAAGAACCTATGTAATTTGTTTAATTCAAAATACATTTTATTGCTGTCAGAAATCAGAAAAAAATGTTTATATCATAAATAAACATTGCTTTTCGCTTAAATTAAATGTTCAAACTTGCCAAGATGCAGGTGGTTGGCGGGAGCTGGCACGAACATTTAATTTAATCGAAAAGCAATGTTTATTTGTGAAATAAACATTTTTTTTTGTTTTTGGGCAACAGTAAAATGTATTTTGAATTAAATAAATTACATACATACTTCTTTTTTTTTGTCAAATAATTTAATTAAAAAAATTTTTTTTGGACACCCTGTACAAACA
Source organism: Diabrotica virgifera virgifera (assembly GCF_917563875.1). Lineage (NCBI taxonomy): Eukaryota > Metazoa > Arthropoda > Insecta > Coleoptera > Chrysomelidae > Diabrotica > Diabrotica virgifera. The sequence goes on along the minus strand of NC_065444.1, from coordinate 89,461,927 downwards.
ATTATATAAATGTTTATATTACTAAATAGAAAATTGAATGATACTTCAAATGATCTAGCACACGACCCCTATTCCCATTTAAAAAAATCATCGATTACGTCATCACACCCAGACGGATGACGTCACTAGTGTGACATATATGTCAAAATATCATAATTTATAAATAAAAATCGACCTGTTTCGGAATTTTTCTTTAAAGTCATTTCATTTGCACCATACTGTATATTGGGAACATGATGAAATTAGCTTTTCATCTTCTAAGTTCAGTTCATCGTTTGCAACTCTTATGCACATGTGTTCCGTTTTTTTTAACTAGCACCTAGACTCATCTCTCGTATTCTTGTATTAATAGCTTTGTCATTAATTGAAATATAAAGTTGTTGTCTCGTCGTTTGTTTTGCAAAAGTATTATTTCTGTGACTATATTAGTAGGTGAGGAAAGTGTGCTAAATATGCAGTCACTCAAGCGTTATGGGGACCTATTGGGTTGTGAAGATTAGGTCCTAAAACCAAAAAAAGTTAAGTAAAGTTTACCATTTTAGTAGGGACTTTCCATTTTTTAATTTAATTTTCCATTTCCAATAATCGTTTTTTTTTTCGATTATAGCGCCATCCATCAATATTACGAAAAAAATATCTCGAATAAAAGTTGCTTATTTTTACGTAGGGAATCCAAATCTGCAATAAAAAACAGGGCTCCCATTTAAGATTTTAAAGTAACCCCCCACCCCACCTCCGTGGGGGTCGTGTTTGGTGCCGTTCGATAGATTTTTCCAAAATATTGAATAAGTGCATTTTTCAGTTTTTCGATCTGGTGTTCATTTCGCGCAATATCGCAGCATTCGTATTTAAAATTTTAAATTTACTCCCCACCCCTTTCCGTGGGGAATCGTGTTTGGTATCATTCGATAGATTTTTGAAAAATATTGAGTACGTATTTTTTAGTTTTTCGATCTGTTTTTCATTTCGCGAAATATTCGCTTTTTTCTTGTGAAATTTTGTGACTCACCCATTTCCTTACGCCCCTTCTCAAATCGTCAGATTTTTGAAATATACACTGTTTTGCATGTACTTAACTTACCTTACCGTAATCTGACGATTTTGAGTTTTTCCAAGGATAGATTTTTTTCGCCCTCCACGTAACGTACTCCCCTGTGTTAAGAGCTAATATATGATAGAGGTACATTTACAGGGTACCAGGTTTCTTCCCATATGATAATCTGACGCGCTCGAGTAACTGCCAAAAATCCCCGCTTGGGCTCCCCTATCATTATGGTACTTCCTGTCAGAAGTTTTTGACAAGAATTGATATAAAAATCAACCCTATACATGTTGTTCCCATCTGACTAAGGCGCGTCAAATAATATAGCGCTTGTACTCTTTCGGCGACTTTAAAATAGTACTTCCGGTTGCAACTCTGGAACCGGAAAACCGAGGACAAATTGCTTTGAAAGGACATACCGAACCCGTAAAGATGATTAGGCGAATGCCAACTGATATGTGCATACATTGAAAACATTTTAGAAGATCATGTTTTGCCATTTGAAAGCCATATTGAATATGATATATTGGTGCTAATGCACTCCTTCATGTCGCTAGCATAATGAATACTTACCTTGATCAGATTCAATTCAAAAATTATACTGGCCAGATATAGCCTAGATCAGATTTAAATCCGATTATAGCATTTATGTAATACTTTAAAACATCGCATTCGGAAAATAAATCCTATTCCTATGATACAGGGGGGCTAAGGATTGCGGCACAAAAAATTTCATTCCACATGCATATGCAATATTTTTGTACGTGAGTATATTTGTTTTCGTCTTGCTAAGTCGCTTCGAATAATATATCGCTTATACAATTTTGGTATTTTTCAGTTACATTTTTAAAACTGAAAGTCGAAGGTAAAATCTCTCACCTTTAAAACCATCTTTGGGTTATAAGCTCTCATTCGACACCTTATTTGTCATTTTATCTGATTTAATAAAGGTGAAATTATATTCGCAAAATTCTTTGTTAATTGCGATATTGGTTTTTATCGTATACTTCTTGGGATATACGCTATTTGTGATACTGACTACTATGCTCTTATTTGTTCGTCGCGTCGGTAGGTTCTCTCTTCTTTTCCAAGGGTTCATATACTGCTCCATTTTGGGGCTATAATATGAGGGCATAAAGCATGTCGTGGTTTATTATATATGAGCACATTTAAGTCTCTCGTCAAGTCCGTTCTGATATGGTTTTCGTGTGCTGTAGCTATTGCGTTTCAATGCGGGGAAAGATAAGGACAGAAGATAATTAAAAATATAAGTATAGAATATTTAGCTGATAAAAGAAAGAGGACGCCAAGTATTTTTTGAAGGAAAAAGAATAAAAGAAAACAGAAAGTTAATAAATGAATAAAATCAATAAAAATTGAAACATTATAGTAGGGGAGCAAAGTATGCTAAATGTGTAGTCACTCGAGAGCTTTGGGGACCTATTGGGTTGTGAAGAGTAGGTCCTAAAACCAAAAAAAGTTAAGTAAAGTTTTCCATTTCAATGGGGACTTTCCATTTTTAATTTAATTTTCCATTTCCAACAATCGTTTTTTCCGATTATAACGCCATCTATGCATAATTCGAAAAAATATTTCGAATAAATATTAGTTATTTTTTCGTAAGGAATCCAAATCTGCAATAAAAAGTGAGGGATCCTATTTAAGATTTTAAAGTAACCCATCACCCCACCTCCGTGGGAGGTCCTGTTTGGTGCCATTCGATAGATTTTTCAAAAATATTAGATAAGTGTATTTTACAGTTTTTCGATCTTATGTTCATTTCGGGAAATATCGCGGGATTCGTATTTAAAATATTAAATTTACCCCCCACCCCCTCCGTGGAAAGTCGTGTTTGGTATCATTCGATAGATTTTTGAAAAATATTGAACAGATATTTTTTAGTTTTTCGATTTATCATTTATTTCGCGAAATATTCGCTTTTTTCTTGTGAAATTTTGGGACTCACCCATTTCCTTACGCCCGGCTCAAATCGTCAGATTTTTTAAATATAAACTCTTTTGCATATACTTAACTTACTTTATCTTAATCTGACAATTTCGAGTTTTTTTAAGAATATATTTCTTTTCGGGCCTTCCTTAACGAACTCCCCTGTGTTAAGAGCCAATATATGGTAGAGGTACATCTGCAGGGTACTAGGTTTCTATCCATATGATAATCTGACGGGCTCGAGTAACTGCAAAAATCCCCGCTTGGGCTCCCCTACCATGATTATTTAAATATAACTTCATAAATATGTGACGCTTATAACATTACACCCCGTGAACAATTAGCCCTGCGTTATTTTTATCTGTATTTCCCTGTAGAAAAGTGAATGTAGATACTGGCGTGGGTATTTCGTGGGATTGTAATGCCGGTAAAATACACACGGCACGGGCTTGTTATTTATTCCACATCAAGGCAATGCCAGATCGATTTCCTAAATATTTTATTTACCTAGTAAACCTACTGGAATTCACTATTACCTTTAATAAGAATATAAGAGACGCTTTTTTTTCTCCAAAAATTTTTTTTGTCAGGCTTTTACACTGCAAAAAATGTTGTGTTATATTTCTGATTTCAAAACTAAATAGTGGCAGGGTGGATCAATATTATTCTTCTAAAGGTGAGTATTTTCTAAAGATGTTGGCAACCACATTGACCCATATCATTCTAATAGAGTAACATGGGTTATACAGGTTCATTTCCTAAGATTGGCAAGCCAGGATATACATCTACGTCCAGGGCTCTTCTTGTCCTCAATTTTGCCTCATAGAATCAACTGTAGAAACCGGTATTTACTATTACGCATATATAATAAAAGTAGGCCAATAGTCTGTTCTTTACGGTGATAATAATTTCTTTGTCTTTTATTAGCCTCTGGAGAATAGTTACGTTAGTTGTGAGCTGTATACCTACCTATATATGAGACCCTTAACATAGGTGTATCGTAAAATATCAAATTAGGTGTCAAAAAAGAGCTTCTAATCCAAAAATCGTATTAGACTTGAGAAATTTGACTTCGTACGTCCGGTTTTAGATAATATGTAACCGCTAGTACTATTTTTTTTAAGTCACACAAATAGTACAAGCAATATATTATTCTACGAGCCTTAGCATACCAAAAACAAATATAGGTATACTTCTGGTTTCATGCTTGTTTGTCCGAATATAACTCCTCAGTTATTAACCCATTTGCTGCCGATCACGCGCCAGCGCGTGATATGGTTACTTCAGTCAGGTAACGTTCAACAGAATGACTCCTAGCCGAGTTCCATCCTCTTCCATAGGCAGCGAATGGGTTAAAACAGATAAAATGACAAACTGTGTGTCGAATGAGAGCTTACAACACAAAGATGGTGCCAGAGGTGAGAAATTTGACCTTCTGCTTCCGGTTTACAAGATGTAACCGAATGGACTGTTTTAAAGTCACCCAAATATTATAAGCGATATATGTATCACCACTGTCTGTCTACGAATATAACCCATAAGTTACTAAAACAGACAATACAAATGAGGTGTCAAATGAGAGATTATAGCCCAAAGATGGTATTAGAGGTGGGAAATTTGACTTCAAGGTTTTAGATAGGTAACCAAAAGTATTATTTTAAAGTCGCTCACATAGTACAAGCAATATAGGATTCGACCTGCCTTAGCAAGCTAAAAAAAATATAGGTATACTTCCGGTTTCATGATTGTCTGTTCGTCCATCTGTCTGCCCGCGAATATAACTCCTCAGTTACTAAAACAGATAAAATGATAATTGAGGTGTCGAATCAGAGCTTATACCTCAAAGATGGTATTAGATGTAAGAAATGTGACCTCGGACTTTCAGTTTTAGAAAGTAGTGTTTTGAAAGTCTCCGAAATAGTACAAGCGATATATTATTCGATGCACCTTAGGAAGATGCAGCTTTGGTTTTTATATGATTTCCTGTTAAAAAGCTCTAATCGAAAGTTCCATATTATAGTTGCAGAAATAGTACATGGGGTGTATCAAGAGACTCATAATGAAAAGTCGTGCTTGAGTCTTTAGTTACGGTTTTGACGTCATTTCCGGTTTAAAAGTTATGATCGAAAGCTATAACGGAAAGGCAAAAATGTCTCAAAATTAGTGAAATCGTATAACAATCGACAAAAAGTTACACGAAGAGTTCAAATAATGACTTTTGGTTCTACTTATGGTCACGTTGGGTGAAAACCTAGGACTTACGAAGTCTAATTACTTTTTTTTTTTAAATATAAAGTTAACTAAATGAAAATTTCAAATACATAAAATATTTTAAAATATATATATTATGCAAAATCAATGGGAAAATCCCAGTAGCTGGCTGTATACCATAGTTAAAAACTCATGCAGAAGTAAAAAACTTCGATTTGTATAATGGTATAAAAAGTTTATTAACAACTATTAAAATATCATCCAAATGGATTGCAAAAGGTTTTCGATCTAGATTAGATCACCTTCAGTACGTTCTGCTTAGTAGATGAAACTAGCACACTATTAGAAGTGGTAACATCGAGATATATGATTTACATAGTAAGATTATAAGAAATATAGCGACTACAAGTCGATGTTAACAGATTTTTATATTGTTAGTGCTCAAAGAACAATATGGTTCCCTGCTGGAATAGCGTGCGTGGTTCTTACCAGTTCAATGGACACATACCAACTTTTGGTATGTGTCCATTGAACTGGCAAGAATCACGCGTTCTATTCGAGCAGAGAACCATGTTGCCCTTTAAGCACTAATAATACATTATCTGCCTGATAAATAAGTAGAAACAGCTGTTTGTCTCGGCTCTTGATATTTTGTATTTAATTACGAATATCTAACGTGTTAATTACAATCAAAAATGTGAACCAACAGCATTTAAGACTGTAAGTTATAATATTATCTATTAGTTAAATCTAAATTCGCATTCTGAACTGGATCTATTGGTTTTTCATAAGCTTTTATTTACCGTAAATAACCAAAATTTATAAATAATAAACAACTACCATTATTGTTTTTTGCTGCCACATAGAGGTATTATTTTTATGTGACTGCGTAAAAATAACTAATGGATATGTCTGCCGATGTTACTACAGTCGAACCCGCTTATTGGAATAGCCTTTGTGCAAGGCAAAAATATTCTTATAACCGGGATATTCTAATAACCGATCATTGGTGGCTAGTCGAAATAGGTGTTACCGAATATACGTAATAATATTATTTACATACTGTGCCAATGTGTAGTTTTACATACTATACCAATATGTAGTTTTATTACATACTATGCCAATATGTATATCATATTATATGTACCTACATATTCAGTGTATGTAAATGGTTTTAGGTCTTTTTACGTCAATAATACAGTAGTGTAATTAGTACTTATCTATGTATGTGTTAACCCTTAACTACAGACATCCGGTATTTTTTACCGGCGGGCATTCCCAAAATGTGGATTTCGTGGTAACCTCACAACTTACAAGTTCATGTGTCTCTGTACCTCTCGGGCAGTTTGTATAACAATGCTAATCAAAGCGTGTATTGTGTATTGTCAATATTTTCTTTTCTGGTACACATCAAAAATCTTAACCGGTAAAAATTACCGGATGTCTGTGTTAAGGGAATATTTTTATATGAGTACTATATTTGTAAATCTGAAATGTTTACATTATTTTTTTGTGTTTTTGGGGAAAAAGTAAAGAAATGGACTCTGGAAGAGATCCTGGACCTTCAATGAAGGTTAAATTTGAAGATAAAAATTTTGAGGCCACTTTGCAAAAATGGAATTGCCATTTAATTTTATTACAATTTTACCCCTTGCAGATTTTTTTTCATGGATGTAAAAATTTTCGTGGATGCTATTTTATATTTCCTTTGTGATTCTATGTTACGTTTATTTGTTAAAAAAAAGTTTAAATTTTTGTCCATAGCATTTATGGCCGTTTGTTTCAATAGACCAAAAATGTTACCAAAATTCTGGTTTAATAGATTATTCTTCAAAAATCTTGTATTATATTATTAAAATCACCCATTTTACCATTTCTCCCATATCTAGAGACTCCATAAAAACACATAATGCAAAACGTTTTTGTTTTTTATTATTAACTTTATATTTTGACTCTATTTTATAATGACCGGTAAAAAATACCGGGAGTCTGTAGTTACGTGATAATATTGGGATGTCTGTAGTTAAGGGTTAAATACCAAATTACATTACATGTATGTGAATGAATATATTAGGTAATTAATATGAAATGTATGCAATATGTAGATATGTAAATATTTTCTTATTAAAATGCATATATTATAACAAAATTACTTTTTTTTTCTTGAGAAATTATTGGTAATTATAGCTTTTTCGTTGTTAATCCGTGTGGTCATCCTTAGTCCATTGGTTGAATAGAAGTTTTATTGGCGTCAAGAAATGGATTGTTACATTCTTGTTCTTTTCTCTTCTTTTCGAATTTAACAAAGCCATAATTCCATCTTGCAAACAAGTAGGTACTCTCTGAGTGAATTCTAACTAAACTGCTTCTAACAATTTTATAACAGGCAACAGTGCCTTTGTGTAGACAAATAAAAATTATTTTATGACCCATGCATTTGTCGGCTATGCTAAAGATCGAATTGGTATTCCTAACAAAGTAATAAATATTTATTACCCTAATAATATCTAATCCAGCACTACCGGCCGTTGACGACAAACCATAATACCAAACATAATTTAAATTTTTAGTAAATTGTAAAAAAAATATTCTTTGACCTGCAAAATATGCGAATAAGCGGTATTATCTAATTAGATCCTATTCCAATAAACAGATAAATTTATTAAGGAATAAATGGAAATGTTTCGGGAACTTGAATTTATATTCCATAAACCGGGATATTCCTATAACAGGGATTCTAATAAACGGGTTTGACTGTATACAGAACTTGTCTTCAATGAGTGAATCGTACTCCTCAACTACCTACCAGAAGAATTTCTTTCCCACGAAAGGACAGGCGATAATATTTAGTGCTATAAATAATGCCCCTATTCAAGATTACCTGATTTCGTTAGGCACATTAATAGATACAAAAAATATTTAATTTTCTTCTAATTTATCCAATAACAGAATATGTATGTATCTAAGTAGCAAATTCCCCGTAGATAACTTCATGGAGAACTATGGTTCTATACAAGTACAAGGAGAAACCGTACGAGCTAGACGACTTATAACCCCTTTCAGAAAGATTGGTATTATCCAGTGTCTGCCCGACAATCCCACACGATGTTCTCATCCGGGAATTGAAAGAAGTGGGCCTATATCTCGTTTCCCCCATAACCTTTTTAAGAATCGGTGCTTCTCTACCTCAATACAACCACATATTAAGCTTCAGAAGACAAGTATTTGTCAGCCCACAAAGCATCATGATTCCAGATTTTATTGTAATAAATTACGAAAGCGTCACCTACAGAATTTTTATATCTCGAGACAATCTTACATGCTATACGTGTAAGCAAACAGGCTATATATTAAACAAATGCCCAAACAACAACAATACAACATCTTCCACTCAAGCTCAAATTTCAACTCTACAGAATCCTACTTCAACGCTGATCTCCCACTCCTCCACGGATAATAATTCGCAATCACATCAAGCTGGTGAAGGTGATCCAAACAACATAAATATTTAAAAACCCTCTTCAATTTCTTCTACTCCTCAAACTCTACTCCCAACTACTGAAGCGAGCAAAGTCATTCCCACCGAAGAGAACATTCCCACTAAGGATCCATGTGAAAAAACCTCTAAAGTAATGGATCAATAAGCTTCACTCGGAATCATGGGAGAATCATCAAGCACATCTGTGAAAAGAAGTATTGACGAAACGTTATCTCCTCCTATCGAAAATCTGAATACTAATAATCAAATGTTTGCTCTTCCTCAAACATATCATAAAACCAACATCCAAAAGCCCACAAAACCTAAACACACCGCGCCTACCCCTGACTCAGTTAAATTTTTCATGAATGGAAATTCTACATCACTTCTATTAAGCTAAGATCAACTAATGCTGCTAATTGAAAATACCCAAGGTAAAAATTCACCCATAGAGATTATTAAGGAATACACCACCGATTTCCCCGGTTTAATAAATTTATTAACCATATCTTATCAATATCTATCAGACAAAACTACAAAACATCGCTTCTAGGGCAGTCAATGAGGATATTTGGCTCCGAGTTCCATCCTACTACATCGATTTACTTGGTATTTTCAGAGTAAGTAGGAAATAGATCAGGAAACAAGGTCTACCCCATGCCGATGTGCGCTTTTATCTTGGGGGTGGTTCCAACCCCTTCTCGTTGGTGGAAAATTCTTTGGTTAAAATAACCACGGAAGTGACTAGAGAACCTAATTCTAATCAAAAACTGTATATTTTTTTTGAAAACAATACTTTTTGAGTTATTCGTGGTTGAAAATTGGCCATTTTCATTGAAAAATGACACCTTTTCGAACGGTTTTCTGCGAATACCTTAAAAACAATGCATCTAAAAAAACTATTAAAAATATTTTTGTAGCTTATAAAAAACAAAGAGACTCGTTCCTTCATAAATCTTCTAGTTATAATACAAAAGAGATATGGTAGGTAAGAATAGTTTGTTTTTTTGGTGCATGCTCAAATCGGTGTATTCTACTTGAAATAACAGAGAAACGGTCGACTTAAGGTGTATAATACTACCAATAGCTTTTACAGTGCTTGAAAAGAACTTTAAAATGAGCAATATTAAATGTCGATTACATTCAACCTAAGCGAGATATGCTGCAAAATATTGATGACTAATGTATTTTAAGAAACATGGGAAGTATATTTTAACCCCTAATCCATCAGAATTTAAATACATCGTTTCCCTTCTACAATACTCTATACTATAGTGTTATTTCTATGTTAAAAAAGTTAAACTGGTTTAAAATGAATGGTTTTTGAAAAAAAAATAAGATCAAATTATAGAGCGCATTTTTAAATTTTCTTAAAAATCTTCTTTTTCTCCATGTAACTCGAAAATGATAAGAGATACGAAAAAAAGATACCAAACAAAAATGTAGGGTTTTTTTAGGAAAAAATTTTGTTTTTATTTTTCATTACTGTATCTCTTATTGTTTTTAAGTTACAGGACAAAAAGGAAGCTTTTTAAGAAAGTTTAAAAATGCGCTCTATAATTTCATCTTATTTTTTTTTCAAAAACCAATTATTTTAAACCCGTCCAACATTTTGAACATAGAAATAACACTATAATAAAAGGTATAGTAAAAGGAAAACGATGCGTTTAAATTCTGGTGGATGAGGGGTTAAATAAACTTCTCATTTTTTCTTAAAATACATTAGTCATCAATTTTTTTGCAGCATATCTCGCTTAGTTTGAATGTACTCGACATTTAATATTGTTCATTTTAAAGGTCTTTTTAAGCACTACAAAAGGTATTGGTAGCATTATACATCTACAATGGACCGTTTCTCTGTTATTTCAAGTTAAATACACCGATTTGAGCATGCGCCAAAAAAACAAACTCTTCTCATCAACCATATCTCTTTCTGTATTATAACTAGAAGACTTATGACGAAGCGAGTCTCTTTGTTTTGTTATAAGCTACAAAAATGTTTTATATAGTTTTTTGTAGTGAGATTCATAGTTTTTAAGATATTCGCAAAAAACCGTTCGAAAAGGTGTCATTTTTTAATGAAAATGGCAAATTTTCAACCACGAATAACTCAAAAAGTATTGTTCTCGAAAAAAAATCTAGTACAGTTTTTGCTTAGAATTAGGTTCTATAACCACTTCCGTGGTTATTTTAACCGAAAAATTTTCCACCTGCAAGAAGGGGTGGGAACCACCCCCAAGATAAAAGCACACATCGGCATACGGTAGACTTTGAATTAGAAGATAAGTAGAGACTATTCCCAAAATTTCATTAAAATCCATGCAGTAGGATAGAATTCGGAGGTAATATCCTATTCTTGCTCCCGTTGACAGGCGTATTCACCCGACTTTAAAATAAATTGAATCACGATCTAGGTAAAGATATAGGTCTGGATCCCGCGTATGAAAAAAAAGTTGATTAATAGCAAGCTGAAAATTTGTTCATAGATTAAGGGTGTCTAGTCGGACAAACTTTGATATATGGGAATACTGGAACAGGGGAAGTTTTAATTGTGGAAGGGCTTAAAAATTTGGAACGGTCAGACCACGAAAACGGCACATGTATTTTGTCCGACAGAACAGACTTAAACTCTTCGAACAGAGATTAAGCTTTCATGCAAAAATCAGACTGCTATTTATCACCAAACGGGCGTTTTAATGAGTGGAACATGTAGAATATGTCAAAGGCCAGGAATTATGACAGGTGATAAATAGCAGTCTGATTTTTGCATGAGAGTTTAATCGCTGTTCGGAGAGTTTAAGTCTGTTCTGTCGGACAAAATAAATGTGCCGTTTTAGTGGTGTGACCGTTCAAAATTTTTAACCTGTTCCACAATTAAAACTGCCCCTGTTCCAGTGTTCCCATATATCAAAGTTTATCTGACTAGACACCCTTAAGCTATTAACAAATTTTCAGCTTGCTATTAATCAACTTTTTTTTCATACGCGGGATCCAGACCTAATATATCTGACAATGAATTTTCAACTCTATATTACAGTGGAATATTGATGGACTATTCCATCGTTTACCCATGCTTCGAATTGTAAAATCTGAACTAGAACAGGCTCAAGAAAATTCCAGCGAAACGAAGAAGCAGATCATTCCTCCCGTAAATTGTTGGAAAGTGTCGAAACAGAGGTAACGGAGTGTAGAAATCTCGCAGGTGACATTAAATCGTACTTATAGAAATCTAATCACGTGTAAGTGGAACCAAGAATGGAAATATTCACAGACAACTTTAAGAACAATCAAAGATAATGTTTACCCGCAGCTACCGAGAAAACGAACCCGAAAACTTCAATCTGTTTTTACGCGTCTGCGTATAGGTCACACAAGATACACGCATTCTCACCTGTTTACCAGAGACGATCCCCTTAAATGTGAAATAGGTATGTGATGAAATAAATAATGTACAACATTTTTTAATTGACTGAACATTTTTTAAAAATGAACGAATCAGGTTCAATATTCCTAACAACATCAACAAACTTTTAAGTACAGATTGTTATTATAGTAGGGGAGGAAAGTATGCTAAATGTGCAGTCACTCGAGCTCTTTGGGGACCTATTATTGGGTTGTGAAGAGTAGGTTCTAAAACCAATAAAGGTTAAGTAAAGTTTTCCATTTTAGTGGGGACTTTCCATATTTAATTTAATTTTCCATTTCCAACAATGGTTTTTTCCGATTATAGCGCCATCTATCCATAACTCGAAAAAATGTTTCAAATAAAAGTTACTTATTTTTACGTGAGGAATCCGAATCTGCAATAAAAATGGGGGCTCTTATTTAAAATTTTAAAGTATCCACCCCACATCCGTGGGGGGTGGTGTTTGGTGCCATTCGATAGATTTTTCAAACATATTGAATAAGAGTATTTTTCAGTTTTTCGATCTGATGTTCATCTCGCGAAATATCGCGGGGTTCGTATTTAAAATTTTAAATTTACCCCCCACCCTCTCCGTGGGCATGAGCACGTATTTTTTAGTTTTAAATCTATCGTTCATTTCGCGAAATATTCGCTTTTTTCTTGTGAAATTTTGTGACTCACCCATTTCCTTACGCCCCTGCCCAAATCGTCATAATTTTTAAATATACGCTGTTTTGCATGTACTTAACTACCTTATCTTAATCTGACAATTTCGGTTTTTTTAAGGATAGATATTTTTTTTCGGCTCCCCCTTAACGAACTCCCCTGTGTTTAGAGCCAATATATGGTAGAGGTACATATACAGGGTACCAGGGTTCTCCCCATATGATAATCTGACGCGCTCGAGTTACTGCAAAAATCCCCGCTTGGGCTCCCCTACCATTATGATAATAGTTATAGCAAATTATTTCAAATGTATAGTGCTATATTATAGAATTGAAGGTATTGGAATTTTATACCTACACTGTATTCCTGATTTTTAGACACAGACTGTAATTATGATAATATTCGCTAACTGTTTAAAATTCATAAGATTATATTATAGATTATAAGTTATTTGAACTGTATTCCTACACTGCATTCCCGCTAATCACCTCATGGTGTAAGCGGTAAATTTTTCAATAAAAACAAATATAATATATTATATATAATATATTAACATCGACTTCGCTATATTTCTTATAATCTTACTATGTAAATCATATTATCTCAATGTTACCACTTTCATAATTGTGTGCTAATTTCATCTACTAAGCAGAACGCATTGAAGATGATCTGATTTAGATCGAAAAGGTTTTGCAATCCATTTGGATTACATTCTAGTACTTTTTAATAAACTTTTTATACCATTATACAAATCGAAGTTTTTTAATTCTGTATGAGTATATAAATATTATGCTTTTACTAACAAATACTTATACACATAAAATGCAATACAAATATTATAAATACATATATTGTATAATACATACTAATACAAATAAATTTACTGTTTTGATTTTAATAATTAATTAATCCAATTAAAACATATTTTATACAAGGCTATATAATATGTATATATATTATACTTATTCGCTACTAACAAAAAATATAGTCTGGTATGATTTTGCATCCCTTTCAAAATTAAATACAATTATTTGATATATTATTATTTATGTAAACATACCTCTATAATTTTCTGGAATATACTCAAAAATTAGTATTTTTTCTATTGTTCGATAATAACTCATTTTCTATACAGGGCGAGGCAGATAAACGGCTAATTAGAAATATCTTAAGAACTGAAGGTAGCAGAATCATGAAAATTGGATTGAAGGGATTTTGAAAAGTGAGCTGTTTAGTGAAAGTATTTTCGGTCTTTGCTACTTCCGGTTATAACGGAAGTTGCTTATAACTTCTTTTTTTTAACGGGAGCCCTATATATTTTTACATCTTTGAATCCTCCTCAATGTTTTCTTTCTTAAAATTTCAGGTTTTGTAATGTTATACGTGGTAGTTTAAAGGATAATTACGTTTTTTTTATTAATTTCGTAGCAATAGATATTCATACCCTGTAAAATTATACTGATTTGACGTCAAAAACTCTATTTATGTTCAGATGATTTTTAACATAGTCTACTATTGTTAATGATTATTAATATATCGAAATGTTTAATTTTAGTATACAGGGTAGGTCGAAACTCCGAATGGGTATTTTCTGAGTTTTCTTAAATGGAACACTCTGTATTTTAACATTTTAATGAAATGATATTTTATGATATTTTTTATTTTTTGAGCATTCCCTATTCCTAATTATTTTAATTTGTGAGATATTCGTAACTATTGAAGCCAAACATTAATTACAAAAAAAGTACTTGAAATTTTTATAACATGTACGTGAAAATGTTCAATAAAAAATAATTTTTTTAAAATAAATAGATATTAATCCTGATCCTTACTAATCCTTATTAATCCAATACTTACGTAGATAAGATTGTTGGTTCGTAAAATATTAATAAAATCATACAATATTCTATCTAGCTGGCTATGACTTTGACATTAAATTTGCTTAAACATTTGCTTTGCTTAAACATTGTACTATTTTTATAGTTTCAGTTACTTTGTTACCAATACTAATATGAATTTTTCTAATTAGTTAGTGATTAGTATGGTTTCTGTTTTAGAAAGGTATAACAAAAATATATGTGAAACCTTTAACAACATCAGAGAAGAACATCTAATAGAAAAGAAAGAGATGAGAAAAAGTTGGATGAATGACAATATACTACAACTTATGGAAGAAAGAAGAAAATCAAAAAACAACAAAATAATATACAACACGATTCAGAGACAAATAAGAACTGAAATAAGAAAGGCCAAAGAAAATTGGTTAAAATCACAGTGTGAAGAGATAGAGTCGTTAGAGCAAAAACATGATACGTTTAACATGCATAAAAAGGTGAAACAAGCAGCTGGTCTTCAGAAATCCAACACAGCTAGCAAATTGCGAGACCAACAGGGGAATATCATCACAGACAGAAATCAAGAAATCTGCATATGGACAAAATACATACAGGAACTTTTTGATGATACTAGATCCGAACAACTTCCATCCTACATATGTGATGACCACTTACCAATCACATCAGGTGAAGTGGAAAGAGCAATATCACAACTAAAAGATGGCAAAGCTCCTGGACCTGACAATGCATATGCTGAACTCATAAAACTATTTGAAACCGACGGTACTCAACGCCTAACCAAAATATTTAACGACATATATTTAAGCGGAGTAATACCAAAAGCATGGTTGAAGTCGACGTTTGTTGCTTTACCAAAGAAAACAAAGTCCGTATCCTGCAGTGATTTCCGAACCATCAGCTTAATGAGCCATATTTTAAAGCTATTTCTAAAAATTATACATCAAAGGATATATTTATAGACTGTGCAAAGAAAAAATCAGCCGAACAAAGTTTGGTTTTCGAAATGCAGTGGGTACAAGAGAGGCTCTATTTAGTATACAAGTACTATTTCAACGATGTAGAGACGTGAATTGCGATATTTATGCATGTTTCATTGATTACCATAAAGCGTTCGATACAGTAAAGCACGACAAGCTGATGGAGATATTAACCAATATTGGAATAAACACCTGTGATTTAAGGATTATCAGCAATCTGTACTGGAATCAAACATCATCTATCCGGACAGAGGCAGGAGAATCCGACGATATCAAAATCAAACGTGGGGTCCGTCAGGGATGTATGCTATCCCCACTGCTGTTTAACATCTACTCTGAGGAAATCTTTCAAGAAGCATTGGATGATGTTGAAGCCGGAATTAGAATTAACGGAGAATGTATCAATAACATAAGATACGCAGACGACACTGTGGTATTCGCTGACAATTCTGAAGCCCTACAGGAGTTAATGAGCAGAATCGCAGAAGTCAGTCAGAGATACGGACTTTCACTAAACACTAAGAAAACCAAATGTATGATGATCTCTAAGAATGAACAGCAATTTGGACGAATCAGTGTGAATGGTCAACAAATAGAAAGAGTAAAAACATACACCTACCTTGGTACGAACGTCAATGAAAATTGGGACCATTCTATAGAAATCAAATGTAGGATAGAGAAAGCAAGATCTGCATTTCAAAAAATGGCAAAGTTGTTCAAATGTCATGATTTGTCGATACCCATAAAAGTCAGATTACTACGATGTTATATATTTCCTATACTGTTGTACGGAGTTGAGTCGTGGACTCTCACAGACGCGACCTGCAAGAAAATTGAGGCTTTTGAGATGTGGCTTTATCGTCGAATCCTGAAGATATCTTATACCGACCACATTACTAATGAGGGTGTTTTGCTGAGAATGAAAATAGAAAAAGAGCTGTTAATCAAAATAAAAACAGCCAAAATCGAATACCTCGGTCACATCATGAGGAACAGTGAGAGATATGGACTGCTGCAACTGGTCTTGCAGGGAAAAGTAGAGGGAAAGCGAGGACCAGGAAGGCGAAGGATTTCCTGGCTGAAAAATCTACGAACGTGGTTCAACACAACCACTACAAATCTTTTCAGAGCAGCAGTGTGCAAAGTGCAGATTGCCATGATGGTCGCCAACATCCGAAACGGATAGGCACTACAAGAAGAAGTATTAAGAATTATTTACCATCAGCAATTCCCTGATAGACAACAACCAAGAAGAGAAACTTTTCAAAGTTTACTAGAATGGCTTCAACGGACTATAGTTTATTTTTTTACCAAGAGGAGTAAACTAAGAAGACAGATTCACACCCAAGAAAAGTCACCAAATTCATCTTCTTTTTTCGTTGATTATGTCGGCTTTACGGTAATTCAGTAATCACGATCGGAGAACCTCACACGTCGATTGTCACAAGTATGCAAGCCAAGAACGAGAGTAAATAAGAAGAACACGTCGATTCTAACCTCACTCTCACTATGCTTGTTGTTGGTTTGTTTGAATAATTTTTTCCAATTTATGTACTTCCAATAATATGTAGGTATATATTTCTTTTGTTTTTCAAATTACAATAAAAAATGTTGGATTGGTATGAAGAAGTTGAAGAATTTTTAGAGTTTATTTCTTATATTGTAGAAGAAAATCGCCCGGAAAGTATACGAAAGCCATGTGATAAAATTATATCAAATCCAATGGAATTTTACAATATTGAATTTCATCAGCTGCAATAACTTAAACAACAAAGATTTTATGCTACTTTATAGGAATATAACCAGTTTTTATGAAGTTGTCCATTTTAAATTACAGGTACAGACTTACGTTTGTTATTCAGGCCCTTATTACATAAATGAATTGTAGCTCTTTCATGTTCTAGAAGCGAGATTATGAATGTTGTTGGTTGTTGGTGAACAACAAGGTCAACAGGGTCAAGTTATGTTAGCTTAATATTTGATCTAAGTGCATTAAGAGGTATCATGAGAAAGAATGAAATTCCAGGATTATTAATTGACAATAGTAGATATGCATGCAAATACTATCTATTTACTTCAGTATTACAGCCAGGTATTTATTGATAATTGGCCTAAATAAATAGTAGGTTATTTGATAGATAAATATACTAAAATCACAATAAAGATGCTTCTTCTTTTTGTAGTGCCTATCTGTTTCGGATGTTGACGACCATCATGACAATCTATACTTTGCACACTGCTGCTCTAAAAAGATTTGTGGTTGTTGTGTTGAAGCACATACGTAGATTTTTCAGCCAGGAAATCCTTTGCCTTCCTGGTCCCCGTTTTCCTTCTACTTATCCTTGAAAGATTAGTTGCAGCAGTCAATATATTTTACTTTTCCTCATGATGTGACCGAGGTATTCGATTTTGGCTGTTTTTATTGTGATTATTAGCTCTTTTTCTTTTTGCATTCTCAGCAAAACACTCTGATTAGTAATGTGGTTATTATAAGATATCTTCAGGATTCGATGATAAAGCCACATTTCAAAAGCCTCAATATACTTGCAGGTGCCATCTGTGAGAGTCCACAACTCAAGTCCATACAACAGTACACTAAAGATATAACATCATAGTAACCTGATTTTTATGGGTATCGACAAATCATGACATTTGAATAACTTAGCCATTGCTTGAAATGTAGATCTTGCTTTCTCTATCCTACATTTGATTTCTATGGAATGATCCCAATCTTCATTGACGTTCGTACCAAGGTAGGTGTATGTATTTACTCTTTCTATTTGTTGACCGTTCACACTGATTCGTCTAAATTGCTGTTCCTTCTTAGAGATCATCATACATTCTGTTTTCTTAGTGTTTAGCGAAAGTCTGCATCACTGATTGACTTCTGCGATTCTGTTCAATAAATATGCACCAGAAATAAACAAACCAAGACACTTAAATGTTACGAGGAGTACTCCCTAATCATGATTTATACAAAAAATATATAAACCTTGAAAATCAGGATTTGGGATTTACAATGTACTTATATAAATTGTAAATTATTATTTAGGAGTGCACCTCGTAACATTCAATGTTTCTTGGTTTATTTATTTCTAATGCATCTTTATTGTGATTGTAGTAAGTATAATATATAGGTATATATGTATATCTTTTTAGGTAATGATCAAGAAAATAGATACAATAGTGCACATGTAAGAACAAGAAATGTTGCCAAAAAGCTATTTGGAACCTGGAAAAAACAGTTTCCATGTCTTCAAAAGGTCTACAAACCGAATTAAATACATACCTTGCAATATGTGCTACAACAGTACCTTATAAGTTATAATCTGGGTGCAAGAGAAAATCATGATGGTGATGATGATTTTGTAGAAAATCTTGATTTGTCAGTAAATGGAAATGTTAATGATGTGGAACAATGTTTAAATTTTAGGAGGCATTTTTATCGACAATATTTTGCATGAGAATGAGAATACATTATTGAATACTTGTAATATATTAAATGTTTTTTTTTAATATTTAATGGGTCGTCTTTCTTTGGGATTTTTTGCCTATTATTTCTCAAATATCATGATCATTGGCTTGACAACTCTTTTTGTTTGAGTTTTGGTCCCTTCAGGAATACTTACTTCTCCATTCTAATCTATTTGAAGATTTTGATTTTTTGTTCTTCCAATTTTTTATTTTTAAAATTTCAATGTCTTATCCTATTTGTTCCTTGCCTATATGTAATCTTTGGTCTTCCTCCTGTTAATGTCCAGCTGATATTTCTTTGTTTATTTTGGAAAATATTTCATGTTCTTCCATCTTTCCTCTTATTATGTGCTCCTATTTTGATGAATGTTAGTATATAGATTCTGGTATGTCCTGTATAGTTCAAACTTATATCTTCTTCTCAATTTCTCTTTTTTTTTTCTTCTTTGTATATGTGTCAAGATTCTTCTGCCTAAGTAACCAATTGGTCGTCTTCACTTTAAGTAAGTAACCAGATTTCAGATTCATATGTAAATACTGGATGTATTAAGGTTTTGTGCAATTGACATTTAGTTTTTCTTGTAATATCTTATCTTGGTTGTTTGATCGAGCCCTGGTAACTTTAATTGGCTATGAACGTATTGCTATGTTAGATGCTATTTAGCCTGATTTCAGTGCTTTGTTATTGTTTATTTTATCTACTTGTCTACTGCTAGTCTATTATTGTACTTTCACTATATATGTTTTGAATTTATATAGTAATCTGTCTTTCTCTTCTATCTATATTCCACTAGAATTTGTTTATTTATTCTGAGAATACATTATTGCATCCTTGTATAATGTGAGATATATGTAGTTTCTTTTTTAGTTTACTTCTCAACATGTATTTTTTATATTTGATGTTAAAATAAATGAGTACGAGTTTTTCTCCTTTTAAATAAGTGTTTATTTGACAAAGCAATATAAAATTAATTACACATGTAAACAACAATACATAATATACTATTTATGCAGATGACATAGTCCTCTTAACAAATAAAAAAAGTGAAGCTGTTTAGGAATTTGAAAGGTGAAGTAATAAAATTACTTTTACATCAATTTCGAAAAGTAATATTACCCCTCGTCAATTTAGATAGTTGCAAGTGTTAAGTAATGGTAGCTATAAAATTTGGTCTGATACATATTAAGTATTTTAGGATATATATAAAAACAAAATAAGTAATAAAATAATGATAGTACTCATCTCAGAATAAAATTTAATCAACGCTGAGGTACCTGCATAAAAGTACACAAGAATACAACTATTACATTACAATACAACTGTTTCAAAATGTTGGGCTGATAACAATATTACCAATTCGTGACAGTATTTTATGGAAGGATATTCGTTTGGTTTGAACCCACCTATTGGAAAAGGTAGACTAATAATTATTCATATTGGATCTGAAAGAGGATTTATAAATGGTGGTTTATTAAAATTTACTACAAGATCCACTGAAGATTATCATGAGGAAATAGAGCTATTTCAAGAATATTTCTTTCAGATGGTTAGTAACATACCTCAAAATTCTGTCATAGTAATTGATAATGCTAGTAACCATTCTCGTTTAATTGAAAAACTACCGACTTTGGATTTATGTAGGCATTAGATACTTAATTAGTTGAAATGAAAAGAGGTGACATTTGATAATACGATGGTTAAAAAAGAACTCATGAATAGCGTTCAACAACACAAACAAAAGTATAAAAATATGTAATCGATGAAAAAGCTAAAGATGGCGGAATAACTGTACTTCGTTTATCCTCATATAATTGTCAACTTAACTACCCTAAAGAGTTCATATGGGCACAAGTAAAGGGTGACGTAGCTAGAAACAACAATGCATACAACTTAGTTGATGTGAGAAGAATTTTACAGGAAACTATCGAAAGCCACTGCAGAAAATTGGAAACTATGTACATTATAGAGCATGCAAAAAAGGAGGAAGAAAAGTTATGGAACTTAGATTTCGTAGTTGACGAATGCTTATTAGAAACCAATTGTCATTGCACCAAACAACAAAACTTCAAAGGATGATCATAAACAAAGGAGAACAGAATATAGCAAATTCAAATATTTGGGAGTGACAATAATTGATAAAGGGGAAGATGAAAAATAAATAGAAAAGATACTACTAAAAGGAAGCAGAGCAATGGGATAATGAAAGTTACTTGACCAGTGGCATTGTATGCTTGTTACACTTGGACAATGAATAAGAAAGATGAAATGAAAATATGACATCTAGAAAACGAAAGTACTGCAGGGAATTTTTAGTGGAGTTAGGAGTGGAAAAAGAATAACAAATAATATGGAAAGTCAGACCAGAAATATCATGAACGATGTGGTTCAAAGTAATAAGCAGATTTGGATGGTAGGTATAAAAGTGCAGATTTGGATGGTAGGTATAGAAGTGCAGAATTGGAGGGAGAGAGTTAATGGCCAGCAGAGATAGAGAGTATTTTTTTGTGGCATCTGATGCAATTTACTATTTTAGGTGGGAATAAAGCCACAATTTTAGTTTGCAATTAAATTTAATTTTGATTTCGATATGTTTCGATTTCCACTTCGCAAGTCGTTATCAAAATGCAAAACATTTTGTTTTTGGTGCTTGGTAAAAAAAACTTCTAATTTAATTTTATCTGACTCATTTATATTAACAATTGAGGCCATGAGAGACAGAGTGGCCTAACTGATATTTACATTCAAAGAAAATGATAAGAAACTAACAATGTTCGACTGTTTTAGTAATTGTATGTTGACCAATAATGATTCTTGGTCAACATACAATTACTAAAACAATGGAACATTGTTAGCTTCTGATCATTTTCTTTGATTATGTAAAGTAATTTAAATATCAGTTAGGCCACTCATCTGGCTCTCATGGCCTCAGTTCAGACATTATATTATCCATTTTAAAGTGAATAACTTTAAATAAACGATGTTGCCAATACTTATCTATGAGTTGCGTTCCTGGGACGACTTTATTGAAAGATAGTTCATTCGAAAACATAAAATCAACTTAAGAATATCCATCAAAAAAATCATACCATGTGATTTGTTTTTAAAAATTTAAATCTCAAATAAATTTAACTTTAAACTTAAATTGTGGTTAAAATTCAAATAAATCAAAATTACATTGAAGCGAAGTTCCTGAGAAGATGAATGAATTGTATTGAACATACAATTATTCATCTTCTGAGGAACTGGTGTCACTGTCATCATTGCCAATTGAAATTATTAGTGGTTCTATGACACTATCCATGATACCATCTAGTTTACACATTTTTTCCTCTACTTTCAGGATGTGCTTAACACAATTTTGCCAATGTGTTGGAGTTACATTGTCCAGAGCTTGTAACAGTAGATTTTTTACTTCTTTCAGTTTATATGTTGTGTTTCTTAATGCCACTTCATTTTTCACTTGAGCCCAAATTTTCTCAATAGGATTCAACTCACAATGATATGGAGGCAACCGCAGTACAATTTGACCATTTTCTTTAGCCATCTCATCAGTTACATACATATTATACTCATTTTTATTTAATCGTATCAGGTGTAATAATTCTGACCTAACCATCTCCAAATTGAAAGGAATATTTTTTATTTTTAACCATTCCTGCATGTCTTTCTTTTTTGATGATGTTGTCGGAATTTTTTCTAATTTTCGGCTGTGGTATGCTGCATTATCCATTACAATAACAGCGTTTTTTGGTAATTTTTGCAGGATATTACTAAACCAATTTTCGAAAACAGATGCATTCATTTCTTCATGGTAATCTTCTGTCTTTCTTCCCTCAAAAAGTAAAAGTCCTTCATTAACAAAACCTAACTCTGATCCAATATGTAAAACTATGAGGCGTTTTCCTTTTCCTGATGGATTTTTCAAACCAGTAGACAACCCCTCAATAAAAGCCTGTCTAGGGTTTTTTATATCGGTGTCTACCCACACTTTCTCTTTGGTGTGACCTTCATTTACCCATGTTTCGTCAAGGTAATAAATTGGTTTACCTTGACTTCTGTATTCTTTTATAGAAGTTAGGTAACGACGTCTCCATCTTATGATATCATCACGTTCGATAAGATGACTTCTTCGACTTCTCTTCAAGTACCTACAAAATAATAAAATGTATATTTTGACCTTACCTTTATCTTTCTCCATACAAATTTTCATGTTTAAAACACTCATAAAATAGGTATATTATTATAATAAAAACAATTGATATTCCGCGATTATTTGGTATAAAAATACAAAAAAATCTATGAAATTCACCTTTCTTCAACCTAGATTCACCCTTCTTAAGTTCAAAATCGGTATATATAAAAAAATGCATTTTCTCGACTTCCAATCGAGCAATTTTCTTCATTTTTTTTTTAATCTGAGGTAACTCGAGTAGAGCCACCTAAATAGTGCATAATTAAATCCAAAATATGCTTTAGTTTTGTTATAATAAATTAATTTATTTATAACAAAATAAAACCACATTTTTTCCTATGTTGTAGAATGCTTTTTAAGAAAAACTTACCACATGTGTACCTTTTTAACGTTATAAATACAAATATTCTTATTTGAATGTTGTCTAATTCTTTAGACAATCTTTGTTTAAACAAATTAAAAATTTTTGTTGATTTTTTTACCGGGCGGGGACTGATCGGTTTTAGCGTCTCTGATTTCGCTTCAGAAGAATATATGTCATCTGTGTTTATATTTCCTTGATGAAATAAAGACTATTTAATTAAATAAAGATTGTTTAAATAATTATACAGCTTTCAAATGAAACAATTTGCATTTAGAGCGTCTACAACATAGGAAAAAATATCCTCTAATTGATTGCCTAACCCAGACATAATATGAATATTTTTTGGGTTGCACTTATTATTTACTATTAATTGTGGCTAACCCATATTTACTTACTTAAAATTTATTTGCTTCAAGAATTTATATAATGTTGAACGACACATGTTTGGAAGATCTGGGCGGTTGTTAACTTCACTTAAAATTTTATTTAAAGTGGGCATTTCGTTCTTGAAAAAGAAGCTGTGTACTATCTGTCGTACAGATGTTTTAACTTTTTCGTCATATCTTGAAAGTACAGCAGGTCTACCGCCAATATTTTTAGGACATCTTACAGTTCCAGTTTGCTTATATTCCTTAATGGTTCTATAAATCGTTGAATTCGCAACACCTAAAATTAGAACATTACTTAGTAAGTCTTTGATTTTAACAATCGGTATTCTGAAAAACTTACCTGTTGCCTGCTTTATTTTTGCTACCATGGCTGTTATTTTCATTCCAGGATCATCAATTTTTATTTGTTTGTACATATTTATAATGAATTGTTTTTCATTTGATGATAAATGTCTACCCAAATTCACTCCGCGTTTTTTAGGTGGAGAAGGGCAATTACCACTAGTACTCGACATTGAATCCATATTTTTATCGTAATGACACTAATATGACGCTAAATAGTTCTAAAAAGAACTGTTTTTTTAAATAAATGCAGACGAAAAATCAAAAAATTATAGGAATAACGCAAAAACACAAAAACTCGATATAATTTTTGAATTTTAAATAATAGTGTCAATTTCAGAAATGTCAATGTCATAATTTAGTGGAGTAAACTCGCCTGCCGTTGGACCAATTAGAAACAAGCATTACGGCGCGGTAAATTTGAATCACTCCTCTTGGTAAAAAAACAAACAATAGACACTTTACATACAGTGCTAGTCAAAAGTCAATACCCCCCCTCTTATCTTTTGAACGGTTATACCCACACTCACCGGCACAAAAACGGGCACCCCAAAAAATGGGTAATTTTTGATGGCTCCCAAAAAATGGGTAATTTTTGATGGCTCGTATCTCCTAAACCTGTTGTCCGATGTAAGTAATTTTTGTAATATTTTATAGCCGTATTCTTTAGCAATATCGCTATAGTAATATTGTTGATAGACAGGTAATTTTTACTGTATACCGAGTGTACCAATCAAACTGGGTTTTTTTCTCAATTTTCACAACACCCTGTGGAATATTTTAGCATTTATAAAATATTGAAATTAAGACCCAACTATAGCCCCAGGTTTTCTTAATATTCCGTTTTTTTATTTATTCGCTTGTGTTGGATAATAAAAAAGTTAGGCACTTTAACAACTAGCCATGTTCTTTATCAATACAGGGTGTTTCTAAATAAGTGCGACAAACTTTAAGGAGTAACTGTGCATGAAAAAATAATGGCCGTTTGCTTGAGATACCTATGTCCGCAAATTCTTCGTTTCCGAGATACGGGATGTTGAATTTTTTCTTACAAACTAACGATTTATTTATTGCTCTAAAACCGGTTAAGATATGCAAATGAAATTTGGTAGGTTTTAAGAGGTACTTATTGCGCATTTTTTGACATACAACAAAAAATTTTATATTCACCATTGGCGTGCATGCGGGTAATATGACCGGGTAATATGACCCGTATGCACGCCAATGGTTAATATAAAATTTTTAAATGTTGAATGGGTTGCATGTGAGAGTTCATTTTAAATGAAGAAAAAGACAGACGTACTCTCAATCATTTAATTGTGTACTTCCGACGACCGGCTTCGCTCTCTATAGGTTGGAGAGCATCATCAGGTCAACGGTTACAAGTCACTAAATGATTCGGATACAAGGAGCTATAACCTCATTATTCCATAACATGATGTTTCTGCTTAAGTTATGCTAACGGGATATGGTGGAAAAGACGGAGAATGTTACAAAGGTAAACAAAGGTAAACAAGTTTATAGTATTTGGGATTTCTTGAGGGTGAAGAGATAGTTGTTGAGAGACAACCAACAAATCTGTGTCTATTCTTGTGTTTGTGAAGTAAAGTAGTGGATGTCATATATACAATTTTTTAAAATGTTTACTGTTTACAAATTTTTTTGGAGGTTTTATTGGTTTTAAAGATTTATATTTTTACTTATTAAAGAATTTGTTTTTATTATTTTATTTATATTTATTAACAGAATTCTATTTATTAATGTGTGTGTTAGTGCAAGATTGACAACGTTTGGATACAGATGGGTAGAATGAGTATTATGTATGTTAGATGTGGATGTGCAGCTGTAACCTAA
This sequence comes from Diabrotica virgifera virgifera, assembly GCF_917563875.1. NCBI lineage: Eukaryota > Metazoa > Arthropoda > Insecta > Coleoptera > Chrysomelidae > Diabrotica > Diabrotica virgifera. The sequence continues at coordinate 89,435,728 of NC_065444.1, read as the reverse complement.
ATTGTTAAGGCTAGTACTACTTGATGTTCTAATGAAAGGAGTAGTGGTCGTGTAAGGGAAGACAAATCAGAAAGCTTAAAAACTTAAAAATTTGTAGCTAAAATATAAATTAGCAGTCATATTTTAAAACAGTAATAAATGTTAATTAATAGAAAACAATGTAGGTACCTCGAACTGATATATAAGTTAAAAGGAGGTGGAGAAGTAGAGTAGAAAATAAAAGAATAGGAAGAAAGGTAGGAAGTAAAATTCAGTTGTAAGTAATTGATTGCAAATTGAGACTATGTTTATAGTCTCAATAGTCTCAATAGTCTCAATAGTCTCAACATAGTCTCAATTTGCAATCAATTACTTACAACTGAATTTTATTTCCTACCTTTCTTTCTATTCTTTTATTTTCTACTCTACTTCTCCACCCCCTTTTAACTTATATCTCAGTTCGAGGTACCTATATTGTTTTCTATTAATTAACATTTATTACTGTTTTAATATATGACTGCTAATTTATATTTTAGCTACAACTTTTTAAGTATTTAAGCTTTCTGCTTTGTCTTCCCTTACACGACCACTACTCCTTTCATTAGAACATCAAGTAGTACTAGCCTTAACAATTTAGGTTATAGCTGCACATCCATATCTAACATACATTATACTCATTCTACCCGTCTGTATCCAAACGTTGTCAATCTTGCACTAACACACACATTCATAAATAGAATTCTGTTAATAAATATAAATAAAATAATAAAAACAAATTCTTTAATAAGTAAAAATTTAAATCTTTAAAACCAATAAAACCTCCAAAAAATTTTTGTAAACAGTAAACATTATAAAAAATTGTATATATGACATCCACTACTTTACTTCACAAACACAAGAATATACACAGATTTGTTGGTTGTCTCTCAACAACTATTTCTTCACCCTCAAGAAATCCCAAATACTATAAACTTGTTTACCTTTGTTTACCATTGTAATATTCTCCGTCTTTTCCACCATATGCCGTTAGCATAACTTAAGCAAAAACATCATATTATAGAATAATGAGGTTATAGCTCCTTGTATCCGAATCATTTAGTGACTTGTAACCGTTGACCTGATGATGCTCTGCAACCTATAGAGAGCGAAACCGGTCGTCGGAAGTACACAATTAAATTATTGAGAGTACGTCTGTATTTTTCTTCATATAAAATTTTTAGTTGAGTGTCAAAAAATGCGCAATAAGTACCTCTTAAAACCTAGAAAATTTCATTTGCATATCTCAACCGGTTTTGGAGCAATCAATAAATCGTCAGTTTGTAAGAGAAAATTCAACATACCGTATCTCGGAAACGAAGCATTTGCGGACATAGGTTTACTAAGCAATCGCTCATTATTTTTTTTCATGCAGAATTGCCCCTTAAAGTTTGACGTACTTGTTTAAAAATACCCTGTATTGATAAAGAACCTGGCTAGATGTTAAAGTCCCTATCTTTTTTATTATCGAACATAAGTGAATGAATAAAAAAACGTAATGTTAATAAAACCTGGGACTACAGTTGGGATTTAATTTCAATATTTTATAAAGGCTACAATATTCAACAGGGTGTTGTGAAAATTGAGACAAAAACACAGTTTGATTCGTACACCCGGTACACAGTGAAAATTTAACTCTCTAGCAAAAATATTCATGCAATGATATTGCTAGAGAATAAGGCTATAACATATTAAAAGGATCACTTAAATCGGACAAGAGGTTTAGGAGATACGAGACATCAAAAATGAACCATTTTTGGGGTGCCCGTTTTCGTGCTGCTGAGTGTATAATAGTGAAATTTGGAGGGAGGAAATAAACAGACGTAAGCTTCTTAACTAGTCATGACAGGTGACGTAATAGTGACAGATGACGTTACAGAGCCACTGTGATCGATAATTTTAACCCTGGAAGCTCACACTTTTGTGTGAGATACCCATCGCGACACTTAACTGCATGTAGCTTGCGCAGCTGCATTTCAATGGTAATGCTGTTTATGTAAATTCAGTCTCTAGTCTGCCAAGGATGGGTGTGTAGTTGCGGTCTCATTTGAGCAATATTTCCAATCACGAGAATTTATTGAATACAGGCTAGGGTATGTAGCACCCATGTGTGAGGTTTGCGATTAAGTGTGCGTTCAAGTTAATGACCTAACAACACAACATCCCACAAATTTAGTAAAGAAAACTAGGTGTTATTTCTGCAAAGGCAGAGATGGGAAAGCAAAGCGTGCATGCTCGGCTTGCTATAAAGCATAATGCATGGATCATAGAGCCACACTGTCTTATGAAAGTAGTTACTAAAATGAGTGAAACTGAAATACCTGGCTAAAAATGAATATGAGTTCTATAATCAAAAGGTGTTATATTTTAGTTAGAAAGACCATTTTGTTGTTAAACTAAATTAAAATATTTTGAATTATGTTTCCGGTTTTTTAGAAAATGTCTTTTAATTATTTTTAGGTATTTTTAATATTTTGTTCTTTTGTGTTACTACAATTAAGAGAGAGAAAATAAAATTATTGATTTAATTATTCGTATGTATTCAATAGTGATTAGAGAGTCTCTGGAAATCATAAAATATTTACTTTTTTTTATTTCTTCACAAAAAATCATTGGGTATCTGACACCCATGTGTGCGGTTTATGTAAAAAAAAATATGTGTGATCTTCCAGGGTTAAATGGGACTTTATAGCAAGTGATATCTCGTTTGAAAGGTATTCAAAATACCTATTCATGCATGCTAATTTTTTTGGGTTTAAGTTGATTTTGATTTTGTTGAATAAATTAAATAAATGTAATATTGTAGTTTTGCATTTAATTAATAAAAATTCGAAAGTCCACGTATGGTTTTTTTGTCAAAAATTTGACGTTTTTCAATTCTCTAGTAATTTCTACGTCAACGTCAACCTTTTTGGCAAGCTATTATAGGCGGAATTTTGAACATTTATTAATTAAATGCGAAACTACAATTTTATATTTATTTCATTTATTCATCAAAATTATCTTAAACTCAAACAAAATTAGTATGACTGAATAGGTATTTTCAATACCTTTCAAACGAGGTGTCACTTGCCATAAGGTCCCATTTAAAATTATGTCACAGTGGCGCTGTAAAGTCATCTGTCACTATTACGTCACCTGTCATGACTAGTTAAGGAGCTTACGTCCGTTTATTGCCTCCCTCTAAATTTCACTATTATTGGTAGAACCGTTCAAAAGATACGAGGGGGTACGCACTTTTGACTAGCACTGTATACATAACAAATGCTTACTTAGGTTTGCACATCAGAATTGAATAGGCCACGGTAACCTCTATTTGGCGCATAGACTAATTATTATAGAAGTGGAGGCTGAAGAAAAGCACGATTTAATTTAAATACTTTTATATATTATACATACACATCAATAGTTATTTTACATAAACATAATATGTTACAAGAAACGGTTTTATCACAAAAATATACAAATTTTTTATATACACAGGGTCTTACAGACTACTTTATCGACGCTATATAAACAACTAGAGATTTTCGAGTGGGACAAAAAGTGATCTATTCCAATTCTAATACATTTTGATATGGCGTAGAGAAAATTATCCCCTAAATATTCATCTCCTAGTTATTTTCTATAATAACTTCAAATTTTTTAATAGCAATATGTACATTTTTTTTATAATTTTGGATGTGGTCTTTCATTGTCCATTCAGCAGATTTTTCAAAAATAAGATGGGTTCATAAGTAGTCAAGAAAATAGAAGAGTATATTTTATTTTTGTCAGATTAATCAAGAAAACCTTAAATATTAAAAGAACAGTTAAAATAAATAAATAACAAGTACATGAAACAATCAAATCAAAATACCAATTAAATAATTAATATTATTTACATCAGATGTCCCAATCGTAGTCCACATGCTGCAACACACATTTCGAATCCTGTCAGAAGATTTTTGGTACCTACGTGTTGCTTGAAACATTGCAGGAGTAATTTGGTGACATGCCTGTTTTATATTTTCTTTTAATTTATCTATATTTTACGGTTTTGATTGATAAACAATATCTTTTTTGTATACATGCTATACAATGTGCAACTTCTCTCACTACTTACATACACTCAAAACGAACAATTTCTCAGGCAGTGAGAAAAGTCGCCCATTGCAGTGAGAAATATTTTTTCTCACGGGTTCTCCTACGGTTTACATACATATGGTCGTCGTTTCCATGGTAACATACACAATACAAACACAATAATTAATGTTGTCAAAAAAATTTGTTGAAGCAAATCTTACTCGGAATTACCTTTCAAAGCTGCTAAAAAATAACTGTTAATTATAATTTCAAATAAATAACCTTAGTATATAAATCTTAAGAATATTAAATACTTATGTGTATGTATTTTATTTCAATTTATGCATATAATATACCTAAAAGCACCTAAATTATTTAATTTTGAAATTTGAACTCTTGACAAAACCGCATTCATAGAAAGAGTACAGTGTACAACACATGAGAAAATGACATATTTCTCCCTCGCTTGATTTGTGGCCCTCGCCTCGTGCCTCGGCTCGTGCCAACAAACTTCTGCGCTCGTGGGAAATATGTCTTTTTTCTCACTTGTTGTACAATATACTATTCTCGCGAAATCTCCGCCATTTTTCCATACATTATGTTCGCCGTTTCCATGGTAACATGCACAATAGAAACACAATTATTATTGTTCTTAAACAAAATGTGTTAAAGCAAATCTTACCAGTGATTACCTTTCAAAACTGTTCAAATATAACTTTTAATTATAATTTTAAATAAATAAAGTACATAAATATTAAGAATATTAAATACCTACATATATTATGTGTATACACTGTGTCCGTAAAGTATGGAACAAATTCATTTTTAGCTAAACAAAGCATTTTAAGAAATAATCCTGAAACACGTCGATTTTTGATTTTAATTTACCGTATTTTAAAATAATATCCTAATATACAGGGTGAATTACTTTCGAGTAATGACGTCACCGTCATTTTTTTTAAATGGAACACCCCCATTGTGTCTCAATTTTCGGATTACTCTAGCTGAGCTGATTCCAAAAATGTATCACATGTTGATTCAAATTGGTACAGGGTGGACAAAAATACAATAGCTTTGTGTGTGTTCATAAAGTAACTCGTTAGTTAAATTAACAATATTTATCAAAAATACTTATTGTGGTTTTGATATTTTAATTAATTTTTGATTTTAATTAATTTTTGATATTGTTTAATTTAATATTTTAATTTATTATCAAAAATTAATTAAAATTTAATATTGTGAGCACACACAAAACTATTGTATTTTTGTCCACCCTGTACCAATTTGAATCAACATGTGATACATTTTTGGAATCAGCTCAGCTAGGGTAATCCGAAAATTGAGATAAAATGGGGGTATTCCATTAAAAAAAAATGACGGTGACGTCATTACTCGAAAGTAATTCACCCTGTATATTAGCATATTATTTTAAAATACGGTAAATTAAAATCAAAAATCGACGTGTTTCAGGATTATTTCCAAAAATGCTCTGTTTAGCTAAAAAAGAATTTGTTCCATACTTTACGGACACAGTGTATGTATTTTATTTCAATTTAGGCATATAATATACATGCAAGCACCTAAATTATTTAATTTTGAAGTTTGAACTCTTGACAAAAACGCATCCATAGAAAAAGTACAGTGTACAACACGTGATAAAATGACATATTTCTCCCTCGCTTGATTTGCGGCACTCACCCCGTGCCTCAGTTCATGCCAACAAACTTCTGCGCTCGTAAGAAATATGTCTTTTTTTTCACTTGTTGTACAATATATTATTTCCACCTACCTCTACCGAAAGTATGTTATATTTCCTGACCTGATTGTAGGGAGCAAAGTCGTACTTTTCCTCCCTAGATAGACAAAGTACTTTTACTCCATAGGGAGTAAAAGTAAAATGTTTTTGTTTCATGTTTCATTTCATGTCAATGTTTCATTAATAATTTGACTTTTATTTGACAGTTGACAGTTATACTGTACCTGACCCGAGTCGTAGCGGATGGCAGTAATCATTCAAGGGAGGAAAAGGCACTTTACTCCCATGTTATACATATGATTTTTCCACCTTCCTCAAATAACAAGTCATTTGTTCATTTTTAAATATTTATATAACTAACACCATTTATTAGTGAACTAAAACTAACAAGTAGGTACAGTATAACTGTTAATTGTCAAATATAAGTCAAATTATTAATGTAAACATCGTTAAATCAAAATAACAATTTACGGTTTTTTACCATTCTGTAAAATACAGGATGTTCTATAAATAAACGTTAAAATGAATAGATACTTACGTAATAGAAAATAAAATATTGTATATGGGATCAATAAGTTTTTTCATCAATGACATACCATGACGTCACTTTTACTTTTACTCCCTAAGTAGGAAAAGTACTTTGTCTCTCTAGGGAGGAAAAGCACGACTTTGCTCCGTACAATCAGTAGTGGGAGCACGCAAAATTGAATTCAATTTTAGTGATGTCACGTTGCCTAGCAACCGTCGATTCTCCCATTGTGTAATTCGATTTTTTGACGTCAGCAAAATAGAATTCTATTTGGCGTGCTCTCACCCCAGGTCATGAAATGTGTACTTTCGTGCTTTCGGTAGAGGTAGGTGGAAATAGCTATTATCGCTTCCCAAAAGAAAGAGTCCAGAGGTTACACATCAGTGAACGTGCCACATAACTGTACGTATCCATACAAGGGTGAACACCGCTCCGTGTAGCAGCTCTACATAGTGGATACGTCGGCGATCGCCGCTCGGCTCTCACCCTCTTAAATTCAACCGGTTTGCGGTTTATATGTAGTTAACCTTCCGTTACTCACGCCAATTTTTTGTGATCCAATACTCGCGCACGCTCCAGAACACCGGGTCCAAAAATATGAGTCAGTAAATAATTATTTAACTTTTTTTTGCAAAATTGTTTACAATTATATTATTTAATGAATACAGGATCATATAATTTTGTGTATATGCGTTTGTGTCAATATTAATATTACTTATTCCTAATTCCAAATCCCTACTACTAGGGAGCGGATTTTATGCTAAATGCATATTGCATGCATATTTCGCATATTCGAGCACTTTACTAAATTTTGCATATTTTTAAAGAAACATGCATATTTTGTGCATATTTAAAAACATTTAAGTCAAAAAAAAATTTAATTTTTTAATTCGACACAAAATATTTCCCCGCACAGGCTCTCGTATCTATTAATTCGAGAACTACCTGAAGAGAGACGGTTCATTCACTGCCTTTTCATTTTTTCTTAGAAAATACCCGATCTTTACACAAAGTACTTATACTGCTTATAGAACGCCGTTATAAAATGATTGTAGGATGTTAAAATGATGAAGGATGGTTTACCGGGAAATCCGAATTTTATTTACTTTTATTATATTTAGTGCAATTTGTATCCCAATTTAGTAGGTACCTATAATTCTGGTGTTTCTTTTAAATCCCCTATTGTTAAGAGAATTTACACATTTAACCATAGATTTACGATTTTCTAACGGAAATTGAAATATTCATGCTTTAGATCAGATCCCGTCTTTAAACGGCTTTAAAACTTTGGAGGACATATATGCGAAATTTTTAATGGAAATTTTGAAATTGATTTTGGTGCAGAATTTTCGTCTTTAACAAGTTATTTTAATGCGCCCCAATTACTTCTGTTGATATTGAAAGGAGTTTTTCAAGTTATAAAAATATTTTATCTGATCAAAGAAAATGTTTCCTCGTGAAAAATTTGGAAAAACACATTGTAGTGAATTATAATCGAAGATATATACTTATAGTGATATTGTTGTTTTATTTTAAATAGGTAACTATTGGTATCAGTTTTTGTAAAAAATGTGAATAAATTGCATTGTATAAAAAATAACGATTTTATTTGAAAGATAATAAATAAGATTGCCGCCCCCCTATAAAAGAACCCCCTAGAATATAATAGAACAGAAAATTTGTGGTTTCTCGAAATGTGCATTTTTTGAATTTTTGTGCATATCTTGCGCATATTTCGTAATTTTTTACTGCATATATATGCGCATATTTCATCAAAATTGATCGCATATAAATCCGTTCCCTACCTACTACAATCAAAGTTACTGAAAGTGTCTATAAGACCAGTCAGATACAAAGTGTGCGAGTCACGGATAGGGATGGCGGTTTTTGACAAAACACCGGTTTTCGGTTATACCGTTTTTTTTTGCTTACGGTTTAACCTGGCGGTTATAACCGCTCAAAAAAAAAACGGTTTTTGGAAAAACCGGTTTTCGGTTTTTTTAATAAAATAGGTTACAAAGTTACATTTACAATACACTTTATTTTGCGATACTCCATTCGACTCGATATCAATATGATCAAAATTAGTACTATCGAAAGAACATTGTATTACTTTTAACACGTTTGTATATTTGTACATAGAATAGGTACATTTTAACTCATTTAATACTTCCTGTATGAGTGTATCGTTTTGAAAACATAGCGAAATTCTTGGAGACTCGTATTCGTAATCAGTAATTCGATATTCATAGTGAGAGCATTATTTCTGGTAATCAGAAAAAGTCATTCACCCACTTTCAATATCAAGAGTTAAGTATGAAAAATAGATGATGTGTGCATCTAATTCAACCAGATCACTTCTTATGTAAATATTATGATTATAAATACCTTTTCAAGGAAATAGTATAATAAAACTTAATAATTGTTTCTGGCTGATGTGGGATTGCACTTTCAGTTTGCTTCTGTATTTTATAAAATAGAATAAAATTTGAATTATGGTTTTGTTTGGAATAATTACTTGAGAATAATGATTATTATTGGCATCCGAAATAATACATAACCTAATCCTAATCACCGTAAAAACCTAATAACCGGTGTTTACTTTAAAAAGAAAAAACCGGTTATAACCGGGACAAAAAAACAACCGGTAAAACCGGTTATTGCGAAGTAAAAAAACCGGTTTTAGGTTTAAACCGGTAGGTTTTCCCCATCCCTAGTCACGGAGGGTTAACTCAAAAGGATATTTTTGCCCCAGTTTAAATTGTAAAATATTTTAAACAAATCAAAATATTTGAAAATAATGTAACATGTCTTCTCAGATTTTGTAAACAGGAGGGAATTTTTTCATAAAAGTGGGAACCTTTAAGGTAAGTTGAGGTAAAAGTTTGCTTGACGGTTGGCAACACTGGGGAGCGCATGCCGTATCCATTTGAGCTGCTACACGGAGCGGGGTTCACCCTTGTTTAATGTCTGGAGAATTGTTTGCTACACAGTGGTTATCAAAACGGTTTTGTATGTGTTCGCTAACGATTCTGGCATGGTGTGGAAGGGCTCTGTCTGGTTACCATCACATTTATTGACGTTCGTTAAGAGGAGTATCTTGAAACACGCTGAAAGTCCTCCGTCTAAATATTTGAAATTCCGACACAGTAATACTTTCGCTACGCCCTGTATATCGATCTTCCGCATAGGCAGAGTATGGCGTTTTTCAATTCTCACGGGATTTGGATGTTTATTTCGGTTTTTGCGATTCTTTGAAATTTGGTGTACAAAGGTGCCCCAAATTGTTTATATCCTACAAAATTGTAAACGGAATATTTTTCAAAGAGGTTCCACGTTAAGTAGGGACTCAAGAGTATTAAAAGGTTTTTATGATATTTACAGTTTTGGTTTGTCGGTTATATGTTCGTCGGTATATCCAAATAGCTACAGGAAGAACCCCTGCTATGCTGTTAGGCTGTTGCAGTCTAGAAGATGAAAGATTTTTATGACTTTCTCAGACACAAATTTATTGAGGGTGTATTGCAACCGGAAGGCTCAACCTAAAATAAGCCGATGTCTTTAGTAATATTGGTTCTCAAAACTAACTGTAAAATTATGAGTCATCGCATTTCGTGTAAACTCGAGAGATTTTGTTATTGCGAAGTTTAAGTACTTGTAATTGGTTGAAGGTAGGACCATCATGGCGTTCGAGGGATGTCTTGAGAGTTTTTTCTGACCATTTGATTGGTAGGGAAATATCTGGTATGATTCCTATTGGTCTAAGTAGGAAGTCACTTTTTTTGGGAGAAGAAACCCAAGTTTGAGAAGGATCGAGTTAGCGGTCCTAGAAATCAGTTCCGTATAAGCTATCATCATGTTCAGTTTAGTTCCACAAGGGCCATAATCGAGTTAAGTTGAGTTTTGGTTCCCTTAGGGCCATCGTCATGGAGTAGAGTTCAATTGAGTGTAAAGGAATGTAGTTTTCCAGTTTCCCAGCCGGCTAGGTTAATTCCAGCCCGGCGATGGTGATGGTGTATCGTGAACCCCGGCGATTTTCCCGCTGTTTCTAAGCAAATCGTCGTTATCATTTTATACCAATTTTGGTATCCACTAATTTCATTTAAGCAGTCAGAATAAGAAGTAGGAGAGAAGAGTTCAATTTTCTCATTACTATGTTTAACAGTGCAGTTAAAACATGTAGTATGCTCACATACTTTATTTTGGTCAAAGTTAATGAACTTTCAATAATCACGTTCGAGTCTAACTAAATAATTTTATTCGAGTAAAAGTAAAATTTTGATCCAGTTTAACGAACTTTTAAACTATTTATCTTCAAGTGAAAGCTGAATTTTTCTATAATAATGTTTGTTTATAAACAATGTACTGTTTGCTGTTTGCTGTAATTAACGACAGTGAAGTAAGTGTTTCGCGAGTGCAATAGCGCCTTGGACTTTCGAATCAAGCTACGAGGAAGAAGCCAGGACACTAATTGTTAAGGTATAATTTTTATATTTGTAAAACTGTTCGTTTCATCTTTGATTAATTGGTAATCTGGTCTCTATTTGTAACAGAGAGATCAGAGATTAATTTTTTTGTTTTAATTAAATAATGTTTGATTTTCAACCTATAATTTATTATTTCTTTCCTTCTCTCTTGAATCGTAAGAACGATAAAACATTGACTGAGTATATAATTTTGAGTGTAAAGTAAAGGAGGTAAGTTACATTATAACATTTTGTATATTATGTATATCATTTTATTTGACTATGTTTCTTTGTTTTATTTTAATTTATCTTTCTTTGTTTTATTTCTATTTTTTTTGTATAAAGTTTGGTTTCCCTTAGGTAACCAATGGCGCCCAATATTCTATTTTTTGTATTTTTCTTTATTTTTTATTTCACATCCTTATTTCGATTTTTCTATCTTTCTAATTTTTCTAAGCTAATAAGAATATATCATAACATCTATTAAAGAATCCACTCCCTAAAATCTCTGAGACAGTAGCAACCGAGGTACTTAATAAATTATCTAGCACGAATTTTGTCCAATTCTTAATTAGTCATGTTTCATAAAACAACAGGGGCTATCTTTTGTCTTACATTAAAATGGCCCAATATGAGTTCCATTCTTTGTCGTGTTTCATCAAATGGCTTCCATGCGTGGGGCTGTTTCATAAAATTAATTGTGCTTCAATCTTCTAGCAAATCGGAAAGTATGTTTTCTAAAAAATCTAAATATCGAACACCTGTTAGAGTGCCGTTTAAAAAGTAAGGACCTATAGCACGGCCATTAAATATACCGCACCACATATTTATACTACAAATATTAGCCCAATAAATGACCGTTTTGGAGTGTAATTTTCAGGGGCAACTCCGAATTGCATGAAAATTTGGATTTACGTTTTGCTTACCCTCCACTTCAAAGTTGAATTTGTGCCGTTGGTTGCTTTTACTTGAGGGGTGACATTTACCGCTTCTCGAGGGATGAAAAACGCGTGTTTAAATAAGGCCGGAAATGGATAAATTTACTTATTTTAAGCACCTTTTGTTACATAAAGTTTTTTACGTAAGTCAATACTTTTCGAGTTATTCGCGATTTAAAATGTTGATTTTTCGACAAAAAACAACTACGTTTTCAGACCGTTCTTCCCAAATAACTCAAAAAGTAAATATTTTATCGAAAAAAATATTTTTAGCAAAACTGTAGTCTATAAAAAAAAAACGAAATAAATGGTGTACCAGTAAAGTCTACAAATTGAGTAGAAACAAAGTTGTAGCTCATGAAAAATACGTTCTTATTCGTCTAATTCCAAATCGAATAATTCAACGCGAAATCACAGAAGAAAGAAGTGTTTTTCGGGAAAACCTTATTAACATTTTTAAAGTATCGAAAAAAAGTTTATTATTTGATTTTTACAAAAGTTTACAGCATCAAAAATAAACGAGTTACACTGAAAAAAAGTTGGCCCCTTTTTTTTTGGTAAAGAAAATCGTGAAAACCTCCCTCTATTTAGCACCCTAAATGAAATTAATCGTTTGGTTTTACCATCTATTGTAACTGTATACGTATTGTTTATATGATCTGTAAGTTTGATTGGTTTGAAGTGCTTATTTTTGAAAACATTTGGTTTTATATTAAAAAAAATTTTCTAAAAATTTTTGAAAAATTTAATTTTTTCAAAATAACTTAAAAAATATTAGTGACAAGAAAAATCTTAAAGAGTAAAAAAATATAGGTTTTCCTATTATAAATATGCTAGTTTCATTTTGTTTCTCCGTAACACAAAAATTGATTAAGATATGGCTGTTCAAAATTTGCATACACTCCTGATTAGTGACCCATTCAAGCTATCTCAATTATAACCCTTTCAAAAATAAACACTTTAAACCGGCGAGACTGACAGATCATATAAAAGAGAGATAGGTAAGTAAATTGTTTGTAAAGCGGTAGCGATTAATTTCATTTGGGGAGCTAAACACGGCGAGATTTTCATGAGTTTTTACAAAAAAAAGAGGGCCAACTTTATTTTGAGCGTAACTCTCTTATTTTAAACGCTAAAACTTTTGTTAACAATTAAAGCAAAGCTTTTTATACTTACTTACTTAATCAGTAGACCCATTTTTACCTTTCGGAGTTGGGCCATTTATAATACAATTCATTAAATTACAATATTTTACAATCTTCTGAATTGTCCTAGCTCTTAACGAACTTTCTACATTCCTTCTTATTGGATGCTATCTGTGTTGCTTCCTGCCAAGTCTTACCCTTACTCCACAGTATCTGCGAAATGTCACTGTTCCATTCTTTAATGGGTCTTCGTATTTTATTCTTACCTATTGGTTTGGCGTCCCACACTCTTTTCACTTGTCTATTATTGTCCATCCGGGTTAGATGTCCGAACCATGCCAATTTATTCTCCTTGATTGAGTCGAGTATCAGTTCGATTTTGAGTCTTTCTCTTATTTCTTCATTTCTGATTCTATCAGTTCTTTTTACTCCGATCGTTCTTCTGAGGTATTTCATCTCTGATGCCTGTATTCTGCTCTGATGTCTTTTGTTTAATATCCAATTTTCTGCTCCATATGTTACTGTAGGTCTATACATTGTTTTGCAGATTGTCATCTTGGTCTTTGTAGATATTTCTTTGTTATTAAGGAATCCTCTATTTAGTGTTTGGAATAGATTTCCTGTGTTTTCCATTCTGTTGTTAAGATCGTCCTCTGTGTCTCATTTGTTGTTGATTACTGTTCCTAAGTATTGGTATGAATTTGTCTGTATTATTTGATGTTGGTCTATCATTACTTCTATTTGATCTTCCGTCCCTTGTTTCCTTGATATTTTCATTATCTGAGTCTTCTCCTTGTTTACGTTTAAGTTGTATTTGCTTGCTTCTAGGTTCCATTTTTCTAAGTTGTATTTCAGTTTTTCTGCTGTTTCCGCAATTAATACTATGTCGTCTGCAAATATACACATCTCAGCGTTTATCATTTGCATTCTATTCCAACCGATGCAGTATTTCTTGAAAGTTTTCTTACATTCTTTCACTATCTCATCTATTACATTTATGAATAGCACTGGGCTGAGACTTCCCCCTTCTCTAACTCCTTGAGTTATTTCAAATGGTTCTGACTGTATATTTAACATTCTTGTATAACATTCATACTGTATTTGTTGTTTTCATGTATATACTCTTTGTTGCTTCTATCAGTTCTTCACTTACTTCCTTCTTCTTTAGGCTTTCCCATATATTTTTCTTTTGACTGAGTCGAAGGCTTTTTCCATGTCTATAAAGCTCAGATATATTTCTCTATTTTTCTTTATTGCTTTTTCTATTACTTGTTGCATGGTGAATATATGGTCTTGTGCGTTGTGTCCTTTCCTGAATCCACTGTGTACTTCCTTTAATTTATGTCTATTTCTTTTCTGATTTTCCTTTCTATTATGGTTTCATATACTTTTGCTGCTACACATAGTAGTGATTTACCTCTATAGTTCTTACAGTCTCTTGTGTTTCCTTTCTTGTATATAGGTATAATTACTGCATTTGTCCATTCTCTGGGTATTACTTTTCTCTTCCATATTAGGTTATATATGTATAACAATTTTTCTTTTGCTTTTACTCCTATATATTTCATCATTTCTGGTGCTACTTCATCGCTTCCTGGTGCTTTTCCAATCTTTATCTTTCTTATTGCTTCTTCTAGTTCTTCTTTTTCTATAGCTTCTGGATGCGTTTCTCATGGATACTCTCTTGATGTGGCTTTCCTTCTCCATTGTATTTGCTTGATTTCCATTCAGTATCAGCTGGAAATGTTCCCTCCATCTTTCCATTACTGTTTTATCGTCATTTATTATTGTTCCTTCCTTGTTCATTATTTGTTTCAGTTTCGTTTATTTGTTGCTTCTTAGGTTTTTCAGTGTTCTATAAAATAATTTTAGGTTTTCTGTGCTGTTTTCTTCCATTTTTTCTCCGAATTTTTCCCAAATTTTCTTTTTCTCTTTCTTAACTATCTCTTTAACTTTTGTCCTTTGTCTATTATAATTTTCATATTTTTGTTAAGCTTTTTATAAACACTTTAAAAAAGTTTAAAGGCCGGTTGTTCGAACGCTAATCAACAATGATCATGATTACTATCAAATATTTAATTACTGTCACAACTGTCAATGTCAACTTTGGTTGGGTTGCTGAAAACATAATTGATTATAATTATAAGATTAGTTAATCAATTAACATAACAACTATTAACATAATTGATTAACTAGTTTCATAATTGTAATCAATAATTATGTTTTCAGCATCCCAATCAAAGTTGAGATTGACAGTTGTGACAGTAATTAAATATTTGATAATGATCGTTTCTGATTAGCGTTCAAACAACCGGCCCTTAATGGGTTTTTCCCGAAAAGTGCTTAATTTTTCGGTGATTTCACCTTGAAATATTGGATTTTAAATTAGACGAATAATAACGTATATTTAATGAGCTACAACTTTGTTTTTATTTGATTGATATACTTTACTGATACACCATTTTTTTGGGTTTTTCATAAGCTACACTTTTTCTAAGGATATGTTTTTCGATATAATATTTACTTTTTGAGTTATTTGCGAAAAACCGTCTGAAAACGTAGTTTTTTGTCGAAAAATCAACATTTTCAATGGCAAATAACTCGAAAAGTATTGACTTACGTAAAAAACTCTATAGAACAAAAGTTGCTTAAAATCAGTCAATTTATCCATTTCCAGTCTTATCTTGAACGTGTGTTTTTTCACCCATGATAAGGGGTGACTGTCACCCCCCCAGTAAAATCAACCAATTGCACAATTTCAACTTTAAAGTGGAGGGTAAGTAGAATCTAAATCCAAATTTTCATACAATTCGGAGTTGCCCCTGAAAATTACACGGTATCGCCGAATTTCCCGTTCATTTACTGGGCTATATTTTGAAATCATGTTTCCATCATGCAATGTTGGTTCACGAGAGACCAATAATTTGAATTATGACGGTTGACTACATCATTATTATGAATTCTAGTCTTATCGTTCCAAAATATTTTTGATAAATAAAAATCATCATTAATTCTAACGTTATTCTTGTTTTAAAATCAAGATGTCTTTGTTAATCACCAGGTTGTAATCCTTGAACTAAGGGCACTTTAAAAGGATGGTAATTAACATCATTTAGAATTCTATGAACTACTTCTTGAGATATCACTTTCATTGGCGAGGGTTCTGATAGGTACCTTGGTATTAAAATTTACATTATGCTATTACATAAATTAAGATTTTGGTCCCATCTACTGTGGATTCAATTGTACCTCGTTTATTCTTTGGAACACGTCCCTGTCTAATTGAGCGTTCCAAATTCTTAAATGTTGCTTCACTTAAAATGCCTGAATTTGGAAACCTTTCTTGATATAATTGTCGAGAAACCCTCTTATTTTTCAGGAATTCTCCATAAATCAGTATCATAGCAACGTATTTTTTAGGTGAAAATAAATAAGGTACATTGAAATGTTATACACAATTTCAACACATATAATTATTACTGCCCTAATACTTTTATTCCAAACGTCAAGAATGCTAATTATTTTTGATTTGACAGGTCAAATTATGGCAACCTGCATTAATCGCAAATTTTTTTCAATTATTGTGACTTTTGTTATAAGAGGTATTTTTTTGAATTTTTACACACTCATTTGGAGGATAATAATGTATACGAAGCTCAAATTTTGAAAAATAAAAGATAGTGGTTAAAAAAAATTAAAAATAACAAAAATTTAACAAAAAAATGTTTGTAGAAGCAAGTATCATAGTATAATGGTTAAACATTTTTCTATCTGAAGTTTTTTCTTCAATCGAAACATTTTTCTGAAAATGTGAAAAACTGAAAAATGACAAATTGAGCACGATTTACCTACGTACCAGAAATATTTTGGCACGGTTGGAAACCTGTGTTGCAGCATGTAAACAACAATAATTCGAACATCTAATGTAAATAATATTAATTAGTTAATTGTTATATTTTTAAAGTTTTTCATGTCATTTTTATTACAAAAACGTAGTTAGAATTTAAAGGAACAATAGGATAAATTTTATCTTATTGTTCATTTAAACTTCAAGTCTTTCTTGATTAAATTAACAAAAATAAAAATTAAACTGATATTGTTCGCCCACTATAACTTTTCCCATGCGTCACGATTTATTTTTAAACAAATTAAGTCAAAACATAAATTGAAACGAACGTCGATGTATATATACATTTTCTATATTGTATACTATATACTACAAACATCGGCGTACGTTTCACTTTATGTTTTGACTTAATTTATTTGAACATTAATCGGGACGCATGGGAAAAGTTATAGCGGACGAACAATATTTTCTTGATTACTTACCAACCAATTATATTTTTAAAATTGTGTTGAATAGACGATGGAAGACTATATCCAAAATTATAAAATAAAATGTGTAGCCCCTACACTGTAGGGTGCTAATAAAAATATTTAAAGTTATAGGTTATAGTTGTATCTATGGGATGAACATTTAGAGGATTATTTTTCTACGCAATACTAAACTAGAAGTTATAGATCAGTTTCTGTACCATTTGAAAATCTCTTTTCTCTCATTTTAGAGATAATATTATATATCACTAAACTAGGAGCTGAGGAACCCAAAAAATACAAAAATAACAGTATACGTTACAAATTAAAAAAATATAATTTTAGCTTATTCTTATGGTATGTCATATGTCATATGGGTCATATGTCATATGTCATATGGGTCATGTGTTCAATAACGAACCACTCAAAATATAAAATTGTTTATATCAGCCCCCTTTTAACCTTTAAGCACGAAATTGTACGAGTGTAATAAACACATATTGGTAATAATATTACACATAATTTAGTTATGAATAAAGATTAATTTTTTTGAGTTAATATTGTTTTTTTCCTTTAGGTGTCGTTGGTTCATTGTGTCCCACGGGTTGTACACAATGAACAAGTGCTGCGTATGCAGTGAACCAAACTAGTAGTCTAAGAGCTAGTGAACCCTCCGACTAACGGTCGTCCTGTAAGGCTAAAAATTTTTCTAGTGATAACTCATAGCACACCAAGGCTAAAAAAACCATGACCTGGCGGGCCTCAGCGGTGCACGTGTATCTACCAGGTGAATCGAAATGTGCAAATTTAGGGGGTAAAATAAACTTTCTCCTGTAAGGTTTAAATTTAAGTATGTGTTTTTTTGGATTTTTCCTAAAATTATTCTTTTTAAATCGAACAAATGTTTATATTAGTAAATAGAAAATTCAATAACCTTTCAAATGAGCTATCACGCAGCCCCTGCTCTCATTTAAAAAAATCGTCGATTACGTCATCACGCTCAGATGGATGACGTCACTAGTATTATATATATGCCAAAAAGTCCTAATTTAAAAATAAAAATCGACCTGTCTGAGGATTTCTCTTGAAATTTGCCCATTCTCGAGATAATGAATTTATGCAAACTCAAACGTCCTCACTTATACTACAGTGTCGCACCTGCGTGATTAGCAATTAAAAAAAAAACAAAGGGGTTTTCGATATTTTATTGCAAAAAACTCTTCAGGATTTCATCAATAAATGTTTAAAGAATATCTACGTATCTCGGCAACATAAAAATTTTTAGATAAATGTCCGATTTAGGGTTAAAAATGGCCGATTTCGCAATTTTCAAAATTTTCAATCGCTTATATAACAAAAACTATTAAATTAAGAGAAAAATCACTAAAGACGTTTTCTGTTTGTAATGATTCAAAAAATCTAAAAAAAAATTGTTCGATGCAAAAAGAATAATTTTAGGAAAAACCCCTAATCTTTCCCCTCGCCTGGCAAGGTCTTATGCTCTTCAGAATCGCCTGTCATTGTACACATTTCTTCTGAATGACTTACTAAAACACATACTTACATTTAAACCTTACAGGAGAAATTTTATTTTACCCCCTAAATTTGCACTTTTCGATTCACCTGGTAGATAAACGTGCACCACTGAGGCCTGCCAGGTCATGGTTTTTAACCTTGGTGTGCTATGAATTATCACTAGAAACATTTCTAGCCTTACAGGACGACCGTTAGTCGGAGGGTTCACTAGCTCTTAGACTATAGTTTATTTTAAATATACCTAATAAAAATTAGGTTTACAGAAACTACAGTAAGATTTCAAAGTTGTATTGTGTAAAAGCAAAATAATAGGTGGAAAGAAGAATAGCATTGAAGATAGGTATAATTCCTATCTGATATTTAATAAAGAAAAAGACACTGTAAACGCACAATAAGATTGTTGTTGTTTTGTGCTGCCACATAGTTTTGGTCTCGGCAAAATATATTTCAGATCTTTCTTGTTGACGGAAGCTATATCAGGAACATTGGGCATAACAAACTGTTCACTATATTTATCCTTAAGTCTTAAAAATGATATGCAAAATTCCCCGTTTTGTTCTATCTGTAATATTTTCCCTACAAAATATACTATTGACCTCGGTGGATGAAATTCTACCAGGACATAATCTTCTACGTTGGGGTTAAAATCTTGGGTACTAAACAAATTTGGATTTCAAACTGGAAGATCTTGTTCATACTCTTCACTATCACTGTCACTCTCAAGGGAAATATCTATTTCATCCTCCTCTGAATCTGTATTATCTTCATTGACAAATTGCACTCTCTTCTTAGCTTGCATATTTTCATTTATTAGCTTCTTTCTTTTAACTTTCAACCTTTCTTCTTCAATGTTTTTTTTCCGGTGTATCTGTGGCAAAAATACTTTTTTACTTTTTCTGTTCTTTCAATTATTTTGACGAGGTTGGGCTTTCAATGCAGGCATAAATTGTTGTGGTGGAGTAAAAGATGGTCCTGCTTGACTTTCTGTATGTTCGGGGTTTTCTGATTGCATGTTATTAGTTGCAGAACTGTCATTTTCATTTGGCACAGTGATTTCATCATTATGTTCACCTCCTTGAAGGTCTCTTATATTATTAGAACTTTCATCATTTGGGCATGGTCTGTTTGTTACCTCACTTGGCAAAAAATCGTCATCTGTAAAGATATCCCGATCAAAGGAATATACACCGCATTTTTTAAAGACATTGGCTATATTTCTAAGAGTTATGGAACGACTATGTGCTATTCCAATACTAGTCCAGTCGGGTTAGACGAATAACAGGCCTAACCTTGCATTAGGAGCTGCCCCAAATTTTATTTTTCTAATATTTAGGGAGGTTCAATATTAGTCCAAATTTAAAATCTCGACTGAATTTCACCGTTGCGTTAGCCGCCATCTTGATTTTAAACGAGAACTGTTTTTGCTCAATATCTCCGCCATTTTCAATTTTTTGACAAAAAGTGTGGAAACTAAAATTGTTGGAAATGCGATTTTCTATAATTTCATTTATTATAATTTTTTTCGTGCGGTCGATATTTTCCGAGTTATGAGGGGAAAATAGTGACAGTTGGAGCATAATTATTGTATTATTGAATTATCTCGTTTATTGTTAGTTTTACAACAAATATGTACCCATACAAAAATGAAGAGAATTAAATTCTACATAATTTTAATTTCTTTCATTTTTTTGCTAAAATTAATATTTAAGGTAGTACGTATGCGTTAATGGCGCGAGCGTAAGACCGGATTGATTTTATAGCAAATGTTTTTGTTCAATATCTACGCCATTTTCAACTAAAATTGTTGAAAATATAATTTCCTACAATTTATTTTTAACAGTTTTTTTCATGCGATTGATATTTTCCGAGTTACATGGGAAAATAGTAAAAAGTGGTGGGGGGAGCATAATTATTGAATTGAATTTTGTTTGCGAGCTGCCCCAAATTTTATAATTCTATCCTTTAGGAGAGATCAATAGTAGTGTAAATTTAAAATCTCGACTGAATTCCGCGGTTGCATTAGCCGCCATATTGATTTTAAATGAGAACAGTTGTTGCTTAATATCTCCGCCATTTTCAACTTTTCGACATAAACAGTGGGAAAGAAAATTGTTGGAAATGCAATTTCCTACAATTTCTTTGGCACAATTTTTTTATACGATCAATATTCTCCGAGTTAAGAGGGACAATAATGGAAGCGGAGGGGAAGCATAATTATTGAATTGTCTCATTTATTATTAACTTTACGACATAATTGTACATAAACAAAAATAAAGAGAATTATATTTTATACAATTTTTAAAACTTCCAATGAAACATCAACCAAACTAAGTATATAAAAGACATAAAAAGACATTATATGCATTAAGTTCACTTAATTTTATTAACTAGCAGGTTTTATTGGTTGAATTTGTCTGTCGATATTTTAAGTTTTATGTCAGCTAAAAATTTTAATATTTAATATCGTGATGTTTCAACATTTTTTTTTTTAATTTTGGACCCTGTTGGGGGGGAATTTTCCCATTTCCCCTCCTTGTAAACCCGCCACTGGTTTTCTCGAAAAATTGTAGTAAATCGTAATTGCAACAATTTCAGTTCTTACACTTTTTGTCGAAAAGTTGAAAATGGCGGAGATATTGAACAAAAACAATTGCTACAAAATCAATCAAGTCTTACGCTCGCACATTTACCACATACGTACTACCTTAAATATTGATTTTATCAAAAAAATGAACGGCATCAAAATTGTACAAAATTTAATTCTCTTAATTTTTGTATAGATATATATTTGTTGTAAAACTAATAATAAACGAGACAATTTAATAATTCAATAATTATGCTACAACTGTCACTATTTTCCCCTCATAACTCGGAAAATATCGACCGCACGAAAAAAATTATTATAAATTAAATTATAGAAAATCGCATTTTCAACAATTTCAGTTTCTTCACTTTTTGTCAAAAAATTGAAAATGGCGGAGATATTGAGCAAAAACGGTTCTCGTTTTAAATCAAGATGGCGGCTAACGCAACGGTGGAATTCAGTCGAGATTTTAAATTTATACTAATATTAATCCTCCCTAAAGATTAGAAAAAATAAAATTTGGGGCAGCTCCAAATGCAAGGTCAAATGCTATCCCGACTGGGCTATACATATACATTCAGCTAAGTCATAAACAGATATCAGCCTACCAGGATTTCTTAGAAGCCACGACTCTATGACAATGTTATAATACGTCTTGAATGGCGCATATAAACCAACGTCAAGTGGCTGTTATTTAGACGATGTGTGGGGATGCAAAGTTACAATATTAACCCCTGCAGCTTTTGCCAAATCTAAGGCTGCGATGGACAAGTGAGATTCATGATTATCGAATATTAAAATTGATGGATTATCAGGAGGGCTTCTACTATGTTTAATGAAATGTTTCATTACCTCTACAAACAACTCCGAATTCATCCATCCTGTCGGCGTAGCAAGGCCTAAAGAACCAGTGAAGGCTTCTTTTAACATGAAATCCTTATAATTTTTCCGCGGAAAAATTATTGCTGGAGTTAAAGCATAACCTCTGGCATATATAAAACAGCACGTTATTACTAGTGTCCCTTTCTCACCGCTGGTGACTTTACCCAAACACTTTTTCCCTTTTGGTGCCACTATTTTCTGAGTTTTTTGCACCGTTGTGGTTGCAGTTTCATCCAAGTTGTAAATTCTTGTACCATCAGAAAATGCGGCATTCCGATACATTACAGCATATAAGTTGTCAAAAAAGCGATTAACATTATCTCTGTTAAATGATGTCGCACGTGCCAGGCTGCACGGCTCTGGTTTTCTCAGAGACAGTCGGTATACCTGTTCTTAAAACTTCGGAGCCATTCCCTGCCAGCCATTTCTGCATTCTTCCATGAATCAGGAATTTTGATATTATTCCTTTGAGCCATTTGATATGCAACCTTTCTACATTCAACAGATGTCAATCCATATAACATAAGTGCACAAGTTTTCAAGTAGGTCTTAAGAGCGTCTTCTTGTTCACTTGTGAAAATCATGTTCGTCTCGTAGTTAAGAACAAATCTTATGTTTTCGTTTGGAGCACACTTTATTTTTTCACATCGCCTTAGTGTAGGATATGCTAAATTACTTTCTACTGCTGCTTTTCGAATACTCATACGCCTGGTTACTAAGTCCAATGCTGCCCTCATTTGATCAACACTATGTGCGCTTTTCTTCCTTTCTATTTTATTAACGCGACCAATCCTGAAAATAAAAATAAATCTAAAACATTGGAAGGGTACACAGTGAACCATGGTTCATTGTGTCCCAACATAGTTTGGTTCATTGTGTGCGTACCGCAACTTGTAACAATCAAAAACCAATAATTCATTATCTACAACAATGTATTTTAGAGTTACATACCCAAACACTAACTAATCTATCAATGTACCGTACTACAGAGAATAAATTAAAATAATTCACGCATGTAAGAAATAAAAGCGAAAATGCTTACCTTGAAAATTTTACTCGATGCGTTCAAATTCTTAAATCGGTTATAACACGTGCACGTTTCGTGGAGGAAAAACAACTAGTCCATTCTTTCACGTTTTTTGCTCTAAATTTTAAAGAGCCGCTTGGATTGACATGAAATTTGGCATACCCATAACTTACATTTCAAAGAAAAAAAGTGATATTGTGCTTAAGTAAGTGATTAAAAGTGATGTGTGCTTTTCCTCTGGAGGTGACTTTCACCCCCTCTTGGGGGTGAAAAAATATATATCCAAAATAAGTCCGGAAATGGAAAAACTGACTTTTTTCAAGTAACTTTTGTTCTATAGAGCTTTTTCGCCAAGTCAACACTTTTCGAGTTATTTGCGAGTGAATATGTTCATTTTTCAACAAAATAACTACATTTTTAGACGGCTTTTCGCAAATAACTCAAAAAGTAAGTATGTTATCGAAAAAAAAAACAGCAAAAATATAGCATGTTAAAAAGTAAAAAATATAGTGTACGCGTTAGGTCTCTGGACCCAATTTCCACCAAATTTCAAATAGAATATTTCGAAGTGAAATATCGAAAAAATTAAGCAATTTTTGGGGAAATCTCATTATAACTTTTTTAAAGTGTTTAAAAAAGCTTTATTTCTGTTGTCATAAAAATTTTCTAGCATTAAATTTAAGCAAGTTACGCTCAAAATAAAGTTGGTCCCTTTTGTTTTGGCAAAAAAAAATCGGGAAGACCACCCCCTAATTATCAACTTAAATGAAATTAATCGTTACCGCTCCACAAATTATTTTACTTATGTTGTGTTTATATGATCTGTAAATTTCATCGATCCAACGTGCTTATTTTTAAAAAAATTTTGGTTTTAAAATAAAATTTTCAATAATTTTAATTTTGAAAAATTGTTAGAGATACCAAAAATCTCGAAAAGCAAAAAAAGTCAGCATTGCTTTTCTGAATATCATGTATTTTTTTGTTTTTCTGTTAGAAAAAAATTGATTAAGATTTGGTGTTTCTAAATTTGCACACATTCGTGATCAGTGACTCGTTCAACCCATTTTAACTACAGCCCTTTCAAAAATAAGGAATTTGAACTGATGAAACTTACAGATCCTATAAACAACACATACACGAGTCAAGAAACTTGTGAAGTCGTAACGATTAAGTTCATTTGAGATACTAATTAGGGGGTGATTTTCCCGATTTTGTACCAAAAAAAAAGGGACTAACTTTATATTGAGCGTAACTTGTTTACTTTTGATGCTAGAATTTTTTTTTATAAAACAAAAATGAAGCTTTTTTTAAACACTTTAATTAAATTGTAACGAGTTTTCCCCGAAATGTGTTTTATTTTTGGTTACTTCACATTAAATATTCCATTTGGAATTTGACGAATATGAACCAATTTGTAATTAGCTATAACTCTGCTTCTACTAGGTACAGAGACGTGATATTTACATCATTTTTTAAAAATTTTTACAGGCTATATTTTGAGACAAAATACTTATTATTTGAGTTATTTGCGAAAAACCGTCCAAAAGCGTGGTTATTTTGTTGAAAAAATGAACATATTCATTATGTGCATATATATATATTATCAAATGTGTATTGACTTAGTGAAAAAAATCTATAGAACAAAAGTTACTTAAAATTAGTCAGTTTATCCATTTCCGGATTTATTTTGGACGAACATTTTTTCGCCCCAAGAGGGGGTGAAAACCACCCCCGGGGCAAAAGCACATAACGGCACAATATAACTTTTTTCTTTGACTTGTTAGCTATGTGTATGCCAAATTTCATGTCAATCCAAGCGGTTCTTTAAAATTTAGAAGTTTTGCAATATTTTACCGTTAAAGAACGTACTAAACAACTGGGATTTAGTTTTAGGTTATCTAGTATCTAGTACATTCGTACAGTGGTGCCGGCGTTTTTCTAAAATGCGTATTGCTAACGAAAGATTGATTGGTTCATTGTTGAACACATTGTATATTACTTGTATCTATGAGTTCAACTTGTTCTCTAGATAACAACTTTTTAGAATTTTTGTAATTAGAATATATTTTTACAACCTTAAATAATACTAAAATAATTAATAATATAATTAATACAGAGTGCGTAGCAAGCTGAGCTGAGCTTTCATTTGCTTTCAGGTTTTCTAGATATTTATAGACCAAACTGTTTTTAAAATCTTGGTTGAAGTACTTTAACATGTCAGTACCATTAAAATTTAAAGTATTAATATTTTTCAATTCTTCAAGGTACTTATTAAATTTGCTGTTTTTAAAACCTTTGCTCTCGGATTCCTCAACATCATTTTCAAATTTGACCTCATGATTTGCTTTTGGTAATGTTTCTTCTTTGCAAGCAATGCCGTTAATATTTGATCCCATCTTTGACGTACCTATAAATACGCTATAATCATGAACTACTTCTACCAAATTTTCACAAATAAAATCATTATTATCTATGTTCATGATGACCGATGGTCCAATATCATTCAACAGTTGTTTGCTACTAATGTTTGTAATTTTATTGTTATTAATATATAAAGCTCTTAGTGCTGACAACGAGTGCAAGTATCTTTTAATGGTAGTAAGCTTGTTATACGACAAATCTAAAATTTGCAATCCTCTTACATGATCCAGTGCTCCATAGTTCAAGTAACTTATCTTATTATGGGACATGTTTAAGTATACCAAGTTTGTTAAATTGACAAATAGGTTAACAGGAATAAAGGACAGATTATTTCCCGCCATATCTAACATTTCTAATTTTAACAATTTTGAAACATTCATGACGCTTTCTTCATTTAGCAAATTATAACTGATAGTTAAATTTAGTGGTGACGTGTTTAAATAGCAAGTATCAGCAAGTAACTGGCTTATTTCATTATAACTAACATCAAGATTTTGCAATCCGGGAAAGCAAATATTAACAAATGTTAACTTATTATTTGAAATGTCCAAAGTGTTAATTCTACAATTAAATCTATTTAAGTTAAAAAGAGAAATTTCATTTCTACTCAAATTTAACATTCTTACGTAAGAATTTTGTCCCACCAATACATTTTCAAAAGATTTTAAAGCATTTCTTGCAAGATTTAGTGAAGATATGTTTACGCCTGTTAAAAAATTTGGATCAATGCTGCTGATTTTATTTTCAGACAGATCAAGGAATTTTAATTTGACTAAATGATTAAATATTCCGTTGGATATTTTTACGATTTGGTTGTTATGTAGGTCAAGTATTCTCAAAGCTTGAGGACCACTAAAGGCACCAGACCGTATGTTCTTTATACGGTTTCCTGACAGGTCTAAATCTTCCATGGAGGGATCTACATTTAAAAATGCTGCAGTTGATATTTCAGGTATATTTGAATCTGAAATTGTCACTCTTGTACAACGACCATCATACTCTATATCTTCTAAATGCTCTTCGATATGCTGGCAATACATATGTTGAACATATGTCCATTGATCGTCATAGTTGTAGTCGTTATAATTCTCCATATTACAAATTGAATTTCCCATTTTTAAATTGATTAAAATATATAGTACTCCATGAAAACTTGACCATCTGCAAACGATATATTCTGTTAATGATAACATCTTTACTGATTCGCTTAACAATATTATAGAGAAAAACAAGAGTATAAAAGTGCTAAAGACTCTAAATAGCAAAGGCCGACAACAAGTACATCATATAAAAGATAAAAATGAAATTATTATAAATGACAAAAACTAGATAGTCAGCATGGTTGAAGATTACTATATATAACTATACTCATCCAGTGTAGTAAAACCTGAAACCTACGGTATGGAATGAAGAATACAATGTAGGATCTGAAACACTACCAGAAATTACTAACGAGGGAATTACAACTGCCTTAAAACAGATGAAAAATGGAAAAACTCTTGGAGACGACGGAATAACAAAGGAAATGATTACAGTTGGAGGTCAAACAATTTTGGTGATAGTTAATATTGAACAAGTGTCTCTTTGGGGGTACTATTCCAACCTCTTGGCAAAATGAGCAGGTACCTTTACTATACAAGAAAGGAGACAAACACACACTCGACAATTACAGACCAATAAGCCTGTTGCTACATCCGTAAAAACTGCTTACCAAAATAATTACTAACAGACTATCAATAAATTCGGTAGTTACCAGCCTGTTGAACAAGCGGGATTCCGCAAAGGTTACAGTACCATAGAAACTTTACAGTCAATAAGGACACTTATCGAAACGTGTAACGAATATAGAATATAGAACCTCTTCATTTGGAATTTGTGAATTACAATAAGGCATTCGATTCCATAGAACTCTGGGCCGTATTAGAAGGAATTAATAACGCAAGGATTCATTCTAGATATAGAATACCCCTCAAATACATATATGACAATGCAACTATGCAAATAAATATATCAGGTTTAACAACGGCCTTAGAATGCATTGAGAAGAAACAATTAACGTGGTACGGACATGTTCAGAGAATGGGAGAGGAGAGACTACCAAAGAAAATTAGGAAATGGATACCTACAGAAAACAGAAAAAGAGGAAGGCCAAGAACGACGTAGATACAAGGAGTCAGACGATCAATAAGAATTAGGAGATGAAAACTGCAATGATAGAAGATATTGGCAACAAGGCATCGGAAAACGTAGGAGGACGTTTCGAACCCGAATTTATATATAAAAAGTTTTAACAACAAGCAAAATAAGAGCGGAGAGAGGAGTTAGACAGGGAGACACTATCTCTCTAAAATTATTTACTCTTGAATTAGAAGATATGTTCAAGAAGTTAAATTGGGAATAACGTGGAATTAAGAACGATGGCAGATTTTTAAATCATCTAAGGTGTGCCGGTGACATAGTACCCATAAGCAACAATACGGAAGAACTATTGTACATGCTAAATAATAATAATAATAATAGCTTTATTGCCCAACAGTTTCCCATTTACAGGACAATGATAAAAATATTACATAATTTATAACACCTATAGGCAAGATAAAGATTTAAGCAGTAGTGCCAAAAAAATAACATTAATAATACAAGTTAGACTAAAATTAATATAAATTCAAACAGAAAAAGAAAATAAATTAATAAAAAAAAATAAAATAAAAAATTAGTGCTTATTTCAGACACTCAATAGCTACTTTTATAAAGTTCCTTTGAGAACATGAAAAAATGTCACAATGCTTACCAATAACATTAAAATTTCTACACATTACATTAATAGGAGCCTTACATAGAATATTTGTACGAGCTCTTGTACACCTAAATAATACATTTGTTCTTAAATTTGACCTTGGAATATTAAAATTAATGTTTTCTAATATTGAAATACAATCAATTGCATTATTAACAAGATTGTACAAAAAAATTAACGATGCAACTTCTTCTTCTTAATTCTAAACTACACATACTAAAACGATCACACAAGTAATTATTATCTACACCTCTAGCCGGATAAAGACCATTTACTTTAAACATTAAAAATTTTAGAAATTTTCTCTGAACGCTTTCAATTGCAATGTTATGACAATCATAGAAAGGACTCCATACAATACTGGCATATTCAAGTTTAGAGCGGACATAAGTATAATATAGCAATGTTAATGACTTTATATTATTAAATGACTTACAATTGCGAATTAAAAACCCATAAGCCTTCAACGCTTCAGAAACTTTAACACACATATGTTCCACAAAAGTGAGTTTTGTGTCAAAAATTAACCCAAATCCTTAACCGTGTTCTGCCTTTCTAATATTCTATCGTGACAACTATAGTTAAATACAAATAAACTTGATTTCCTAGAAAAAGTGACTACTTTACATTTTTTTGTGTTGTAATTTAAAGTTGTAATTTGTTGCTGTTGCACCAATCTTCCAATATTTCCATATTCTGCTGAAGTTGGTTACAATCATCCAGCTCCCTAATAGTAGAAAATATTTTCAAATCGTCAGCAAAGCCCAATTTTTCACATGAAATATTTTCAAGAAGGTCATTAATAAATAGTAGAAAGAGCAATGGACTGAGATTGGAAACTTGAGGCACATCAGACGCAGCAAGATATTTTTCTGAGACATAACCATTATATGCTACAAACTGCATCCTTCCCTGAAGATACGATTTTAACAATAAAAGAGCACTGTCAGTAAAACCAAATGTTGAAAGCTTGCTAAGTAATACTTCATGATCAATTCTGTCAAAAGCCTTCGAAAAATCGGTATATATAACATCAACTTGGTCATTATCGTCAATAACTTCAGAAAGATATTGGGTAAAATAAACCAAGTTGGTTACAGTTGATCTTTTATTAACAAAACCATGCTGATGAGATGAAATATAAAGTTGAACAGAAGATAAGATCCTATTATAATATAATACGATTTCGAAAACCTTTGAAAAATTAGATAAAATAGAGACAGCTCTATAGTTTTCTATTTCTGACTTCACCCCAGCCTTAAATATCGGACACACCCTTGCTTCCTTCCATAGTTCTGGATACTTCATTTGTTGTATAGATAAGTTTATAATCTTGGTTAAAGGTATG
Source organism: Diabrotica virgifera virgifera (assembly GCF_917563875.1). NCBI lineage: Eukaryota > Metazoa > Arthropoda > Insecta > Coleoptera > Chrysomelidae > Diabrotica > Diabrotica virgifera. Next base: position 89,405,905 of record NC_065444.1, on the reverse strand, counting down.
ACAAACGCACCAGCGCAATCTTTAATAAGAAACGAGGGAATCTTGTCAGGGCCTGATGTCATCTTATCTTTTAACTTTCTGATAGCAGCATTTATTTCATCCTCTGTAACCGATTGAAAATTAATTGATGTCATATATGGGTTTATTGGATAATTGCAACCACCTTCATCATCAGAAGCTAAAGAATCTAAAGGAGCTTAAACAAAAATCTGAAAACTTAGATGGAAGTGAGATCGAAATTGTAGAAGAATATATACCTAGGTCACCAGATCAAACTAGGCAAACAAAATTAAACGGCAGAAATAACTAGTAACTAGAAGAATCCGAATGACTTGGGCAGCAGTAGGAAGACTCAGTGATATGTTGAAAAACAAAAAGATACCAATAAATCTATAGAAAAGGGTATTTAACAGTTGTATTCTACTAGTTATGACCTACGGAATGAAAACGATGACACTTACAGAGGTATCAGCCAATAGATTGAGAACGATACAGAGGGCGATCGAATGAGCTATATTACGTTGGCTAGACGACATCAAAGCAAAAATGGGAAGAAACTGGAACCAAATAGCACAAAACAGAGAAGAATGGAGAATTCATGGGGAGGCCTTTGTGCAGGAGTGGATACAAACAGGCCGAAGAAGAATAATAATTAATTTAATATAACAGTGAAGCAAAATTAAGAAATTGTATTCTTAAGACAACTGGAGGGCAGATCATGGATGGTAGAGGGTGCTAAGAATTTGCTTAGTCTAAACCGACTAAAACTTAGTCAAATTAAACAACAACGCATTATATAGCGACATATTACAACTGTCCTCGTTATCAAACCAATCCAGACTAGTAGAAGTGAAAATAAAAATACCAAAAATATAACATGGGATATCATAGGAATCAGCGAAGAAAGACGGAAGATGAAGAGCTATTGAAATTAGCGTCAGGAAATACAATTTTTCCTAAAAAAACTGGATCCCTAATCAACGAGGAATGAAAACGAAGAATAGTAGAAATAACTAGTCTCTTGGATAGAGTAGCTGGCTAACCGTATAACTATCAAGCAGATATAAATTATAAAAGTATATGCCCCATCGATTACCCACACTGACGAAGAAATAGGGGAACTCAACAGTAATATAACTGATACATTAAATAATAATATAAGTCACTTTAAGTATGTAACTGATGACTTTATTGCCAAAGTGGAAAATATAAACGGCTTGAGAAACTATGGAATCGGCGAGAGAAATGAAAGTGGATAAAGACTGGTTCAGCTTGCACACTACCAAAATAAGCCTATTAAAAATATATCCTTCAAAAATACTCGAACAGAAAATAGATTTTGGTCACCAAAATAGAACCACTAAGAACAAAATTAACTTTATTCTAACCGACAAGTTTGCTATAATAAACATGACTTTGTAATCTACAAATTTCAAACAGGCAGCGACCAGATTACTCAAATCAAAAATTGTTCTAGACCTAAAACTAGAAAGAATCTAGACCTAAAACTAGAAAAAACTTAATCAACAAAACCAACAACAACATAAATAATATAAATATCAACAATCCAAAAGACAACGCAGATCATAACCAAAGGACATCTGATAAAGGTACATGACTAAATCGAGAGCTCTCAATTGATATTGTTCTGAAGCTATTTATTTGTGGCACTTTTTTGTAGTTAACTATTTTAATTGGGAAATAAGCAACAATTAAACTTGAAAAAATAATTTTTCCGCAAATCGCCAGGAAATTTTGACATTCCTGTCAAAATTTCTTGAAGAAAAAGTCAGGACTTCCTTACTGTAAGGAAATGTCATTTCCTTACTGTAAGGAAATGATATTTCCGTACAGTTGTTAGTGTTCCACATAAATGATAGAAAATTATTAATAATCCATAAAACGTCTGTATGCATTTTCGTACTTTTCTCTTGATTTCTTTGGCAATAATTCTAATGAAGCAGTATTCACTGCCTCAACCAGCTCTGGAGGAGTCCCAGGAATGGAAATTTCATCATCACTTATCATTTTACTTTCGAGAACACCAGCAATTAAATTTATAAGCGTCAAGTTTGACAATTCAACCTCAATACGTTTCCATAGTAACCCAAGTAATTTTATTAGGAATTTCAAAGCACCATTTATTTGGGAATAAAATTATCGCGTTTTTTTTTAAATCAATCAATATCTGTCGAATTTTAAACGATTTGCGGAAAAATAGTATGTTTACCTCGTAGGAAAAGCCACATTCCTGGACTCTGTGTTGCTAAGTCTCGGCTTGCGCCTCGACTTAGCAATCTTCACAGTCGTCCAGGAATGTTAAGCTTTTCCTACCCGGTAAACAATGTACTATTATTAACGTTTTGACGTCCATTTCGGACACGTCCACTTATAACATATTAACAATCGCATTAGATGCTAAAAAATCAAGAGAGCAAGCTGGATTTAGAAGTGAATTGAGTACTCCGGATCATATCCAAACTCTTCTAGAGGTAATGAATAGAGCTAAAGAATATGACATACCGCTAATCTTAAACTTTGTAGTCTTAGAGAATGCTTTCAATTCTATATATCTCAAGGCAGTAACAGATGATTTGATCCACCATTTAGTCCGTTGGCTGACGGTAAAATATTGCAAAACCTACATATTTTAAAGAGCAGCTTAGATTGACATGAAAGGCATACACATAGATAACATTATGTCAAAGAAGAAATGTGATATTGTGCCAGTGTGTGCTTTTGCCCTGAGGGTGATTTTCATCCCTTCTCGGGAGTGAAAAAATATACGTTGAAAGTAAATCCGGAAATGGATAAACTTACTAATTCTAAGCAACTTTTTTTCTATAGCATTTTTTCATCAAGTTAATAATAATTTTCGAGTTATTTTCGAGCAAACACGTTCATTTTTCAACAAAAAAAATACACATTTTTAGACGGTATTTTGTCATAACTCAAAAAGGAATAGTCTAAGAGCTGGGAGCGGATTTTGTGCGTGATAAGTAATATGGAAAAACTATACGTGGATATGTTGAATTATTTGTGTACATGACTTTCACCAACGGCCGGAAACCAGAGTGGGGGCCGAGGGTAGTTATAAGGGGTCAAAGTCGCGGTTTTTATTATTTTTTTTATGAAGCTCATGATCGAGATAGTGCACCAAAATTTGGGATTAAGTAGGTCATGACGTACCTAAGTAAAATCTCTAGGGGCGCAACATTGCGTGGCCGACAAAGTGGTGGGGGTAGGGGTGAATATAAAAAATATAAGGGGCTTTTTGCGACGTTCGTGATTGAGATAGTGCACCAAAATTTGGGTAAAAGTAGACCATGACATAAGTAAGTAAAATCCCCAGAGCCGGAAAGTAGAGTGGGGAGGAAGGTAGTTATAAGGGGTCAAACTCCCGTTTTTTATTTTTTTTTTGTAATCCTCATGATCGAGATAGTGCACCAAAATTTGGGAATAAGTAGGTCAGGACGTAACTAAGTAAAATCTCCAGGAGTGGAACGCTTCGTGGCCGACAAAGGGGTGGGGCAGGCGTGAACATAAAAAAACGTAAGGGTTTTTTTGCGACGTTCGTGATTGACATAGTGCACCAAAATTTGGAAATAAGTAGACCATGACATAACTAAGTAATATCCCCAGAGGCGGAAACCAGTGTGGCGGACGAGGGTAGTTATAAGGGGTATTCTTCGCGGTTTTTATTATTTTTTTTGTGGCGCTCATGATGGAGATAGTGCACCAAAGTTTGGGAGTAAGTAGGTCATGACGTAACTAAGTAAAATCTCCAAGAGCGGAACGCTGCTTGGGGTACAAAGGGGTGGTAGGCAGGGGTGAGTATAAAAATATATGGGGGTTTTTTTGCCGTTCATGATCGAGATAGTGCACCAAAATTTGGTAATAAGTAGATCATGACATTACTGAGTAAAATCTCCAGAGGCGGAATGCTGCGTGGGGGACAAATATTGTGCCAGGTCACAAAAAAAAATAATACACACTGCGACTTTGACCCCTTAAAACTACCCTCATCCCCAACTCTGGTTTCCGGCTCGCATATTTACAAATGCTTCTATACTACGTGCCGAAATCGGTTAGCCTTTTAAATACACTATTCCACTACAAACCCTCATTGATTTCGGCACCTATTAAATTATAAGACTTCTATTAAATTTTGGTGTCTGAAGTTTTTATTGCAATTAATATTATTGTAAGTATTGTGTACTTCAATTTATTGTATTCACATAGAAATATCGAAACTGCAATAAACCTAGGATACTTAAGAATGTGACTTTTTGACTCTAACCCTAGAAATAAATAAAACAAAAATTAAAAAAAACGCCAATGAATAAAAAACAAATAAATATTTTTTATTTTTATTTATTTATAAGTACAGATGTAATTACTCGTATATAGTGCATCCATAAAGTAACGCATAAATTCATTATTAACTAAATAAACAACGTTATTAGAAATTACCAAAACAGGTTGATTTTTGATTTTGATTTTTGACGTCATCCCTCTGGACGTGATGACGTAATTGATGATTTTTTCAATAAGAATAGGGATCGTGTGATAGCTCATTTGGAAGGCAATTCAATTCTCTATTTATTAATTTAAACATTAACATAATTATGTATACAGGGTATTCAAAACAATTGTTTAGTTAAATTTATTGACACAAAAAGAAGACTTTGCGTAGTTTATTTAATTCAAAAGATTTATTGTTATAATATAATTAATACATTTTACTGCTGTCAGAAAACAGAAATGGAATGTTTATTTCAAATGTAAACATTATTTTTGCTTAAATTATGGACACCCTGTGTAAATAAATATGTTAATGTTTTATTATTGAATAGAGCATTAAATTGCCTTTCAAATGAGCTAGCACACGACCCCTATTCTCATTTAGATCTTTTAAAAAATCATCAATTATTTAATGACGTCCAGACGGATGACGTCACTAGTATGATATATATGCCAAATATCATAAATTAAAATAAAAAGTCGACCTGTTTCGGTAATTTCTAATAATGTTGTTTATTTAGTTACTAATGAAGTTATGCGATACTTTATGGACGCACTGTTGGACTCCCCCACCTCGTGCTTCCGGCTCTGAGGATTATACTTAGTAATGTCATGGTCTCCTTATTCCCAAATTTTGGTGCACTCTCTCAATCTAGGACATCGCAAAAAACCTCATATATTTTTTATATGCACACCTACCCCCACCCCTTTATCGGACACGCAGCGTTCCACCCCTGGAGATTATACTTAGTTACCTCATGACCTACTTATTCCCAAATTTTGGTACACTATCTCGATCATGAGCGTCACAAAAAAAATAATAAAAACCGCGATTTTGACCCCTTATAACTACCCTCGGCCCCCACTCTGGTTTCCGGCTGTTGATGAAAGTCATGTACACAACTAGTTCAACATATCCCTGTATAGTTTTTCCATATTACTTATCACGCATAAAATCCGCTTCTATCTCTCCGACTAGAAGTTAAGTATTTTATCTAAAAAACATTCTTAGCAAAAATATTGCCGATAAATCAATTTTAAAAACTGGTGTATGTATTAGATCACTAGACCCAGTAAAAGAAGAGTTGTAACTAATAAAAAATAGTTATAATAGAGATAACCTAAAAATGAAGCCCTGTTTGGCGAATACCAATTATAACTTTCCCATGGCGATACCCATTAGTGATACCATTTGGTATCACTAATAAATTTTAAGGTATTTGAAAATAAGAATTTTGTTAAATTTAAAATTAAAAAAAAGTTACGTTACTTTAATCGGTTTTGAACCGATCAAATTTACAGACATAAATAATACCTAAGTAAAGTAACTTGTGAAGCGGTAATGATTAATTTGATTAAGATTCTAATTAGGGGTTGAGTTTTTTTACCAAAAAATGAAACGAACTTTGAGAACTTTGTTTGAGCGTATCTTGCTTACTTTTGATGCTAGAAACTTTTTAAAAACAAAAAGATTTTTCTAAACACTGTAAACGTGTAAAGTTGTAATAAGTTTTCCCCAAAAAGTGCATCATTTTTTGGTTATTTCACCTTGAAATATTCGCTTTGGAATTTGACGAATATGAACCTATCTTTCATTAGCTACAACTTTGCTTTTACTGAGTATAGAGAGTTCATACGTACACCATTCTTTTGTTTTAGTAATAAGCTATATTTTTGCTAAGAATGTTTTCTTCGATAAAATAGTTACTTTTTAACTTAATTGCAAAAAACCCTCTATTAACGTGTTTTTTTCTGTAGAAAAATGAACATATTTACTCGAAAATAATTCGAAAAACATTTCCGTACTTGATTTAAACGTAGATTTTTCACCCCTTAAAAGGGGCGAAATTTACCCCCTAGAAGGGTAACCCCCAGGCACCCCCAGGGCAAAGAACACATCGGCACAATTCACAATATCACTTTTTTCTTTGACATGTTAGCTACGTGTATGCCAAATTTCATGTCAACCCAAGCGGTTGTTTAAAAGTTAGGGCAAAAACCGTGAATAAATGGACTAATTGATCAATCAAGGTGTTGAAACACCGTACATACTAGACAACTGTACTGTATGGGCCATTCCACGAACATACGCCTGTTTTGGATTACTTCGACAACGAATATTTTACTGTGCAACATAAAAAGTAGGAAAGTAAATGGAGCTAATAATTATTACAATAAACAACAATGCAATTTGCAATTTACTTTCGTTCTTCTTATTTTGCACAGTCAAATATTCGTTGTCGAAGTAATCCAAAACAGGCGTATGTTCGTGGAATAGGGTTATAACATATCTATATAAAGGAGCAGAAGCAAATTTATGGAAATACTCGAAATTTCTCAATATGCCCAAAGCTGCTTACCACAAACCTAGAACATACATACAGCAAAATGAACTAGCAAAATAAAGACTTATCTATTAATGGAGATGGAGAATATTTCAATCATCTAAGATTTGCAGAGAACATCCTTCTGATCACTAATGATCTTGCAGAACTACAAGAACGTATAAGTGACGTGAATGCAGTTAGAAGTGAAGTTGACTAAAAATGAACTTTACAAAAACAAAAACAGTGTATAATGAGCTAGTTGATATACAAGACATAATAATCAAAAAGATAATGGATCAAACAGAAAACACAAATCACTGTACCCCACAGAAACAAATCTTTAAAATGGTAGTCGGCGGGATATTTAACGAGAAGAACTGGCAATAAATAGTCCACTAGAATCACACGGTGGTATCCAAGAGGCATAAAGAGATCTAGACAACGTTCAAACTAAAGATGAGACATAAAGAAACAAGTAGGTACAACATGACATAAAGAAGCGAATATTAGACAATCGCGGGCAAAAATTAAAAAAGCGACTATTCAAAGATTGTGGGAAAGAAACTTGAAATGTAGAGTTGAAGAAAAATTAGGATAAAACTAAATAAATGTTTACGAAAAAATCAAGAAGAAACAATAGAAACATTTTCCAAACAGGTCTGCACGAATTAACCAAATAAAAAATTTCTAAAATACTAAGGCAGAATTCGAAGATGCAATTGTACAAAACACTAATAAGATCCATTGTAACTTATGGTTCTAAAACATGAACCCTGCTGAAGAAAGACGAAGAAGTCGTGAATATAGTCTGTTCGCTAAACTCAGACACAACTGGCTAGTGATTTTAGTGGATAATTTTTTTGTTTGTGGCCAATTTTGCCAATTTTGGCAAAATTACTAACTATTTAGTAATTACATATTAACTATTTAGTAATTATTTTTTTGCCCATTTTATGAAATTGGCAAAATTATTTTTTAAAATTACTAGCCAATTGTGTCTGAGTTTAGCGAACGGACTTTAGTTTTGAAAGCAAAGTGCTCAGGCATATTTTTGAGCCTGCCCGGGAGCAGTATGAGGGATAAAGAATTCGTATGAACTTTGAGCTGGACGAGTTAATTAAACACGCAGATATAGTAAAGTTTGATAAATCTCATAGAATTCGTTGACTTAACCACTTGTTTCGAATAAACAATGAAACAAGCACAATCACCGAGTGAAGGCCGGGTAAAAATAGACCACGGGACTAGACTAGAAAACGTTGGCTCTAGAGTATCGAGAATAAGCTAAGCATTATTTGGAACTGGAAAAGAGTCACCAATGATAAAAGAGAATGGAAATCAATTGGCCAAAACCCAGAGGGTTTTAGGGCAAGAGGAAGCAGAACAATAAAAAAAATTAATTACATAGTTAAAATGTGAACATACTGCGAGGCATAAGTTAGCTATATAGAAACGTATGCTTATTTTCATAGTTGATTTTTAGTGAACAGATCAACGATTAACGGATTCCTCCATTTTTTTTATTATTTTAAATTGTTTTTCAGTATTCTGTGCTAGTATTACATCTGGTGACAGAGCTATAGTGCCCTAATTCCGGGATTCATTGGATGTATAATAAACTACCTTCATTTTTCACTATACATACTTATTTGAACTTCACAGCGTTCATTTAACCATAATAACGTTTTATATAGAGCAGGGGTGGGCAAATACTTTTAAGCGCGGGCCAAAATGAAATTTTCAAAATGTTTCCCGGGCCGGAGTACTGTACCGCCTACCTACGCTGTGCACATGCGAATATTTTTGGTCGAATTTTGCCCTGCCCAAGAAATTTTTTTTTTCAAAAATACTTCTTCTTCTTCTTTTTGTATAGACATGACTCTGTCTGATTTTTAAATGTGCCTCCAGTAAGTTGTCGTTCCATCATTTTCTTGGTTTTCCCACTGACCGCCTTTCTATTGAGGAACCGTCTCTCGCCGTCCTTATATTGCTCTATTTGTGGTCATTCGGCTTATGTGGTCATTCCATTCTACTCTTCTGTTCCTTACCCGGTTATAACTGTTGTCCACCTTGCATCTCCGTCGTATATCTATAATTCTAGCTCCGTCCCATAGTGTCTTGCCATCGATTTTTCGAAGGGTTTTCATCTCCGCTGTTTCGAGCAATATTTTTGCCCTCTCTGTGTCAGGTCGTGTTTTTGCCGTGTATGTCAATATTAGTCTGATGACTGTTCTGTAAATTCTGCCTTTCATTTCTTTTCCGATATTTTTATTGGTCCACATTGTGTCATTCAGGTAACCTGCGACTCTGTTTGCTCTATTCACTTGATCTTCCACTTCTTTTTCGAGTTTTCCGTAGCTAGATATTGTGACGCCTAAAACTCACTCACTTGTTTTATTACATAACCCTCCAGCTCCCATTTACATCTTATTGGATGTGCTGTTATAACCATGCATTTTGTTCTTTTTAGGGAATTAACATGTTTCTGGTGGTTATATTAAATTGGTGCAGCATAATCCGCTGTAAATTATCTTCACTCTGAGAGATTAGTATTGCACCTTCTGCATTGCAGATTATTTTAAGTTGTTTTTCTCCCATTTGGTATCCTTTTTTAGTTCTTACTTTTTTGATTAGGTTGAACAATAAGGGAATAATAATAACTCAGGGAATCCCCCTGTCGTATGCCATTGCCAGCTTCAATTGGATCAGTTAGTTCATCTTCTATATTTTACTTTTATTGTGGTAGATGTTTTCGATCATTGACAAAAATATGTTAAAGCATTTGGACAAAGAAACTTTACTGTTTACAATAGATAATAGTAATAATACATTATCTTACTGGGGTGTGCATGCAAACAATTTGTGCCCAGTGAAATATGTCACGTAATTTTTAAAGAAATATGGTCCATTGTATCATTCATAACAAGGATCCAGATAAAAATTGAAGATATTGAACAAGTGGATAATACGATTCTGTATTACAGAAGATCTAAATCCGAAATCAAAAATTCGATGAGGAATAGGCTATCAAAAGCAGCCATTTTGAATATAGGGAAATTTCTGAGTAACCAAAGACTCAATCTGCAAATCTGATATCGGATGATAAAATGTTATATCCACTCTATTCTTCTTTATGGTGCCAAATTTTGGACTGTTAATGTTGACTTAATGAGAAAACTGAAGCTTTTGAGATGTGGCTTTTTAAAAGAATTTTGAAAATACCCTGGACCGATCATATTACGAACGAAATGGTGCTGCACATAATGGGAAGAGACAGAGAACTTCTGACTATCATTAAAAGAAGAGATATTGTATTAGGGCACAGAAATGATAAGTATGAGTTGTTGCAGCTGATTGTGAAGGGTAAACTCGAAGAAAAAATGAAAAAAAAAAACCAAAACATCACTGTCTCGAAGAGTGAGAGAAGTGATTGTTCAATTCTATGTAGTAAAGTAGGAATATAGTTTCAACTGTTCGAAATTATAATACTCTCTATTATTTAGGTACATATTTCATTATTTATATGAACATTACACACATTAATACTGTTAATTTTAACAAAAAAGAGATTAACAAAATGCTTGTGGGATTTTTCAACGGGCCGGATAAAATAAGCGAAAGGGCCGGATGCGGTCCGCGGGCCGGCTTTTGCCCACCCCTGATATAGAGTGTCCCAAAAGTAGTGGAACGGTCGAATATTTCGCGAACTAAACACCGGATCGAAAAACTGAAAAATACGTGTTCAATCATTTTCAAAAATCTATCCAATGACACCAAACACCAATCCCCACTACACCCCCTGGAGGTGGGGTGGGGGGTAAATTTAAAATCTTAAAGGAAATCCCAGTTTTTCTTGCAAATTTGGATTCGTTACGTAAAAGTAGGCAACTTTTATTCAAGACGTTTTTTCGAACTGTGGATAGATGGCGCTATAATTGGGAAAAACAATTTATCCTGATACCATAGGTAAATTATAGAAACAGTCTAATATCTCACGAAATACACTTCCAAATGAGAAACCAAAAAACAGATTTTTAATCTTTTTTGAAAACCTATCGACTAACACCAAACGTGACCCTCCAACCCACCCCCTGGATGTGGGGTGGGGGTAACTTTAAAACCTTAAATAGCAACCCCCACTTTTTATTGCAGATTCGGATTCGTCATAAAAAATTAAGCAACATTTATTCGAAACGTTTTTTAAAATTTCTGATAGATGGCGCTAATAAATCGAATTTTTCCAATTAAGGCGCCATCTATTAAAAATTCTAAAAAATGTTTCGAATAAATGTTACTTAATTTTTCATGACGGATCTGAATCTGTAATAAAAAGTGGGGGTTGCTATTTAAGATTTAAAAGTTACCCCCCACCCCACATTCAGAGGGTGGGTTGGAGGGTCATGTTAGGTGTTATTCGATAGGTTTTCGAAAAAAATTAAAAATCTGTTTTTTAGTTTCTCATTTAGAAATGTATTTCGTGAGATATTAGACCGTTTCTATAATTTACCTATGGTATCAGGATAAATGGTTTTTCCCAATTATAGCGCCATCTATCCACAGTTCGAAAAAATGTCTTGAATAAAAGTTGCTTACTTTTATGTAACAAATTAAAATCTGTAAGAAAAACTGGGGGTTTCCATTTGAGATTTTAAAGTTGCCCCCCACCCCACCTCCAGGGGGTTGGTGTTTGAAGTCATTGGATAGATTTTTGAAAATGATTGAATACGTATTTTTCAGTTTTTCGATCCGATGTTTAATTCGCGAAATATTCGACCGTTCCACTACTTTTGGGACACCCTATATGTAAATAATAACAATGTCACGTTTAGTGTATTATTGCTTCATCGAATGACTAACAATGGATATCAATGAATCGTCCCGTCTTCTCGTCGCTTTTTATACACAATTGTAAATCACAACATGCATGGTTACTATCGGTAAATGCCGATCATAATCTGTACCCTAATGTAAACTATATTATTAGTCCAGGGCGCATCTGTTTTGAGATGGACGTTGAGAGGTGACTCAAATTTTTTTGCAAAAATTGCTTGAAAATAAATCAAATAATAATATTTGAGTTATCCTCCCTCTCAAAAAGGTCCGGAACATTGTTTAAATAACCAAAATGTCAAAAATTTAAGGAAAAATTCGATTTTTTTCTTGGTTTTTTTATTATAACTTTAAAAGTATTCATTTTCAAGAAAAGTTGTACTGACATAAAAGTTGCGTAATTAAATTTACTACAATATAGAATAGGTTAAAAATTTAAAAAATAGTCACCCTAGTTGCAAAATAGCAATAATTGCGAAAACATCATACAAAAACAAGTATTCGCATTTTACGTTTTTCAACCATTTATGCTACACCTAGGACCTTCATATTTCACCCAGAAAAACTTTATGATACAGGAAAACAATACTGTAAATTTCATTAAGATCGGTTCAATAGATTTTGCAAAATAAATTTTGCAATCCAACTTTCGCAACAAAAATTCATTTTTTCAAAATGTTACAGGACTGAAAATAAAGCAGATAGCAAGTTGAATTTTTTTTTGCTTATAGAAGTGTACTGTACCTTTCATTTGCAATTTTCAAAATTAATATCGATTAATTACCACGGCGTCAGAAATTTTTTGAAATAAACAATAATTTTTGGTGCTACGTGCAGGACAGCGGTGTTCGATTCACACAAGTTGATTTCCACCAAAATTTTTTCCAATCTTTATCTAACATATTATTTTCTTACTCTATATTTTGTTGTATTTTAATATTTTAATTCCACAAAAATCAAACTAATTTTATAATTGTTTGTGAAATATTGTTTAAACAATTGCATATGTTTAAAAATAATAAACTTTTATTATTTAAGTTAAAATATATGAACAAAGAAAGTTTTTGCTAATAAAAGTGTTATTTCAAAGGATAGAGCATGTGTTATTATTTTGCAATAAACAAATTTATTTATTTATATAGAAATATAATAAAAATTAAAATGTACCAATCATTATCAAAGGTCATTGGAATGGCCAAATAAGAGCAAAGTATCCGCTGTCCTGCGCGTAGCATCAATAATTAATGTTTATTTAAAAAAAAATCCTGACGCCGTGGTGTTAATCGATTTTAAATTTGCAAAATTGCAAATGAAAGGTACGGTACACTTCTATAAGCAAAAAAATTTTCAACTTGCTATCTGCTTTATTTTCAGTCCTGTAACATTTTGAAAAAATGAATTTTTTTTGCGAAAGTTGGATTGCAAAATTTATTTTGCAAAATCTATTGAACCGATCTTAATGAAATTTACAGTGTTGTTTTCCTGTATCATAAAGTTTTACTGGGTGAAATATGAAGGTCCTAGGTGTAGCATAAATGGTTGAAAAACGTAAAATGCGAATACTTGTTTTTGTATATTTTTTTCACAATTATTGCTATTTTGCAACAAGGGTGACTATTTTTTAAATTTTCGACCAATTGTATATTGTAGTAAATTTAATTACGCAACTTTTATGTCAGTACAACTTTTCGCGGAAATGAATATTTATACAGTTATAATCAAAAAACCAAGAAAAAAATCGAATTTTTCCTTAATTTTTTGATATTTTGATTATTTAAACAATGTTCCGGACCTTTTTGAGAGGGAGGATAACTCAAATATTATTATTTGATTTATTTTCAAGCAATTTCTGCAAAAAAATTTGAGTCACCTCTCAACGTCCAAATGTACTAATATTTTTACAGATCCGCCCTGGTCTATATGTTTTTGTTTCGTAGAAGTTCTGTTCAATGCTAAGGTTGAGGTACAAAAGTGAGTATTTTTGGGAATCGTATTGTAGTCTTACGTGTTTTGAACATTTATTTTTTGAATGTCCCTGATATCTTTAGAAACAATGGAAACATGTGATTTTACTCATTAACATGATGTGTTTTATGTAAAACAAAACTAAATTAACATTATAAAATAACAGTTAACAAAAATTTAAAAGCAGTAAGGCACATAACGTAAACAGTTCTTATCGACAACTATAAGGGTAAGCACAGAACAAGTAAGTCGCGGTGGAGCTGTAGCTGTCGGTCGCGGTCGATGTCGACATCCATGTAAAACAAACACATTGTAATGGATGGAAGCGAACAGAGCAGGTAAGTCGCGATGGAGGTTTAGCGCGATGCCGTCCAGGAGGTTTACATCGATGCTTCGATGTTTTTGAAAATCACTTTGTTTTAGGTACATGTCGTTCGAGGCCAAGTTGTCATTACCCGCGCTACCTGAGTTGCTACTTTTTATATAATTCTTTTTTCGTATTCAGTTTATTTTTTAATTTCTAAAGTATTTAGACTCAGTAAGTTTTTGAAGTGCTAAATATGAGGGAGGATCTGATAGCAATTGTGCAGCTAACTTCCGTATTGTGTGACAAGACCCACATACAACATCATAACCGGCATGTTCTTGCGAAGGAGTGAAAGGAGATAGTAACTCAACTTGTATTGGAATGACAGGTAATTGATAAAAATGAGAATATAGTACATTCTTTCACGGATTTTGCTGTAAATTTTAAAGAACCGTTTGGATTGACATTAAATTTGGCATAAGGCTAACATGTCAAAGAAAAAAAGTGATATGGTGCCGATGTGTGCTTTTGTCCTGGGGATAGATTTCACCCAATCTCGGGGGTGAAAAAATATATGTCCAAGATAAGTCCCGAAATGGATAAACTGATTAATTTTAGAAAAATTTTGTTTTATAAGAGTTTTTTCACCAAATCAATACTTTTCGAGTTATTTTCAAGTGAATATGTTCATTTTCCAACAAAATAACCACGTTTTTATACGGTTTTTCGCAAATAACTCAAAACGTAAGCATTTTGTCAAAAAAATATTCTTAGCAAAACTATAGCCTATAAAAAAAGTGAAAAAAACGGTGTATATACTAGGTCTCTATATCTAGCAAAAGCAGAGTTATAGCTAACGAAAAATAGCTTCATATTAGAAAAATTCCAAATAGAATAATTCAATGTGAAATATCCAAATAATGAAGCATTCTTGGGGATAACACATTACAACTTTTTTAAAGTGTTGAAAAAAGCTTTATTTCTGTTTAAAAAAATCAAAGTTGTGGTGAGATACATATCTATCCAAATAGGGAATAGTTGTTTCCAATAAGTACGAGAATGTCTCAGGCGTCATCCTCATATACAAATAAAATCGTTCCGGGTCATTTTTCAGTTCGTGAAAAAGATGATATTCCCCTAAACGCCTTTTTTTCAAATTTATTGGATGCACTGAAAACCGTCTGTTGGATATATTATCTATCATCCACCATTTGGTTACAGCTGACATTTAATCACTATCATCATTTGACTAACACAATATCGCAAAAGCACAATCTTTTTGTCATTCAAATTTCATTAAACTACTTCACTTGATAGTGGTTCTAGCTCGACTGACAGCGCAGGTGACCTCCTTGCTATGTGCTGTCGACATCGACCGCGACTTAACTAGTAGCATCTACCGCGACCTACACATCCACCGCGACTTACTTGTTCTGTGCTTACCCTAAGAGTTATTTGTAAACCAGGTAAGCGGTATGCACAGCGCAACATAAGAGAGACGAGATTGTTTAATGGAGGCTCTGTGATGTTTTGGGGTGGAACTTCCTTGAGAGTAAATACGAATTTGGTGTCTACGTAGTCTTTTTAAATATTAGGAGGTACATACATTACACACATTTTTTTCTTTGAACAATCTGTTCCTTTCGCACTATAGATAGGTAATAATTTCATCTTAGTGGTATGATAGCACATGGCTTCTGCACGTATCGCATGTCGTCAGTTAATAACTATTAGTATAACAAGGGAGGAAAGTGCTACTTTTCCTCCCGAGAATGACGTTTACTGCCCGACGCGTAGCGGAGGGCAGTAATCATTCAAGGGAGGAAAACACTTTACTCCCATGTTATACATATGGTTTTTCCACCTTCCTCAAACAACAAGTAATTTTTTCATTTTTACTTAATTTATTTATGTAACTAACCAACAATATTATTAGAAGTAAAACTAACAAGTAGGTACAGTATAACTGTCAACTATCAAATATAAGTCAAATTATTAATATAAACATTGTTAAATCAATATAACAATTTACAGTTTTTTAACATTCTGCAAAATACAGGGTGTTTTATAAATAAACCTTAAAATATATAGATACTTACGTAATGGAAAATGGTTATGTACAGGGCGTCAATAAGTTATATTTCATGAATGAAATACCATGACGTCACTTTTACTTTTCCTCCCTAGGGACGAAAAGTACAACTTTGCTCCCTACAATCAGGTCCGGAAAAGTATACTTTCGAAAGAGGTAGGTGGAAAAATACATATTAAAGAGTAAAACGTTCTAGTTTGCTTGTTATTATGGTAGGGGAGCCCAAGCGGGGATTTCTGCAGTTACTCGAGCGCGTCAGATAATCATATGGGGAGAAACATGGTGCCGTGTAGATGTACCTCTACCATATATTAGCCCTTAAGACAGGGGAGTTCGTTAAGGGGGGCCCGAAAAAAATCTATCCTTAAAAATACTCGGATTAAAATAAGGTAAGTTAAGGACATGCAAAACAGTGTATATTTCAAAAATCTGACGATTTGAGCGGGGCGTAAGGAAATTCGTGAGTTAAAAAGTTTCAAAAAAAGCGAATAATTCGCGAAATGAACGTTAGATGGAAAAACTACTTGTTCAATATTTTTCAAAATTCTATCGAATGATACCAAACATGACCCGTCACGGAGAGGGTAGGGGGGTAAATTTAAAATTTTAAATACAAATCCCGCGATATTTCGCAAAATAAATATTTGATCGAAAAACTGCAAAATATACTTAATCAATTTTTTTGAAAAATCTATCGAATGGTACCAAATACGACCCTCCAGGGAGGTGGGGTATGGTTACTTTAAAATTCTAAATAGGAGAGGCAAATTTTTATTCCAGATTTGGATTCTTTACGTAAAAATAAGCAACTTTTATTTGAAACATTTCTTCAAATTATGGATAGATGGCACTATAATCGGAAAAAACGATTGTTAGAAATGGAAAATTAAATTAAAAATGGAAAGTCCCCACTAAAATGGAAAACTTTACTTAACTTTTTTTGGTTTTAGGATCTACTCTTTACAACCCATTAGGTCCCCAAATCGCTCGAGTGACTGCAAATTTAGCATACTTCGCTCCTCTACTATTAAATATATGAGAGAAATTAAAAAAAAAGTTCACAAAATATTAGAATACAACGTAATGTCGATGTACGTAATGTGATGTACCTTTGTACCTTTTCCTCCTTACAGGGTGTCTAAAAATTTTGATTCGGTTGAAACACATGTTAACCTAAAAACCCATGTATCTTCGTTGTTTTGAAGATATCAAGGACATTAGAGGAAAAATGTTCACAAAATATAAGCCGATTCCGATGTATATTCACATTTATTGTACCTCGTCCTCCCTACAGGGTGTCTCAAATTTAACATAAGAAAAACATTTCTTTTCTTCTACCCTGTATGTATAAGTAGATACAATAAAGAAGTTTGAGTAAACCTTTGTACAACTACTGTATAAATACCAAAGAAAATCTAATAAAATAAAAAAAAATTGTGGAATCCGTTCTATGGAAATAAGCATAATTTTCTATATCCCTATAGCTTTTATGACCATCTCATACTTGATCACGTTACCAACGTTGAAGTATTAAAAAAAAACAGCAAACGAAAATAATCTGAATATCAAAAGAAGAAAGAAAAAAACTGTGGTGAAAAGTGGTGAAAAACACGGCCTCTTGAGGGTCCTAATCCAAGACCAAATAGAAAGTACAAGGAGTGTGGGGAAAATACCTTAACTCAAAACCTAAAGAAACAGTACGGTCCAAGTTTCAAACAACTGTTTTGCCTATGATAAGTATCAATATCCGTAACGTATCCGAATATCTAAGATGCCACGTGAAGAAGAAGAAAAGCAGCCGATGGTTTCCAAAAAAGTAGATGCACAAAGACTTTTTATTAATGTTTATGGTACATTACTGGAAAAGACTGGCACGAATAGTATGAAGTAATTCTGACTATGGTAAACATTAAGATTAGCGCAAAGAATCGTTTGGAGGTACCCACATTTCTTGACCACCCTCTTATAATGGTAGGGGAGCAAAGTATGCCAAATGTGCAGTCACTCGAGAGTTATGGGGACCTATTGGGTTGTGAAGAGTAGGTCCTAAAACCAAAAAAAGTTAAGTAAAGTTTTCCATTTTAGTGGGGACTTTCCATTTTTAATTTAATTTTCCATTTCCAACAATCGTTTTTTTAGAACATAGCGACATTTATCCATAATTCGCAAAAATGTCTTGAGTAAAATTACTTATTTTTACGTAAGGAATCCAAATATGCAATAAAAAAATGGGGGCTTCCATTTAAGATTTTAAAGTAACCCCCACCCTACCTCTATGGGGGGTCGTGTTTGGTGCCATTCGATAGATTTTTCAAAAATATTGAATATAAAATACCCCTTTCAGTTTTTCGATCTGATGTTCATTTCACGAAATATCACGGGATTCGTATTTAAAATTTTAAATTTACCCTTCACTCCCACTCTTCTCCGTGGGAAGTCATGTTTGGTATCATTCAATAGATTTTTGAAAAATATTGAGAACTTGTTTTTAAGCTTTTCGATCTGCCATTCATTTCGCGAATTATTCGCTTTTTTCTGGTGAAACTTTGGCACTCACCCATTTCCTTATGCCCCGCTCAAATCGTCAGATTTTTCAAATATACAGTGTTTTTCATGTACTTAACTTTTCGAGTTTTTCTAAGGATATATGATTTTTTCGGCCCCCCTTAACGAATGGCCCTGCATTAAGAGACAATATATGGTAGATATACATTTTCAGGGTACAAGGTTTCTCCCCATGTAATAATCTGTCGCGCTCGAGTAACTGCAAAAATCCCCGCTTGGCCTCCCCTACCATAAAATAAAGATCTAATATAAACAATTTAATGCAAGTAAAAACTTTAACAATGAGGTCTTTTCTTCCTTGCACAAGAATCGTATACATAGAAATATTACATATCAAAATATTGAGTTTAGTTTCAAAAGGTTACAAAAAAACAAAAAAAAAATACCTTAAAAACACAGCCATTTCTTTTTTAATACACAGTGACAATAAACTTATAATGTTAACTAACCAGAAACAAGGATGTGAAGATATTTATATAATTTGTAGATTAGTTCTATCTTATCTTATTAGTTGCTTTGCAGCTATTGCATTTTACATTTTAAGAGATAATGTTCTGCATTATCGTTTATAACAAACCAAAAAAGTGTAGTCAGTTTATTAATAATATTTGTTGTGAATCCCAGAAAACGATGAAATGGCTAATTTCTTTTAATTTAAAAATAAATTGCTTGTTCAAAGTAAATAATTATATCAATATAAAGATAAGACAATCTTCTACCATTTCGTCTAAAATTTATAAACTTTTTGCTTTTAATCTTGTCATAGTCCAAGCGAAAGCTGTTTGGAAATTAGAAAATTACCATAGGGTCTATTTTTTTGCTGGAATCACTTCAGGATGACTTTGTATCAATAATCATTATATTCGCCAATCGCAAACATTGTGCTTCATTATTTACTATCAATATCTGAAAAAAATCGAATATTTTTGCTTTCTGTGCCCACATTTTCGCCTCTAATTCGATATAGTCGGAGAGATAGAAGCGGATTTTACTCGTGATAAGTAATATGGACAAACTATGCTCGGATATGTTGACTTACTCGTGTACATGACTTTCCCAAACGGGCGGACACCTGAGCGGGAACGAGGGTAGTTATAAAGGGTTAAAGTCGTGGTTTTTATTATTTTTTTGTGACGTTTTTGATCGAGATAGTGCACCAAAATTTGAGAATAAGTAGATCATGATGTAACTAAGCAAAATCTCCTGGAACGCTGCGTGGGGGAGAAAGTGGGGCACGGGTGAATGTAAATATTATAGGGGTTTTTTGTGAAGGTTTGTGATCGAGATAGTGGTAGATAGTGGGATAGAAGTAGATCATGACGTGAATAAATAAAATCTCTAGGGGCGGACAGCTAAAATAAAAAAAAATTATATATTCAATTGAAAAAATAATTAATTTTTTCCTAATTGCATCACTGTTTATATCAAGTAATAACAAAAAATTTCGACAAAAATTGTAATAATTTGACAAACTTAATTATTTGCATAAATCAATGTTATAAAAAATATTTGGAAAATATAAGAAAATTTAATTTTTTCTCTACATTTTTGGATTTCGACTCTACACATATAAATGAATCAATTGTGCAAGTTGCGGACATATTCTCCATGACGAGCATCACACACAAATTTTGCGTGTTCACCCTTGTCCGCCCCAAGAGGTTTTACTTAGTTACGTGACCTACTTATTCCCAAATTTTGGTGCAATATCTCGATCACGAACGTCACACAAACTTCTTATAATTTTTATAGTCAATCCGACCTACCATCTCTTTGTCCCCCACGCAGCGTTTGTCCCTGGAAATTTTGCTTAGTTACGTCATGTCCTACTTATTCCCAAATTTTTGAGCAATATGTCGATCATAAGCGCCACAAAAAAATATTTAATAACCGCGACTTTGACCCCTTATAACTACCCTAGTCCCCCGCTAAGGTGTCCGTCCGTGTGGGAAAGTGGTGTACACGACTAACTCAACATATCCTCATATAGTTTGTCCATATTACTTATCAAGAGCAAAGTCCGCTTCCAGCTTTTGAACTAATAGATTTTGTTCCTAGAAAAATATACAAGGTAAAAGTTTTATTTTTGAATTTTACATAATATTGGACTAGCAAGAAATTGATAATTTAATATTTACTGTATAAAAATAACAAGAATTGGAAAAAATTGCAAACATTGAGTATTTGCTTTAAAATTTTCGACCCTTAAACCTAACTTACAGCCTTCATATTCCCCTATAGTCCATGTGGTGAGACCGCTCCCGTCTGAAAAAAATTTCTGATTCGGTTTCTTTGTGGAATCCTATTCAAAAATATCCCCTTTAAACAAATCAGAAGGGTGCCGGGCGGAATTTTTGCACAGAAATTGTTTAAATAATTTTTAAAAACAAATACAACAGATCATGTTTTTTTTGCTCTGGAACAGATATTTTTAGATTTTTTGGGTCGATATAAACAAGAAAGGTATTTTATAATTTTTCCCAGAAATTTATAATTTTGGAGTTATAGGCGATAAAATATTTGAAAAATGCGAAAATACGCATTTTCGAGGCTTAAAAACTCATATTTATATTAGTGTTTTTGAGGTTGCCAGAGACTTAGATTGAAGACTCATCATGCAGCTTCAAGATTCTGAAGAGTGATCAAGTCAAACTTTCATTTATACCGTTGTTTTTTAATTGTTAAATATGCGTGTTTATCCGACTTTTTTGCCGGTGCGGCGCGCTCCATTTCAAAAATCTTCTATTTTCGTCCGAAAAATATTTTTTCTAGATTTTTTGTGACGTTCTAAATAAAATAAGTTTGTTGCCATTTTTCTCAAAAGTTAATAGTTTTTAAGTTATAAGCGATTTAA
The DNA here is from genome assembly GCF_917563875.1 of Diabrotica virgifera virgifera. NCBI lineage: Eukaryota > Metazoa > Arthropoda > Insecta > Coleoptera > Chrysomelidae > Diabrotica > Diabrotica virgifera. The sequence goes on along the minus strand of NC_065444.1, from coordinate 89,384,441 downwards.
ATCCGAAAAATGACAAAAAACACATTTTCGGATTTTAAATCGCTTATAACTTTAAAACTATTAACTTTGAGAAAATGTCAAGAAACTTATTTTATTTAGAATGTCCCAAAGAATCCGGAAAAAATCTTTTTCTGAAGAAAATAGGAGATTTTTGAAACGGAGCCTCCCGCACCGGCAAAAAAATCGGATAAACACGCATATTTAACAATTACAAAACAACGGTATAAATTAAAGTTAGACGCGATCACTCTTCAGAATCTTAAAGCCGAATATTTAGTCTTCCATTTAAGTATCTGGCAACCTCAAAAATACTAATCTGAATATGAGTTTTTAAGCCTCGAAAAGGCGTATTTTCGCATTTTTTAGATTTTAAATCGCCCATAACTCGAAAACTATAAATTTCTGAGAAAATTTACAAGATACCTTTCTTGTTTAGAATGACCCACAAAACTGAAAAATATATGTTACGCAGCAAAAAAACGTGATCTTTGGTATTTGTTTAAAAAAATTCTTTAAACAATTTCTGCCCAAAAATTCCGCCCGGCACCCATCAGATTTGTTTAAAGGGGACATTTTTGAATAGGAATCCACAAAGAAACCGAATCAGAAATTTTTCCAGGCGGGAGCGGTCTCACCACATGGACTACTAGAAAAACTTTATAATACTCCTGAAACGCGCGACTTTCTTTATTTTTATTTACCTTATATGTCTCGACTAATAGTCGAGGAAATGAAGCATTTTGCTCGCAATTTTTTCGTCCAGCATGGATTTACTTGAAATTTTCAAAGAAGGTAGGACAACAGTCCAAGGATCATTTTCTAAATCATACCCCCATCTCGGGGGTGGGAATTTTTTATTACTTTTTAACCATGCAAATCGATGTAAACAGTAACTCTAAGAAAAAAATGTTTTTTACATTTTCTTCGTAAAACTAATATTTTTCGAGGTATTTTTGAAAATACCTCGAAAAATATGCATTTAATCAAAAAAACTGTGGATATCAAAATTGTATATTTTAGTAAAAGAAATCAAATTCTTTTTTTATAATATCTTTAAGACCAATACAAACCAAGATACGGCATGTTAAATTTAGCTTTTTTCGCCAAATGCGTAATATTTAATGTTCAAAGCCAAATAACAGTAAGACTTTGCATTTTTTGAGGAAAATTTAAATAACCTTTTTTTAAGTATATAATTAGATCTTTCAAAAAATAATAACAAAAAGTTTCTGGCATGAAAATTTAGCGACTTATGATCAAAAAAGTTCGGTACCTGCTTTTCTCTACGAAAAAATCAGTTAAAACAACCCCCTAACTACCCTACTAATTATAAATTAGTCTTTGCCTTTCTGCAGTTCCTTGTATATTTATATTACCTATACATCCAAGAAGCTTGATCTATTTAAAAGGCCTAATTTTAGAAAAATTGGAGTTTAAAGGAAAGTTAATTTTTTGCAATTTCCTATTTTTTACTATTTATTTCAAAATATCTCCGAAAATACTGGAGTTACTAAAACAAGGACTCAAACTAAATTGTAGATTTTAAAAACTAAAACTCCCTTGTACATAGATTTTAATTACAGTGAATAGTTAGTGAGATTTAGCTGTTTAAAACCTCTATTTACGAGCAAACACCCCCTTATTCGATCCCTTTAAACCCATCCCAATTATAAACTAAGGAATCTTACGAAATTTAATTTACACAATCTTGTAGCTCTTCAAGAATCCTACAAAATCATTTTTCAAAAAACCTTTTATCGCCAAAAATAATGGAGCTATGTTTAAAAATAGTTATTTTCCTAACAAGTGCAGAAAGTCATTCTTTTCCGCACGCGACTGCAGTTTGCCGAACGACGCGAAGCGGGAGTTATACTTATCACTAAACTTACTTATATCAATATTGTGCTTTATTTTCATTAAACTTTTAATCATGAAATAGCGTGACCAAAGTGTGTTTGATTTAAGCACTTTGCGTTTGTGTTAACAAAATGGGCAAATTGTTTTTGATACTTCTCTTTGGATTTGGCAGGCAACAAATTTAAATTTGCTTCCGCGGCGGCTATCAAACAGCTTCCGGGATCTCTTCGTCCGATGAATCCATGTATTTTTTTAAAATTGCAGCGAAAACACACAAATGCCTACGTTGTTTGACAAAGTTGTCAAAATCAAACTTTTAATAAAATTGGTTACTATGACGACGATAATGGTTTCAATGACGACGATATTAAAACTATTGTGATTGTCCACTGATTTGACTTATGAATATTATGTCAAAATAATTCTATTTCAAAGAATTTTCGCAATAATTTCATTAAAACATAATAAGATAAATTTGAAATAAATTAGTAAATAATATCTAAATATTAGTTTATAGCATATTATACTTTAGTATGTTATAATGCTATATTACAAAGTACTCTACTTTAGGAATGTTGTTCTGAAGCTATTTTCTTGTGGCATTTTTATAATAAATTACTTTTAATGGGAAATAAGCCACAATTTTACCAAAAAAATGATTTTATTAACGTTTCGAAGCCCAAATCGGGTTTCCTTGTCAAAATACAAAATACTACTAAAATAAAAAACACTTTTGTTTATTTGTATATTATGTATTTTTGCTAATATCAATATCTGGTTACAAATTATCCACGCAACAACTAAAGCTCATAACATTATACGGGTTTTAGATTTAAGCATTTCAGTTACCTAATTCTCGTCGTTTATAAGGACGGCTCGGTGATAATAGCACCAATTTGTGGAATAAATTTGTCTCACACAAAGTAGCGAAAGGGAGGCCTAAGAATTTTCCCCGCGGTTTGTTTCAAATTTAAACGATATTCATGAGTATAGTCCATTTACTCACGGTTTTTGCTCCTAATTTTAAAGAAACGCTTGGATTAATATGATATTTGACATACATATACCTAACATGTCAATAAAAAAAAAGTGATACAGTGGCTACCAAACAGTGATGTCATGGTAAAATTAGCAATGCCGGAACGCACTTTCTTTAACTTTTTTACAAGTAAAATATTACTGTATATTGTGTACTCATAAGTAGTACAAAACATAAATCCTCTATTTTTTTTCTTTTCTTAACCAGTGCCAGAACAGCGTTCCGGCACCATGACACCACTGCTCCCAAACACTTTTTTCAGTGCGTCATATTTTGTCGAATTCGCTCTAGCGCATTAAGTTCGAAGTGACAGAAAAAAACGTACATCCGAAATTATTATACATAAAACTTCGAAAATAATGTATCCTTTGAAGGATATTTCTATATTAAAGCTACTTACACTTATAGAAATCGAAGCTTGAGCCCATTGCTTTTTAATTTAGTAATGGACAAAATCATAGAAAACACTAAAAGAACAGGAAAAGGATATAAGGTGGCAGAAAAAGAAATAAAAATCCTCTGTTATGCTGACGACGCAATCTTAATATCCGATAACGAGGATAACCTACAGCGAATGGCACAAACTTTCAATATTGTAGCAAATAACTACAGCCTGAAAATATCAACAGCTAAGACCAAATCCCTGGTAGTGTCAAGGGAACCCATAAGATGCAAAATAGTAATTAACAACGAAAAAATTAAACAAGTCTCGAGATTCAAATATCTGGGAGTCGAAATATGTAGTTATGGAGATGTTAAAGAGATCGTCCGAAAGCAAGTAAATAAAGCCAATTACGTGTCAGGATGTCTGAAGGATGTCCTCTGAAAAAACAAAGCTATGAGGCTGGAAGGGAAAGTACTCATATACAAATCATGTGTAAGACTGATCATGACGTACGCGATAGAAACAAGATGTGACACAGTACGAAGCAAGAGGATACTGAGAACATCAGAAATGAGAACGTCGAGGTCAATAGCTGGGAAAACACTGAGAGACAGAATACCGAACGACCGAATAAGCGATCTCTGAAACATAGAAGACATAATACGGTGGGAAAGACAGAGAACACGAGAGTGCAATCAGGATGTGACGAGAATGGACAGTAAGAGAATAGCCCGTATAGCCAGAGATTCAAAGCCAACAGGCAAGAGACCAATAGGAAGGTCCTGTAAAAGTGGCGAGATAGCTGGCAGTCAACATCACAGCTACGAATACAAGCTCAAAATCGGTTAAGAACAGGTCAATAGGCCTAATATAAGAAGAAGAAGAATATACTTATAGATGTATAATTGGTTGACAATTACAATACCTACTCTAAAAAGGTAACCAATCCATGATGCGAATAAAGATAATTTGAAACAAAAGTAATCTATCGTGATAGTAGATTTCACAATTTTAACGGATAAAATGACAATTGAAATTCTAGGTTAGAAATTTCTCAACGACGTAAATATAAACATTTTACGTCATTGGTATATTCGGCCATTGTGTAATGAAATTGTATTTTATATTTATTTATTTTTTCCTTTAAATCTAATATTCTGGCAAATAAATATATATATTGTGACAACTGTCAGATTTTACTAAAATGTCATGCCTCGATTCACGACATTCGTAAAATCTTATATGACGTCAAAATTAATGACACACTGAAAGAATTATTCGGGATCATCTGTATTGTGCCGATGTTGCCCTGAGGGTGTTTCGCTTCTACTCGTGGGTGAAAAATATGCGGTCAAAATAACTCCGGAAATGGATAAACTAACTATGGTCTGTTTTAAAACCAAGAGGAGTGAACTAAAAAGACAGATTCACACCCAAGAAAGTCACTAGAAAAGTCACTAAATACATCTTCTTTTTTGGTTGATCATATCGGCCTTCGATGGTAATCCATAAATATTATATTATACGTCGCTAAAGAGTTCTAAAAACAACTGTTTTTTATATAAAAGCAGATAAAAAATCTAAAAATTAAAGAAATAACGCAGAAAACTAAAAAATGCTGGTATGACTTAATAAATCGATGAAATGTCAATCGTGTCAAAATTTAATAAATGTCATTAGTGTCAAAATTTTTGAAAATTTGAATTACACCTCCTGGTTTAAAAACAGACCATACTTCTAAGCAACTTTTGTTCTATAGCGTTTTTACACTAAGTTATTACTTTTAGAGTTATTTGCGAATGAGTAATAATATATTCATTATTAAACAAAAAAACAACACGTTTTTAGACGGTTTTTCGCAAGTAACTCAAAAGCGAGTATTTTATCGAAAAAAACATTCTTATCAAAAATATGTAGTAAATAACTCAAAAAGCAAGTACTTTATCGAAAAAAAAACATTCTTAGCAAAAATATAGCTTATAAAAAACTATGATGTGTTTAAACCCAGTAGAAGCAAAGTTGTAGCTCATGAAAAATGGCTTCATATTCGTCAAATTCCAAATTGAATATTGCAACCTCAAATAACTAATGAAGCACTTTTTGGTAAAAAGATTTAAAAAATCGAGAAAGTCACCCCCTAATTAGCATCTCAAATAAAATTAATCGTTACCGCTTCACAAGTTGCTTTATTTATGTGTTATTTATATGATCTGTAAGTTTCATCGCTTCAAAGTGCTTATTTTTGAAAAAAAAATGTTATTAAAATATGAAAATTTTAAGTTTTAATTAAATAAAATAAAATAACTTCCAAAGTTATTGGTGATCCTAAAAATCTCAACGAATGAAAAAATGTAGCATTTTCTGAATATTTTATTTTTCTGTAATATAAAAATTGGTTAAGATTGGGCTTTTCAAAATTTTTGCAAAATTTTTTTCAAAATTTTTCAAAACTACAGCACTTTCAATAATAATCATGGTGTGCCGATGGAACTTATTATAGATCATATGCAAAATACATACATGAGTAAAGCAACTTATGAAGCGGTAACGATTAATTTCATTTGTGATGCAAATTAGGGGGCGATTTTCACGATTCTTTTACCAAAAAAAAGACACTAACTTTATTTTGAGCGTAAATTGCTTACTCTTGTTACTAAAAACTAAAAAAAAACAGAAATAAATATTTTTAAAAATATTTGAAAAAAGTTGTAATTAGCTTTCCCCATAGATTTGCTTCGTTTTTAGTTATTTCATCTTGAAATATTCGATTTGGAATTTGACGAGTCTAAACCTATTTTTCATTATGTACAAGTCTGCTTTTACTGGGTATAGAGACCTCATACATCCACCATTTTTTTCACTTTTTTATAGGCTAGGTATTTTAAGAATTTTTTTTTTCGATAAAATACTTACTTTTTGAGTTATTTGTTAAAAAAACCGTCTAGGTCTGGATCCCGCGTATGAAAAAAAAGTTGATTAATAGCAAGCTGAAAATTTGTTAATAGCTTAAGGGTGTCTAGTGGGATAAACTTTGATATATGGGAACACTGGAACAGGGGAAGTTTTAATTGTGGAACAGGTTAAAAATTTGGAACGGTCAGACCACGAAAATGGCACATGTATTTTGTCCGACAGAACAGACTTAAACTCTCCGAACAGAGATTAAACTCTCATGCAAAAATCAGACTGCTATTTATTACCAAATGGGAGTTTTAATGAGTGGAACATGTAGAATATGTCAAATGACAAGAATTATGACAGGTGATAAATAGCAGTCTGATTTTTGCATGAGAGTTTAATCTCTGTTCGGAGAGTTTAAGTCTATTCTCTCGGACAAAATAAATGTGCCGTTTTCGTAATCTGACCGTTCCAAATTTTTAACCTGTTCCACAATTAAAACTGCCCCTGTTCCAGTGTTCCCATATATCAAAGTTTATCCGACTAGACACCCTCAACCTATTAACAAATTTTCAGCTTGCTATTAATCAACTTTTTTTTCATACGCGGGATCCAGACCTAGTCTGAAAACGTGTTTTTTTGTTGAAATATTCACTCATAATAACTCAAAAGGAGTAAGAAGGGGTGAAAATCTCCCTTGGTAAAAGTACACATCGGCACAATATTATTTTTTTCTTTGACATGTTAGCTAATAGGTGTGTGACATATTTCATGTCCATACAAGCGGTTCTTTAAAATTCGGGCAAAATCCGTGAGTAAGTGGATTATGTGTAGTCCGATAATTAAAAACCGGAGTAACGAGTATGACAAATTTAACTTTTCAGTAAATTAATAATAAAGTTGGGAAGTAATTGGGAAGTTCATTAATTGTCAAGGTTTAACAAGATATGGGGAGTTTTCTGGTTAAAATAACAAATTTGTTTTAAGAGGCTTTGACGTAGACGTCGGAAAAGGAGTAGCAACTAACGGAATACTCTTTATTTTCTATTTCTTCGTAATGAAGATCAGGCTTTGCCTATTCCGTATTTACATGAGTATTATGTAATAATATTTTTTTCGAGTTCGTGCTACATCTCTCTTACCTTTTTTAGATTGTAATTGAGTATTCTTTAGTGTTTCGTTATCTAAGTAAAATTTAATAAAAAATTTTGGTCTTGGTAAAAGGTATATTATTTTGAAAAGCCCTATAGGGCTACAAACATCGAACAAAACGTTTTTGCTCTAAAAAGAGCATCATCAGTGTTGCCTAAAATAAGTATAACCATATTAATTATCAAAATGTTAAACTTAAAATGATGACCAAGGTAGAAGCAAAGTTTGGTTATACTTACAAGAACATGGTGAGCCAACCAAAAAATACGAAGGTCAAAGCCTTTCAAAATGGACTAAAAGTCACATCAAAATGCTAACATAGCAAATTCCAAAGGATGGAAATAATTCCTAAGGATACGGCCCTAGGATAAAATATGACTCCCACACGTGGTAAGTGGGTCAAAGGTAACAAATTAGGTCATTATGTTATTAGGAAATTCTTCCTTGTGGATTTTCGTTTTCTATTCTTTGTATAAATTGTCTTCATTTATATTTATAATGAGCTATCTTGTCGTTTATAGCATAATATGCTATACATATTATGTATATACAGCTCATTATGCATATAAAGATAGGTTCAAAATTATGTAATAAATTCATTTATTCGAAAATAAGCCACTTTGGGAAAAAATCCCGAGACATGTCGGTTTTTGTTTTTAAATTATGATTTTTTAACATATATCCCATAATAGTGACGTCATCCATTTGGGCGTGATGACGTAATCGATAATTTTTTTTTAATGGGAATAGGGGTTGTGTGGTAGTTCGTTTGAAAGGTTATTCAATTCTATCTGGAGTAATATAAACATTAGCATCATTATTCATACAGAGTAGCAAAAATAATAACTCAAAATTCATGATACTGCTGTCAGAAAATAGAAAAAAGAATGTGTCTGTACTTTGTACGCACGCAACAAGTTATACTTCTATTATATGATTTCAAAGAAATCAGTATACTTTAAACAGTTTATTTTTATTTTATTTAAATATTAAACTAATTTTAATGCTTACCACTTTCCAAAAAAAAAAGGAATAGGAATGGTCAGAATTTGAACCGAAGACCTCTCGATATGTATGCCAATGCTCTACCAATAACGCCATAAGCTCTCTGTTTATATAGTTTCTCGGACATAATGACAATTCACGGTAACAAACAGACGAAGTGAAGTATAATTGATATAATAATGTTTTTAATAATTATCTTACTCCCGAGGAAGACAAATCCAAATACACAAAAATTATAATAAATATATTTACTAAAAACACTAATACTTAGTTGAACTTGATTATAGCGTCATTGAAGGGTCCAGTAAAAAAATGACGCTATATCAGAGTGACGTTAAAAAAGAAAAAAAAAATGAAATTTTAACCAGGCAAAATTTTATTACAGCAATGTTTGCACTATTTTATTACAGCAGAAAATTTGACTCTTTATGATGGCACTGACAAATAATAAAAAATCATAAACTGCCAAGGTCACATAACTGTACACAAAAGGATAATGGGCCTTTCTCACATTCTTGGAAGGAGCAATGTCGCAAAGCTGGAAATGCATTGCACTTTATTCTTCATAAAATGAAAAAACAACAACCTACTGTAAAATTTTATGACGCTATAGACGAGGGTTACTTTATTTTTACCGCTAAAACCAAGTTTTTACTAATAGTCTAGTAAAATAAAATTACACTACATGTAAATCAAAATGTAAATTCGTAGAGGTTGAAACAAATTTTATATCAAAGTTTAGGTGGGTACAAAAGATATTTTCAAAAAAGTATCCAAATCATAAAAGGGGATCATTGTTTAAATAATTAAAAAGGGGTCATTTTTGCAAAAAAATTAATTTTTTAACTGCTGAAGTCATTCAATTACTAATGAAGGTCTACAGAATTGTTTTCTGCAAAGTTGAAGGGTAAATATTTCACATAAGACTTACTAAATTAAATTTGACCCCCTATTTATTTAAATAATTATACATAAAACTTTAAAAACAAATTTGCAAAAAAATATTTTTAGCGTTTTAAATAAGCACCATAAAATATATTATTTTACTGGAGAACTTGCGCTATATTATCAGTATTAATTGAAAAAAATTGGTCCAAAAATATTTAATATTTTTTGAGATATTGAATTTGTTTATTAAATGTTACTCTATTTTCAACTGCAAAAACGCGGTTGTTGCCAAAGATATATTTACCTGTATTAAATCTTATTATTTTTATTTTTATGTATATTTTCGACAGATGTATTGATACATTCAAATTTAAATTAAACTTCCCGCTAAAATGACATTTGAAAATTATTCAAATTTGTTTATAACTTGTTTTTTTAATAACGTCGCGGGGATTAAATATTTTGAAATACCGTTTCCGTAATTGGGTTTCTGGGAATTTTTCACTAATTAACAAATTTTTTTGTCTTTTTTTCCTCTTCTTTTTTTTTTTCTTGAAGTTATACTACTACGGGCCCTTTTAGGGTTAAGTTTCATTAAGAATGTTGAATCTCAAGTTGTAGATTCTAGACCTAAAAATATTAAGATTGGTCTAAAATCACTTTATAAAATGTGGCTACTTACTGAGTTACAGGGTGTTTTATTTAAAAATTTAAAAATTATTTTTACCAAGTACTTTCAAACTATTTGACGTATCCTTATTATACTTGGCAGAAAGTGTGAGTACTCTACAGTCTACTAAATTGTGATAAATGAAAGTTTCAATCTACTACCAGAGGCGTAGGACAGGGGATAGTTAATGGTTAACCCTTCCCAAATTCTACGCCACTGAGGGAAATACTATTTTAGCGAAATTTTCTGATTCTCCAATACTTTTTGTGTAAATAATATACTCTTTTCTGGTAACGATTAAGTCATTAGTTTTCGAGATATTGGACGTTTAAAATGAAACGGCATAGTTATTTTGATTTATTAATAATTCATTCATTTTAAACTTCCAATATCTCGCAAACTGATTACTTTATCGATGCCAATAAAGTTATTTACATACAAAGTATTGGAGAATCGAAAAATTTCGCTAAAATAGTAATTCACTCAGTGGCGTAGAATTTGGGAAGGGTTAATCATTCACTATCCCCTGTGGTACGCCTCTGGCGCTAGCTAGAAACGATTATTAATCACAATTTAGTAGGGTGTATAATAGCCACACTTTCTGCCAAGTATGATAAGGATACGTCAAATAGTTTTAAAGTACTTGGTAACAATAATTTTTAAATTTTTAAATAAAACACCCTGTAACTCAGTAAGTAGCCACATTTTGTTTAAGAGATTTTAGTTAAATATTAATATTTTTAGGTCTAGAATCTACAACTCACAGATTCAATATTCTTAATGAAATTTAACCCTAAAAGGGCCCGTAGTAATATAACTCCAAGAAAAAAAAAAAAAAGAAAAAGAAAAAGAAAAAACGACAAAAAAATTTTGTTAATTAGTAAAAAATTCCCAGGAACCCAATTATCGAAACGGTATTTCAAAATACTTAATCCCCGCGACGTTATTAAAAAAACAAAATATAAACAAATTTGAATAATTTTCAAATGCCATTTTAGGGGGGAGTTTCGTTGAAATTTGAATTTATAAACACATTTATCGAAATTATCGATAAAAATCAAAATAACGAGATCTTATTCGGGTGAAAATTTCTTTGGCAACAACCGCGTTTTTGCAATTGAAAATATATAGTAACATTTAATAAACAAATTCAATATCTCAAAAAATATTAAATATTTTTTGACCAATTTTTTTTTGCTTAATACTGGTAATATAGCACAAGTTTTTCTGTAAAAAAAGATATTTTATAGTGTTTATTTAAAACGCTAAAAATAATTTTTTGCAAATGTGTTTTTTAAGTTTTATATACAATTATTTAAATAAAGAGGGGGTAAAATTTAATTAAGTAAGTCTTATGTGAAAAAATTACCCTTCAGCTTTACAGAAAATAGTCCTATTGACTTTGATTAGTAACTGAATGACCTCAGCAGTTAAAAAAATATTTTTTTTGCAAAAATGACCCCTTTTTAATTATTTAAACAATGATCCCCTTGTATGATTTGGATACTTTTTTGAAAATATCTTTTGTATACACCTAAACTTTGATATAACATTTGTTTCAACCTGTACGAATTTACATTTTGACTTTTTTTTATTTTATTAAGCTATAATGTTATCGAATAGTTTCTGGCCGGACCTATTAAAAATTGATGTTACAATCGAGGTGACGTAACTACCGAGGCCGTAATATCCAAGTTCCACTGTATATTCTTTTCAAAGCTTTTTGCACTTATATATACATAGCTTGAAATATTTAGTAACTTACGCTATACTGTCTGTGGGCGCATGCGCGCAGAACAATAGAAATTCACCTCCAATCGCGCCTAAAGAAAAAGTATAACTAAAAAAATGTTTATTTCAGAAATAAACATTGCTTATTGCTTAAGTTAAATGTTCAAACTGCCAAGAGGCAGGTGGGTGGCTGTTTGACATTTAATAAGCGATAAACAGTGTTTATTTATCAAACTTTTTTTTATTTTTTCTGACATCAGTAAAGTGTATTTTGAGTTAAATAAATTAAACCACTCCCGTGGTATTGGTCATCTTCTTCGTACATTACGACTACGTCCTCCCTCCTTTTTCTTCAATATTTCAGCAGTTAAATAGCAGTTGAGACGACGAAGACCAACTTTCGGATAATTTCGTAGGTGGTCGTCTAGACCAGCGGTTCCTAAATGGTGGTCCGCGGAACCCTGGGGTTCCTTAGAAGGGAGCAGGGGTTCCGCGTACGTCCGACAGTTAAAGAAAACATTCGTAGAAACGACTCATAACTACACATAATTACCTTCTATTTTTCGCTTAAAACACAGTACGTCCCACAAAATACACCGACCGATAAAATACACCGACTAACAACAGGGCTGAATCTAAGGAGAGAACTATTTCAACAAAGAGAAAATATGATGAATCCTACTTGTTCTGTGGTATGTATACCTATAGAAAAGAAAAATCATTGGCAAAAAACTCGCAACGTGAATGTGAATACAAAAGTAACAATATAAAAAAGATTGAATAAGGAATCCGAACCTGCAATAAAAAATGAGGGGCTCCCATTTAAGATTTTAAAGTAACCTCCCATTCTGCCTCCGTGGGGGGTCGTATTTGATGCCATTCGATAGATTTTTCAAAAATATTGAATACGTGTATTTTTCAGTTTTTCGATCTGATGTTCATTTCGCGAAATATTCGCTTTTTTCTTGTGAAACTTTGGGACTCATTTCCTTACGCCCTGCTCAAATCGCCAGATTTTTGAAATATACACTGCTTTGCATGTACTTAACTTGCCTTATCTTAATCTGACAATTTCGAGTTTTTTTAAGGGTAGATTTTTTTTCGTCCCCCCTTAAGGAACTCCCCTGCATTAACCTTCGAGTGGTAACGTACGGTCCCTGACACCGACGTAGCGGATTTTTCGCGGTAAAACTCAAATGCGCATTTTTTTTTGTCCCCGCGGCCAGGTAGCTTTCAAATTCTTCATCACACTATTTAGTCTTGAAAAATCTGTGGCGAAGTGTGGATAGTTCATATGTTATTTGACCTGACGGTGTGAGAGACCGAGGTTACCATTTATGTTATACTTAACGGTAAGTTTTTGTCGTTTTTGTTCCATAGTCAGTTTAAATAATAGATGTTAATTTTAGGAGTTGTATATGAATATTGATTATGAAAGAGAACAAATCAGGTTGCAACAACTTTTTGATGAAATTGTTGCTAATTCCGAACCAGAACCGTACAGTGCGGTGCAGTGTAGTGTATAAAAAATGAGGAAAAAAACGGACAATAATTTCAGTTTTGTGTTGGACATTTGTTGAATAATTTTATTTTTTTTGTGATATTTCAACCCTTGTCGATATGTTTGTTGATATTTTGTATTCAAAAACTTGACATGTTTTTGTAAATTGTTTGTCAATTAGGTTAGTATCTAAAAGAAGCCACTTTTTTTAATGTGCAGTTTTTTCCCGAATATAAATAAATATTGATAATTTCTTACTATATTGTTATTTAAATATAGTTATATTAAACATTTAGTCACATCAAAATATTAACACAAAATCACCACCTAAGCTAAGATATTCATTATTAAAAAAGTCGGTGTTGTAGACCGACGTTACCAACTATGTCACAAGAATTCACGTTACCGGCGGAAGGTTAAGAGCCAATATATGGTAGAGGTACATTTTCAGGTTACAAGGTTTCTCCCCATGTAATAATCTGACACGCTCGAATAACTGCAAAAATCCCCGCTTGATGGAAAAAAAGACATGGATTTTTTATTCGTAATCAAGTCATTAATCAATTTGATCAACTCGTTAATCATTCATAGCTCAGTAAAAGCTGACATGTTTAGTTCGTACAAAATAGTAAAATTTTAATCTTTAGTTCCATCAAAATCTATTTAATTCAAACATTTTCTAGAAACTACTTTGTTTTTATCATTAAACATAAACCGAAAAATATATTTCCCATCCAAACAATTTGGCATGGATCTGAACTCTATACGGTATAACACAAAAACACAAACAAGTAAACAACGTGAAAAACAAAAAGAGACTAAATAAGAAATATGTTTTGGAACGCTTTCTCCATATTCCAAATAGGCGAGGAAATAAAGCAATAACTCTACAAAATTATTTACAGTTGGATGCATCTCAATGAAACTTATTTCATTCGATTCGCAAGACCTTTAGGAAACTTTGTGAAGTAAAGCGATGATGATAAAATAAAAATTGTATTATTGAATAAGGAAAATGCATTTTGAAGTGATGAAAAGGCACGTTATTAAGTGCGTTCGCGGGTACAGTTGACAAATTGTCGCCGACAATTTCTAACCTCACTTAATATAAATAATACCGTTAATAGATAAAATTTATATTTAATATACAAGGTATATTTACTTTTAATTAATATTAATAACCAATTATTAAATTATCCTAGGTAAATATACCTTATATATTTATCTATTAACGATATTATCTATATCATTTTGAAGTGCGCATGCCTTTTGCTGCTAATTTGTCGCCGACTCGTCGTCGACAGGCACCCGCGAACGCACCTATTATGGTAAGTGAGCCCAAGCGGGGATTTTGCACGTTACTCAAAGGCATCAGAAAATCACATGGAGGGAAACCATGTACCCTGTAGATGTACCCCTACCATAATATTATATATATGTTCATACAGGGACGTGCGTCGGAAGCAGTCCGAAAAAAAATCTATCCTTTTTCTCGAGAAAATCCTCGAGCGCTTCATATTAAGGCAATATAAGTTAAATACATTAATAACACTGTATATTACAAAAATCTGACGATTTGAGCGGGGTGTGGGGGTTAGGAAATGGGTGAGCCACAAAGTTTCACAAAAAAAATCGAAAAACTGAAAAATACATGTCCAACATTTTTCAAAAATCTACCGAGTGACACCAAACACAACCCTCTGGCCCTTGCTTACTGCCTATTTTCCCCTGGATAATCAATTGCAGTAGACGATACTACAGGGACACTAAAACGCACATAATTCTATATAGTGGGAAGGAACAAGGAAGCAAAAGATGTGGAGTTGCATTTGTGGTGGATCATGATTTTAAGTCAAAAACCATAGACTTCCAGGCAGACTGTGAAAGAATATGCAAGTTAAGAAGTTGCACACACTTCTTCAACATTCTTCTTTTTCTTCTTTTACTTCGTGGAGATCTTTCGATCTGTTTAATTCTGAAGCTGCCTCTGGTTAATATCTCGGTAGGTATATTGCCAACTACCCCTCCATCTTTTTGGTGGTCTTCCGTAGGGTCTTGAACCGGGCGGGTTGTTTTTGTAGGGCAATTTTTGGGAGCCTATTCTCATCCATTCGCTCTCAATGGTTGTACCACATCCTCTTGCGCTGACTTCCCTATCTTACAATATCTTGAATTTTGGATTGCTCTCTGTTTGTATTTCTCACCCTGTCTCTTCTTGTTTTCCCACTATTGTTCCTAGGGTGTTCATTTCGGCAACCCTTAGCATCTGTTTAGTTTTGTTGGTGTCTTCGCGCACTTCTATGCCATAAATATGTCATGATCGGTCGTATGCAAGGCATGTAAATTCTAATTTTGCTATCTGTGCGCATATACGGATTTGACAAGACTATCTCCCGCAGACAACCTGACAATCCAGATGCTTTGTCGATCTGACTCCTCAGGTCCTTTACTGGGTCCTTGGTGCTTGATATATAATGCTCTGATATCTGAATTGCATCTCCTGTTCTATTGGGTTGCCCTCCACCGCTAACTTACATTTGAACGGATCTTTTGTTATTGTCATACATTTAGTTTTGTTGGTAGAAATGTTCAAATTTAGTTGGCGGCTTATTTGAAAGAACTGAAAGCTGTCTCTGAAGATTATCTTCTGATTCAATCTTCTCATTCAATAATTGCTGCATTATCTGCGTAACACACCATATAAATTATTTTGTTGCCCATTCTATATGCGAGATTAGAAGATGTTACTTTGTTTATAATTTTGCCCATGAGTAAGTTAAACAAGAAGGTGCTTAAACTGTCGCCTTGTGTAATTTCTCCCGGTGTTGGAATATTTTCAATGAGTTGGTCTTCTGCTCTACCTTTGGTTACGTGGTTGTTATTTCAACCTAACAATGATAAACATTTACTCCCCAACAGAATAGGTTCAATCTTGGTTAATTTTATTAATCGCGGCAGGTAAAATAAAATTCTTCTTTCAGTACAATAAAGTGTTACTTTACTGCCGCAAATGAGGGCAAATGAGTACAATAATGAATGACTTTAGTGACGGTTGGTGATCAAATATATTTATTTATTAAGTATTATGGTGAATATAAAGAAATAAAAGGTACATAAAAAACGCATAAAATTTATGCAGAGTAAACTAAATTAGAGAATGTACCGAGTTTTACGAAGATTTACTCGATGGTGTTTTATGGTACAGTGTGATAAATGCAATGCTGAATGTTCGGTCTGATATGGTGCAAAAAACGATATTACTAAACATCTAGCGACAAAGAGGCACAAAAGATTTTCTAATGACGGCGCTTCTTCGTTTAAAATGGAACAATTTTTTCGCAGTGCTAGCAAACACTGCTTGCATTAGCAAAAGGACTATTTGCTTTTCACGACATAATCAAAGTTTCAGAACAATGGATTATACGTCAAACATGATCAAAACTTTTTACGGCAAAAAATTTGGATATGCAAGGACAAAAACCGAAGCAATTATATGTTTTTTCATCATATTCGTTTTCACGATATGATGCCATATCGTGAAATGGGCGTTTTCACCATATATTCTGATGCTTCCAACCACAAAGATTTAAAAAATATTGTGACAAATAATTGTTAGATTTTTTATCCAAAAACAGGAATTAAAATTAGAATACTACATTTTGTTTCATTGTCGAATGAAACTTGAAACATTCGAAAACGAATGAACTCAATAAATACTATTTAAAAAAAAATATTTAAAAAAAATAAAATTGTTGCTTATTGTGCGGGTAAAATTAACGCAAAGTTTGGTTGAAAAGCTAGAAGAGGCATCAATAATTTTTTTTCGAAACTTAACGAACATCTTCATTCTCTCATCATCATTCTCTTTGCCTTATCCCTATGCGGGGTCGGCTTACCTAATTGCATTTCTCCACACAATTCTATCTTGGGTCATATCAATGTTAATCCCCTTTACCAACATGTCATGACTTATCGTCTCCCCCAGGTCTTCTTTGGTCTTCCTCTCCTACTCCTTCCAGGAATCCGCACTTCAGCTATTCTTGGTATTGGGTGATTAGCGTCTCGACGTTGAACATGACCAAACCATCTCAACCTATGCTCTCTCATTTTGGCAACAATTGGTGCCACACCTAGACTTCCCCTAATATACTCATTTCTAATTTTATCCTTCTTTGTCACTCCACTAATCCATCTAAGCATTCTCATTTCCGCCACATGCATTCGTTGTTCCTCTTTCTTTTTCACTGCCCAACATTCAGTTCCGTACATCATAGCCGGTCTTATGGCTGTTTTATAGAATTTTCCCTTCAGCTTCATTGGAATTTTTCTGTCACACAACACACCACTCGCTTCTTTCCACTTCATCCATCCAGCGCTAATTCTACTGCATGCATCTCCATTTATTTCTCCATTACTCTGTAATACCGATCCCAAGTATTTAAAACTGTTGCTTTTTACAATCAGTTCACCATCCAAAGATACCATTTTATTTGTAGTAACTCCATCATTAAATGAACATTCCAAATACTCTGTTTTTGTCCTACTAAGTTTTAAACCTTTTTCCTCCAGAGCTTGCCTCCACTGTTCCAGTTTTTGTTCTAAGTCTCTTTCACTATTTCCTACTAACACGACATCATCAGCATACATTAAGCACCATGGAATGTTACCCTGTAGTTTCGCTGTTATCTGGTCCAAAACCAGTGAGAATAAATACGGACTAAGCACAGAGCCTTGGTGCAATCCTACTTTCACATGAAATTTATCAGTCCCTCCCACACCTGTCCTAACACTAGTCGTTACTCTCTCGTACATATCCCTCACAATCTTTACATATTCACCAGGGACTCCTTTCTTATTGGGTGCCCACCACAGAATCTCTCGAGGAACTCGATCATATGCTTTCTCAAGATCAATAAATACCATATGAGCGTTTATTTCTTTATTCCTGTATTTTTCCATCAACTGCCTTATAATGAAAATTGCATCTGTTGTTGATCTGCCCTGCATAAAGTCAAATTGATTCTCGGATATTTCGGTCTCTTCAGGTATCCGTCTATCAATTACTCTTTCCCATATTTTCATGGTGTGGCTAAGCAGTTTTATAGCCCTGTAGTTTGTACATTGTTGTATATCTCCCTTGTTTTTGTAAACAGGTACCAGTATACTGCTTCTCCATTCGTCTGGCATTTGTCCAACTTCCATAATTCTATTAAATAGGCCTGCTAACCACCTTGTTCCTGTCTCTCCCAATGCTCTCCATACTTCCCCAGTTTTTTTCGAAACTTAACGAACATTTGAACCAAAAAATGTTGGAGTAGGTTGTGCAGCGCACACTCTACATATAGTCCAGGGCGCATCTCTTTTGAGATGAACGTTGAGAGGTGACTCAAATTTTTTTGCAGAAATTGCTTCAAAGTAACTCAAATAATAATATTTGAGGTATTCTCCCACTCAAAATGGTCCGGAACATTGTTTAAATAATCAAAATATCAAAATATGAAGGAAAAATTCGATTTTTTTATTGGTTTTTTGATTATAACTTTAAAACTATTCATTTTTGAGAAAAGTTGTACTGACACAAAAGTTGCATAATTAAATTTTGTTCTTCTTCTTATGGTGCCAATCCGTTACGGATGTTGGACACTAACATGGCTATTCTGACTTTGTTGACTGCTGTCCGGTAGTGGTTAAGTTAAACCATTTTCGCAGGTTATGCAGCCAGGATATTCTTCTTCGTCCTGGACCTCTTTTCCCATGCACTTTACCTTGAAGTATGGTCCGAAGTAGGTCATATCGTTGTTCATTGCGCATTACATGGCCCAGGTATTCTAAATTTTCTACAATACAGAATTGGTTAACAATTTAAAAATATAGTCACCCTTGTTTCAAAATAGCAATAATTGCAAAAAAAAAACATAAAAAAACCAGTATTTGTATTTTACGTTTTTCAACCATTTATGCTACCCATAGGAGCTTCATATTTTACTTAGAAAAGCTATATGATATAGTAAAACAACACTGTAAATTTCATTAAGATCGGTTTAACAGATTTTGCAAAACAAATTTTGCAATCCAGCCTTCGCAAAAAATTCATTTCTTTTTAATGTTGCAGGACTGAAAATAAAGCAGGTAGCAAGTTGATTTTTTTTGCTTATAGAAGTGTACTGTACCTTTCATTTGCAATTTGCAAAATTAAAATCGATTAATTACCACGGCGTCAGGAAATTTTTTAAATAAACATTAATTTTTGGTGCTACGCGCAGGACAGCGGTGTTCGATTCACACAAGCTGATTTTCACCAAATTTTCTTCCAATCTTTATCTAATATATTATTCTCTTACTCTATATTTTGTTGTAGTTTAATGTTTTAATTCCACAAAAATCAAAATAATTTTATTATTGTTTGTGAAATATTGTTTAAACAACTGCATATGTTTAAGAATAATAAACTTTTATTCTCGAAGTTAAAATATATGAACGAAAAAGTTTTTGCTAAAATAGAGTTATTTCAAAGGATAGAGTATGTGTTTTTATTTTGCAATAAACAAATTTGTTTATTTATATCGAAATTTAATAAAAATTAGAATGTATCAATCATTATCAAAGGTCATTGTAATGCCCAATCAGAGCAAACTATCCGCTGTCCTGCGCGTAGCACCAATAATTAATGTTTATTTAAAAAAATTCCTTACGCCGTAGTATTTAATTGATTTTAATTTTGAAAATTGCAGATGAAAGGTACAGTACACTTCTATAATCAATAAAAATTTCAACTTGCTATCTGCTTTATTTTCAGTTTTGTAACATTTTCAAAAAATGAATTTTTTTTGCGAAAGCTGGATTGCAAAATTTATTGAACCGATCTTAATGAAATTTACAGTTACTCCATTCTTTCACGGTTTTTGCTCTAAATTTTAAAGAACCGCTTGGATTGACATGAAATTTGGCATACGTATAGCTTACATGTCAAAGAAAAAAAGTGATATTGTGCCGATGTGTGCTTTTGTCCTGGGGGTGACTTTCACCCCCTCTTGGGGATGAAAAAATATATGTCCAAAATAAGTCCGGAAATGGATAAACTGTTCAAAATCAACAGTTTAAAGAAATTATATCCACTCTAGAAGATAAAATCTGATTTGACTTTTTAGTTTCATTGTATAACACATTTGCTGCCTCTCAAAAACATTTGGAACACCATACAGCTTGCATTTTTTGAAATTTGCTACACATTGCCTTGTCACAGCCCTAGCACTGATTGGAAGTATAATTTCCTTCACAAAATATTTTTATGTGACATTTTTTTCATTTTTGAACAGAAACAGTGTTGGTTGTTGGTAGAACTGGTGTTGCTGGGTGTAGTACCATACTTCGTGAGGCAAGGTATGGAGCCCATAATTCTTCACACGGCCGAAAATTAAACTAACGAATACTGAGTCTACGTCCATCTACTTCTTTATAAATAATCCATGCACATAGACCATTGTCTTGCAACAACTTTTATAGTACAAAGACACGCCATTTGGTCCTCTACACTCTACATTATCCCCATATATGGTTTGTTTATAAAAATATACTGTTTCAAGAATTTTTTTTCCACAGACAGCAACATCCATTGATTGATGTAACGAGCTCAACAAAATCACATTTTTATCACTCTTTTATTGGTATTCAGTGTTATTTTTTTTTGTCGCTTTGGAATATAAGGGTAATAAATATGGGTACAATTCTCTATTTTCATACCTTACGCTTAGAAAATCTTCCTTCTGTTGCGATTCAAAGTACCCACAAGACTTGTTAATTTCTTTTGCAGTGCCTTGGCCAATTTCAACGAAGTGAAGTAGTTATTTATCGCAACATTTTTGCGTTTTCCCCGTTGATTTTCCATTATCCGCAAAGTGTTCACCAACAATTGTAACTTTATTGCGTAGATGATCAGTACCAGTATAAGGGTAACCATTTATAATAAATAAACAACAAACATACATAAATATCACTTTACCCATCCGACAGGAATTTGAAAGAAAGACTCATTGAATTTCCGAGAAAACCATAACAACTTACACAGGGCCAATTTGGCCCCTTCAGATTTCTATGGTAGATTTGTTAGAAAAACCATTTAATGAATTTAGTCAACAATATATTTTTATGTTAAATAAGTCTTTGTGTCATAATATTAAAAGCCAAAAATTATAAAATTATTATTGCCTCGAATAAAAAAACTACAATAACTTCAAATTGCACCAGGGGCCAAATTGTCCCCTCCGATATAAAGCTTGATTTTTAGGATCAGTAAAACGTTCTTTTTAAACCGATGTCATACAAAACGTGTAGATCCCTCGTTGGAGATATACACAAAACACAAAACAAATTTGCTCTTTGTGTTTATACAAAACACACAACATTTTCTCTAAGGGATCTCTGTTTACCTTAAACCGTTCCTGCTTCAGAGGGTTTTAAATTTTAATTAAGAAAACACCTGAGAGGAACGCCAGTAATTTTAAAGGATGAATAGCTTCATTTGCCTTGGTCAACTCCTTTTCACATTTTTATTCGTTTTATGGAACTTCTGCTCCAAATACTGATACGAGAGGATGATGGAAATGTGATAGCTTGAAAAAAGTAATTAATTAAGGGAATACCGTGTTTTTACCTTAATAATTAAACACACGTGGTCAACTTTCGTAAAATGCACTGCGAGAATACGTTAGACCGTTATAGCGATGGACTTCAATCGACTGAATCATAGACTGAATACTAAACTTAAACTTCCGTTAATTTCATTCGAGGCCA
Source organism: Diabrotica virgifera virgifera (assembly GCF_917563875.1). NCBI lineage: Eukaryota > Metazoa > Arthropoda > Insecta > Coleoptera > Chrysomelidae > Diabrotica > Diabrotica virgifera. Next base: position 89,362,525 of record NC_065444.1, on the reverse strand, counting down.
AGCTAACGGTTACAGCCGAAGCGTCTCGATGTTTGGCGAAAGAAGGGGGCAGCTCCGGAGCTGCATCTTTCTTGCAGCAAACAATTTCGGAGGCAGGTACATAAACAGTTATAGGTTTGCCATTTATAAATGGATCTGCTTCTTTCTTGTACCAATCGATTCAGCTAATTTTTTTACATAATATGCATCTTTAACCCAAATTTGACCAAAAATGGAGCTGCCCCCTTCTTGCGGCAAGGTCCTCAATTATATTCTGCAGTTGATTGTACAATGTCTACTTATAATGTAAATTGATGTTTTAAATCATTTTGTACATAGGTCTGGATCCCGCGTATGAAAAAAAAGTTGATTAATAGCAAGCTGAAAATTTGTTAATAGCTTAAGGGTGTCTAGGCGAATAAACTTTGATATATGGGAACACTGAAACAGGGGTAGTTTTAATTGTGGAACAGGTTAAAAATTTTGAACGGTCACAGCACGAAAACGGCACATTTATTTTGTCCGACAGAACAGACTTAAACTCTCCGAGCAGAGATTAAACTCTCATGAAAAAATCAGACTGCTATTTATTACCTGTCATAATTCCTGTCATTTGACATATTCTACATGTTCCACTCATTAAAACGCCCATTTGGTGATAAATAGCAGTCTGATTTTTGCATGAGAGTTTAATTTCTGTTCGAAGAGTTTAAGTCTGTTCTGTCGGACAAAATAAATGTGCCGTTTTCGTGCTGTGACCGTTCCAAATTTTTAACCTGTTCCACAATTAAAACTACCCCTGTTCCAGTATTCACACATATCAAAGTTTATTCGACTAGACACCCTTAAGCTATTAACAAATTTTCAGCTTGCTATTAATCAACTTTTTTTTCATACGCGGGATCCAGACCTAACACGTAATAGTTATTAGAATACCAGGGGTATTATAAGGATAATAACGCTTGAGGTCAATGGTGTATATAAAGAAGGCCTTCGGCCCGAGGGATATCCGTTGACCGCAAGCGTTAGTATCTATATTACCCGTGGTGCCTTCAGCGTTTAATATCTGACTCAATTATTCTGTATATTCAAAAAATTTGATTCAATTTTAAATTAATCAATTTTTAAATAAGTACATTTTTACCAACAATCGTCGTAACGTAATTGTGGTAACCATAGTTTTACTTAGGTTGTTATTTGTCAACTTGACAGTATTTAAGTAGTTATTTAGATTTAGTGTCGGAAAAACTGTCAAAGTTGAATGAAATACTTTTATATCAGAGTTCTCTGAAAAAGCCGTTTCGTCGAGACAGAAAAAGTAGTACCTACTGCAATAATTTTTGTCACGTAGCTGCAAGAACTATATTCCGAAGTTAATTCTGAGAAAATTTGGATAAAAATAACTAATAATTTGGAATTTAAAATTTAATTGATTTTTTGACAAGGTAGTGGTGTCAGAATTTGAATTGCTGCCAGCTTTTGAAAGTCAGGTATTTTAATAAAACCCTTTATAAATTATAATTTTAATAGCCTAAATTAAAACACTTTAATAGAATAATTAAAAAAAAATTAAATAAATAAAGCAAACTAGTTTTAAAAATGGGGGACACGTCTGGGGGAGATAAGCCCCCAGATTTAAATTTAGTCGAAAAAAATGGTAACTTTGATGTTCCAATGACTACAGATACGAGTTACATAGGCAATCTAAGTAATAATAATTTAAGAAATAACAAAAAACAAATACTTCTGAATGATAAAGAAGAAAGTATAAATTTAAATAACATCCCATCTAGATATGATATTTATGATAAAGGTCCGTTTGAAGTCTATATAGAATCCAATAATGAAAATTTAAATATCGTGAAATATAACTATTTGGCCATAGCTAGAGAAATCTATGATCTAAAATTAAATGAAATCTTTAAAACCCATAAAAGGGGATAAATAGAAACAGTGTGGAATTTAAAAACAGAAAAGCGGCAAATTATTTTTTGGACTCAAATATGTTAAAAGATAAAGGATATGACTTGTTCATTCCTAATGAGAATGTAACCTGTAAAAGTATTGTGAAATTCATCAATAGAGACTTCACAGAGGATACCCTGTTGAAATACTCAGAACCCAATACAAAAAATTGTAAAATTATTCATGTCAAACGTTTTAGTAGAAGAATTAAGCAAAAAATGGATGAGATATCTCAACAGGGCAGCCAAAGTGAGGAGGTGGTTACACTTCTCCCAACTGGAACTGTTTGTTATACCTTTACAGGGACTACTTTACGGAGGGGAGTACTGATCTGCGGTATAGAACATAGAGTCTTGCCATATATAATGCCAGTTATACAGTGTTATAACTGCTTAAATTACGGGCACACCAAAAATCTGTGCAAAACAAAAAATAGTAAATGCATTAACTGTACTAAAATACATGAAACAAATGAAACGTGTGTTATGAAATTGGTTCACTGTAATAGTATTGAGCATAATAGCACAAGCCATCAATATCCCGAATTTACGAGACAAAAAAAAAATTAGAGAGAAGATGTCTTTAGAAAATCTATCTTTTTTTGAGGCTTCTGAAACAATTCCAAAAACAAAAAACAATAATTTCATTAAACATCCGAGTGATTTCCCTGCCTTTCAAGGCATCAAAAACCTGGAACCACAAAGTATCCCATTAAAATCTAGACGAACGACACACGTCAGTAATCAGCAAAAATCCAGCACTTATAGTGTCACACTTAAAGGAAATAAAAGGCGAGCACAAGATAATGGGACATATGATAAAGATCTACACAACGAAAATATATTAAACCCCAATGGTAGGTTGCCGTCCACTTCCTCCATGGCATACAGTACCCCAAATTCACCAAATTTTAATAAAACCAATAAACAAACCTCTGAAAACGTGTTTAGAGAAAGCTATCAGTCCCTTCAAGATATTATGAATATGGCTAGTAAATTAAATAATTCAGACAGAGAACATGTTCTCAATTTTATTGCACAAATTTGTAATTTTAAAAGCACAGGCTCACATACGTTTGGCACAGGCTATTTAGATATTAACTCATCACCCCCATCATTTTATGGATCAAAATAAAAATAAAAAAATCCAAATTCAAGGCTGTCTCACTCTCATGCAGTGGAACATTAGAAGTATTAAACCAAATTATGGTAATTTAAAAACCTTCATTAAAGAACTTAAACCAGATGTAATCTTATTAAATGAAACATGGACAAATAACACGTATATATTTAATATAAAAACTATTTCATATACAGGGAAGATAGATATGATGGATATGGTGGGATTATGATCCTAATTAAAGATAGTTTTGAACACACTAGTATAAGAGTACGCAACTCTGACAGAACATCAAATATGCAGGTGATAGGTATAAACTAACCAAAATTTGACCTAAATATAATTAATATCTACAACCCTTCAGGTCAGCAAATAAAACAATCAACATGGAATAAAGTTAAAAAAGATTTTCACAAACCTTATATAATCATGGGAGACTTAAATGCACATGATCAGGTATGGGGATGTGCTGGTAACAACCATAATGGGAAAATAATAATAGAATTCGTTGATGAAGAACAATTAGTTATAACGAATGATGGTACCTCCACCAGAATGGTACAACCAGGGCAGAATCCATCAGCAGTTGATCTTACCATAGTAACTCAAGATTTAGCATCTAAGTGTCGTTGGTGGGTACACCCAGATACTGGACAAAGTGACCATTTCCCAACTATATGTGAAATTAACCAAACACAATCCTCAAATGGAGACAGCACATTAGGTACCAGAAGAAACTTCAAAAAAGCAAATTGGCCAAAATATATGGGCACTATAGAAACTAAGCTGTCTGATCGACATGACGTGGATTATAATGAATAGCATAATATTGTCAACTCTAGTGCAGAAGGTAATATCCCTTACATAACAGTTAGAAATAAAACTAAGGGGGCACCATGGTGAGACAACGAATGCGATGAGTTAATAAAAAATAGACGAAAAGCAATCAAAGCATATGTAGATAACCAAACCGTAGAAAATTACATAAACTGTAATAGAATTAAAGCTTTCGTTAAAAAAAATTACAAATTAAAAAAAGATCTAGTTTTAGACGATTTTGTGGATCACTTACGAGGGAAATTCCAGTTAAAAAAATTTGGAACACAATTAAAAAATTTTAAAACTCATTTTTCTAATTAATAGCCATGTAACTTTTCCCGATAACGAAACCTCAATGAAAAGTTAAATAATTTAACTTCATGCAATGTAGATCCCTGGTTTAAACTTCTGAGCCCTAGCAATGAAACTGTTGAGCAAATAACCTACACTGAGTACACTAATATAATATACTCAAAAAAAGATAAGGCCACTGGTATGGATAAGGTATCTTATTCGATGTTAAAAAACATACCCACAATAGCAGAATCACATTTGATAAAAATTTTCAATAATATATTAAAAACAAGTAAGATACCATGGCAGTGGAAACAAACACTAATTTTACCTTTCCTAAAACCTACTAAATGTCCAAACAGTCCAGAAAGTTACCGACCAATCGCCTTAACGTCATGTGTAGGTAAAATTCTAGAAAACATAATTAAAAATAGAATAGAATGGTTCGTAGAGCATAATAGTGTTTTACCCAGCTACCAGCTGGGCTTTCGCAAAGAAACTGGATGTAGTAATGCGCATGTAGCGCTTTCCCACATAGTACTCAATGCTTTTACTGAGAGGAAAGCGGTTTTAACGGTCTACCTTGATCTAAAAGCTGCTTATGATAATATATATATATTTACCTTTTATATAGAAAAATGGTGGATTTAAAAATACCATATACATATAATAACCTAATTTTTGAATTCTTAAATAACAGAAATATTTATATCCGAGATAGGGAATACCAAATAATTGGACCCAACATTACTTATAAAGGGCTGGCTCAGGGATCGCCCCTGAACCCACTACTATTCAACATATATACCAAAGCGCTACATGACATTATTCCATTTAATTTCAGGCTAATTCAATATGCAGATGATCTAGCCCTCATAACAGCTGGTGAAGATATAAATAATCTTATAAGATTAACTAATATATGTCTTACTCACATAACTCAATGGTTAACAGAAAATAAACTACCCTTGTCCCATGGTAAATCCTCTGCAGTAAACTTTAACAAAAAGAAAAACATCACCAATATTATTCCGTTAAAAATAGAGGGAGAGATAATTCCTATTAGAGAATCAATTAAATATTTAGGGACAATATTCAATAATTGACTTAACTGGATTTAAAACATTAAACGTATCGAAACACAAGCTCAAAAAGGTTTGAATATAATGAGGGCAATATGTGGAACCTGGTGGGGAGCAAACCCCCATACACTCTCATTAATTTATAAAGGAATCGTAAGACTCCATTTGGATTATTCATGTGCAATATTAAAACCCTGTAGTAAGTCCCCACTCTTAATATTAGATAAAATTCAGTTTAAAGCTTTACGAATCATCACGGGCTCTATGAGATCTACCCCAACTAATGCTTTGTTAGCAGAAAGTGGAGAAATTTCATTAGATGAAAGAAGAAAAATACTTTGCGCTAAGTTCTATCTGAAAATCCTAGCTGATCTGAAAAATCCACTAAACGATATCCTGTCAAAGTTGGGAACCAAAGTAAATTATAAAATAGGATTTTGGAAATCACAAGAGCCACCATATCTGATTGAAATCAAAAATAATTTTGACAAATACCTTATTAATCTATATAAAGAGAACATTAAATCCTGCTTTCCGATCGAACTGAATTATCTTACGGGAACATTTCAAACAATTTTCTCAACCAACAAAAAAATGGAAACCTATACTCATCAGGAATTTCTTAATGAATTTTCAGCTTCATATGGAAATTATACATGGGTATTTACAGATGGTTCTTTAGATCCCGAGTCGAGGACAGTAGGTTTTGGGGTACACATACCTTCAATCAATTATAACTACGCATCCAGATTACATGAGCACATTCAAATATGCACTGCATAAATTATTGCAAATAACAAGGCAGTATATGTTTGTATTGAAAAAAAAATATTAAAAAAGCAATAATTTTTTCAGATGCTAAAAGTGCTATCCAAAAATTACATAACACCACCTGGGGGACAAACAACCATATTGTAAACCTAACTAAAAGACTCATTATTGAGTCAATGGAAGCAGGATTTAATATAATCTTAGCTTGGATCCCAGGCCATACTGGAGTAAAGGGGAATACAGAGGCTGATAAATTGGCAAATATAGGCAAGACTTTAAATGTTCCTGCAGACATTAAAATAGATGAATTTGACTTTTTGCCTTTTATTAAACAAAAAATTGTAAATGAGTTTAAAGTTGAATGGATAAAGCAGTTTAAAACTAAAGGGAAATGGTATCAACAATGCCAAAGTGATTTTTCTATAAACCCTTGGTTCCACAAATTCACATTTTTGGATCGAAGCCACTTGACATCAATTATTAGAATGCGAACGGGCCATTGTCACACTTCAGACCATTTGTTTAAAATTAATTGTAGTGATACTCCTTTTTGTGAATGTGGACAAATAGGAAGTATAACTCATATGTTACTTGAATGCCCAATTAACAAAACAAATCAATCTGACCTGTATCAGGAACTTGTTAATATAGGAAGTCCAACCCCCATTTCAATACAAAATCTCCTACATAATATTAATAACCAAACCTTAAGAAAAATCAATCAATTTTTAACAATATTTCAAATTAAAATATAAAATAAAAATAGTTATTTGAAAATCATATCACAATGAATTTAAAGAAGGGAATATGGAAAAATCCAGACCCTTTGAAAAGAGGATTCCCTTCCAGTTAGTCTAAATACGAGGACTGGCCAAGTACCTAAGAGGTGGAGGCCATGAAACTACAAGAAGAAGAAGAAGTAGATTTAGTGTCTAGGGCATTATATCATACTTAACTGACTTCGAAAGCAGGTCAATATTTGTCAAATAATATACCAGTAGGACATTAAATACATTTTATTGTAACTTTCAATAATTAAGGGCGCTTATAAATAAGTAATGACACAACCATTAACTATTTATAAGAACGATGGAGGCTCCATGGAGAAAATGATCCTTTCTGGCAATCTGGCAATGGCAACTTTACGTGTTTTTACTCTTGCCAAATCTATCTGCTAAGAGGTCTGGATCCCGCGTATGAAAACAAAAGTTGATTAATAGCAAGCTGAAAATGTGTTAATAGCTTAAGGGTGTCTAGTCGTACAAACTTTGATATATAAGGACACTGGAACAGGGGAAGTTTTAATTGTGGAACAGGTTAAGAGTTGGAACGGTCAGACCGCGAAAACGTCACATGTATTTTGTCCGAGAGAACTTTCAATTGATTTGTTACCCTTTCCCTTTCATTAAACTTTCATGCAAAAATCAGACTGCTATTTATCACCAAATGAAAATTATATTGAGAGGAACACGTAGAATATGTTAAATGACAGGAATTATGACAGGTGATAAATAGCAGTCTGATTTTTGCATGAGAGTTTAATCAAAGGGTAACAAATCAATTGGAAGTTCCGTCGGACAAAATACAAGTGACTTTTTCGTGGTCTGACCGTTCCAAATTTTTAACCTGTTCCACAATTAAAACTGCCCCTATTCCAGTGTTCCCATGTATCAAAGTTTTTCCGACTAGACACCCTTAAGCTATTAACCAATTTTGAGCTTGCTATTAATCAACTTTTTATTTCACACGCGGGATCCAGGCCTATAATCTATCATCTTGTTCTAATAATTAATTGCAATTAATATCAAAACAAACAAATATTTAATCTTTTGTGTATAAATGAAAAATTAGCAGAACCTATAAAATAATATAATAAAAATGTACCTTTTCCAAGCTTTCTCTCTACATGGTGTCTAATAGTCCGTTCTTTAACGGTAAAATATTGCAAAACCTCTAAATTTTAAAGATCCGCTTGGATTGACATGAAATTTGGTATACACATAGCTAACAACATGGAGAAAAAAATTGATATTGTGTCGATATGTGCTTTTGCCCTGGGGGTGGTTTTCACCCACTCTTGTGGGTGAAAATACATTCGTCCAAAGTAAGTCAGGAAATGGATTAACTGGCTAGTCAGAGTGGAGCCAAACCTCAGTTGGCGTGCCTAGGCATGCCGGTCGAGGGGCAAATTCATCATCAGCCCCCCTCGTCATCGATCTAGCACTCTTTCACTGGTTGGTCGCACCCGCGCTCCGAATCGCTGATCCGACCAACCAGTGATGTTCGGCTCTTTTTGCTGTGATGTTTCAGCAGACAATATCGGCGTGTTAGTATTATCGCTCGCACCCGTTGCGTAGCTTCGCCACTCCCAAGAGAAATACTCTGACATTTAAATTAGCGAGGTAAATAACTAAATAATAGACCCCTTACGAGACCCGGTCAAAAATGGCGTGAAGCGCCGACATTCACAATACATAAAGACATGCACATAACATTAAGTTGTCTTAGAGGGTAAAGTTTTAGAAATATGACCCTGACGAAACGTATATCCCCTCTTGGAAAAGCCGGGGGGATAACTCGGAATTTGTTCCATAAGTACACTCATGTTAGGACTTCATGAAGTGACTATGGATGAACAGGCTGCCTTGAATGGTCTTTAGAATGAGATTCCTAATGTCTAGCCGTGATAGACTAAGAATTCGCTGAATCTTCGAATTCGATTGACACCAAGTACCTCTTGCCCCTATTATAAGAGGTGCCATGCAGATGATTTTCCCAGGATATCGGGCTTGCATGGTCTGAAGGAATAAAGGCTCCGTATATTTCGCCGTCTTATGTGCGGCGGCGACACTTAACGGATCTGGGCCTTCCCAGTGAACGCCAACGTCTGCAACCAGTACTCTGTCACCCAGCACAGCGACAAAGTCAGGTATTTTTAACTCGCCACTCGGCATTGTAATCCGAGGCTCAACCTCACATAACCACCCTTTCTTTTCGGTTGTCTTTCGTAGATAAGAAACGAGCTGGTCGTGTCTCTTACATCTTTGCCAATGTGCCCGAGAGCACTTTTGCAAGACGTGACTAAGAGACTCGTTTCTGTCACATCCCATTCTACATCGCCGTAGGTGTGGTGGATTTGATGGGATGCCCTTCGTTGGTAGAAGGTTTCCTCGCAGCTGTATTGCTTTAACATAATCTCGCCCCGACCAGTAGGGAGGTGGATTATGGATCCAGGCTGAGCTCTCACTGTGGCTGGACCCTTGAGCAAGACCGTTACCGCAATAGCCAGTGCCTAGTCTCTCGCTCAACTCACGTGCGATCAACGCTGAACTGCCTCCGTTGTTCTGTGTCCACTTCAAAACTTTTTCCCAGAGGTGACTAACGTAGTTTGTGGACATGATGGCGGCATTCATGCCTTGTGCTGAGATGATCAGTTTAGTCATCCTCCTTCTCATGATGGCTGGGACGTGTAAGGCCATAGCCATCACGCCCAGACCACCTTCTTTGATCGGCGTGTGAATATAAGCGTCGGCGCACGTTCGATTGAGACGACAGATCTTACGCACGGCTATACGCACAGTCCTGTCAAAACCCTTCAGAGCTTTCATTGTAATCGTCGGTGATTGAAGCATATCGATGTATCGCGGCAGCAAGTATGTTTTAACCACGTTCAGTTTCTGAGCGGGTTTTAAACCTGATCGTTGAATTCGATCGAGCTGGGTCTGCAGATCTTGGAAGGCCACCTTGGTCTGACCGAGTGCGTTATATTTTCTACCTAGGTACCCAAACAACTCGCTCGGTTTCAACTGCCTAATTCTGTCGTTGCCGACAGAGAAGAGCGAACGCGTTACGCAATAAGAGTGCTTATTACCACGATTTACGCTAACCGTAATAGCGGCACTCTTACCAGCGTTCAGCGACATTCCTCTCTTCTCGAAAAAATCGACAGCTGTCCGGAGTTGCTTGTTCCCGTCACGGGCTGTTTCCGATAACAGAACCAAGTCATCAGCGTAACCCAACACTGAGACATTTGCTCTGCCATCCGCAATCGACAAACCAAGCACACCTTCTTCGAGCCTGCATATCAGCTCATCGACCACCATGTTGAATAAGTAGGGTGACAGCGGGTCGCCCTGCTTAACACCTCTACTCATTGTCATGTTATTAGTCGACTCGCTGCCGGCGGTGATATACGTACGACAGTTCGTGTACGAGTCCATCACATAACGTTTGAAAGTAGCATCGAGCCCGAACCGTGTCATTGCTCGTTCAATGGATCGTTGAGAGACCGTGTCAAATGCTTTACGTAGGTCGATCGCTAGTATGTTGTATGGACGAAGGGCTTTACGTCTTTCTTTGATAACCGTCTGAAGTGTCAGGTTGTTCAACAGAACGCCATCTAGCTGTCTAAACCCTCTCTGGTTATCATGGTAGCCCAACACGGCAAGGCGCTTACCTAGGATCCGATGAAACACCCGGATCAAGATAGATGATATTGTGATAGGTCTCCAATTACCTACCTCCAGCGGATCACCACCCTTTGGTATCAAAGTTGTCCTGCATTCCTTCAACACTTCTGGGGTAGTACCAAACTGGAGCATGGTATTATAGATGAGAACCAACTTCTGCACTGGAACCCTACGCAGCTGTTTGATCTTAAGTAGGTCAGGACCGGCTGCTTGTGATTTCGTGGTTCGTAAGGCTCCAAGGATTTCCGCTTCCGTGACCGCGTAACTCACGGTCGTGGGATCCTTTTGATCAGAAATCGGTTCATCATCTTCTGGTGACCTAGCTGAGAAGATTGTGCGGTATTCTTTCTCTATCTTCTTGATCTTAGGGTGAACATCTTTCTCCCAGAGCGGCTTGTCGTCAAGGACAGCATGAGCCAGAGCTGATCTATCAGTATGATATCGTCTTTGTGTCAGACGGTATTCTAGAGCACGTTTATGACGTCTGTTCTCTATTTCTACAGCAGGGGCGTTAACAGCATTTGACTGGTTAGATCTAGTCGGACGGCGCTTCCCTGCTGTTACCGATGTTATTTCAGATGATATATATTCTGACAGTAGTTCCCTGACACTCTCACGTTGCCTCTCAGCATGTGTTAGCTGCGAAATTCTAAATATTTCTTTGGCGGTATTACTCCAATTGCCTTTTGAGCGAAAGTATTGACCTACATACGAGGCTATCGCCTCACGGTCTCCCACCGGAACGAGCTCCTCGGCATCGAGGTCTAGCACTTCCAACGAATGCGAAGATGACGCATCACCGTGCTGACTGGCTGAAAGCTCCGAGGTCTGCGAGAGGTGCTCCGATTCACCCTCAACTGTCGTACTCTCAGTCGAGGAATCCGTCTCCGATGAGTAGTTTGCGAAAGTCTCGTTGTTTGAAGGTCCAGGAACTGGACTCCCTGGCGGGGTCCGCTCACTTTCCCTCCTGAGACTTTCGAGGAATTCCTGATATTCGGGCTTAGCCCGAGCACGTCGAATCTGATCCAACGTAAACTGGGGGAATTGCTCCCTCAAGTATAGTCGGATCGTGCGACCGTCGTACTTGAATTCCAACTGACCCATGCGGATCAGGTCCTCATCTTCGAGCCTCGTCAGTCTACCGGGATCCTCGTACTTCCGCTCGAGATCCTCGTTGTACTGGTCTGGGTGCGCCAAGCGCATGTGCTGACGAACCCCCATGTAAGACTTGAAGGTGCCAGCACATAGGTTGCAGACGTTGTCGTTACCTGTTTTCGGCCCTCGACATCGCAGCCTGCGCAGGTGAGTATCCAACCCGGCTTGCGTAGCGAAGTTCGTGCCACAGATGCAAACGACCATCCTATCAGTTCGATGGTTTGGTTAAGTAACGATGGTTAAGTTCGATGGTTAAGTAACTTTTGTTCTATAGAGTTTTTTCACTAAGTCAATATTTTTTGAGTTATTTGGCAGTGAATATGTTCATTTTTCAACAAAATAACCAAGCTTCTAGACGGTTTTTCGCAAATAAATCAATTAGTAAGTATTTTGTCGAAAAAAATTTTTTAGAAAAAATATAGCCTGTAAAATTTTTTAAAAAATGGTGTACGTCTTTTAAAAAATGAAAAATAGGTTCATATTCGTCAAATTCCAAAAAGAATATTTTAACGTGAAATAACCAGAAATGAAGCACATTTCGGGGAAAACTCATTACAACTTATTTAAAGTGTTTAAAAAAAGATTTATTTTTGTTTTATAAAAAAAATGTTTAGCATCAAAAGTAAACAAGTTACGCTCAAAATAAAGTTAGTCGCTTTTTGTTTTGGTAAAAAAATCGAGAAAATCCCCCTAATTAGTTTCTTAAATGAACTTAATCGTTACTACTTCACAAGTTTCTTGACTAATGTATGTATTGTTTATATGATCTGTAAGTTTCATAGGTCCAAAGTCCTTATTATTGAAAGGGATGTAGTTAAAACGGGTTGAACGAGTCACTGATCACGAATTTATGCAAATTTTTGTCTAACAGAAAAACAAAAAATACATGATATTCAGAAAAGCAATGCTGACTTTTTTTGTTTTTTTGGTATCTCTAACAATTTTTAAGTTATTTTAAAAAAAATATTTTTCAAAATTAAAATTTTTAAAAATTTTACTTTGAAACCAATTTTTTTCAAAAATAAGCACTTTGAATCGATGAAACTTACAGATCACATATATAATAAACACAACATAATTAAGTAAAATAATTTGTGGAGCGGTAACGAATAATTTCATTTAAGTTGCTAATTAGGGGGTGGTCTTCCCGAATTTTTTTTGCCAAAAACAAAAGGGACCAACCTTATTTTGAGCGTAACTTGCTTAAATTTAATGCTAAAAGCTTTCTGTAAAAACAGAAATAAATCTTTTTTTAAACACTTTAAGTTATAATGGATTTCCCCAAAAAGTGCTTAATTTTTTGGATATTTCACGTCGAAATATTCTATTTGAAATTTGGTGAATATAAATCTATTTTTCATTGGCTATAGCTCTTGTTCTACGAGATTCAGAGACCTAACGCGTACACCAGTTTTTTTAATTTTTTATAGGCTATATTTTTGCTAAGAACGTTTTTTTCGACAAAATACTTACTTTTTGAGTTATTTGCGAAAAACCGTCTAAAAATGTGGTTATTTTGTTGAAAAATGAACATATTCATTTTAAAATAACTCGAAAAGTGTTGATTTGGCGAAAAAGCTCTATAGAACAAAAGTTACTTAAGATTAGTCAGTTTATCTATTTCCGGACTTATTCTGGACATATATTTTTTCACCCCCAAGAGAGGGTGGAAATCACCCCCAGGGAAAAGGCACACATGGGCACAATATCACTTTTTTTCTTTGACATATAAGCTATACGTATGCCAAATTTCAGGTCAATCCAAACGGTTCTTTAAAATTTGAAGCAAAAACCGTGAAAGAATGCACTATAATTAATAATTGGAAATATTTTTGCTGTAGATTCCCGAGCTGAAAATATTAAAATTTAACCCAAATCACTTAAATAAAATATGACTCCTTACTAAATTACCGGGTGTTTTATTTAAAAATGTATTTGTACTTAAGCTTTGTTTTTAAACCAAGATGAGTAAACTAAAAGAACAGATTCACACCCAAGAAACTCACTAGAAATATCACCAAATACATCTTATTTTGTGGTTGATTATATCGGCTTTTGACGGTAATCTATAAATATTATATTATACTAATACGTCGCTAAAGAGTTCTCAATAGTTATTTATGATATAAGTGTTAAAATTACAATTTTAAGGCACGCATGTGAAAGTTTACAGAATGAGCGAAGCGAATATTTTAAGGCGAGTGCCTTAAAAATTTACTTTTTAACACGTATATCGTACAATATTTTTTCTGCAAACGTCTTATATATCAACAATTATAATTTATTCATTCTCAATGACAGGACAATAGCTACAAAAACTTTTACTTGAACTTGACTGACATTCCATTTTTATATTTTTCTTGACACTTTACTTGAAAACTGCCAATACTGCCAATAGGCCATTTCAAGACTTTGACGTTTATGACACTAATTGAAAGCTGGAAGGCAAACATTGAAATTATTTATATTTGTACCGCATTGAGTTTCTTAAGTTTTTTACGTTTAATAGTTTTTTTATAAAATAGTTATTGTTGTTATAAAATAGTGGTCTATATAATTGTTTTTATACAATAGTTTAATCGTTGTATAATAGTTTTTTATAGTTGTATTTTCCGAACATTTTGCTGTTGACTTCTGTAGCTTCCAGCTGTAGAAGTACTTTAACGACTGTATTTAGTTGTAAGCAGTGAATAAATAAACATAAGTAAATATTTTCAAAAGCTTTTGGTATATAGATCCATTTTCCCTCAAGGGGTATGAGTTAACCTACAGTAGAAAAAGTTTTTCAAGGTTGACAACATGGACAAATATAGTTACTTACATGGACATAGTTTTTTTTGTATTTGGAGCTTAGTAATAGTTTTTACACAGGTCAACAAATGAAGGCATTCAAGAGTTTAAATTCTTACAAATATTTTGAGGTAGGATTTGTATATAATTGTGGAGCTATAAAAATAAATAATTTCATCATAGTGGTTCACCCCAGATATCTTAAAAAATTGACCTTTTAAAGAATTTGTACAGTCGGAAAAATGAAAGAATACCCATGAACGGTCACGTCAAACAGGTACAATCACATATTTTGTATTTGCTGTTCTTTTTGTATAAATAACAAACGATAGAGATTATGTTAATAATATGTGATCGTTCATGGGTACTCTTTCATTTCTCCGACTGTACCTGCAGTGAAAAAATTTCAAGAGAAGAAACTGAGAATCTGCCGGAAGAGGTGAAATGTTTTTTGATTTTAGACAACGCTCCTGCTCATCCCTCTGAAAATATTCTATGATCAAAACATGGCAACTTTAGTTGTATGTTTTTGCCAAAAAATACATCGCTTATTCAACCCATGGATCAGGAAATAATTTTAGCAACAAAATGAATATATCGCAGAAAGTTTTTAGATGAAGTAATTGTATGATGAAGATAACACAGAAGATACAAGAGGGCAGCATACTTTGCAAAACTTAACTGTTACAATTTGAAATCAACAATTTGTTAAGTTTGCTACAGCATGGAAAGGCAGTTATTAAGGGGTTACATAGGTCTTGCGGGTAAAAAAGTGACTTTTTAAAAAAATTATATCTTGGAAACTAAAAATTATTTTTATTTATAATTGGAACATGTAAAAGTATAGTACACTCAAAAAAATTTCAGCCAAATATATTCATTTTTGTAGAGTTGACTGCAATTTTTCGACAACAGCCCTTTTTTGCGGTGAGCAGCATAACAAGTCCAGTCTCATCTGAAATTTCTTGTAGTTTATACCTCTGGTTAGTGAATGAACAAAGATTTTTTTATTAGATGAGGTCATTTTTGTTTTATCAAAAAAAACTACTTTAAAAATGAGAAAAATTGGGGTCAAAAATGTGTTTAAACTTATGTAAAATCTTCAAATTTCATTTTTTTTAATTCCTTCGTTCATTTACTAGCCAGAATTATAAACTACAAGAAACTTTTTGATTTCAAATGAGACTGGACTTAGTTATGCTGCCCACCGCAAAAAACTTAAACTCTACAAAAATGAATATTTTTGGCTGAAACTTTTTTTGAGACTACCTTAAGTACTATACTTTTACATGTTCCAATTATAAATAAAAATAAATTTTAGTTTTCGAGATATAATTTTTTTAAAAAGTCACTTTTTTACCCATAAGACCTATGTAACCCCTTAAAAAAATGTTTGATGGCCAAGATGCATACATATATTTAGAAGGAAAGTTCCTAATTTCTGTAGTATAATACATAATACCGAAGAGGAAGTAGCTCTAAGAGCCGGACTCGACTTGCGATTTGTAGTCGTGAAGATTGAACACATTCTTTCAAATAGAAGTCAATCCATGATTATTTAGTTACAAATGGATTGACTTGTATTTGAACAATGTGTTCAATCTTCCTGATTACAAATCGCAAGTGGAGTGTGGTGCTAATAACACCAAAATATTCCATATATGTTCATAGAAGGTACACAGACATTGAAAAATTCCTGGAATATCCCCGAAAACACATTCCCTGGACATCCCAGGAAAATCCTGTTTCAGCATTTTAAACATTACCTGAATGTCTTATTGGAACATTCCATGAATGTCCACGAATGTTCTTTGGACATTCAAAATATATTTTGTAGACATTCCCTGGATATACCAGAAATACAGTGATGAGCGCTCTAATAACCTGCAAAATAGCACAAAAGATGGAAAACGTATTAAGTAGTGAGATAAAAAGAAATGAAACTAGTCGAGCTGGGAAATTTAGCGATATTAACTTATACATTTAGATTGTATTGATTGTGTACCACCTTCAAACGTATCAGACGAGTTTGGAAACTACCACTGTCACAGTGACAGTTTTAGTTGATATACTCCTCTGATATGTGTAAAGGTGGGAAACAATCAATATAAAATAAAATTTAAAGGTTAATTTCGCTAAATTTCCCAGCTCGACTAGTTTCATTTCTTTTTATCTCACAACTAAATATGTTGCCCGTCTTTTGTGCTATTTTGCCGGTTATTAGGGCACTCATCACTGTACATCCTTGCTGATGTGACAATACCTCCTATCTGTTTTTTCATGAGTTTTGTAGGAGAGATGGAAAAACATGTTTTAAGGTCACCTCCTGTGTTCATATGTAAGTTTTGACTTGTTTTGTAGTTCATAGATAGTTTAATTTACTACAAAACAAGTCAAAAAATATCATATGAAAACAGGAGGTGACCCTAAGACAAGTTTTTAGTCTCACGAAACTCATGAGAAAACAGATAGGATGTATTATTACATCACTGACGATATGTGGCCATACCAATTAATACATCCTTGATAAATATAAACATTTTTATTGAACAAAATCTTTTCATACATTTTTTTAATGCAATTTACTGATATTCCTAAATATTTCAAAAAAATGTGTCACATTTGCTTTGTAAACCTTTCTTTTGCCTTTCGTAGCCACATATTCCGTTTCCTTCCTGGGTTTTTGTAGACCACTTCTCTCAGCTGATTCTAAAAAAATAAAATAAATGGTAATTTTTCTATCCTTTACAATTAACAATCAGAATAAATATTTACAGGTAATAATATGCATAAATAATAATATTTTGTATTTTGACAATGACGTCTGATTTGGAAGTCGAAAGATTAATAAAATTATTTTTTAAGTTAAATTGTGGCTTATTTCCCAATTAGAATAGTTAATTACAAAAATGCCTCAAATAACTAGCTTCAGAACAATAAATAATTCGTTTCATACCAACATTCGTCCAAAGTCAATTATACCTGTAGTATTTCCATGAAAAGATTCTTTAAGTGAATTTTGCATAGTTTTCTTTAAAATATCTCTATCAGGCCAGAACACAAATATTTTTTAACCTAAGACACATTATATACAAAGTATTTTTGAAATAAGTTGATACCGGGTAGGGTGAAATACTAAACCTATATCCCAAATCTTTATAATCTAAGTTTAAGCTTAGTTTAGCTAAAGTAAGCAATACTTGATCACTTGGTGACAAAACAGTATTTTGATGGTATTTGATAAATGGTGTAATATACTTTAAAGCTATTTTAAAAACATTGTAATTTGCTAAACCAGTATAATTTTTAGTTTTGGCATCATCATTTTCTATACTTTCACAAGATAAAGCTAATTTCTTAAGCTGATATTTAAAATCCTGTGTTAATGTTAATGACATAAAATGTATTTGTTAATTTTTCCATTGTAATATATGTTTGACTATTTGGCAAAATCTTGTCTTCTACTAAACTAGCTTTTATACCAAATAACTGCTATCTACCACTAAATCCACTGTTTCTAAATCTACTAAAGTAACAGTAATGTATCATTAATGAAAAATGTGTAAAATCATAGACCTACCTAGTATTTGTAGAATATAAGACAGTCCAGTGTCTTATAAATCATTTCAAGAGGAATAAAAAAGCAATTTTTTCTTGTAGGTACCCTTTTCTTTTAATTCTCCTTTGGTACCTTAATTCCCATTTTAGATTTTGGGGAACTCATTTCATTGTGTTTATATACCCCATATTTATTGAAGGAACTCAATCTGGATTGTTATTATCAGTTAAGTCGGCTGGTTTTCCTACAAGATTAGACTGTTAACATCTTCAAAAATCGTTAATGTTCAAATGTTGTAACTTACCAGATATAAGATGATTACAGGGGAATTTCCATTTTGCTAGTAAAATCTTTATATTTTATTGCATTTTACCATTGTTGTTGTCTCTCAGATGATAACTATAACTTATTTAGTTAAATTGGTTCAGTTTTGTGCTTAGAATGTAGCACTGATGGTAAGTGGTAAAAGCTAACTTTATCACGATTACTTTGCATTTCACACTTCAAAACACAACACCAATGAGGCATATTATCTATTATCATATTATCAATGATCTAAAACCATAAGAACCTGATAGAATAATATTCAATGTTTGCCTTCCAGTAGCCATATTGTTTTAATTTTGACAGCATCTTGGAACGGCCTATTCGTAAATCGTAACAACTATAGAATATCATCTACTTTTATTGTTGTATATTCTAACAAATTTTAATAGTTTTTTTTTCTACAAACGTGTTAAAAATGCAATAAAACAGTTTAAATTAAATTTTAAAAAACCTTTTAAACCACCTTTTTCAAATTGCGCAAGTTATACTATTAATATTATTGTTAATAAATGAAATAAAATTATTTTGACGTTTCACAATTTGACAACTCACTTTTAACTGCAGCGCCTTAAAATTTTTAAAGCACTAGTTCCTTAATAGGCTACAGTAGCGATCAATAGGTAGCAACAAACGCATTCCAAGATTGCGGCTCTAATTTTGAATATTTTGTCGAGATATTTGGCACACATATTCGTATTATAATAAGGAATGGCGGTACAGAGCCCAATTTCAGAAATATGTTAGTACGTGGAAATTACTCTATAACTAAATAAAATATTGAAAAAAGGAGCCTGTACCGCCATTAAGAAGAAAAAAAATAAACTTTCTTTAAATAAACTTTATATCCCATGCCTATTTTTTTATTTCTAACAAGAAATCGCACATATTATAACTAAATAACTAATTAGGCAACATAGAGAAATTATCACTGTCATTTTGAGAAACCTGCGTCAGATTTTCTCTAATCTGTTCTGTCATCTTTATCGATATCTGTTGAGGGTAGTAGTGTGTTAATTTAAGAATTCGTTTTTGTTGTTTCATAGGAAAGTAGTGTTTATTGATAGTTAATTTATTATATATTTGTTGTTGTTGTATAAGTTGTTGGTCTTTTTGAAAGAATAGAGTGTTGTTAATTGTGAGTTTTAGTTATATGTAGGTAGGTAAGTATATTTTACGTAAAAATATTTAGAATTCTAATGCGAGTTATCAATAGTTTAACAAAATGGAAAAACTAAATCAAACGAAAAATAAAGTGAAACGTTCCAAGAAAAAGTCCATTAAAATCCGTGCCAAAATTATGCGAAAATCGAAATTTGTTTCGCTTCACAACAAACAATGATTATTAATTATTGTTTTATTATTAGATATTTCATGCAAATACCTTTCTAAATACCTAGCTTAAAATAAAATTTTCACCCATTTTGGTTTATTTTTATAAATATCTATTTAATAATAATAAAATCGTTTTCTATTACTTCCACTTAGCGCAACTATGATATTGTCAAAACATTAATCTTAGATAATGTCAAAGACCACCACTGTTGCCAAAGTTTATGATAATATCTCCCGAAGTTATATTTTGTTGCTACCTGTTGATCGCTTCTGTTTACTATTAAAGTAGCATTTTTAACGCTCCTATGGAGTATTAAAAATTGAATTTTTAACACGGTTGTAGAAAAAACGATATAAATGTCAGTAGTGTCAAAATTTGATAGCAGTGGAGTAAACTTGCCTGAGGTTGGACCAATTGCAGACAAGCTTTATGGCGCGGGAATTTGGAATTACTCCACTTGGTTTAAAAATAGACTATTGTATTTTAAAACTACTTCACATATCCTTGTTATACTTAGCACAAAGTGTAGGTACTGTATACCCTACTAAACTGTTACAAATAAACGTTTCTGGCTACTACCAGAGGCGTAAGACTTGGGAAAGTAAATGGTTAACCCTTTCCACATCCTACGCCATTGGCACAAATGCTATTTTAGCGAAATCTTTTAATTCTCCAATATTTTATATGCAAATAACATAGGTATTCTTTATTCGTAATGATAAAGTAATTATTATTTTTTGAGATATTTGGAGTCAAAAATAAAGGGGCACTCTTATTTTGATTAATGTATTAATTATTTAGGTTTTTTTGCAGTCGTGGGATGGCATTGATTATGCAAATGAAATTTTAATTGCTATTACGGGAATAGACGCAAAATTTTGGCTCCAATGCTTTTTAAATGCATTCATGCTTCTCGAATCCTGAAAACACTAATAAGTATTTTTTGAAAAATTAAACGCAGAATGAAAGATTACGTTACTACCGAGGGATGAAAGTTCTTGAAAACTTCCATATTGTTTATTTTAATAAATTACAGGGTAAAGACAACGAGAAAATTTAATGTGGCTTTTAATTTCAAATATCTCATTCAAAAAGAAACTTTTTGTTTGTTCTAAGGGACTTTCGGTCCTCTTATTAAAAATATTTATTAGTTATCTCAGGATTCGAAAAAAAAATAAATACATTTAAAACTCATTGAAAATTTTGAAAAGCGACATTTTGCGCCTTTGCCCTCAAACTAGTTTAGCGTTCTATAAAAAAGTAAGTATGACTTAAAATAAGTATGTGGTAGTTAATATTTTTCTTTATTTCAAAATTTTAGAACTGGGTCACCGAGACCCTCCAATAGCAGTTGTGAGTATCATAATAAATTTATTTCTAAATTCACGCACCGACGAAAATGTGTACCATTTTATCGTCCTATTCTACAAACGGTCGTATGTGTTTAGTTGAAAACAAATTAAAACAAGAAATTTATTTCGTGCCCTCATGCAGCACTATTTGTGGGCTCCGTAATTTTCTAAATAATAGATTAGTACACACTTTTGTAAATGTCAGTATTCTGTTGATCTACTGGCTAATTTATTTCAGTATATCGATTATCTTGTGCAGGGAGGTATGTAGCAAAACAATATTTTTCTTGTTATTTAATGGTCTATGCAGCGAAATTACAATTTATTGAAGTTAAAATTTAAACTACTTATTAACACGTTGACGGACAGTGCGTTAAATGTATAAGCAAGTGTTGTGACACTATATAATATGTATTTTGCAAAGTAGCGGATTACTAATTCAACTTTCACCGGTAATTTTTAAATTTATTATTTAATTGTTATCGCTTAATATTTACAACGCAAAAAAGTAATTAAATTGTAATCGATTTTTTTAAGATTTTGCTAATCATTTTGACGTTCTATTGATAAGATATGAATTTCTTACTTCGGATACTTTCAAAATTATCGTGTAGATGGCGCTAAGATTAATAGATTACTTTATAATTACATATTACGGAACATTAAAAAAACTTAAATTCAGTATTTAAAACGTAAGTATATTTAAGGTAAAAATATATACCACAGCTTTGACCATCTAATATTTTTTATAATTAATGTTTTTAATTTTAATTCTAAATTAGTCACTTTGACATTTATGTCAAATTTCCGGTAAACGTTTACAGACTTGTCACTACTGGCGCTCGCGAATTTGTAAATATCCCCTCTACGTACGAGCTCACAGCGTATAGGCGTTGTGTCACATTACATCAATGGGAATTAGACGTTTATAGACGTTCTGTCCATCACCGTATTAAAGTATCTAGGTACTTTGGTCTCAACACTCTCACATTAATTGCAATTTCAGCTGTTATTTTCTGCAATTTTGTTACTTCAGCTGTTTCGACAGAGTGCCTTTCTCAAGTGATATATTTTTACTATGCTCTACCTACGCTTTATAGTCTTTAACTGAATACGTTAAGAATGGGAGAGCTGTTTGTCTCAATTTCGTCATTAAGAAATATATGTGTACTTTTTATTTTATTAATTTAGATATATATGTTGTTCATGTTTTGCGTTATTCTGCCGGTTATTAGTGCGCTCATTACTGCATTTAACACATTAGATCAGACAAAGTGACAAAATATGACAACTGGAATAAATTTCCATATACCTACGATAACATTGGACAGTTATAATATATATGTATATGTTACGGTTGATGTGATAAATCCGGTCTGTATTAATAATTACCTGTAAATATTAATAATAACCGTAGCAGCTGGTCAATGTGAGTAATAATGTCTTTATAATTAGATTTACCGGTTATTATTAATACTTTCCTAACAATTCTGGTTAATGTAATAAAAACGCATTTTGAGCTATTCTTTATTTATGAAATTTGATAACCGAATTACCGAATTAACCACTTAAACCGAATTTTTCAATAAAAAACTCGACTAGACACCTTATAAGTAAAAAGAAACTTATACACACGCATTAGGCTTTAAGATACTGGACTATAATGACTTGTTTTTATCGGAAAGGCTGTTGTGGTACTTAGAATTACAAAAAACGCTTAATTTTTGCGTTTGCAGCATTTTTAATTGCATTAGCCACTACAATTACAATGGCGAAATCCTTGACTGCCTAAATTCGAATCTTTACGAACGCATTCACTGAGACTTATTTCAGTATCAGGCGCTTCATTGACTGAAATAAGTGTTTCCTTGTAGGTGGTAAATTCGTTTCTTGCATAAAGTTGGTTTAAAATACCATGCTTATTGCCTAGCTTGTATAGCTTTTCATCTATAACAGAAATAATAATGGCAATAATTGCAGTAATGATAAAATCAAGAAACTTTACTTCATTTAATGGCAATAATGTTTCGGCTATCGGCTCTAGCTCTATCAACTTCTGGAATTCGCACTCTAACACTTTGACCTAGTTTTTCAACAGCGAATCTATTATCAGAATGCTTTAACTTTCTGCCAGATTCTTTTACAAGTGACTGTTTAGCAAGATGCCGAGTCTTCTTAATTTTCTTTTGAAGTTTTATCAATGGCAGTGCCATCTTCTTCGTCTCTCATTTTCTTTAACGCCAATACTGGCATTGTCTTCCTCATTGACAGCAATTATCGCACACGCATTATGTTCGATTGGACTGTTAGGGTTATTTGTATCTTCAATATTCGCATATCTGGGAATCCGCGGTTGAACTGTTGAGTTTCATGTCACCAGGGTGCTTTGCTCCATCAACAGTGTCATCAAAATGATCAGCTATTGTCGCATCTAAATCTTCTTCTGATTTCGGATGAAGTACCAGGAGGTAAGGATGTTTTTAGTCCTACTTTAGCCTTATGTATTTAATACATTAAATAGTGTATTACACAGTGGCCGCTTTCGACTAGAGATTGACAAACACTGTGGTATGTGCTATGCGCCGTATTTAACTTGGGTATGTCACAGTGACTAATAAACCTACCTACACTCCGTAAACTTCTACGCACTTAACGGTATTGTAATTTATCACATTTACCTTTCTAATCCGGGATTTATTAATAATTACCGGTCGATGTGATTAATTCTGGCATATTTATTACTTTTACCTAGCTATTCGGTTTGTATTAATAGTAACCGGTAATTATTAACAATTTCCAATTAATCATACTAAACGTAACCTACCAAACTGATTAATAGCAAGTTGAAAATTTGATAATAGCTTATCGGTGACTAGTCGGACAAATTTTGATGTATGGGAACACTGGAACAGGGGAAGTTTTAATTGTGGAACAGTTTAAAAATTCTATTACCAACCAACATGATTCTTGTCATTTGATGTGTTCTTCGTGTTCCACTCATTAGAATGCTCAGTTGGTGATAAACTCCAGTCTGATGTTTGCACGAAAGTTTAATGAAATGGTAACAGATCAATGGGAAGTTCTGTTCGACAAAATACATGGAACGTTTTCGTAATCTGACGTTCCAAATTTTTAAACTGTTCCACAATTAAAACTTTCCCTGTTCCAGTGTTCCCGTACATTAAGGTTTGTTCGACTAGACACCGGTAAGCTATTAACAAATTTTCAACTTGCTATTAATCAACTTTTTGGTACGCGGGATCCAGGTCTAATAATTTAGTACTTAAGAAGTGAAACTAAAAAATCACTCTCCACGATAACCAAATTGAATAATTTACATACAGACTATTTGGTCGATCTATCTGAGATGTAGTATAATTTAACAACTTATTAACGCCATAATTTCAAGGGGTTATACAGTGCACTGGAATAAGTGTTACCCCTTCCTGTTAACTTATTTATTTTTAGCACATAAGCAAAATGCTGGGACATGTCGATTTTTAAAATAATCATAGTATATTATAGCATCAACGTTTCGAACTTTACGATATCCCTCTTCAGGCAACAGGCGTAAATGTGATTTTTTAAATAGGAAAGTACATCATGTGACACCTCATTTAAAAGCTCTTGAAATACTGATTTCAAAAATGTATAACACTTTAATCCTTTTTGATAACATAGGCGCAAAATTTCGGTGGAATTCTTTTTAAATTCATTCATTTCTTCGAATCCTGAGAAAACCAATAAGTTTTTTTATAAATTTAAACGGAAAATTAAAAATTACAATAGAGTCGAAGGTCAAAAAATCTCTGAGAAATTCTATGGTGTTTATTTTAATAAGTCACAGGGGTGAAAAAAAGATAATATTTAGGAAGTAGTGTGATTCTTAATTTCAAATAATACATCATTTAAAAGAAACTTTTTGTTTAATTTAATGGACTTTCAGTCCTCGGTAATAATGTAGTATTTTATTCTGCGTTGAAATTTTTCAAAATACTCATTAGTTTTCTCAGGATTCGAAAAAAAAAATTGAATAAATTTAAAAATAATTTGACCGAAATTTTGAGTCTATGTTCTCAAAAAGTAACAAAGCATTATGCATTTTTGTAATCAGTATTGCAAGAGATTTTAAATGAGGTGTCACATGATGTACTTTCTTGTTAAAAAAAATCAAATTTACGCTTGTCGCCTGAAGAGGGATTGCGTAAAGTTTGAAACGTTGATGCTATATTATACTATGATTATTTTAAAAATCGAGCTGTCCGAGTTTTTCTTATGTGCTAAAAATAAATCAGTTAATATGGAGGGGTAACACTTATTATTCCAGCGCACTGTATATTATTACGACGTGTTTGTGCAAAAACAAAGTTAATAACATTTATAAATTAGTGCAAAAATATGAGAAAATATGAAAGAAATTGTTAAGATCTACAACTTTTATTTATGATATTTTTTTCATTTTTCCGTTTCCCAATCCATTTTTTATGATCTACAAAGCAGTGTCAACGTGCCAGAGATGTACAAGCAACATGAACCAACTGCAAAGGAAGCCATCCAGTCAACAACCGGGGATGCCCCAAGTGCCCAACATGGGGAAGACCACCACCTATGAGGCCACAACCACAACAACAAGCGCCCAGACGACCACAAGCAACCGGTGTTTCCTACGCCCAACCCACGCATAACAACTCAGAGATCCCCCAAGACGAAGACTACCTAGTCAAAATGGTCACCAGCATAGTGACTAAGGTAGTGACTAGGCACCAGGCAGACACAGAAGTAATGCAGGCAGACAGGGGATACCTGAGGATAGGCTCCTGGAATCCGGGCGGCATATCAACGAATCAAAACATATTAGACGAACTCGCCAACAGATACGATATGGACATCGTAGCAATACAGGAAACTAAACTCACCAACAACTTTAACTTAAAGTTTCATGGGTACGATATATATAGGAACGACCTCACAATAAGATCAGGAGGAACGGCCATCCTAGTCAAGAAGGGAATTAAACACACAAGATTCACGACTCCACCAATAGTAAACATGGAGGCAACAACAGTAGAAGTGAAAATGAGGCAAGGCGCAGTCAGAATAACATCAGCCTACGTAAGACCGCAAGACCCATTAATGGACGATGACCTAGATACGTTCCTAAACATCGCCAAATCAACAGTAATAATAGGAGACCTATGGATGAATACTAAATATATATATAGAGAATAACGAAGATACAGTGGCAATGGGCCCAGAAGATCCAACAAACTTCCCAGGAAATGGACTTCCCACTCATATAGACATCGTTGTTGCTAAAAACCTAGGACTTCAAGCAGACCTAATCACACTAGACGAAGGAACCACAGATCCCAACCCCATTCTACAAGAACTAGGAATATGGGAAAAAACAGACCAGCCGAAAAGAATTAAAAAGAAAATAAAGTGGACAAATTATAAAAGACTAGTTAGTAAAGGAATAAATATAGTGCCAATTATAAATGATCCAGGACAAATATAAGCAAAAGTCCTAGAGCTAGAAAATATCATACAAGAAGCAATTAGAAACAGCACAACAGAATAAGAAGTCGAGATCCACACGGGAAGGTTCAAAGACTTACCACCAGAAGTAAAAGACCTTATAAGGGAAAAGAACAGAGCGAAGCAAATAGCCAGAAGAACAAGAAACAGAGTAGACAAAACCTGGGCAAATAAATTAAACAGAGAGGTGAAATCGGCTCTTCGACAGCACCGCAGCGAAAAATGGAACAACTATGTACAAGAGATGGAAGAACTAGATTCAAACATGAAAAACGTTTGTAAGATCCAGAAAATGTTAAGAAGCGACAGAAAACCCATCCCCCCATTACATGGAGAAAATGGCATGGTATACACCACAGAAGAAAAAGCAGAGGCGATGAGGTCCACACTCGAAAGAGAATGCAGTCTAAACTTCCATGAAAACGAGGACGCAGACTTCATGGAAGAAGTCGAAGAGCAAGAAGAAAGACCAGAGGGCCCAGAAGACATCATCCCCCCAACATCACCGGAAGAAATAAACGAACACATAAAAAACAGTTCACCAAGAAAAGCGCCTGGTCTAGACGAAATAATAAATAGAGCCCTAAAATACCTACCCAGAAAAGCTATAGTGTATTTCACAAACATATTGAACGCGATATTAAGATATAAAATATTCCCAAACAGATGGAAAGAGGCCCATGTCATCATGATCCCAAAACCTGGCAAAAACCACACGTTCCCGCAGAACTACAGGCCAATCAGCTTACTCCCAGCGATCAGCAAGATAGTGGAAAGAATTATCCTCAGCAGACTGCAAGCGGAAACAAACAGATTAGATATAATCCCAGAAGCTCAATTTGGATTCAGAGCAGAGCACTCCAGTACGAGCTACAAGTACTCAGACTAACTGAGTACATAGCAGCTGGTTTCAACGATAAGCAGTACACTGGAGCAGCATTCCTGGACGTAAGCAAAGCTTTCGACAGAGTATGGCAAAAGGGGCTCATATATAAAATGCGAGGCTATGGTTACAGCGGGGCGAGGACGAGGCTGATCTGTTCGTACTTGGACGGCCGGAGTTTCAGGGTTCGGATAGGACAAGTCCTGTCCGAGCTCGGGAGCCCGGAGGCTGGAGTACCACACGACGCAATCCTGTCACCCCTGCTGTACACAATATACACCGCAGACCTACCTAGAACACCAGGTACCCTTATGAGTCTCTACGCAGACGACACAGCGATAGCGGCCAAACACAGAAACGTAGATATAGCAGTGACCAACCTGCAAACAGCGTTAGAAGACATCGAGGAATGGAATATAAAGTGGAAGATAGCCATCAACTCCGAGAAAATACAAGCGGTATTATATACGAAATGTAGACAACAGCCATAAAAACAACTGACGGTGCAGAACACCTCCATCGAGTGGAAAGACGAAGCCAAATACTTAGGAGTCATCATGGATAAAGGATTAATCTTCAAGAAACATGTAGAAGCCACAGTCAAGAAAGCCAACATGGCAAGAGCAACACTAAGAGAACAAGTGCCGAAGAAAACCGTAACACAAACGTAGGTCCAATACCACGATCACCTTAAGGTAAGACAATTATAAAAAATATCAAAAAAGGCGCAAGCCCCCAAAAAAAATATAAAAGACAAAAAATACCCAAAAAACTTGAGCAACAAGTCATTGGACAGAGCTCAGTGGGGCTTGGTACAATGACTTGGGGCCCAAGCAAGAAATTTTAGTTCCGCCGATAAGCAATCAGAAGATAAAGGCATAGAGCGCTTCACGCTGGCCTAGTTTTTTTTTAATTCGATTAGGTCACCACATTGGAATCTTATTACCCAGGATTCCGTTGTGAAGAGCATTTGGCTACGATAGTTGTGCCCCCATCGCGCATTAGCGTGCTATGGGGGGGAAAGGGATGGCCTGGGGTCGATAGGGTGAACATCTCCCACAGGTCAGGTTAAATCAAATTGCTTTCTTGCATTCCTCATATACCTGTCAGAACCTTCAAAAACCTCTCTAAGATTTTTACATAAAATTGATGATTCTCTCACAGAGTGCCTGAGGTATGAAGAGGAATGCATACCTAGTTTTCTAAGTCGGATAGAAAAAAAAAAAAGAATGATATCGACATGACAGGTGGTAATTTTTCATTTACTTTTCCTTTATTTACCTTATTTTAAGTCCGTTTCTGGCGGCATGTTTTGACGATACCATCATTTGATAAATATACCCTAATGTATACATTTTACATACTAATGATATAAAATGATATATCGCGACGCATTATGCAAAACGAATTTTTTATCACTGAGCATATCTTAGCACTATATTGTTCATTATATTAATAATATAATTTTCGTAGGATATTTTGATATATTAACATAGAAAAAACACCAAGAAGTAGAATTACTGAGCTTAATACTAGGTTTTTTGTTTACAATTTCTAGTTTTTGTATACGAGCGCTCGCCAATTTGTAGTGAGTTATATTTTCCTTCAACTATTACAGATAAAATCATTTTATGAGTTAGTTGAGTGAGTTCGTTTTCGTTAAGATAAAAGTGAGATGTACGATGTAGGTGCGAATTAGGCTGTATTTTTTACAAGGCCTCTAGCACATTGTTTAGGAGTTGTGATTGTTATGGTTGACAAATACATGTGACAAAAAATATGAAAATAAATGTAAAATTTTTTAACATTCTGAAAAATTTTCCAAAATCGCGGAAATAAGCAATTTTTTAAAGAAAAAATGAGCTGTACTAGTTGTTTAATTTAAGTACACTGCTAAAATATTAAATTATACGAGACAAATGAAGAATTTGCAACTCTGAAACAGTGAAATAAAATTTTATTCAAAAGGCGTTAAATCACACCTTTGATTCTTTTTTATATTCACACATTCACAAATATGAAGTGGAAGAAATTTTTACTGAAAATGTTTCTACTAACTGAAACAACAATATAACGAAACTGGTATAAATGGTGAACGGGAGAGTAAAAATATATGGAAAAAGCGGCCTTTAAAATTCTAGTCAAGAAAAGGGAAATGACAAGGGTTATGGCAATGAAGCGAATCGTTCTTAAATCTGACCATATATTGTCTCGCCATCCCATTCGTGTGCATCCTAAGGGACTTTTTCTTGTGGGGTTTCCTCTCAGATCAGCTTGGCAAGGCGGTTATTACGGAGTCTATGGACATGGCCAGCAAATCTTAGCCGCTGAGATTTAATTTCTTGGACTATGTCACTTGCCCTATACATCTGCTTGACCTCGGTCTTTGTTCTTATTCTCTATTGGTTGCTATTAGGGTGGTGATAAGGTCCAAAGGTTCTTCTGAGGATTTTTCTCTCAAAACATCGTAAGTGTTTTTTCAATTGTTTGGTCAGAGTCCACATCTCACACCCATACATAAGCACCGGTCTAATGATTGTTTTATATGTATTCTTATCTTTAATGCTCGTGTTAGGCACATAGATTTAATAGTACTGTGAAGGCTATACATACACCTATTTGCTGCCAGAATTCTCCCTCTAATCTCTTCTGTGATATCGTTATCTACAGTGATTGTTGCTACGAGGTATTTAAAACTTGCCACTCTTCCAGTTATATCAGTCTATCGTAGCATTTTGACCTATTCTACCTCGTCCCATTTGTCTGTTGATACACATGTATTTGGTTTCCTCTTCATTTACCCTTAAACCAGTTTTCTTTGCTTCTACCTCCAATTTATTGAAAGTCTACTTCACATTGGTGACTGTGTTTCCCATAATATCAATGTCATCCGCGTATGCTAATATGTAGTAATTTTTCTTCATTTACTGTCTGTAATTCTGTTTTAATTTGTGCTGCTCTTACTACTTTCCCCAGGATTATATTAAAAAGGAGCTGTGACAGCGCATCTCCTTGTTTTAGGCCACTGCTTATTTAGAACGATTTTGAGAGTTTGTTACATATCCGTACTCTGGATCTACAGTCATTTACGCATATCTTAACAAGCTGGATAAGTTTTTTTGGAACTGGAAGTTCTGCCATTGCGTTCCACATCTGATCCCTTTTAATGCTATCGTACGCTAGTCGGAAATCTATGAAGAGCTTATGTACAGAAAAAAGGAAAGAAAATATAAAAGTCACACATACAAAATCCACGAATATAATAATAGACACTAATTTAAATCCGAAAATTTCCTTTTTAGAACTTTTTTGTGTTAACATCCTAAATATCTGCCTTCCACAATCTACAAGGCATAGAGACGAGGAATATAGAGAGCGGAAAAGATTTACTCTGGGCTAATTAGCAAAGTATATGGAAAAAATATTTACCATGAATTTTATTGCTGGAATCCAACCTTATGATTGTATATATTAATAATATAGGTATGCAAAGTCCGCAGGTAGTGAGTTTTTTTTTATAAACAAGATGGCACCCGAAAATCGTTTTTTTTTCAATTTTTTCTTTATAACTCTAAAGATTTTAACTTTACAACAAAAATACTCAAATAAAAATTCACCGTAATTAACTTCTGCATAGAGACGTGTTTTTCCCGATTTATTTCGACGAAAATTTTCCCCGGAAAATGCGGGTTTTTCCAACAAAATCGTTAATTTTCAACTAAAATTTTAGATAAGTAATTGTCTATCAATAATTAAATAACTTGGTAATATAAAATCTCTTTTCGTATAGATTATAACTCCAGAAGACGATAGAAATTGAATAAACAGTTTACCAACAATTCAATTGTTAATTAAAAATTTAAGGTCGCTGTAGTAAGCACAATAATCGTGATTCATAAGAATAGCTATGATTTTTATATAAAAAGACACTTTACCTATCTAATGTACTTTACAGAATTAAAATTGGACTATTTAAGCGGTAATTACAAACAATTTTTTGGGTTATAAACAAATAAAATATATCGGGAAACATTAAATTTAGTGATGAGCAAAACAAGAACAAGACCAAGACCAGGCTAGTCTTGGTCTTGTGGCTAAAAGGCAGTCTTGGTCTTGGTCTTGGTCTTGCACTAGCCGGTCTTGTTCTTGGTCTTGGTCTTGCTGCAAGAGTCTTGTTGGTCTTGCTATTTTGGTAGTAATAATTTGAACCAAACAATTTCGAATTAAATGTACATTGAATTAAATAAAGATGTGAAGAATGAAACTGTATTTTTTGCTTTAAAATTTTAAAAGAATGTAGAATGTAGTTTCAAACCGATACCAATTTTAACATTATACATTCACCTAATCATTTCATTAACAAGTATGTTTCAAATATTAAGGTTTATTTTCAAATTTCAGTTTTAAGTTGAATTGAGACACAACCTGCTTTTATACATTCAATAGCATATGATATAAAAGAAAAAAAAAGTGAGAAAAAAAGAAGAAAAAAGAAAAAGTTAATAGTTACATTTTTACGCGCTTACGCGCTTTATTTAATTATACATACTTATATATACAACGCGAAAGCAAAACTGTGTTTTTTATGTGGAGAAAAAATTAAAAAAAAACCTTTGATTTTAACCAGATGTAAAATTTCTATTGAAATGATGTATCTGTTACCGGCCAAACCCGATTTCAGGACAAACTAGTTTGGCCTAGGCCAAACTAGTTTGTCCTAACCGCCTTAGGATAAACTAGTATGGCCTAGGCCAAACTAGTTTATCCTATCGCGCGTAGGCCAAACTACTTTATCCTACGCCAAACTAGTTTACCCTGATATAAATAAACACACTTCAGGCCAAACTAGTTTGGCCTAGGCCAAACTAGTTTATCCTGATATAAAGACACACACTTTAGGCCAAACTAGTTTCTTCTTCTTCTTCTTCTTCAGCCTGTGTTCGTCCACTGCTGGACATATGCCTCTTCCATTTGCTTCCATAGATTTCTACTCTTGGCAATTCTCATCCACTGTTTGCCCGCGACTTGTTTGATATCATCTGCCCACCTCTTCTGCGGTCTGCCTACTCCTCGCCTGTTCTCTCTTGGTCTCCAGTTTGTTAGTCTCTGTGTCCATTTTTCGGGATTATCTCGGGCAACATGTCCGACCCATTGCCACTTGAGCCTTGCTATACGTTCTGCGACATCAGTAATCTTTGTTCTTTCACGAATGTCGATATTTCGAATTTTGTCTCTCAAACTAATCCCTAGCATGGCCCTCTCCATCGCTCTTTGAGTTGTACTGAGCTGCTCTAAGGTTTTCTTTGTAAAGGCCATGGTCTCCAGTTCATATATGTAGTTACAGGCAAGATACATTTGTCATAAACTCTACGTTTTAGACACATTGGTATATCTCTATTCTTCAAGATAAAGCTTAACTTGCCGAAAACTACCCAAGACAATTGTATGCGTCTTTTTATTTCGGCTATTTGGTTTTCTTTGCCGATTTTTAATGATATGTCCAAGATATATAATACTAGCTGACCCGGGGAACTTCGTTGCACCTTAGATAGTGTGTCATAATTAGATAATCTGTCATAATTTTGATTCTAGATCAGTTGCTTGAACGCAATGGCTAAAAATAAATTACTCAAAATCAACTGCTCGAAAATGAATTGCTAGACATGAAAATTGATCGAAATGCAATTTCCTCGAATAAAAAAGAAAATTATATGTCCAAATATTTTTTCACAATAATGAAAAATTTGTAAGTATGGTCGAATGAAATTCGATAGTTTTAAGGCATTCCAGAAGCCGCTACAGATAAAATGTTTTAACAACTTATTAATCATTCAGAATTAGTCGACACTTATTAAAAGTTAAAATAATGAAAACAATAACTGGACGATAACTATTTAGTGAGTGGAATTTAAATTTTTTTTCTACTCTAATGACAAAACAATTAAAAATTATTTTGCACATCATATTTGAAATAGTATTTGGTTGAAAAATCTCATTTTTGCTGGCCAAAAATATATTAATTTGTCTGGACTAAATTACAGTTCTGTTTATCTTAAAAGGGATATGATACTATCAACATTCACACAGTGTTGCCAAACTGGATTTTGTTATTTTGAGTTTAAATTTTCCCAGCGATCTCCGAGGGTACAATACATAAGAAAGATACATAATATGACAAATTATACGATATTCCACGTATACAGTACGTAAGTCGTTCTGCTGGACATAGGGAACATACAATATATAGATTTAGATACATAAATACATACATTGTATTATATTGAGATAATTGAGGCAACTGAGTTTCCTCGATGACAATATGGTTGTTAGAATTAAGGGGCATTAACCTCAAAATTTACAAATCATTTCGACTGACACAAATAAACGTCAAAATATGAGAATGTAGTAGGTAGCTATATATTTTTGGCCTAAGAGAATGGAAAAACTGTTTAGGTTTTAAAGTAAAATAAACTTTATTATTTTAATTCATACCTTAAACTTTAACTACACGCGCTGGCGTATTTTTGTACGCCACATATAAGAATTCTACTACAAATGTATTTAAAAATTTAATTTTTGTCTTTGTTTATTTATCTAACCTATCACTGGAATGTGCTTTACACTGGATTTAGTTTCGTTATAATCGGCATTCTAGGAAGATCGTAATTTACAGTTTATTATTTGTTGTTTCCGGTGGTGGATAGCATACGCCACAATTATAGTAATACAATTAGTAATATAAGTACATATTTCAAATGTTTTTTAGTCATTATGGCACAAATATATTTTTCTTTATAAACAATACTTTTTCTCAGGTAAAAAATATCGTTTCAAAAAATATTATTACCAATTTTATTTATCATGGAATCAGATTCCAGTTATATATGTCCCAATTTGCTTACTGAGAAGGAACTCCAAGTATACGCTGACGCCGAGTAAGTTTTATAACAAACAAATAACTGTAATTAAAAAAAAATCCGCTGTTTTTAAATATATTTTCTTGTGGCGTATGAAGTACGCCACGCGTGTAGTTATGTTATATTTTGATGTGCGGGTAGTTAAAGGTTAAAATTCTAAATATTAATTAATTATCACAATGACAAAAAATTTTATCAATCATTTAATACATGCAATAGTGTACATGATATTTTTCGTTAGTTCATCTAATAAACATAAATAAACTGGATGGTTTGCCACGCGAAAGCAAGATTTTTTGAAAATTCGTAAAATTAAAAAATTCATATTTTATCCAATTTGAGTCCAAAAGTTAATCTGTTGCACTTTTCTTTTATGAAATTTCCCATTCGTTCTTCTTCTGTGCTCAGAATTTTGCTACGGCTTACGGTTCGCTATTTCGGAAACGGACTGCGCTAGAGAAGAAAAAATAGCAGCGTTTGTTCGGAATTAAGCAGGGAATCTACCTGCCAAATTTCATGAAAATCGGTCAATTCGTTTCGGAGGAGTATGGCAACAAAGATGTAAAATATTTAAATGGCTATTAAAAAATAACGGTTGAAGATAAAAAAGTGAAAATTTAGCATTGTATGTATCTTTTGCTTCTACATCATACAAAATTAAGAAAAAACGGTTTGCCAAAAAATTTAAAAAATATATCAGGGGGGCAAGCCCCTTATGACGTACGGGCATGAATTCAGAGTTATGCCTATTCCCAGTCCGGTAGAATACACGTGTCAAATTTCATAAAAATCTGATGAGCCGTTCTCGAGTTATTAACGGTGTAACTAACATAACTCGACTTTCTTTTATATATATAGATGTAAAATATTTAAATGGCTATTAAAAAATAACGGTTGAAGATAAAAAAGTGAAAATTTAGGACTGTATGTATCTTTTACTTCTACATCATACAAAATTAAGAAAAAACGGTTTGTCAAAAAATTAAAAAAATATATCAGGGGGAGCAAGCCCCCTTACGTCGTACGGGCATGAATTCAGAGTTATGCCTATTCCCAGTCCGGTAGAACACACGTGTCAAATTTCATAAAAATCTGATGAGACGTTCTCGAGTTATTAACGGTGTAACTAACATAACTCGACTTTCTTTTATATACAGGGTGAGTCACCACTAACGGGATGGAAGATTACAGCAAAATGGTAAAAGATTTCAAAAAAATTTAAATTGGATAGTTTGTAAGTTGATAAAAGCTATATTTTAAAATTATTTTGAAATATACAGGGTGTCTCAATAAAAGGCGGCGTATCAAAGTTATATTTTTTCTTATAGAACACCCTGTATTTTGTTGCATTTTTTAATTGTCCGTAAAAAATAAGGTATAGTTTCATAAGGCTTCCCTATACCTATGTACAGAGTGTTCTGAGTTATGTTGACTTTTCTTAAAATGTAAAGTTTTAAAAGAAGGCTTATTCTCAAGTTATTTAAGAAATTATAAAAACATTACTTTTACATCTAAATAGTTAGATATTGGTTGAATGTATTCCATGATTAATTATTACACATTTGTCTACAGGTTGTTCAAAATTTACAGTTTCATTATTGGAGTATTCAATGTGTCATATGATGCTTATTTTAAATGGAACACCATGTATATTAATAACTAATTATACTAAACAAATTTACCTCTTTCGAATGGTATGTGGATGTCCTATACCTAGGTGTCATAGTTTTTGCGTAATTTACAATTATTTAAATTCTTAATCTGTAAATCGATTTTAAAACAAAAGATATAGTTAATTAATGTCATTGTATGACATTATCAATTTATAAAAGTACGGTCTGGTAATTATCAAAACTATAAACATCCGTGTATGATATTCAATTTTTTTTTTACTTAAAAATGATTTTTACATTCAAATTTAATTGTTCCTAAAAATGAATAATCACGCTATCTATGAAAGAGTAGACATGCTACTTTGCATTGGGGAATATTTTTAAAATTGTCTCTTAGTAGTATCAGAGAACAAGGACCTTGTTCTCTGGTAGTATCCTGATAGAAGACACCCAAAAAGGACGTTTTTGAGAGATTTCTCGATAGATTCCGTGCTACTGGTAATGTTGCATAGGTACGAAAAGTTAAATAAAAATAAACCATTTATTTTTGATGACGTCAACGAACTTGATATCCTGCTTTCCGTTACGGAAAACCCAAATACTAGAATGTACGTGAAAAATTTCGAGTTAATTGGAAATCAGTCAAACGAGTGTATGTAGAATACATAAGAAAAACCACTATCATCCTTATAAAACTCAACTACACCAGCATTAGACAGAACAGGAACGTTTAACTTTTCGTTTATAGACTTTAGAATTTGGAGAAGATCCTGATTTTTTTTAAGAATGTATTGTGTACAGACGAATCTACCTACTTTTCATAATAATCGTCTATTTAATAGACATAGCTTTCATTTTATTATGATGCAGTAAACAAACATTTTACTGTTGATCGCCAACATCGATGAAGTGTTAATGTTTGATTGTTTGGGGCCGTATTCGGAGCGAATACGTTATCTACCCATATTTTTTTGACGAAAATCTGAATGGAGCAACTTTTTTAAATTTCTTAAAACAAGTTTTTTGGATCCATCTTAAAACCTTCCACTTAGCGTGCGAACAAACATGTGGCTCCAATTAGACGACAGAGCTCCAGCTTATTTTTGACGTAATGTTAAGAACAACCTCAGCATAAAATTTAGAAATAAATGGATAGATAGATTCGGTCCATACCTATATTTGGCCACCTAGGTCACCAGGGTTGACCAAGATGAATTTTTTTAAATGGGGTTAGATTAAAAATATTGTAAATGCTACACTTCCTACCCTACTACTTCAGATGATACTTTTATGAAATTAAGAATTTCGAATGCTTTTGCGTCTATAACACCAGCTATGTTAAATAATGTAAACAAATCAGTTAAAATCGCTTGTTGTATAAACATTTTGAACATGTATTATATAACTGATAATTTTTTACTTATAGTAAGTTGTGGTTCATTTTGTATTATTTATGTATTTGTTTTATTAAGATTCTATATGTTTCGTTATGTATTTAGTTATTTTCAATAACGAAAAAATTTATTTTACAAATCAGCAAATAAAAATATACTTACATATTTATTTACAACTACACTCTATAACAACTATGCCAAGATGATGAGTTTAAAAATCAAGAGTGACTATAAATATTTTTAAAATCGATGTACCGTTTAAGAAAATTGTAAATTACGCAAAAACTATGACTCCCAGTTATAGAACATCTATATACCATTAGAAAGAGAAACCTGTGTTTAGTATAATCATTGACTAATATACATGGTGTTCTAATAAAATAACCATCATATTATGCTACATTGAATAATCCAATAATGAAACTGTAAATTTTGAACACCCTGTAAATAAATGTGTAATAAATAATCATGGAATGCATTACCTATAAGATAATTACCAGACCGTGTTGTCATAAAATGACAATGTCATACAATGACATTAATTAACTTCATCTATTGTTTTAAAATCGATTTAGAGATTAATAATTTAAATAATCGTACATTACGCAAGAACTATGAGACCTAGGTATAGGACATTCATATACCATTCGAAAGAGGTAAGTTTGTTAAGTATAATTGTTTATTAATATACATGGTGTTCCATTTAAAATAAGCATCATATGACACATTGAATACTTCAATAATGAAACGGTAAATTTTGAACACCCTGTAGATAAATGTGTAATAATTAATCATGGATTACATTCAACCAATATCAAACAATTTAAATGTAAAAGTAATATTTTTATAATTTCTTAAATAACTTGAGAATAAGCCTTCTTTTAAAACTTTACATTTTAAGAAAAGTCAACATAACTCAGAACACTCTGTACATAGCTATAGGGAAGCCATATGAAACTATAACTTACTTTTTGGGGACAATTAAAACATGCAATAAAATACAGGGTATTCCATAAGAAAAAATATAAGTTTGATACGCCGCCATTTATTGGGTCACCTTGTATATTTCAAAATAATTTTAATATGTAGCTTTTATCAACTACAAACTATTAATTTATTTTTTTTTTCAAATCTTTTACCATTTCGCTGTAATCTTCCGTCCCGTTAGTGGTGACTCACCCTGTATATAGATAAAATATTTAAATGGCTATTAAAAAATAACGGTTGAAGATAAAAAAGTGAAAATTTAGGATTGTATGTATCTTTTGCTTCTACATCATACAAAATTAAGAAAAAACGGTTTGTCAAAAAATTAAAAAAAATATATCAAGGGGGGCAAGCCCTCTTATGACGTACGGGCATGAATTCAGAGTTGTGCCTATTCCCAGTCCGGTAGAATACACGTGTCAAATTTCATAAAAATTTGATGAGCCGTTCTCGAGTTATTAACGGTGTAACTAACATAACTCGACTTTCTTTTATATATATAGATATATAGTGTTCTACATTTTCAAGACTGACGTTGTTAATAACAAGCTTAGTTTGTACATTACTCGTTATTTTTGTTTTCTGAAGATTCATTTTGAGACCTATTTTATTTGACTGCTGGTTTAGTTGCTTCATCATTTGCTCCACTTCCTTGACATCTGTACTGAATAATACTATGTCGTCCGCAAACTTCAAATCACTCGATCGTACACCATCAATGTTTAGACCTTTTTCCTCCCAGTCGAGCTGTTTGAATACATTTTCCAATGCTAAGGTAAAAAGTTTTGGTGAAATAGTATCACCTTGTCTAATACTTTTACCAAGGCGTATTTTTTCGGTTTTTTGGTCTTCATTGATTTTGGTGTGGAATGTGGCCTTTTCATAAATATTTTTAATGAGTGTAGTGTACCGTGAGTCTATTCGAGCATCCCTTAGGGCTGACAAAAAGGACCAGGTTTCAATACTATCGAAAGCCTTATGAAAGTCAATAAATGCCATATGTAAGGGTACATTATATTCTGTGGTTTTTTCTACCAGTGTTCTGATGGTTTGTAAGTAATCGTTGGTACCAAACCCTTTTCGAAATCCCGCCGGTTCAACCGGTTGATATAAATCAAGTTTTTGTGTTATGCGGTTGGTTATTATTCTTGTTTGCAATTTGTATAAATGTGACAACAAACTTATAGACCTGTAGTTTTCATTATTAGTAGTGTCTCCTTTCTTGTGTAAAAGTATTATTTCGGCGTTTTCCCACATATTGGGTATTCTTTTCTCTATTAGACACCTATTCAGCAAGACTTCCACAACCTCTACAACGGTGTTGCCACCCATTTTTAACATTTCAGACGCTATAATAATATGATCCTCGCCAGGAGCTTTTTATTCTTCATTTGCTGTAAGGCATGTCTAATTTCCGAAGAAGTTATTTTAGGGAGAGTTTCCAAGCCGACGTTTAGAATTGTTCTATGGTCTGTTCCGGGATTCTGTATAGTGGATGTATAAAGATTCTTGTAGAACGTTTGTATTTCCTTGATTATTTGAGTTTTTTCTGGATGTACTAGTTTATCCTGATATAATAAAAGTTCACACTTCAGGATAAACTAGTACGGCCTTCTTCTTCTTCTTGTAGTGCCTATCCCTTTCGGATGTTGGCGACCATCATGGCCATCTCTACTTTTCACACTGCTGCTCTGAAAAGACTTGTAGTGATTGTGTTGAACCACGTACGTAGATTTTTCTAGGTCTTTTTTAGATGCGTCTGTAAATACGAGATGATGATTTTTAAAATAATTTTCTGTCTGAATTAAACATCATATTTCCCGCGCGCAAAACGCGCGCACAAGACGCGCAAAACGCGTTTTGCGCGCGAGAAATATGATGTTTAATTCAGATATAGAAAATTATTTTAAAAATCATCATATCATATTTACAGACGCATCTTAAAAAAGACCTAGAAAAATCTACGTACGTGCTTCAAAACAACCACTACAAGTCTTTTCGGAGCAGCAGTGTGAAAAGTAAAGATTGCCTTGATGGTCGCCAACATCCGAAACGGATAGGCACTACAAGAAGAAGAAGAAGAAGGCCGTACTAGTTTATCCTGAAGTGTGAATCTTTATTATATCAGGATAAACTAGTTTGGACTAGGATAAACTAGTTTTACCTACG
This sequence comes from Diabrotica virgifera virgifera, assembly GCF_917563875.1. NCBI lineage: Eukaryota > Metazoa > Arthropoda > Insecta > Coleoptera > Chrysomelidae > Diabrotica > Diabrotica virgifera. The sequence continues at coordinate 89,322,010 of NC_065444.1, read as the reverse complement.
CGCGATAGGATAAACTAGTTTGGCCTAGGCCATACTAGTTTATCCTAAGGCGGTTAGGACAAACTAGTTTGGCCTAGGCCAAACTAGTTTGTCCTGAAATCGGGTTTGGCCGGTAACATATCGAACATGAACACTGATTTCTCATTAAAAAAAATATTATTCTACGGCCTTGCTAAAAGAGCCACTTTCACGCGCGCATTTCGTTTCCGAAAGGTGCACTTTCCCGCACGGCATGCGTGAAAGTAAATTTTCCGGCACCTGGGGAAAACCTATATTCTTCCAAATAGTTTTCAAACATGAAATCAGTAAAATTCTTTACGCGTTTGTCATCCGGGATTTTCACAAATAATTTAACTTCCAACTTTCGTTAATTGTAAAAAACTAATCCAAAAAATAATTTTAAAAGTTTCCCAGTATCGGAATTTTTGTCATTATATTCAGAAACTGAACCTAAGATTTGGATTTTGCGATACCAAGCTTGGCACATTACAATCGACAACCAGTTATTTTCTATTCAGGCCACAATGCTTCTACAGCATTTTGAATCCCTTTTCAAAATATATTATATTTTATGGTACCTATTAATTTTAAATTTAACTACCTACATTTTTCCTCGATTATGCGAAAAGAATTGAAATAAGTGTCAGTATTTTTATTAGACAAAAAAGCGGAAACCAATGGTAAATCAAAACGGTTTTTAATGGCATTGTTTTTAAATGGATTACCCTATCTTTAATTACATTTTTTTATCTTGCAAGTAATTTCAATTGTCCTTGAACTGTCGCCGTTTGAAAACTTGCCTTCTGGACACTTTGAAGGTTGAGAAAATGCAAACCGTTTGACTTAATCAAAACGACTTAAAAATATAACCAAAATATTATGTATTTTAAAAATTCGATATTGTTTAAGGTTTATTACAATGTCAGTATACAATTATTGAACTAGATAATAAAAAAACCCATTTCGCAAAAAAGTGCAAGAGTCTTGCAGGTTGGTCTTGGTCTTGCAAGGTTCGGTCTTGGTCTTGGTCTTGAATACCTGGTCTTGCAAACCAAAGGCGGTCTTGGTCTTGGTCTTGCTGCAAGACCAAGAGCAAGACCGCAAGACCAAGACCAGTCTCGCTCATCACTAATTAAATTAAATTAAATCATGAAAACGGTATTGGAACAAAAGCGACAGGACGCTTGTTTTAAAAGATAAAACTTTTAACTTTGATGAGTGGTTCCTGAGATACAACCGGTCAAATTTGACCGGCATTTACAGCAAAGATATAAACAATACGATCATAATTTTGAACCATCACCTTTTTATTTTTGTCCTCTTTCTCCATACCAATTGTCATATCTTTAAAATACTCATAACATATATTATTATATTAAAAACTATCGATATTAGGAATTGAAAATTACCAAAAATAGCAAAATTCCAATCAAAAATTAGGTTGGAGAAAATATAATCCCAAAGTTCAAAATCAGTATACGTTAAAAAAATGCATTTTCTCGGCTTCCCATTGAGCAATTTTCTTCATTCTTTTTTTGTTCTTAAGTAAGGCGAGTAGAGCCATCTATCTAATGTATTATTAAATGTCTAACTTGCTTTTGTTTTGTTATAACAGATTAATTTATTTATACTCTGGGCTAATTAGCAAAATTCATGGAAAAGTTATTTACCAGCAATTTTATTGCTGGAATCGAATTATAAGATCTTATATTAATAATATAGGTATGCAAAGTCCGCAGATAGTGTGCTACTTTTTTTATAAACAAAATGGCGCCGACAAAACGTATTTTTTTCAATTATTGCTCTATAACTCCGAAGATTTTAACTTTACAACAAAAACACCTTAATAAAAATTCACCGCAATTAAATTCTGCGTAGAGATAGGTTTCTCACGATTTGCTCCGACGTAAATTTTCCTTGGAAAATGCGGGTTTTCCTAACAAAAACCCTAACTTTCAAATAAAGTTTTAGGTAAGTAATTATTAATCAATAATTAAATAACTTAGTGACATCAAAGCTTTCTTTGTATAGATTGTAATTCCAGAAGCCGGTGAAAATTAAACGAATATTTTAGCAACAATTCAATTGTTAATTAACAAATTACGATCGCAATAATAACCAAAATAATCATGATAAATTGATCAAACTTATAAAGATTCTAAAGATGAGATGCTTATTTAATATTTTATCGACAAAATATAAATTTTTCTTTTTTTTGCATAATCTTTAAATTTTGAAAGAAAAATAGTTATAATACGCTGGTCTAATTAGTAAAGTACAAAGAAAGGTTATTTACCAGCAATTTTATTACTGGAATTGAATTATAAGATCCTATATATTATTAATATAGGTATGCAAAGTCCGCATATAGTGTGCTACTTTTTTTATAAACAAAATGGCGCCGACAAATCGTATTTTTTTCAATTATTGCTCTATAACTCCGAAGATTTTAACTTTACACAAAAAACACTCAAATAAAAATTCACCCCAATTTAATTCTGCATAGAGACATGCTTTTCCCGATTTGCTCCGACGAAAATTTTCCTTGGAAAATGTAGATTTTCCCAACAAAATATCGAATTTTCAAATAAATTTTTTGGGCAGTAATTATTTATCAATAATTATATAGCTTGGTGAAATAAAAGCTTTCTTGTTATAGATTATAAATTCAGAAGCCGGTGAAAATGAAACGAATATTTTAGCAACAATTCAATTGTAAATTAACAATTTACAGTCCCAATAACAACAAAAATAATCATGAGACCTTGATCAAGCTTAGAAAGAATATAAAGGTGTGATGCCTATTTAAAATTTTGTCGACAAAATATAAATTTTTCATTTTTTTGCATAATCTTTAAATATTTAAAAAAAATTGTTATAAACAAATTAACATTTCTCAGAAATTGTTTATTATATTCTAATTTTAAAAAATACTTAAAATGCGTATTTCATAGGTCTTAAAAATGGATGCTTTAAAAAAAATTTCCAACCATTTGCAAAAAAGTTATGAAACAGCAAAGTAAATATACGAATTCTCCGTTGTTTATAATTTGTTTTAATTGTTTCAAAGCTTAAAAGTGAGTCTATGGTACAATCTAATTACTCATAAAGAATGTCAAAAATTAGTGCAATGGTTATATTTTAATCAAAGATTAAAAATACTTTTTTTTGTAATTTTTAGCGCGAAAGTAGGCTTGATACAGAGCCGGAGATAAAATGTTCACTCGAAGCGACTGGCACGGTTAAACTCGCCCGAGTTGTGTATGTGGGCGGGTAGCTACGGTACTGTATTATTCTACTTTCGCGCGTGTAAATTACAAAAAAATATATTTATAATCTTTAATTAAAATATAACCATTAAGCTGATAATCGATATTATTTTATAAATAATTAGCTTGTACTTTAAACTCACTTCTACGCTTTGAAAGAATTAAAAAAAATTATAAATACCGTAGTAATCGTATGTTTATTTTGCTGTTTCATAACTTTCTTGCAAATGGCTGCAAAAAAGTTTTAAGGCATTCATTTTCAAGATATTTGAAATGGGCATTTTAGATATGTTTTAAAATTATAATATAAGAAAAACTTTCTGAGAAACGTTAATTTGTTTATTACTATTTTTTTTTAAACATTTAAAGATTATGCAAAAAAATTAAAAATTTATATTTTGTCGACAAAATGTTAAATAGGCATCTCATCTTTATAAGATTTCCAAGTTTGATCCGTGTATCATAATTATTTTGGTTATTATTGCGACTGTAAATTACTAATTAACAATTGAATTGTTGCTAAAATATTCTTTAATTTTCACCAGCTTCTGGAGCTATAATCTAAACCAAGAAGGCTTTTAAGTCACCAAATTATTTAATTATTGGTAAATAATTACTTATCTAAAACTTTATTTGAAAGTTAAAGAATTTGTTGGGAAAACCCGCATTTTCCGAGGAAAATTTTCGTCGGAGCAGATCGGGAAAACCACGCCTCGATGCAGAATTTAATCACGGTGAATTTTTATTTGAGTGTTTTTGTTGTAAAGTTAAAATCTTCGGAGTTATAGAGCAATAATTGAAAAAAACACGATTTTCGGGCGCCATTTTGTTTATAAAAAAAGTAGCATACTATCTGAGGACTTTGCATACCTATATTATTAATAAATAGGATCTTATAATTCGATTCCAGCAATAAAATTGCTGGTAAATAACTTTTCCCAAAAATGGCCTATTCTCCGATAATCAGCCCAGACTGAATATGATAATAATAAGGAAAGAAAACTACAGATTTTTCCAGTTGTAGATTTTTTTTAGATAAACTTACTACAAGTGTACCTTTTAACGTTAAAAACACAAATATTCTCATTTGTAAGTTTTATAATTATTTAAACAATCTTTATTTAAAGAAATTAAAAATTTTTGTTATAATAAATAAACTAACTTATTATATCAAAACAAATGCAACTTTGACATTTAATAATGCGTCAGTTACTTATGAACAAAAAAAGAATGAAGAAAATTGCTCCATGGGAAACCGAGAAAATGCATTTTTTTAACGTATACCGATTTTGAACTCTGAGATTACATTTTCTCCAACCTAATTTTTGATTGAAATTTTGCTATTTTTGGCAATTTTTACTCATAATATCGATAGTTTTTATTATAATAATATATCGTATGAGTATTTTAAAGATATAATAATTGGTATGGAGAAAGAGGACCGAAATGAAAAGGTGATGGTTCGAAAATTATGATCCTATTGTTTATATATTTGCCGTAAGTGCCGATCAACTTTGACCGGTTGTACCTCAGGAACCACTTATCAAAATTAAACGATGTTCTTTTAAAAGAAGCGTCCGGCCGTTCGTTGTTCCAACACCGTTTTCATGATTTAAGTTAGTTTAACATTTCCCGAGATATTCTATTTGTTTATAAGCCAAAAAATTGTTTATAATTTTAAAATATTCCTGAGGCCGCTTAAATACTCCAATTGAGGAGTTTGCTGTAAGAAGGGTGCAGCTCCATATTTGGTAATTGTTGGAAAATTAAAAAAAACGTTTTTTAATAAAAGTTTTTATTTTAACCCGAAGGACATAATATCAATCGATGACAAACAGATTTAGTCAATATTTGAGACTATTTTGAAGTAGATAATTTTTGAAAAAATAAGAAAAAAAAATTGAAAAAAAGTTGGACCTTCATCTTTCTTGCACCAAACACGTGAAATAATGCTTCTTTGCCACCAATTTTGAGAAAAAAAAACAAATTCCCAACAAAAACTCTTCTATTCCGTTACAAAAATCAAACGACTATGGTTTTCCTATTACACAAATAAAAAAAATCAGCAAAAAGAAACAGGTTGGTGTCAAAAATAGCATTCAGAAAAAAAAAATAAAACATTAAACACACTGGCAAACACATCCTTCCTTCATCTACCTTAAAGCCACGCAGTAATGATAGCGACAAACAAGTCAAAACAAATCAGCTGCCCTGCCAGCCCAGCGCCAACACAAGATGACCTTGCATTCCACGAGAATCACCGAACATTCACAATCGTTTGGTGCAAAAAGGATGCAGGTCCCGAGCTGCACCCTTCTTTCACCAAATGATTGAGGTGGCAGATCCATAAAGACTTATAATTCCTTTATTTATTATCGGATCTGCATCGTTCTTATACCAGTCAATCCGCCAATTTTTTTTAATAATGGAATAAGTTTCCACCCAAAACGGTCTAAATATGGAGCTGCATCCTTCTTACAGCAAACTCCTCAATTTCAATTCTTTAAAGTACATTAGATAGGTACAGTGTCTTTTTATACAAAAATCATAGTTATTCTTATGTATCATAATTATTATTGTAGTTATTATAGCGACCGTAAATTTTTAATTAACAATTCAACTGTTGCTAAACTGTACAATATATAATATATTATAATCTATACAAATAGAGCTTTTGTATTACCAAGTTATTTAATTATTGATAAACAATTACTTATCTAAAATTTTAGTTGGAAATTAAAGATTTTGTTGGAAATCCCGCATTTGCCGGGGAAAAATTTCGTCGAAGTAAATCGGGAAAAACACGTCTCTATGCATATTTTAATTACGGTGAATTTTTATTTGGGTGTTTTTGGTGTAAAGTTAAAATCTTCTGAGTTACAGAGCAAAAATTGAAAAAAACACGACTGTCGGGCGCCATTTTCTTTATAAAAAAAGTAGCACACTATCTGCGGATTTTGAATACCTATATTATTAATACACAGGGTGTCCAGAAACTCTACCGACAAACGAAGACAGGAGATTCTTCAGATAATTTTAAGATAATTTAACCCAATTCACTTAGTCCGAAAATGCTTCCTAAGGGAGCTAGAGCTCTTTGAAGATGGCGTTTTGTAATTAGATTTTCTTAAATACCTCCAGAACGCTTCTATTTAGAAAAACAAAAATTGGTACGCGTATTTATCTACAAGATATAAATCTAAACCATTCATTGCAAATTTCTAGTATCGATCATAGGCGTCCGTTTTAGGTAGGGCAACGGTTATTTTATCGCATAACTTTTTTATCTTTAACTTTTATGCATTTCTGATACTGGATTATGAAATTGTGAAGTATACTGGTACTAAAAGGTGCTCTTATTTTAAATCGGTAGGACACACCGTTTTCTAGTAAAATCGATTTGAAAATTTTTCGCAGCTTAAATTAAAAAAAAAAATTCAAAAAAAACTGTTTAGAAAGACGAAAACTGGTACATTTATTTATATTCCAGAGATAAATCAAATTTCCTTAATTGCGAATTTCTAGTACTGGCCATAGGCGTCCGTTTTGAGTAGGTCAAGAGTTATTTTATAGCATAACTTTTCTGTCTTGAATTTTTGAGCATTTTTGACACTAGATTATTAAATTATGAGGCATTCGAGTACTAAAAGTTACTCTTACTTTATGTTGGTAAAATACTTCATTTTTTGTTGAAAAGTTCTTTAAATTTTTTTCAAATTCCAAAAACAAAAAACTTTCGAATCGATTTTTCTAGAAAACGGTGTGTCCTACCGACTTAAAGTAGGAGTACCTTTTAGTACTAGAATACCTCACAATTTAATAATCCGGTGTCAAAAATGCATAAAAGTTAAGGACAAAAAAGTTATCAGATAAAATACCCGTTGCTCTACCCAAAACGGACGCCTATGACCGGTACTAGAAATTTGCAATGGATGGAATCGATTCATCTCTGAAAAGTAAATATGCATACCAATTTTTGTATTTCTAAATAGAAGCGTTCTGGAGGTATTTATGAAAAACTAATGTCATGGCGTCATCTTCAAAGAGCTCTAGCTCCCTTAAGAAGCATTTTCGGACTAGGTGAATTGAGTTAAATTGTCTTAAAATTATCTGAGGAATCTCCTGTCTTCGTTTGTCGGTAGAGTTTCTGGACACCCTGTATACAATCATAAGATTAGATTCCAGCAATAAAATTGATGGAAAATAACTTTACCCAAAATGGCCTTTTCTAGGATAATCTGCCCAGACTAATTATATAATATTATGCAATCACATTCCGCTTTCCTTCGTCTAGGAAAAGATTCGAGAAAAGGTTCTTAGTACTCACAAACTGAGTCAAGATAGACGTGAATTAAAAGACAATTTACGTTTCATTTCGATTCAGAGGCAAGGCACACTACCCAGGCAACCAAGTGACGTCAATAACGTCCAGGAAACGTCAGCTTTTGATTGAATATATATACGTGTTTGAACATTACGTCGTATAAACGTCTTTTGTAGGTGATTTTAAATACGTAATATTAATGACATTAAAATACGTTTAAAAATACGTTTTCATTTCAGAGTATTTCAGACAGCCCAAGTCTGACGTCACAAAAATCGGGAGGAGCTTAACGGGTTAATGCTTATAATGTTCAGGGTTACCAGCTCTACTGATTTTTCAGTGAACCTACTGATTTTAACTCCAAATAGTGACCTACTGAATCAACATATATTGGCCGTTATTAACAGGTAAATTTCTATGAAACGGGCTTTAAAAATACGAGATTATTTGGCTGCGTTCGTATTATGAAGATGGCCGTAAATACCAGGTCATAATAATTATGACCTGTATTATTGGATTATTTAAATAAGGAAATCTTCATATAATTGGTTTTGAGAATTTTGAATCTGGCCGTTAGTACAGGTGGTCCATTTTGACAGGTGACCGAATACACAGGTTTTATTGTATTTACATGGTTTAAAAAGAATCTACTGATTTCTACTGATTTTTGAAAGCAAAACTACTGAAAAAGTAAAATCTGATCTGGCAACCCTGATAATTTTGTATATTGACGTTTATATAAGCCTTAAATTGTAATAAGAAATTTTTAATTTATCGTTTACGTGCTTCGTGCTTTGTGGGGTAAAAAAGGACTTTTCCTTTAGATATTTAGTTGAAGAAACGTGTTAATTAAGACATTTTTATTCGTTTTTTATAAGTGAGTTGTGAGTTAGTTTAATGCAATAGTTCTTGTGATAGTTCTTCTTGAAAACGGTTTGAGGTTATGTGTTTTGTTTATTTGGTGAATATTTTCTGCTAATGAACTAATTATGTGTTATCGAGTTTGATTAAATTAATGTGTTAATAAATTATTTATTAATTTATATGTTGTTTCAGTTTTGACACAGTAAGTATACCTTAGCCCAGTGGTTTTCAACTTTTTGTACCTGCGCCCCCCTTAAAAAAACAAAAAATTTTTGCGCCCCCCTTAATTTTTGAATTTAATTTCATAAATACTTAATTGATATTATAATTTTTTTTGATGCACTACAGAATAATATACTATATCATGTAAAAAATATACAAAAAAAATAATAAAATTTGCTTTTTAATAGTGTTTATCCAATTTTTAAATTAATTTTCAGACATTTTGTTACAATTTCCTACTTGTAATAAACAATTGTTACAGCTGCATGCCCCCCTTGCAACAGTCCCGCGCCCCCTAGGGGGGCGCGCCCCACAGGTTGGAAACCACTGGCCTTAGCCTATAAGCTAAATTTAAAACAGTTAAATGAAAAATTGCATTACCAACAATACCCATAGGAATAATTTTTATTGTGTATTTTTAAAACCATAAAATGAAAAATAGTCTAAAAACGACATTAAAACTAATTTGTTTATATCACATGTTTAAAACTTGATAAAAATGACGTCAGTTATGGTGGGACATATTCACGTGAATTTCGACGTCGAAAAAACGTGACAAACTGACGTGGTTTGGTGATAATTATGACGTCTTTTCAACGTTTTGTAAACGTTATTTGGTTGACTGGGTATCTACAGACAGCTGTTTCTGTTATGAACTTCATCAGTGTAGAAGCTTGCCCTCCTCTGAATTAAAACGAAACGATATTGTCTTGTTAAGGGAAATTTCAAAAATAGATTGAAATTCACCATGAGAACGCTGCCGCGAGATCTATTAAAGGAAAGAGGAAAGTCCCAAATACAGAATCCATTATTAGGTATAATAGGTTGGTTTTGAAACTTTCCTTATTAGAACCTTTCTTTGTTAACATCCTAAAGGCAAGAGTCCACAGACTAGGGATGGGAAAAACCTACCGGTTATAACCTAAAACGTACAAGTTTTCGTTTTTCTAAATAGTTTTTTTAAATTTTTTTTTTTGAAATTTAAAAAACGAAACATTTTCAAATCGATTTTTCTAGAAAACGGTGTATCCTATCGACTTAAAACAAGAGTACCTTTTAGTACAGGAATACCTCACAATTTAATAATCCAGAGTCAAGAATGCTTAAAAGTTAAAGATAAAAAAGTTATGCGATAAAGTGACCGTTGCTCTACCCAAAACGGACGCCTATGACCGGTACTAGAAATTTGCAATGGATGGATGCGATTTATTTCTGGAAGATAATTACCTATACCAATTTTTGTTTTATTAAATAGAAGCGTTCCAGAGCCACTAAGAAAAACTAATTACCCGACGCCATCTTCAAATAGCTCTAGCTCCCTTAGGAAGCGTTTTCGGACTAAGCGAATTGGGTTAAATTATCTGAGGAATCCCCTGTATTCGTTTGTCGGTAGAGTTTCTGGATACCCTGTATATAGGTATATTCAGAAAAAAATACTACATGCCATGATTTGATTATTAAGATTAAAATACCATAAATTTAATATTACTAATTTTTCATGTTTATTGGCCTTTTTCAAGATATCTTGAGGATCTAACTATGAAAATTATTCTCGTTAAAAAAACAACACATTTTTCAATCTTAAAGCAATGAAGTTTTTAAAAAATATTAGACTTGTTAATGATGTTACTGAGAGAAGTGTAAAATCGATGCAAGACATTTCATTGTCCTTCGCAAAAGATGAAAAACAGGCAAAGTGTGTTACTACAAATAGTTGAAAACCACAGCAAGTATTTTGGCAATTTCACAAAGGCAACTTTAATAAATTAATATTTATAGAAACTTTTACTGATGTAGTTACTATTATCCATTTAAATCACATTGTAACAGCTTTGTGTATACCTGCATATTCAAATGTATAAATAGTTAGAAAAATGGGTGCTAATATGCGGTCTACCTTCGTGTTTGGTGGGAGAATTGGTGTATAAGCTGTAATATTACTATGCCGATAAAAAAATGTTTACAAATCATTTTGCATGTATTTTTTAAGAACATGTAGATTTTGTGTAAGGTTTTATAAGTCTAAAGTTAATAATTTTCGAAATATTTAAAACGACATATTATGAGAGTTTTACCAGTATAGTGTCATTTTTAAATAGTTTAATATCTTTGACATATGTATATCAATATAATATACAATTTGATCACGATCACTATTTGCAAATACCTTTTTTTTCATTTTTTTTAAATGGTATACCCTGTACATTAGTATTGCATTTTTAAGTAAATATTACAGGCTTTCTTTTGATATCAGCAGTGGGACTACGAACAGACGAACACTCGATACGAATCGTATCCGCCATGTTTTACCATAGCGCCTTAATGGTAAAACATGGCGGATACGATTCGCATTAAGTGTTCGTAATCCCTATGTAGGTTGTATGTACCTAGCATGTCTCGTTTTGTAGATATTTAAAAAAGAACTATAAATTTTAGGTTTTTCCGGATTTTTTATTAGGTACTAAGCAGATACATTAAAATATAATATTTTACCTTTTACCATACTAATAAATGTAGTTGATATGCATAGATTAATTATTAAATTAAATAAACAACCAATTTTAAAATCTTAGTAATTTTTTTACCCTATCAGGTAGTGGCATTGGCAATCCGATGGCTACCGGTACTGTGGACACAGTATGAAAAATTAATCCGATGCGTACGATGCGGACCTGTGGACGCTTGCCTTAAATCTCGACCTTCCATAATTTACAAGGCATAGGGACGACGAATATACAAAGCGGAAAAGAGTACGAGTAGAATATGGTCGATCTATTTTTCTGAAGCCAGCTTGGTATTTCCTTATAAAATCTTCTATGGTTCATTCCACGAATATACGACTGTTTTGGATTTTCGCGACAACGAATATTTTAGTGGGCAACATAAGAAGTACGAAAGTAAATGTCTGTAATAATTATTCCAATAAACAACAATGCTTTTTGCAATTTACTTTTGTTATTCATATTTTGCACAATAAAATATTCGTTGTCGAGATAATTCAACACAGTCGTATGTTCGTTGAATAGGGTATGCAACCGGTGTTAGCCTACTTACTAGGATGTTCGATAAGATTTTACACGCCGTATTAACCCTCAACTGGTGTGGTGATTTAATTATACTTCTAAGGTACGTTAGATCAATGGTGACCCACGAGTATAAGTTCTGTACGATTTAACATACCGAGTGGTGAATCGTCAAACGGGTCATAGGAAATCAATGGGAAATTCTAAATTGTTGAATTTCTGCTTCCCTAAATATTTTACTCCAAAAGTTATGAGAAACTATTTGTAGAGAACTGAAATCTCTATTAAAAACAAATGTTACATTTGTTCTACAAATTAAACACTTTCCAAAATTTTGCAAAAATATAATACATTTGCTAGAGTATTATTAAGAAAAGAAAATAATCGTTTTCGTTTTGATTCAATTCGAGTCTCTTGCCATCCTCTGACACCGTGTTTCGGGGTCTCTACCCTTTATCAAAGAGGCTATGCAAGTAGACTGAATTGAATCATGACGAAACGAAGAAGAACTGCATATATTAAAATATTTGCAGCAGAGTGTGGTTAGACTGTCCTCTAACGGGGAATGACGAAATAAGTAAAAATAAATTTCGACCACGAGTCAGTATTCTGTTAACCGAGATACGATAGTACCAAGCGGCGCCGCTAGGAAAAACACTCTAACAATGCGTCTATGCGGCGCATAGCCTCTTTGATAAAGGGTAGAGACCCCGAAACACGGTGTCAGAGGATGGCAAGAGACTCGAATTTAATCAAAACGAAACCGATTATTTTCTTTTCTTTTTCATACCTTACTCGGTTTAGAGTACAAAATGACCACGTTTCGTTAAAGTAATCTGAGACGCATTGTTGGAATGTTTCTCCTAGCGGCGCCGCTTGGTACTATCGTATCTCGGTTAACAGAATACTGACTCGTGGTCGAAATTTAGAGTATTATTAGTCCAATCTTGGTAGATTTGACCTCTAAAAATCGTACGAACAAGCTGAATTTTACTGCGAATATCAATTATGGGACCCCAAAAAGGTTCAAAAAAGTTTTTATTTACTGAATTTTTATTTACTTAACATCTGTATAGAAACTGACTTTATTTGCGACAAAATGCAAAAACGCATTTTGATTTTTGTCGATAGGAGACTCCAATCAAAATATATCGAATTTTTACCGGCGCGCGGCGAGATACACATTTACGCTCAAAATCAATTTTTTAAATAAAATGTGTGTCAACCAGGGCCGCGTTTAGTTCAAATGACGCCCTAGGCAATTCTCTAGTAGCCGCCCTTCAAACATGTACCATTTTGGCGAAAAAAAAAATGCAAGCAGAATTTTTTATTTAAATAAGAACGTTAGGTTCTACAATAATGTTTGGAAATGTGTTAAAAATATTCTATATTTTACATCAGGCGTAATGTTACATATTACTATTATTATATGTATGTTTGAGCGTTTTGACCTGTGCCCAATGCATGCGTTTTAAGCATGATATTTAGAAATTGCCTGTTTGTAGGCGCGCCTACTCGTTCAATTTTAAACGAGAGATGCATTGAAAACATTGCTCAAGCACTATGTGTTTATAGCTTTGTTTAACAATAAAAAAATTAATTTTTAGCAATGCAAATAAACAAAACCGGTATAATTTGATATGAACGTTCAAATGCGGTAAGCAGAATTGCTATTTTATTTTTTAATCAAAAGTTATTTGGGTTCAAATATTGCAATTTTTCGATATTTTGAAAGTTCAACCGCGTTTATCTCGAAAAGTATGCATCCTACTAAAAAACTTGTAACAACCTTTTTTTCTTAGAATGACAAAAAAAATAGAAAAAAGGTTTGTTTTGCTAAGAATCGCTGTTATGTAATTCCTCAAGTTGTTTATCCCAATCTTATCGACATCCGGATCAACTGTTAACCAGAAAATTGATGTTCTACGGGACAAAATACATAAAAAACTTGGGTAAGTCCATCTGAATATAGTAGGCCATTGTACCGCCCCCCCTAGACTGTTTATTCATTAATAAATGTCTAGACAACTTGCATATTTGTAATGTACACAAAAGTACATACATACAAATTAAAAGAAGAAAGATTAAAATCCATTGAGTAGATCCCAAGATATAGAAAATAATAGTAGTTTTAAGTTGTTTTTTAGTTTTTGACTCATGCAATTGTCGGCCAGGTAGCTGACAACTTTTTTAGTTATTGTTGACCTATCTAGAGGATGAAAACCTACATGTTTCCTGCCTAGAGTTCGCGTCCGTTTTTTAATTATTAACAATTTACATTAACAACACTTACCATGACTAGTCACCATTTGAACTACATTTTTAAAAATTCGAGTAAAATATCGCATTTTCGAATATGTAAGAAGATGTTTTCTACGGATAATATTTTTAAAGTTATTCTAAATATTTTTAAACTAGGATTTTTTACTATATTAGATAATTTTTTATCATTTATTAATACATTTTTATAGTATCCCTTTTCTGCTTTCATTTGCCATAGGTACGCAGAATTGTCCTATCTTCATTATTTTCTGTCATTTTTTATTGCAAAACAAACGTCTCTGGGATAAACAAATAGAATAACTTTTAAACTAATTAATGGATCAGTCTCAAATTTTGAGGATTTGTTATGTACCCCAATACCCAACTTTAGTGAAACACTAGAGTTCTAAGTTAGTTTTAGTAAACGTTATTAATAAATAACGATTTTCAGTTATTTTTCAGTTTACCAAGCAACAAATTAACTTTTTGACTGTCAAAAATCGTCATTTTGAAGGTTTTTTTAATATTCAAAAAAATAAATTTTCTAATTTAATGTCAACTATTTAGCTTTTTAATTGAGTGCAAAAAATGGAAAAAAATCGCGTTGATTGCACTAAATTGTTAATAATTAAAAAACGGACGCGAACTCTAGGCAGGAAACATGTAGGTTTTCATCCTATAGGTCAACAGATAGCAATAACTAAAAAAGTAGTCAGCTACCTCGATATTTCAGTGTATGGTCTATTTCTTGCTTATTTCCATGGAGTATATCTGTGCGACGACACGAACCTTATCTACTTGTAATAATACAGTTTGAAAATCCCAACTCTAACTCGATGTCCTACTGTAGACAAGTCAAATCTTTAGTTTCTGCAAAATGTGCAATATTGAAGTGTTCAATGGTCCACCGCCTTTGCCCAGCTGCCGGCGGCCTAATAATCACTAAATTTAATACTTCCGTTCTTTTTGAATGAATAGTGTTAAGATAAAAGAATGCTATGTTTGTTTTATTTTTTTTATGAATACAATTTGTTTTATTCTATTTAGAAATGAATGCCCACTTCTATTTCATTGATGGATGAACATACATACTTTTTATTCGATTTTAATTTTTATATACAAATATTTTCTTGTACAGTATTTTTGCCGCCCTCTCAGAATTTGCCGCCCAAGGGAACTGCCTATATTGCCTAATAGATAAAGCAGCCCTGGTATCAACTCGACGCGACGGTCAAAATTCGATATCTTTTGATCAGAGTGTACTATCGACAAAAATTAAAATGCGTTTTAAAGATGAAAAAGGCAGCTTTCGTATTCACATTTTGCATTTTGTCGCAAATGAAGTCCGTTTCTTTACAGCTGTTAAATAAATAAAAAATCCGCTTTTTACCAATTTATAAGGAGTTTTTAAGGGAAACCCCGGGGGTAGGACTGGCAAACTTTTCTTTGCATCTTGTTTGTGTCCCAAAATTGACATACTCAGCAAAATTCAGCTTGTTGATATGATTTTTAGAGGTCAAATCTCTCACGATTGGACTAATAATACTCTCTCAAATGCATTATATTTTTACAAAATTTTGGAATGTGTTTAATTCGTAGAACAAATCTAACACGTCTTTTTAATAGAGATTTCAATTCTTAACAAATAGTTTCTGATGATTTTTGATGTAAAGTAATTAGGGAAACAGGAATTCAATAATTTAGAATTTTCCATTGAGTTTCCTATGGCCCGTTTGACGATTCACCACCCTGTATATGCGATATATTATGTTATATTGTAATTAGTTTATTTTATTAATTGAATCTTTAGGAAAGATATAAGACAAGAAAATAAATGGATACAAATAATTTACCCTATTATTATGAATTAAACATAAAAATTGGATTTTTTGCGAAACGAGCAAAATAATAACAGAAATATTTAAAAAACGCCAATCTGATTAAATACTTTTTTCCAACTTATTTTTGTTCGCCTGTAAAAAAAGAAATAGAAAATTAAGAAATTGGAAAGAAATCCTTTGTAAAAGGTATAAATTTTTTATATTAAAATCCCTAAAAGGGCTACATCACAACAAAACGTTTTCGATTTTTATAAAAAATCATCATCAGTGTTCGATCTAAAAATAAGTATAACCGATTTAATGAATATAAAGTTAGTATTTAAATTTTGACAAAGGTTAGAGCAAGTTGGTTATACTTAGAAACTGGATGCTAGCTGAGCCACAAAAGGAAAATATCTGGGTAAAAACCCTTTACATATAATATAGATGCCTTAAAAGGACATACTTCAATAAAAAGCCCTGTGATGGTCACATGGCAACCAGGATAATGCCCTAAGGTAATGTATACAGATTTCCCAACACGTGGGATCCAAATTGAGTTGATAACATTTCAATGAATTAATGGCCACTGAAAGCGAAATAATAAGTGATGTTTCTGAAAGGTGTCAAAAGACAGACGGAAAACGTGACGTTTAATTTACCCTGTATTACTACAGCCAACTAATTGTAGTAAAATATTTTTTAAAAATTTACATAATAATAACAAACATCAACAATGTTGTGGCTATAATTACATTTAACCCTTTCTTTACCAGCGCCGTATATATACGGCAACAACTAGATGGGCTCTCAGTCCCACCGCCGTATTTATACGTTCGCCGGTGAAATTGTTTTAAATTCTAGGACAATATACAGGCGACACTTTTTATTTTTTGGTCACATTTTAAACCCACCGTCACATTTATACGGCAGTCTAAACAAGTCTGTACGCTCAGTGCCGTAATAATTCGTTCATATAAACGTGCTATCAGAACCACCGCCGCAAATATATGGCATCAGCAAAGAATATCGATGGAGCCCGATTCAACACGAGTTATTGGATACCGGCACCGCCGCGCCGGTCGGTTATATTGAACAGTGCAACGTGCCAAGCCAAGCGGTAAGGAAAGTAAATAAAATGGCGTGTAGTTCGAATACGTCGCGGAAGAGAAAACGTGAGAAAACTAAAGTTAGTATGTGTGGCCTTGCGGAGGCCGATATCGATAGAATACTAGATTGTCTAGATTCCGATGAAGATCCCTACATTGACAGTGGAAGTGAATTTCAACCTACTGACAGTGAAGCTAGTAGCGAAGAAGAGATTGATCACATGTTGTGCACCGAAAACCACAGCGACAGTGAGGATGAGATAAATGAAATGGCGGCCAATGATGAACAGAAAGAAGCACAAGCGGTAAGGAATGCTTTACCTGAAAACTTTAGCGTGAACTGGACAAAAGGCAAGTTTATTCCTCAAATACATAATTTTGACGATAAAACTGCTGGTGCTTGTTTAGAAAACACGGAAGTTCCATTCAGTGAATTGGATTATTTTCTATTATTTATGAATGATGAGGTAGTGAACATGATTATAACGCAGACTAATAAATATGCTTTAGAACAGACACATTTGAATACAAAAATAACTTGGACAGCAATGACTAAAGAAGATTTCTTTACTTTTATTGCTGTTCTTTTCCTTGCTGCTCGTCATCGAAAAAACAAACTTGTCGAAAATTGGTCGACAGATGAATTGTTGTACACTCCAATATTTGGAAAAGTTATGTCCAGAAACCGCTTTCAAATTATATTACGCATGTTACATTTTGCAGATAATGCCCAACAAATTAAAGGCGACTCTTTCCATAAGTTACGAGGAATTTTCGAAAAGATCAAAAATACATTTGCTCAGAGATTTTCTCCATTCCAGAACTTAGTAATTGATGAGAGTTTAATGCTTTGTAAAGGACGCCTGCTTTTCAAGCAGTTTATAAGGACAAAACGTCATCGTTTTGGCATTAAACTATTTCTTTTGTGCGACTGTGAGACAGGATACGTTTTAAATTTTATCGTATATACAGGCTCCAAAACGGAAATAGAGCTATACAAGGATCTGGGGATATCAGGGTCAGTTGTAACAACACTTATGAAGTCTTATTTAGATAAAGGCCACTCTCTATTCACGGATAACTGGTATACCTCTCCAACGCTTTCTACCTATTTATTTGAACACAAAACAAATACATGTGGTACCGTTAGAACTAACAGAAAACAAATGCCTGATTTATCGGGTAAATTAGAAAAAGGCGAAACAAAATCGATGGTTAGCGATAATATGTTAGCCGTTAGATGGAAAGATCGTAGAGACGTTAATATGTTGACAACTTTTCATAAAGATCAAATGATAAATGTAAATAAAACAAACATGAAGACAGGGGAATCTGTGAAGAAACCGGAATGTGTCGTCCACTACAACCAAAATATGGGAGCAGTAGACAGAACGGATATGATGCTAAGTTCCACAGAATGCGTTAGAAAAACATTAAAGTGGTACAAGAAACTATTCTTTCACATTCTTGATCTATGTGTCCTGAACAGTCATGCATTATTCCTTATGCAAAATCCAGGGCAGTTGCCCTTGGCAGATTTCCAATTGAGGCTAACTCGACAGCTGCTTGAAAGGTAATTTTGTGAGAGACTATAAATTTATTTTATTTACGAAAATCTTTTGTTACAGTTATAATGTACCAAAAACCATACCCAGGACGTTGAATACATCAAAACATCAGCGTCTGACGGGGCGACATTTTCCGGCTATGGTACCAAATAAAAAAGTTCGAAGATGCATTGTTTGTTCACAGTCTAAAATTCGTGACCAAAAAAAGAGGCGAGATTCAAGATATATGTGCAATGAATGCGACGTGGGTCTATGTGTTTTTCCTTGCTTCGAAGAATATCACACAAAAGAAATGTATTAAAATGTATATTCTTATAATAAAATATACAAGCTGAATCAATTATTTCATATCAATAGTATTTATTATCTCCTCATAAAACAACTCTTGATCTATTTTCTATAATGGCGTATATATATGGCACTGGGGCTCATGACATTTTAAAAACTCTGGTTCTGGCAGTACTACATAGGTATTGACGACCGGTAAAGAAAGGGTTAAGTACCTTGAATATGTAAGATGTAAGTAGAGTATGAAATGATTTTTATAATGTAAATAGAGAATTAGCCACATTGTATGCAGCCATCTATACATAATTCAAATGAAGTTGAATTAGTTAGCAAATAATGGATCCATTTATGGTAAAGAACAATTTAGACTAAATAATTAAGTGGAGATATTTTCGCTAAGATGTTTTATTTATATGGATAGGTTGATGATTGTGGTTCCTATTCAAATTGAAGTAAGTCCAACTGTGCTGATGAAAATTTAATTAACTATGAATTAAAAGGAGTTTTGGTTTAATTGTACTAATTGGCAGAGTAAATTAGAGAGTCTGTAGTAAATGGAAATCTGATATCAAAGTAGTGTTGAAATTAAGATAAGTAGTATGAGTCACAGGAGGAGACTGGTATGATATAATGATATGTGAATTAATTGGTTATAGGTACCTAAGTATTGATATTGGAAGTGAAGACAGAATATCAATGGAACTAATAACCTGGGCAAAAGTATGAGGTCCTTTTATGTAACATAGACATCTAGGACTAAAAATATTTTATGACTTAGGGATTTTTTTATACCAAGTTATCGAGTTGAATTGAAAAGGTTTAAAACTGGATGGATGTATGAAGGTGTTTTGGAAAAATAAGCATTATGTGTAAAAATAGTAGGTAATGAATAATGAATAATTTATGGTTTGATATCAGAATTGTTTACTGTAATGAGGTGTGATGAGAAAGGCTGGGCGCCCCAGAAACCAGACCCCACACCCTATGGATAAGAGAATGGAAGTATTAGGATAAAAATTTTTTTATAACTATTTTTTCTGAATTTTAGTTGGACCTAGAACGAAAACCTGATCAAATGGCGATATGTTGTGGAGTTGGGTGGAAAATATCCACAACATATCGCCATTTGATCAGGTTTTCGTTCTAGGTCCAACTAAACTTCAGAAAAAATAGTTCTAAAAATTTTTTTATCCTAATACTTCCACTCTCTTATCCATAGGGTGTGGGGTCTGGTTTCAGGGGCGCCCAGCCTTTCTCATCACACCTCATTACAGTAAACAATTCTGATATCAAACCATAAATTAGTCATTATTCATTACCTACTATTTTTACACATAATGCTTATCTTTCCAAAACACCTTCATACACCCATCCAGTTTTAAACCTTCTCAATTCAACTCGATAACTTGGTATAAAAAAATCCCTAAGTCATAAAACATTTTTAGTCCTAGATATCTAAGTTACACAAAACGACCTCATATTTTTGCCCAGGTTATTAGTTCAATTGATATTCTGTCTTCACTTCCAATATCAACATTTAATTACCTATAACCAATTAATTCACATATCATTATATCATATCAGTCTCCTCCTGTGACTCATACTACTTATCTTAATTTCAACACTACTTTGATATCAGACTTCCATTTCCTACAGACTCTCTAATTTACTCTGCCAGTTAGTACAATTAAACCAAAACTCCTTTTAACTCATAGTAAATTAAATTTTCATCAGCACAGTTGGACTTACTTCAATTTGAATAGGAACCATAATCATCAACCTATCCATATAAATAAAACAACTTAGCGAAAATATCTCCACATAATTATTTGGTCCAAATTGTCCTTTACCATAAATTTACCATTATTTGCTAATTCAACTTCATTTGAATTATGTATAGATGGCTGCATACATTCTGGCTAATTCTCTATTTAGATTATAAAAATCATTTCATATTCTACTTACATCTTACATATTAAAGGTACTGAAGTGTAATTATAGCCAAAACTTTGTTGATGTTTGTTATTACTATGTAAATTTTTAAAAAATATTTTACTACAATTAGTTGGCTGTGGTAATACAGGGTAAATTCCACGTCACGTTGTCCGTCTGTCTTTTGACACCTTTCAGATATATCACTCATTTCGCTTTCAGTTGCCATTAAGTCATTGAAATGTAATCAACTCAATTTGGATCCCACGTGTTGGGAAATCTGTATACATTACCTTAGGGCATTATCCTGTTGGTCATGTGACCACTACAGGGCTTTTTATTGAAGTATGCGCTTTTAAGGCGTCTATATTATATGTAAAGTGTTTTTACCCAGATATTTTTCTTTTGTGGCTCAGCTAGCATCCAGTTTGTAAGTATAACCAATTTGCTCTAACCTTTCAAAATTTAAGTACTAACTTTATATTCATTAAATCGGTTACACTTATTTTTAGATCGTACACTGATGATGATTTTTTATAAAAATCGAAAACGTTTTGTTGTGATGTAGCCCTTTTAAGGGATTTTAATAAAAAAATTGTATACCTTTTACAAAGGATTTCTTTCCAATTTTGCGATTGATGGTATACAGCCAACTACAGGAAAAACATTTTCTTTTCCTTGTCGATTTTTAGAAAATTAAGAATTTTAGTCATAATGTCAAAAATTCCAGGGTGTTTTGTACCTAAAAATTGATTGAAAACTTAAATTAAAAAAAACAGTCGCCCGCATGCACAATGGTCGTAGGTCAACTTAGAGTACCTACTGTAGAAAATAGAAGAATTCATGGCTGGCCAGTACAGTACGCCGATTGCAATATTGGTTAAATTGTAGGGTATAATATCACAAGAGAGTGAGAGCAAATTGAAAATAATGCGACAGTTTTTCGAAAATTTGTTGTCTTGCAATAGACACGAGAGCCCGCAGGGCTCGAGTGGCTATTGCCCAATGACAACAAATTTGGGCAAAAATGAAGCATTATTTTCTTATTTATTCTTACTGTCGTGTGATATTCGCAAGATTATTTTTTAATACGTATATTATGGATATTGTCTTAAATGTGACAGTTGTCAAAACTAGGAAACTGGTTGCCATTAAACAGAAACAATCTATTTAAAAAAATTCTATCGGTAATTTTCTACAGTAGATAATTCTCAGTATAATATTTTAATCTAATTGAACAGAATTAAACACGTGTTCAAATATCTTACTATACGATTGGAAGTTAAAATCATCAAAAAATAATCAAACTAAATTTTGTTGGGTCAGTATTGACCCACCATACCAGTTGAGGGTTAAGTAAGGAGATACCTCTATAATTAGAGGACTTGGTTTTGTCTCCCTTTGTGTGGATGGGGATTATTACACTATCGTGCCATTTTGTTGGTATTTTCTCTACGTTCCATATAAGTGTTATTAGTTTGTGTATTTGTCTATGTAAAGTTTCTCCTCCGTACTTAAGGAACTTAGACGGAATGTTGTCGGAGTCTGGAGCTTTTGCAATCTTCAACTTGTTAATTGCTTGCAATGTTTCGTCTATGTTTTTGTCCCCTACCGGGTCCACCTCAAGTTATATATGTTCTCCATGTTCTTCGTCTTGATGTATGTTTAGTAAATTGTTGAAATATTCTTGCCATGTTTGGAGCAGTTCCTCTTCATTGATTATTAATTTATCATTTTTTTTTTGAGTATAGACACGCATCTAGTCTGAATCCTCTCTTTCGGTTGACACTGATTTGTAAAATGCTCGACTATTTGACTGTTGTCTATTCTTTCCCATTTATTCATATTGCTGTTGTTCGTATTTCCTTTTTTTCTCTCTAATTAACTTTCTTGTTTTTCGGCGTGAAGTTGCATAGTTTTCTTTACTTTCTGTTGTTTCTTGTTGAAGCATAATATTTCGCTTTTTCTGTCTGTCTGTAGTTTTTCTTGGCAGTCTCTATCAAACCATTTCCTTGTTCCCTTCCTGATTTACCTATTCTTAGTTCTGCCGACTCCGTAATTGAATTTTCCATTTGCTGCCTTGATTTCCTCTTCGCAATTTTCTCGGATTTTCTAATTTTGCAGTTTCTCGATGTTCCACTTTCCCAATGCTTCGCTCATTTTAGGTGCTTGTGAATATATTCTTAACCTGATTTTTGCCACTACTAGGTAATGGTCTGTACGTCCATCTACTTTCCTGAGGCCTCTTATATCTAGCACATTACTTCCATGTCTAGCATCGACAGTTATTATGTGATCAATTTGGTTCGGTGTGGAGTTGTCATCAGAAACACCAGTCTATTTATGGATGTTTTTGTGTTGTAACATAGTAGACTTTATAAGCATATTGTTAGCCGGCTCTACGGGCCTTTGTTCATTATCGCTTGAGATATCGTGGAGGCTGTATTGTCCTATTGTCGGTCTTAGGTTAGGTTCTTTGCCAATTTTTGCGTTCAAGTCTCCACATATTATCTGCATGTCTTGTTTGGGGATTTTCTCAAGCATTTTTTCGAGTTGTCCAAAGAAGTCAACTTTAAGTTCGTCTTTATCTTCTGTCGGAGCATGTGCAGATATAATTGAGCACTCAGCTCTCTCTTGGTATAAAAGTAAGAATGATGCGATTCTTATATGGAGATATGTGCAGAAAATTGGAGGCATTTGAGATGTGACTACATCGGAAAATACCCATTATACTGACCGAGGAGGAACGAGGACGCCTTCAAAGAATGAAGAAGAACCGAGCGGTACTGACCAATATCAAATCTCAAAAGTTAAATACTTCGTACACATAATACGAAATGAATGAAGATATGCTCTCCTACAAGCTTTCCTACAAGGAAAATGTTTGCAAAGCGAGGTCCAGGTACGACAAATATTGCCATGATGATCACCAACATTAGTCCTGGATAGGTACATCAAGAAAAAGAACGACGATGAAATCAACAAATCGGTGCGCAATGGATGACCTGGTCATGCTTTAGACATAAACCGCTTAACAATTTTTAATTAAACACAAGTAATAACAGTATGTTTAGGTGTTCAAAGTGTGTTCAAAGTGTGTTCAAAACTACATAAAGACTATTTCAGAAAGTTAGCAGAATATAATTTGAGTAGTAATAGTTAGTGCGTTTAAAAAAAATAACTAATGGATCTTTTAGAGTTTAGAGTACATATTAGCCAATAGAAATAAAAAAAGAATGTGTGTGTACTTTGTACGCACGTAAGAAGTTATACTTCTATAATGCTTCTATTATATGATTTCAACGAAATTAATATATTTTAAACAGTTTATTTATATTTTATTTAAATATTAAACTAATTTTAATACTTACTACTTCTCAAAAATTTTTATTAAAAC
This sequence comes from Diabrotica virgifera virgifera, assembly GCF_917563875.1. Taxonomy (NCBI): domain Eukaryota; kingdom Metazoa; phylum Arthropoda; class Insecta; order Coleoptera; family Chrysomelidae; genus Diabrotica; species Diabrotica virgifera. Next base: position 89,297,932 of record NC_065444.1, on the reverse strand, counting down.
AGTGCCAAAAATTAAAATAATAAAAGAAAAACACACACAAACATACACGTTGAAAAATGCCACAAATGATTTCTGAACAATGTAGGAAAATTTTTTAACTAAATACAGTGGAACCCCGATAAGTCGGCCCCCGATAACCCGGAACTCCGGCTAACCCGGACCAATATACTATAGCCAAAGGTATACCAGTTTATCTGTAAGCATACCATATTTTATTAATTTTTACCATTTTCTCCGGCTAACCCGGATTTTCGATAACCCGGATCGGCCGCGGTCCCAATTAATCCGAGTTAACGGGGTTCAACTGTACGTATTTTCTGAAAAAATAATTATATAATAAATAAACTTATATAAATAAATAATCATTAAATGTATAAAAAAAAAACAATAAAAGTTTCCATTTGGGTTCGAACCCGTTTATCAGCGCAGTTAGTATTGAAATTCATTCACCTTAAACTTTACCCACGGAGACCATGTGTCATCACGTGCGAAGATCAACTAACTAAACGGATTAAATTTTTGACGGTTCTGAATTTAACCAAATTATTTTGATTTTGAATTGAAATTATTTAGAATTGAATGAAATTGAAAGAAAATACAACAAAACAGGAGTAAGAAAACAATATACATATTAGGTGAATATTGATAGAAGTGACCTATGACTTTTTTAATTAGGATACTGAAACATTTACAATTATTACGTACCTGTCGCTTTTAAAAACTATTTAAAAAGTCACTACAATATTACTCGACTCTCTGATTCTTTAATTTTGTATGAGATCGTCCCGCTTGATTGATGTTATCCACAGATCTCTACGCCTTCGAGATAATCGGTTTTTATCAGTAATTTTGTGATTGAAAACCGCAGTCACAGAATAAAACTCCACTTCTCTGTTTGATGGGCTTCCACACCTGGCATCTTTTCTATATTAATAAGTCCAAAAATTTATACGAAAACTATTTACAAAGGCAGTATAACTATTAACTAACTTTTGTCTGTTGTTTCTCTTTTCTCTTCTCACAAATTTTATAACACACCAGCCATAACCACAAACATAGACCACATCAAACCACAGCTGTGCTACATCCGCCATATTGGATAATTTTTGACATTTCATTTGAACACCCAATCAGAGCAAAGGTATAACGCGCGTGCGTCCGGCACTAAGGATTTTGATGTAAAATTCACTCCCATCGCGCCTAAAGAAGTATGACTTCAAAAAATACGCGCTTTCGATAATGGTATACCTCAGAGCTGTGTTTTGAGTAATGCCTTATCCTTATTTCATCATCATCAGTAGAGATAGGGACACCTGGTGCGGTGAAACTTTTCTTCGACCAGCACCAATATGTCCCTCTCCTTACGTATAAACCTACTATCGCATATAAACGTGCCGTCATGAATCATAAATCGCATGTCGCCCGCTCTTTCTTTCGAGTAATGTAATATTTAATTAGAAGATTATTTTTATCTACATCGATCACGACGACTGATTTTTTAAAATTTCAACACGCGCATTTAACATATGAACAACTGTTTATATTACAAGGGTTTTAAGAGCACGCCTGTTGGGACTATTTCTGCTAAAATGAATCTAAACCAGACCTCGTTAGGTAGAGTTATTAACTATATTACAAACATTGTAATCATTATATTAATATCAAACTTTAGATAGTTATATTGTGTGTTGTGGAAGATCTCGTTATGACTGTTATAAAATTAAAACAAAGATGGACATGCATCTTTTTGGATATAGGGATTCATAATAGCACAAGTAAAACGGTTTTTGAAAACATTTAGGTCTTATAAAAGTTAACAGTGTTTATAATAATCATTTGTATAGTCACTGACGTTACAGAAAGGATCAAGTAAGGGAAAAATGCAAGAACTATTGTCGCTTGTTTATTAACAATTAATTAGAATTTAACCTAAATATTTCGAAACAGAAATTGATTTCATAATTTAATAATAATTATTATTATTAATTAGGAAAGCTATATAAGGTTGTTATAAAGTATGCGTCATTGATTACCATAAAACGTTCTATACGGTAGAGCACGACCAGCGGATGGAGATATTATTAAATATTGGAATAAACACCGGGGACCTAGTAATTATTAGCAATATTCACTGGAATCAAACATCCGTACAAAGGCTGGAGAATACGATGATATGAAAAATCAAACGTGAAGTCCGACAAAGATGTATACTGTAGGTATACTATCAACTGTGTTGTTTAACAGATACTCTAATCTTTCAAGAGAATACCTAGGTTGAAGCCGGAATAGAAATTAACGAATAAACAATAACACACGGACGACTACGTAGTATTCGCTGACAGTTACAAAGCCCTCCGCATGAGTTAATGAACGTGATCACAGAAGTAAGTCAGAAATATGGAAACATTAAGACAAAACATCTCTAACAGCAATTTGGACGAGTCAGTATGAATGGTCAACAAATAGAAAAAGCAATATTCGCGGTGTGCAAGAACGAGAAACGACTGTACGCGAGTCGCGGAGAAATATTGCAACTATCTTAAATAATTCATATTGTCAATCGAAATTGTCAAATTGACGTATATTTCATACCTTCTGTCATTGAAGTAGAAAAAATATATAGTGCTCCACAATATTGATATGATATGCAATTATTATATAAAGGTAAATTTAATTATTTGTATTTTGCTTGCAGTACTGCATTTTAATAACTAATTTTATTTACTACATACAATTGTTTACGTTTGCAATCGTTTACCTGCATCTTATTTTTTCTTCTTATTATTTTTTTTTTGGACTAGGGCCTTGACAATTATCCAGCAACTAGGACTAATATAATTGGCCAATATAATTAAAAGTGTGAATAAAAGTACAGAGCGTAGAAATAGAGGTCGCTTTGCCGAACTTGCACGGTCCCAATACCTACCTATCTTGGTACGAACGTCAATGAAAATTGCAACCATTCCTTAGATGTCAAATGTAAGATAGAGAATGTCTATTGTTTGTTTTTTTACCAAGAGGAGTGATTCAAATTTACCGCGCCGTAATGCTTGTTTCTAATTGGTCCAACGGCAGGCGAGTTTACTCCACTAAATTATGACATTGACATTTCTGAAATTGACACTATTATTTAAAATTCAAAAATTATATCGAGTTTTTGTGTTTTTGCGTTATTCCTATAATTTTTTGATTTTTCGTCTGCATTTATTTAAAAAAACAGTTCTTTTTAGAACTATTTAGCGTCATATTAGTGTCATTACGATAAAAATATGGATTCAATGTCGAGTACTAGTGGTAATTGCCCTTCTCCACCTAAAAAACGCGGAGTGAATTTGGGTAGACATTTATCATCAAATGAAAAACAATTCATTATAAATATGTACAAACAAATAAAAATTGATGATCCTGGAATGAAAATAACAGCCATGGTAGCAAAAATAAAGCAGGCAACAGGTAAGTTTTTCAGAATACCGATTGTTAAAATCAAAGACTTACTAAGTAATGTTCTAATTTTAGGTGTTGCGAATTCAACGATTTATAGAACCATTAAGGAATATAAGCAAACTGGAACTGTAAGATGTCCTAAAAATATTGGCGGTAGACCTGCTGTACTTTCAAGATATGACGAAAAAGTTAAAACATCTGTACGACAGATAGTACACAGCTTCTTTTTCAAGAACGAAATGCCCACTTTAAATAAAATTTTAAGTGAAGTTAACAACCGCCCAGATCTTCCAAACATGTGTCGTTCAACATTATATAAATTCTTGAAGCAAATAAATTTTAAGTAAGTAAATATGGGTTAGCCACAATTAATAGTAAATAATAAGTGCAACCCAAAAAATATTCATATTATGTCTGGGTTAGGCAATCAATTAGAGGATATTTTTTCCTATGTTGTAGACGCTCTAAATGCAAATTGTTTCATTTGAAAGCTGTATAATTATTTAAACAATCTTTATTTAATTAAATAGTCTTTATTTCATCAAGGAAATATAAACACAGATGACATATATTCTTCTGAAGCGAAATCAGAGACGCTAAAACCGATCAGTCCCCGCCCGGTAAAAAAATCAACAAAAATTTTTAATTTGTTTAAACAAAGATTGTCTAAAGAATTAGACAACATTCAAATAAGAATATTTGTATTTATAACGTTAAAAAGGTACACATGTGGTAAGTTTTTCTTAAAAAGCATTCTACAACATAGGAAAAAATGTGGTTTTATTTTGTTATAAATAAATTAATTTATTATAACAAAACTAAAGCATATTTTGGATTTAATTATGCACTATTTAGGTGGCTCTACTCGAGTTACCTCAGATTAAAAAAAAAATGAAGAAAATTGCTCGATTGGAAGTCGAGAAAATGCATTTTTTTATATATACCGATTTTGAACTTAAGAAGGGTGAATCTAGGTTGAAGAAAGGTGAATTTCATAGATTTTTTTGTATTTTTATACCAAATAATCGCGGAATATCAATTGTTTTTATTATAATAATATACCTATTTTATGAGTGTTTTAAACATAAAAATTTGTATGGAGAAAGATAAAGGTAAGGTCAAAATATACATTTTATTATTTTGTAGGTACTTGAAGAGAAGTCGAAGAAGTCATCTTCCCAGATAGCACAAGTACGTTTTATGGACATCCAATGGACGTACATCTGTGTACATTGGAACGTCCAATGGACGTCCCGCTAAGGTACAATGGACATCCGATGGACGTCCAACGAATGTCCAGAGTTCACAAAATTGGACGTCCATAGAACGTCCGCTACAAACGTACATTGTACGTTGTATTGGAGCGTTCAGTGTACACCTTATGTACATTCAATGTACGTCTTATGGACATTTGTAGGGCACTTTTCAGAAAGCAATCTAGTATCCATAATTTTGTGAATACATAGCAAAAAGCTTTTATAGGAAATAGTTCCTTATAATACTAAACTTATAGATACTTAAAAATATTACACAAAAGACCTTTTTTATTTCTCTTTACTATAACTTCATTATAATATATACTTTATTATAGGAACTAGGAACTTCATTAATGCACGACTGCACTTGCACGATAAACAGAAAACACAAATATATCACAGGATGTATTTTCATAAAGACGAGATTCAGATAATGACGCCCTAGGAGCATGCACATTAAAAAGAGGTTTAATCTCTGTTCTGTTTCTGTTCCAAACTATTTTTAGAGTCAGTACCGTTGTCGTATATTACAAGCGCGTTTGCCATTCTGTGAATTATCATAAATAAACCATCCTTCAGTATTCCACAACAATTAACAGCGATAATCCCCTAAAAGTACCTGCCTAATACTACACCTTTCACGACCGATAGCGCGAAGAGCGACAACGTTGTCAAGAAGATTCTCATTTAGTTTGTATTGGGACTTAATATAATAGTCGCGTTTTGTGTAAAATATCCATGGACCACAAATGGATGTCCAATGTACGTTGAAATCAAACGTCCAATGGACGTCCGGTAATGTACGTACATAGTACGTCCAGTTTTGGTCCATGGACGTTTGGACTTTAAATGTACGTTATATGGACGTACATCGGACGTTGTGTGCTATATGGGTTATCGAACGTGATGATATCATAAGATGGAGACGTCGTTACCTAACTTCTATAAAAGAATACAGAAGTCAAGGTAAACCAATTTATTACCTTGACGAAACATGGGTAAATGAAGGTCACACCAAAGAGAAAGTGTGGGTAGACACCGATATAAAAAACCCTAGACAGGCTTTTATTGAGGGGTTGTCTACTGGTTTGAAAAATCCATCAGGAAAAGGAAAACGCCTCATAGTTTTACATATTGGATCAGAGTTAGGTTTTGTTAATGAAGGACTTTTACTTTTTGAGGGAAGAAAGACAGAAGATTACCATGAAGAAATGAATGCATCTGTTTTCGAAAATTGGTTTAGTAATATCCTGCAAAAATTACCAAAAAACGCTGTTATTGTAATGGATAATGCAGCATACCACAGCCGAAAATTAGAAAAAATTCCGACAACATCATCAAAAAAGAAAGACATGCAGGAATGGTTAAAAATAAAAAATATTCCTTTCAATTTGGAGATGGTTAGGTCAGAATTATTACACCTGATACGATTAAATAAAAATGAGTATAATATGTATGTAACTGATGAGATGGCTAAAGAAAATGGTCAAATTGTACTGCGGTTGCCTCCATATCATTGTGAGTTGAATCCTATTGAGAAAATTTGGGCTCAAGTGAAAAATGAAGTGGCATTAAGAAACACAACATATAAACTGAAAGAAGTAAAAAATCTACTGTTACAAGCTCTGGACAATGTAACTCCAACACATTGGCAAAATTGTGTTAAGCACATCCTGAAAGTAGAGGAAAAAATGTGTAAACTAGATGGTATCATGGATAGTGTCATAGAACCACTAATAATTTCAATTGGCAATGATGACAGTGACACCAGTTCCTCAGAAGATGAATAATTGTATGTTCAATACAATTCATTCATCTTCTCAGGAACTTCGCTTCAATGTAATTTTGATTTATTTGAATTTTAACCACAATTTAAGTTTAAAGTTAAATTTATTTGAGATTTAAATTTTTAAAAACAAATCACATGGTATGATTTTTTTGATGGATATTCTTAAGTTGATTTTATGTTTTCGAATGAACTATCTTTCAATAAAGTCGTCCCAGGAACGCAACTCATAGATAAGTATTGGCAACATCGTTTATTTAAAGTTATTCACTTTAAAATGGATAATATAATGTCTGAACTGAGGCCATGAGAGCCAGATGAGTGGCCTAACTGATATTTAAATTACTTTACATAATCAAAGAAAATGATCAGAAGCTAACAATGTTCCATTGTTTTAGTAATTGTATGTTGACCAAGAATCATTATTGGTCAACATACAATTACTAAAACAGTCGAACATTGTTAGTTTCTTATCATTTTCTTTGAATGTAAATATCAGTTAGGCCACTCTGTCTCTCATGGCCTCAATTGTTAATATAAATGAGTCAGATAAAATTAAATTAGAAGTTTTTTTTACCAAGCACCAAAAACAAAATGTTTTGCATTTTGATAACGACTTGCGAAGTGGAAATCGAAACATATCGAAATCAAAATTAAATTTAATTGCAAACTAAAATTGTGGCTTTATTCCCACCTAAAATAGTAAATTGCATCAGATGCCACAAAAAAATACTCTCTATCTCTGCTGGCCATTAACTCTCTCCCTCCAATTCTGCACTTCTATACCTACCATCCAAATCTGCACTTTTATACCTACCATCCAAATCTGCTTATTACTTTGAACCACATCGTTCATGATATTTCTGGTCTGACTTTCCATATTATTTGTTATTCTTTTTCCACTCCTAACTCCACTAAAAATTCCCTGCAGTACTTTCGTTTTCTAGATGTCATATTTTCATTTCATCTTTCTTATTCATTGTCCAAGTGTAACAAGCATACAATGCCACTGGTCAAGTAACTTTCATTATCCCATTGCTCTGCTTCCTTTTAGTAGTATCTTTTCTATTTATTTTTCATCTTCCCCTTTATCAATTATTGTCACTCCCAAATATTTGAATTTGCTATATTCTGTTCTCCTTTGTTTATGATCATCCTTTGAAGTTTTGTTGTTTGGTGCAATGACAATTGGTTTCTAATAAGCATTCGTCAACTACGAAATCTAAGTTCCATAACTTTTCTTCCTCCTTTTTTGCATGCTCTATAATGTACATAGTTTCCAATTTTCTGCAGTGGCTTTCGATAGTTTCCTGTAAAATTCTTCTCACATCAACTAAGTTGTATGCATTGTTGTTTCTAGCTACGTCACCCTTTACTTGTGCCCATATGAACTCTTTAGGGTAGTTAAGTTGACAATTATATGAGGATAAACGAAGTACAGTTATTCCGCCATCTTTAGCTTTTTCATCGATTACATATTTTTATACTTTTGTTTGTGTTGTTGAACGCTATTCATGAGTTCTTTTTTAACCATCGTATTATCAAATGTCACCTCTTTTCATTTCAACTAATTAAGTATCTAATGCCTACATAAATCCAAAGTCGGTAGTTTTTCAATTAAACGAGAATGGTTACTAGCATTATCAATTACTATGACAGAATTTTGAGGTATGTTACTAACCATCTGAAAGAAATATTCTTGAAATAGCTCTATTTCCTCATGATAATCTTCAGTGGATCTTGTAGTAAATTTTAATAAACCACCATTTATAAATCCTCTTTCAGATCCAATATGAATAATTATTAGTCTACCTTTTCCAATAGGTGGGTTCAAACCAAACGAATATCCTTCCATAAAATACTGTCACGAATTGGTAATATTGTTATCAGCCCAACATTTTGAAACAGTTGTATTGTAATGTAATAGTTGTATTCTTGTGTACTTTTATGCAGGTACCTCAGCGTTGATTAAATTTTATTCTGAGATGAGTACTATCATTATTTTATTACTTATTTTGTTTTTATATATATCCTAAAATACTTAATATGTATCAGACCAAATTTTATAGCTACCATTACTTAACACTTGCAACTATCTAAATTGACGAGGGGTAATATTACTTTTCGAAATTGATGTAAAAGTAATTTTATTACTTCACCTTTCAAATTCCTAAACAGCTTCACTTTTTTTATTTGTTAAGAGGACTATGTCATCTGCATAAATAGTATATTATGTATTGTTGTTTACATGTGTAATTAATTTTATATTGCTTTGTCAAATAAACACTTATTTAAAAGGAGAAAAACTCGTACTCATTTATTTTAACATCAAATATAAAAAATACATGTTGAGAAGTAAACTAAAAAAGAAACTACATATATCTCACATTATACAAGGATGCAATAATGTATTCTCAGAATAAATAAACAAATTCTAGTGGAATATAGATAGAAGAGAAAGACAGATTACTATATAAATTCAAAACATATATAGTGAAAGTACAATAATAGACTAGCAGTAGACAAGTAGATAAAATAAACAATAACAAAGCACTGAAATCAGGCTAAATAGCATCTAACATAGCAATACGTTCATAGCCAATTAAAGTTACCAGGGCTCGATCAAACAACCAAGATAAGATATTACAAGAAAAACTAAATGTCAATTGCACAAAACCTTAATACATCCAGTATTTACATATGAATCTGAAATCTGGTTACTTACTTAAAGTGAAGACGACCAATTGGTTACTTAGGCAGAAGAATCTTGACACATATACAAAGAAGAAAAAAAAAAGAGAAATTGAGAAGAAGATATAAGTTTGAACTATACAGGACATACCAGAATCTATATACTAACATTCATCAAAATAGGAGCACATAATAAGAGGAAAGATGGAAGAACATGAAATATTTTCCAAAATAAACAAAGAAATATCAGCTGGACATTAACAGGAGGAAGACCAAAGATTACATATAGGCAAGGAACAAATAGGATAAGACATTGAAATTTTAAAAATAAAAAATTGGAAGAACAAAAAATCAAAATCTTCAAATAGATTAGAATGGAGAAGTAAGTATTCCTGAAGGGACCAAAACTCAAACAAAAAGAGTTGTCAAGCCAATGATCATGATATTTGAGAAATAATAGGCAAAAAATCCCAAAGAAAGACGACCCATTAAATATTAAAAAAAAACATTTAATATATTACAAGTATTCAATAATGTATTCTCATTCTCATGCAAAATATTGTCGATAAAAATGCCTCCTAAAATTTAAACATTGTTCCACATCATTAACATTTCCATTTACTGACAAATCAAGATTTTCTACAAAATCATCATCACCATCATGATTTTCTCTTGCACCCAGATTATAACTTATAAGGTACTGTTGTAGCACATATTGCAAGGTATGTATTTAATTCGGTTTGTAGACCTTTTGAAGACATGGAAACTGTTTTTTCCAGGTTCCAAATAGCTTTTTGGCAACATTTCTTGTTCTTACATGTGCACTATTGTATCTATTTTCTTGATCATTACCTAAAAAGATATACATATATACCTATATATTATACTTACTACAATCACAATAAAGATGCATTAGAAATAAATAAACCAAGAAACATTGAATGTTACGAGGTGCACTCCTAAATAATAATTTACAATTTATATAAGTACATTGTAAATCCCAAATCCTGATTTTCAAGGTTTATATATTTTTTGTATAAATCATGATTAGGGAGTACTCCTCGTAACATTTAAGTGTCTTGGTTTGTTTATTTCTGGTGCATATTTATTGAACAGAATCGCAGAAGTCAATCAGTGATGCAGACTTTCGCTAAACACTAAGAAAACAGAATGTATGATGATCTCTAAGAAGGAACAGCAATTTAGACGAATCAGTGTGAACGGTCAACAAATAGAAAGAGTAAATACATACACCTACCTTGGTACGAACGTCAATGAAGATTGGGATCATTCCATAGAAATCAAATGTAGGATAGAGAAAGCAAGATCTACATTTCAAGCAATGGCTAAGTTATTCAAATGTCATGATTTGTCGATACCCATAAAAATCAGGTTACTATGATGTTATATCTTTAGTGTACTGTTGTATGGACTTGAGTTGTGGACTCTCACAGATGGCACCTGCAAGTATATTGAGGCTTTTGAAATGTGGCTTTATCATCGAATCCTGAAGATATCTTATAATAACCACATTACTAATCAGAGTGTTTTGCTGAGAATGCAAAAAGAAAAAGAGCTAATAATCACAATAAAAACAGCCAAAATCGAATACCTCGGTCACATCATGAGGAAAAGTAAAATATATTGACTGCTGCAACTAATCTTTCAAGGATAAGTAGAAGGAAAACGGGGACCAGGAAGGCAAAGGATTTCCTGGCTGAAAAATCTACGTATGTGCTTCAACACAACAACCACAAATCTTTTTAGAGCAGCAGTGTGCAAAGTATAGATTGTCATGATGGTCGTCAACATCCGAAACAGATAGGCACTACAAAAAGAAGAAGCATCTTTATTGTGATTTTAGTATATTTATCTATCAAATAACCTACTATTTATTTAGGCCAATTATCAATAAATACCTGGCTGTAATACTGAAGTAAATAGATAGTATTTGCATGCATATCTACTATTGTCAATTAATAATCCTGGAATTTCATTCTTTCTCATGATACCTCTTAATGCACTTAGATCAAATATTAAGCTAACATAACTTGACCCTGTTGACCTTGTTGTTCACCAACAACCAACAACATTCATAATCTCGCTTCTAGAACATGAAAGAGCTACAATTCATTTATGTAATAAGGGCCTGAATAACAAACGTAAGTCTGTACCTGTAATTTAAAATGGACAACTTCATAAAAACTGGTTATATTCCTATAAAGTAGCATAAAATCTTTGTTGTTTAAGTTATTGCAGCTGATGAAATTCAATATTGTAAAATTCCATTGGATTTGATATAATTTTATCACATGGCTTTCGTATACTTTCCGGGCGATTTTCTTCTACAATATAAGAAATAAACTCTAAAAATTCTTCAACTTCTTCATACCAATCCAACATTTTTTATTGTAATTTGAAAAACAAAAGAAATATATACCTACATATTATTGGAAGTACATAAATTGGAAAAAATTATTCAAACAAACCAACAACAAGCATAGTGAGAGTGAGGTTAGAATCGACGTGTTCTTCTTATTTACTCTCGTTCTTGGCTTGCATACTTGTGACAATCGACGTGTGAGGTTCTCCGATCGTGATTACTGAATTACCGTAAAGCCGACATAATCAACGAAAAAAGAAGATGAATTTGGTGACTTTTCTTGGGTGTGAATCTGTCTTCTTAGTTTACTCCTCTTGGTAAAAAAATAAACTATAATTTTCAAAAATAGCTACAAATGACATTATATTTAAATACCCATAAAAATCAAGCTATTACTGTTGTAGGGAGTTGAGTCATGGACTTTCAAAGACGCTACCTGCAAAACAATTGAGGCTTTCAAAATGTAGCTATATCATCGAATCCTGGAGATATCTTCCACGATACTAATCAGGACGTCTTATTAGAATAAAAACAGTCAAAATCGAATATCTTACTAACTTCATGAGGAACAGAGAAAGATAGGGATTGCTGCAACTAATTTTACAGAAAAGTAGAAGCGAAACGTGAACGGGCTAAAAATTTACGTACTTGGTTCAACACAACAACTGGAAATTTTCAGAGCAGCATCGCCAAAAGTAAAAATTACCATGAAGAGCGATTAAAAATTTCGTACGTTTTTCCAGGGTAATCGGATAAATATGTCTTAGAACAAGTGAGCCTTTTTAATGGAAAGTTTGAAACTTAAGAACGTATACATAAATTTGAATGTATGGTGTTAGGTATTAAATTGTAAGGTACTGATATCAAATATTGTATTACGGTTCTTTGAGCTGTAGTCTAATAATTGTTCCCCGTTTATACCGCTAGAGCGACTTCTGGGGTTAAAACAGGGCAGTCTGCTATCCCTATAGCTTACGGTATACAAGGAAGGAACAGGGCCAGTGCATGATTCGAACACCGGCCTACCCTCATGGAAGTCAGACATCCTACCGTCTGAGCTGTTCGGGTCCATGGCTGTAGTTTACCATGTAAAAAAAATGTCATATTTTGGGAACTAAAAAATCGGAAATATTTTGATATAAGAAAAATTAAAAAACCATATTTATGTAATTAAATATTGTAAACATTTTTATTTAGTTTAAATGCCTCAATAACTAAGGTCATTGGAATGATGCAGTTGAGTTCGCAGTCAGATTATAGTGTAATGTATAGTGTGTGTTGAGTAAATGCCTTATTACTTAATAACGTCGACTTCACTGTCTTTGCAAATATGCATTAATGGTAATATTGTAAACATTTACTTCGTTATTTATGCGAATAGAGGATAATTATTATTTTTAACCAAGAAGAACCGGATAATCTACATTGAATACTAGAAAACTATTAGATGAAATTTAAGATGAAGCTCCTAATGAAAAATAAAGAACCTATATTATTGCTTATACAAAAAGTCTGCATTACACCCTACAGAGTAGAAAATAAGTACTTAGTTACATGACTCCTCAATTTATGTATCGATGAAATGTATCGATAATTATAACATTACGTAGTTTACTCGTATTATAGTTACTAAATAATCAGATGTCTGAAAGCATGGATATTTTGCAACGCCTATTGCAAAAAAAAATAGATTAGCTTTATTTGTTACCGGTCTTAAAATATAAAAATAAACAAGAAAGGAATTTGTACTAATGTTTGTTTTTAAAACATTGAAGATATTTAACAAATAAATAAGATAAATCCTTTTCTTTATTGTTTATAACTAAAACCTTAGTGTTTGCTAAAAATTTATGGAATTTGTCTTTATTGGTTGTACCCTAAATGTATGAAAATTATTTTACCAAATTTACCTAATATTAGCCGAAATTATAGAATAGACAAGACAATCAACTCAGTAGAACAGCAAGCATAGAAGAATATAAAGCAATTTACTGGAATCATCTATTATAATACCTTAATTTCATTTAGATTACTCAAGTACACAAGTTATGTAAAACTTTTTCTGCAAAAATCCGAATGCCCTCTCACATCCACCTCATAACAGATCCGCCCTGATCTAATACTAACGTCTGAAATTGATAGCCCATAAATTATATTATTATATTAAAATGAATAATATTTGTAAGTATATAATATTAAGAGTAGTTATACGAAACACAGTATAAATTTAACCAAAGGAAATAAGACAGGTGCATTGAGCAGTCATTTATTAGCGAAGCATACTGGGGTGATTGCCTTCGCTAAACAGGGGGAGAGCGAGTGCCTATATGTATAAACTAGTACGGAATCAGTATTGTGAAGGTTTGTGTCGTTACTTGATGTACAGAAGTAAGTACGTATGCATTATTACAATTTTGAATAATTTCTGATAAGTAGACATATCTAAATATTTTAAAAACTACTGATGAAGATAAACTAACATAACATTAAACTCGTTATTAATAATAAACATAGCGCCTCTTGGTAATAATTCTGCTAGCATTTTTTATGAAAGTAAATTTTAGTACTAGCTGTTATACAATCATACAGAGATTTTCTGCAGGATAGTTGTGTACTGTGGAAAGTAAGAAAATGTGTACAATCAAACAGATTTTCCGAAAATAAAACTAGAACCTATCATAACTTTCTTAGTTGGAAATTTCTTAGTTGATATTAATATTAAAACGATATTTGTACTTCTCTTTTGTTTTCACAGAATATAATTATCATGTATCCATTAGTATTTCTTACATAATTAAAAGATTTAACATATTTTTATTTTTAAAGTTATTTCGAATTTGTTGTTGTACTCTCGTTACAACATCGTGTTATGTATGTACATAATTACCTGTTATCATTATGTATTATATTTCCTTCATAGGTATCTACTGCAATCGTTAATCCTGTTCCATACAGAAGTATTTGTGAAAGTGTTTTCCTAAAGTAGATATATGTATGGATTTAATCATCAGCATTAAATTTTCGCTTGTCCACAGCTGGACATGGATCTCCCTCATAATTTTTTATATGTTTCGAGGTTGCATCCTATTCCTATAGCAACGTTTGTGGACGACCTCTTCTTCGGTAGGCATTATCTCTTTTTCCCCATTTCAGTATCCGCTTCCATCTCTTCTGGATATAATATACGAATCAAATTTAAATTTTTATTCCTTTAACCTTCCGATGACCAAGCGGGGGGAAATTTGGATCCAGGCGTAGATTTTTCTTGAATAAATTCAAAAGTATTTTCAATTTTTAACTCTTTATTTTTTTATTTGACTTTAATATCATTCTGGATATCCTCATATTTCGATATAAAAAAAATTCCCTATATTTTACGAATAAAAAATATATTCGAAAGTTGATGTTTAGTAAAATACCGTCTATTATGTATAATTCCAAGTAGTTTTTACGCTAATGACGTAGACTTTGCAAAGTAACAAGACACTTACTCAACATACACACTACACATGACACTAATACTAATGTTGTGACTGGCTGAATGATATAAAATCAATACCATAAAAAATACTTCATTTTTTTTTGTTAATTGTCATTCTGACTTTCTGACTTTCTGATACAAAAAAAAAACACCATCAATGTTGAAGTGAAAGAAATTTATCTATTTGAAATAAACATCACCGATTTTGCTATATTTTTTCCTTATGCGAGACGAATGTAGTTATTCTCTCAGTTGTGTGATTTTCACTTATTAAGTTAAGTGTATTCCAATGTATATTTTCTTTTGTGACTAGGAGAATCCTCTTCATTCTATCTTTGTATAACTCTTCTTATTTTCCTAAATTCATTACTTAGAACGTTAATTACGATTTAGTATGCAAAGGTTGTTTTTTGTTCTGATAAAAATATAATTTTCAAAAACTCATTCGTAAAAAGATTTCCTATATTTTATAAATTATTAAAATCTTATATTGCTTGAACATCTTGAATATTATCCACACTAAATAACATTTTCATTCAAAATTTGTTTATAAATTATTAAAAATTTTTATCGTTAGAATGTTCTAACGCTGTACCTTATTTTCATGTATTAGTGTATACAAAAAATTGATGCAGTTAGGTACCACCATCTTCATTCAAATAAATTTCTACTGGAGTACCTGTTACGTTAGGAAATGTAGCGTGTACTAACATACGGTTATCGTGGGTGTTATTTATTTTTAGTATGATATTCGAAATAATTGCATATATACACATACTGATTTATTATAGATTGTCTTTTAAAGTAATATTTACCCTCTTTAAAAAAATTACTCTCAACTGTATCTAAAGAGATGATTAACTAATTCTACATCTCATAAGATTTTACCTATTCCGATCTGATGTAACATATTCCTTTATTAAATTCCTGTTAATCCATGAGAGGGTTTTAAAATTCAACTAAGGCTTTAAGGATATCTTCGGTGTGATATTATTTTTATATTATACTATCTACCATCATTTTTAACATTGGTCTCAATCTCTTTACGTAAAGAAGCCGAAAACAAAAACTACTACTAATAACAATTTACTATTTATTTTGAGTTTTAAATCCATAATGACTGACTAATTTTTAGGATTTTAAATGTTATAGTGGATCCATAAACTGTAATTTGCTAAAATTTCGGAAAGTTTGACAATTATCGATCGTGGAATACAAAATAATAATATTGATATTATCATGTATTACTTAAAATAATAAATAAACATATTATTTAGCAACTAATGTGGACAGAAAAACAAGAATTTTTCAGTACCTAATAATAACATTAAAACTATATAATGAACTATTTATACTCACAATCTTTTTTTATCTATTTCACAAAATTTTTTATATTAACACTCAAATATTCACAAAGCATGAGCGGCTATTCAAATTCCTGAGAAAATATCGTATGCTAGTCTGTTTACTTTTTGGAACTAAACAAAAATTTTTTAATTTGTAAAGTTATGTATATAATGCGTAGGAACTTTTCTTCTTCATATGTCTCATCCTTTAAAACATATTTTCTCCATTTTACTCGGTATGCAGCCATTCCGTAGATTTCTATTATTGTTTTTCCACTCCATAGCTTTAAATTTTATAATTAGGACGTGTGTTGTCTCCCCGGTCTTTTTTTTTTATAACCAATCGCAAAAGTTCATATTTTCATTTCTTAAAATGTGACCACAGTACCTCATTATTTTTCTGCATGATGTTAAGTACTGCTTTTCTCTTTTTCATCTTTCTTAACATTTCCGTGCTGGTTATGTGTTGTACCTATGATATTTTCCATATTCTTCAATTTTACATCTTAAACCTTTCATCTTTCAGTTGCGTCTGTAATTTACCAGGCTTTAACTCCTTTTAATAGCTCAGTTCCTAATACGTAGGAACTCTTTGCTTTACTTTATGTGCCTCGTCCTTTAAGGATATTATCGATCTGCATTTTACTCTGTTTACAGAAATTGTGAATAGTTCTATTGTTGTTTTTTTCACTCCACTGCTTTAAATTTTTAATCAAGACGTATGTCACCTCTCCTGTCCTCCTTTTTCTTCCCTTTCTCTTTATAACCATTAACTCATATTTTTTGTTTCTTAGTATGTAACCAAAGTAGCTCATTATTTGTCTTTATGGCATAACTTTTTTCTTTTTCATCTTTCTTAACATTTCCGTGCTCGTTACGTGTTGTGCCCATGATATTTTCCATATTCTTCGATTTTACATCTTAAAGCTCTCATCTTTAAGTTACGTCCGTAATTTACCAGGCTTTAACTCCATTTACATAGCGCAGTTATACAGCTAAAACCTAGGAACCCTTTGAAAATTGCGTAAACTAAATTTTTGTCAAACAAAAAATATAATAAATAATAATGATTATAATATGGACACACTACAGTGTTTCTTAAAAAATAAAGAAAAATCCACATCAGATATAATTCAAATGAAATATTAGTTTAACAATAAAACACTGAAAACTTTGATTTTCAATACTTTTACAAAATTTATTACTAGGTAATGTCGCTACAGCTGTTTCGGCAGAATGTTTTTCGCAAGTGGTTTTACTAGGAGTCGGCCCTTAAATTCAAATTGAATAGGTTGAGGTGTGGAGAACGGTTAGTCGTAAGTTGGACATTCAGAATTATATCTCTATTTTTGTAATTTATCCATTTCCATAAATTTTAATAAAGATAGCTTGTATGAGGCCTTTATTTTGAATATGAAGAATTTGAAACTCTTTATGAAAGAACTATTATGATCTATAAGGTCAGGTGCATACGTAGAATCTGTTTTTCTATCTCTTTTTTTTTGTTCTGGTATACGTTTGTTAAAGGCGTCTGATCGATGTAAGTTTTTAGACAGTCACTACGTGTCTGCCCACTCTGACATTGTTTTTTTGGCTCTAATTGTTGTTAATGTATTTGTCTAAGTTGTCTAAGTTGGTGTTACTCCTTCCCTTTTTTAGTATTTGGCTATTTTTGTGTATATGTGTGGGTATTTTGTCATCAATTTTATTGAAATATTTAAGATTATTGTAATTTTGCATATTAAAAAAAAATCTATTTCTAAGAGGGTTACAACACACAAAACAAAGTCATAAATGTTGTAGAGTTTCTATATTTTTATTCGCATTGCTATTAAAAATAGTTCAAAATAATTCAATATTTTAAAATCGGAACTAAATAACAATAATATATTACATATTATTCCTTTTTAATTAAATAATTTCACATACTTTGCTACTAATTTCAACTTTATAATAATGAGTAAGTCAAGTAAAAGACTTAATTTTCAGTGTGCTTTTCAGGCAGCTTCTAGGGTTAATAGCCTTTCAGAAATTTCTTGTTCTGACAAGCAGTATGGAAATAGGTTCATTACTTGTTAGGAACTATACTATATTTTCGAAACACGACTTATTTGTAAAGCACTCTTATATTCTTCTTACGATGCCTATCGGTTCCAGATGTTGCCGATCATCGTGGCTATTATAACTTTACTTGCAGCTACTCAGAATAGTCCGGTTGTAGACGTATTCATCCACCTTCTCAAGTTTTGAAGCCACGATGTACTCCTTGGTCCTCCCTTTCCAAATACCTAGCCCTAAAATGATGTGCAACAAACTATACATCTGTTCATTTCTTAAACCATGTCCAAGGTATTCTAATTAGCTCTCTTTGATTGTGTTAATAACCTGGCAGTTTACCTGGCATTACCTTGAAGGCCTCCAGTTTTCTTAAAGAAGCTTTAGAAAGTATCCAGGTCTCCTTCTAATAACGTAGAAAATACGTAGCATTTGACTATAGATTTTGGAACCAAGAAGTAAATCATGACTACTGAAAAGAGATTTTATCATTACGAACGCTTCTAAGCACAATCTAAATGTTTAATTACTTCCGACATTTTACAATCCATTTAATTTAGTTTTTCGAACAAAAAAAATTGTCTACTTTCATGGCGTTATTTTTTTCCACCAACTCACAGAGAAAAAATTTAATTATGAATTCAAGGAGATTCTTCAGGGTTTAGTATTATCCATTACTCCTGTGTACATATTTGTTGAAATAAATAGTAAAATATGTAGCTATAGTCCCTGACAAACAACAACCAATTTTCAAAATTGGGGATTTTAGATGCAGCATTCTTCTCTAAAGAACATAATTCTTCTCGTTGGGCCATCCTCTCTTGAAGGTTGGCGATCCAATAGGTAATTGTAGCTTTTTGGAAACTGTTTGACGTATACTTTACCTTCCAATATAATTCGGAGCAATTCATATTTTTCTTCTCTCCACTCATGACCAAAATATTGTATTTTTTTCCTCTTTGATCATACTTAGTTATCCTTATTGTTTACTCATGTGCCGAAGCTCCTCATCGTTGGTAACTTTTTGTACCCATGGAATTTTAAGCATCCATAGGCATATATACATCTCAAAAGTATATATTCTCTTTTCTGTTTCAGGGTCCATTGTTCAACTTTCACGTCCATATAGTAAGACATACAAACGTAATAACTGATCAATCAGATTCTGAGCTGTAGACCAGCGGTTCTCAATATTTTTGTGTCATGTACCACCAAATACTTTTTATTATTTTTGGTACCACTTAACTGAAATACATATCTAACTAGGTAATTTAATTAACTATAATAGTGGTGCTGATT
Source organism: Diabrotica virgifera virgifera (assembly GCF_917563875.1). Lineage (NCBI taxonomy): Eukaryota > Metazoa > Arthropoda > Insecta > Coleoptera > Chrysomelidae > Diabrotica > Diabrotica virgifera. The sequence goes on along the minus strand of NC_065444.1, from coordinate 89,278,191 downwards.
TTGGTTTTTTTGCGTTTTGTGTACCACCTCAAAAAAATTAAATGTACCACCAGTGGTACATGTACCACCGATTGAGAACCGCTGGTCTACAGCTCAGAATCTGATTGATCAGTTATTACGTTTGTATGTCTTACTATATGGACGTGAAAGTTGAACAATAGACCCTGAAACAGAAAAGAGAATATATACTTTTGAGATGTATATATGCCTATGAATGCTTAAAATTCCATGGGTACAAAAAGTTACCAACGATGAGGAGCTTCGGCACATGAGTAAACAATAAGGATAACTAAGTATGATCAAAGAGGAAAAAAATACAATATTTTGGTCATGAGTTGAGAGATGAAAAATATGAATTGCTCCGAATTATATTGGAAGGTAAAGTATACGTCAAACAGTTTCCAAAAAGCTACAATTACCTATTGGATCGCCAACCTTCAAGAGAGGATGGCCCAACGAGAAGAATTATGTTCTTTAGAGAAGAATGCTGCATCTAAATTCCCCAATTTTGAAAATTGGTTGTTGTTTGTCAGGGAATATAGCTACATATTTTACTATTTATTTCAACAAATATGTACACAGGAGTAATGGATAATACTAAACCCTGAAGAATCTCCTTGAATCCATAATTAAATTTTTTCTCTGTGAGTTGGTGGAAAAAAATAACGCCATGAAAATAGACGATTTTTTTTGTTCGAAAAACTAAATTAAATGGGTTGTAAAATGTCGGAAGTAATTAAACATTTAGATTGTGCTTAGAAGCGTTCGTAATGATAAAATCTCTTTTTAGTAGTCATGATTTACTTCTTGGTTCCAAAATCTATAGTCAAAGGCTACGTATTTTTTACGTTATTAGAAGGAGACCTGGATACTTTCTAAAGCTTCTTTAAGAAAACTGGAGGCCTTCAAGGTAATGCCAGGTAAACTGCCAGGTTATTAACACAATCAAAGAGAGCTAATTAGAATACCTTGGACATGGTTTGAGAAATGAACAGATGTATAGTTTGTTGCACATCATTTTAGGGCTAGGTATTTGGAAAGGGAGGACCAAGGAGTACATCGTGGCTTCAAAACTTGAGAAGGTGGTTGAATACGTCTACAACCGGACTATTCTGAGTAGCTGCAAGTAAAGTTATAATAGCCACGATGATCGGCAACATCTGGAACCGATAGGCATCGTAAGAAGAATATAAGAGTGCTTTACAAATAGGTCGTGTTTCGAAAATATAGTATAGTTCCTAACAAGTAATGAACCTATTTCCATACTGCTTGTCAGAACAAGAAATTTCTGAAAGGCTATTAACCCTAGAAGCTGCCTGAAAAGCACACTGAAAATTAAGTCTTTTACTTGACTTACTCATTGTTATAAAATTGAAATTAGTAGCAAAGTATGTGAAATTATTTAATTAAAAAGGAATAATATGTAATATATTATTGTTATTTAGTTCCGATTTTTAAATATTGAATTATTTTGAACTATTTTTAATAGCAATGCGAATAAAAATATAGAAACTCTACAACATTTATGACTTTGTTTTGTGTGTTGTAACCCTCTTAGAAATAGATTTTTTTTTAATATGCAAAATTACAATAATCTTAAATATTTCAATAATTGATGACAAAATACCCACACATATACACAAAAATAGCCAAATAGTAAAAAAGGGAAGGAGTAACACCAACTTAGACAACTTAGACAAATACATTAACAACAATAAGAGCCAAAAAAAACAATTTCAGAGTGGACAGACACGTAGTGACTGTCTAAAAACTTACATCGATCAGACGCCTTTAACAAACGTATACCAGAACAAAAAAAAAGAGATAGAAAAACAGATTCTACGTATGCACCTGACCTTATAGATCATAATAGTTCTTTCATAAAGAGTTTCAAATTCTTCATATTCAAAATAAAGGCCTCATACAAGCTATCTTTATTAAAATTTATGGAAATGGATAAATTACAAAAATAGAGATATAATTCTGAATGTCCAACTTACGACTAACCGTTCTCCACACCTCAACCTATTCAATTTGAATTTAAGGGCCGACTCCTAGTAAAACCACTTGCGAAAAACATTCTGCCGAAACAGCTGTAGCGACATTACCTAGTAATAAATTTTGTAAAAGTATTGAAAATCAAAGTTTTCAGTGTTTTATTGTTAAACTAATATTTCATTTGAATTATATCTGATGTGGATTTTTCTTTATTTTTTAAGAAACACTGTATTGTGTCCATATTATAATCATTATAGTATAAGAGCTGTGAGACATTTTTGAGTAGGTATTTTAGGCAACCTGAAAATTTTTCAGGTGACTCTTCTATGATAGCCTAATACACAAATGCCGGTCTGGCTGGAGGTTAGCGGTTATTTTCCCCAAAATTCCCCCCCAAAGTTAAAAAAGGGTAAAAATTGTTATTACAAAAAATATCATTGATATGACTTGAAAGTAAATTTAAATATTCAAATATAAAGAAAATAAACAGGCCAGGCGATTTGAGGGCGATTTTAATTCTGCAAGATACTTGTATGAGCGCCCCAGGATTATTTTCAGGGGGTGCATCTGAACTTCAGAAGATTTCATCTGAATCTGGACATACTATTAACGAGTATAAAATATACAACTATACATGCATAGCTATGTACATTCCTTCCGGACAGGGAGGCGCAATTTTTATTTTGACAGGGTATTTTTTAATTTTAAAAATAAATATTCTACAAAAGACAGGTCCTTTGGTGAAATTTTCCAATTTCCATGTGATCAAACAAATTACGCGTGCATATAAATGAAAAGCGCTATAGGTAAGTAGCAGTGTGAGAAAGAGCGTATACCGATAGCTGTTTGCGTCCTCTGTTTTAGCTGAGCGAGTCCGTTTGCTCGAGAGAAATCACGTGACCTGGCGATATCCATGTTGTTGTTCCTCGAAACCTTAGAATATTTATTATAATATATTATAGTCTATTAAGTATCTTTTTCTGAATTAAAGGAAATAATACGTACTATACAATAGATTTTGCAAATATGATAGAAAAAGACAAATTTATTATTATAAATATATAGGTAGAAAAGTATAAAACTATAAACTAAATTAATTCTGTGTCCGAATCTTGTACTTCTTCTTTAAGTTCCTCCGCTGAGCTTAAATATTCATTCTCTTCTTCCTCGTCAGAGTCCCCTCGAGACTCAGGTTCCTCTTCTACATGATCTGTAAATAGTTGTAATATGTATTTAGAATTAATTAAAAATTAATTAGTGATTAACTAGTTGAGTTGCTACGTATTCTCCGTCCTTTTATACGGAGTCGAAGCCTGGACAATCACGAGCGCATCTGAAGAAAGTCTGTTGCTGTTGTTGAGATGTGGAGTTATCCAATAATGTTAAATATATCATGGACACACGTAACAAACACGGAAACGTTAATAAAGATGAAAAAGGCAAAAGAAATACTCAACACTATAAAGGAAAGGAACATGAGCTACTTTGGTCATACCTACACTAAGAAATAAAAAACGTGATGTGATTGGTTATATCAGGAAAAGCATTGGTAATTTTTCATTAATTCTAAATACATATTAAAACTATTTACAGATCATGTAGAAGAGGAATCTGAGTCTCGAGGGGAGTCTGACGAAGAAGAACAGAATGAACATTTAAGCTCAGATGAGGATTTTCAAGAAGAAGTACAAGATTCGACACTGAATTAATTTAGTTTATAGTTTCATATTTTCTACCTATATATTTATAATAATAAATTTGTCTTTTTCTATCATATTTGCAAAATCTATTGTATAGTACGTATTATTTTCCTTTAATTAAGAAAAATACTTAAAAAACTATAATATAATATATAATAATTACTCTAACGTTTCGAGGCACAACAACATGGATATCGCCAGGTCACGTGATTTTCTCGAGCGAACGGACTCACTCAACTACAACAGAGGACGCAAATAGCTATCGGTATACGCTCTTTCTCACACTGCTGCTTACTTATAGCGGTTTTCATTTATATGCACGCGTAATTTGTTTGATCACATGGAAATTGGAAAATTTCACCAAAGGACCTGTCTTTTGTAGAATATTTATTTTTAAAATTAAAAAATACCCTGTCAAAATAAAAATTGCGCCTCCCTGTCCGGAAGGAATGTACATAGCTATGCATGTATAGTTGTATATTTTATACTCGTTAATAGTATGTCCAGATTCAGATGAAATCTTCTGAAGTTCAGATGCACCCCCTGAAAATAATCCTGGGGCGCTCATACAAGTATCTTGCAGAATTAAAATCGCCCTCAAATCGCCTGGCCTGTTTATTTTCTTTATATTTGAATATTTAAATTTACTTTCAAGTCATATCAATGATATTTTTTGTAATAACAATTTTTACCCTTTTTTAACTTTGGGGGGGAATTTTTTTTGGGGAAAATAACCGCTAACCTCCAGCCAGACCGGCATTTGTGTATTAGGCTATCATAGAAGAGTCACCTGAAAAATTTTCAGGTTGCCTAAAATACCTACTCAAAAATGTCTCACAGCTCTTATACTATAATGATTATAATTACGCGTGCATATAAATGAAAACCGCTATAAGTAAGCAGCAGTGTGAGAAAGAGCGTATACCGATAGCTATTTGCGTCCTCTGTTGTAGTTGAGTGAGTCCGTTCGCTCGAGAAAATCACGTGACCTGGCGATATCCATGTTGTTGTGCCTCGAAACGTTAGAGTAATTATTATATATTATATTATAGTTTTTTAAGTATTTTTCTTAATTAAAGGAAAATAATACGTACTATACAATAGATTTTGCAAATATGATAGAAAAAGACAAATTTATTATTATAAATATATAGGTAGAAAATATGAAACTATAAACTAAATTAATTCAGTGTCGAATCTTGTACTTCTTCTTGAAAATCCTCATCTGAGCTTAAATGTTCATTCTGTTCTTCTTCGTCAGACTCCCCTCGAGACTCAGATTCCTCTTCTACATGATCTGTAAATAGTTTTAATATGTATTTAGAATTAATGAAAAATTACCAATGCTTTTCCTGATATAACCAATCACATCACGTTTTTTATTTCTTAGTGTAGGTATGACCAAAGTAGCTCATGTTCCTTTCCTTTATAGTGTTGAGTATTTCTTTTGCCTTTTTCATCTTTATTAACGTTTCCGTGTTTGTTACGTGTGTCCATGATATATTTAACATTATTGGATAACTCCACATCTCAACAACAGCAACAGACTTTCTTCAGATGCGCTCGTGATTGTCCAGGCTTCGACTCCGTATAAAAGGACGGAGAATACGTAGCAACTCAACTAGTTAATCACTAATTAATTTTTAATTAATTCTAAATACATATTACAACTATTTACAGATCATGTAGAAGAGGAACCTGAGTCTCGAGGGGACTCTGACGAGGAAGAAGAGAATGAATATTTAAGCTCAGCGGAGGAACTTAAAGAAGAAGTACAAGATTCGGACACAGAATTAATTTAGTTTATAGTTTTATACTTTTCTACCTATATATTTATAATAATAAATTTGTCTTTTTCTATCATATTTGCAAAATCTATTGTATAGTACGTATTATTTCCTTTAATTCAGAAAAAGATACTTAATAGACTATAATATATTATAATAAATATTCTAAGGTTTCGAGGAACAACAACATGGATATCGCCAGGTCACGTGATTTCTCTCGAGCAAACGGACTCGCTCAGCTAAAACAGAGGACGCAAACAGCTATCGGTATACGCTCTTTCTCACACTGCTACTTACCTATAGCGCTTTTCATTTATATGCACGCGTAATTTGTTTGATCACATGGAAATTGGAAAATTTCACCAAAGGACCTGTCTTTTGTAGAATATTTATTTTTAAAATTAAAAAATACCCTGTCAAAATAAAAATTGCGCCTCCCTGTCCGGAAGGAATGTACATAGCTATGCATGTATAGTTGTATATTTTATACTCGTTAATAGTATGTCCAGATTCAGATGAAATCTTCTGAAGTTCAGATGCACCCCCTGAAAATAATCCTGGGGCGCTCATACAAGTATCTTGCAGAATTAAAATCGCCCTCAAATCGCCTGGCCTGTTTATTTTCTTTATATTTGAATATTTAAATTTACTTTCAAGTCATATCAATGATATTTTTTGTAATAACAATTTTTACCCTTTTTTAACTTTGGGGGGGAATTTTGGGGAAAATAACCGCTAACCTCCAGCCAGACCGGCATTTGTGTATTAGGCTATCATAGAAGAGTCACCTGAAAAATTTTCAGGTTGCCTAAAATACCTACTCAAAAATGTCTCACAGCTCTTATACTATAATGATTATAATATGGACACAATACAGTGTTTCTTAAAAAATAAAGAAAAATCCACATCAGATATAATTCAAATGAAATATTAGTTTAACAATAAAACACTGAAAACTTTGATTTTCAATACTTTTACAAAATTTATTACTAGGTAATGTCGCTACAGCTGTTTCGGCAGAATGTTTTTCGCAAGTGGTTTTACTAGGAGTCGGCCCTTAAATTCAAATTGAATAGGTTGAGGTGTGGAGAACGGTTAGTCGTAAGTTGGACATTCAGAATTATATCTCTATTTTTGTAATTTATCCATTTCCATAAATTTTAATAAAGATAGCTTGTATGAGGCCTTTATTTTGAATATGAAGAATTTGAAACTCTTTATGAAAGAACTATTATGATCTATAAGGTCAGGTGCATACGTAGAATCTGTTTTTCTATCTCTTTTTTTTTGTTCTGGTATACGTTTGTTAAAGGCGTCTGATCGATGTAAGTTTTTAGACAGTCACTACGTGTCTGTCCACTCTGAAATTGTTTTTTTTGGCTCTTATTGTTGTTAATGTATTTGTCTAAGTTGTCTAAGTTGGTGTTACTCCTTCCCTTTTTTACTATTTGGCTATTTTTGTGTATATGTGTGGGTATTTTGTCATCAATTATTGAAATATTTAAGATTATTGTAATTTTGCATATTAAAAAAAAATCTATTTCTAAGAGGGTTACAACACACAAAACAAAGTCATAAATGTTGTAGAGTTTCTATATTTTTATTCGCATTGCTATTAAAAATAGTTCAAAATAATTCAATATTTAAAAATCGGAACTAAATAACAATAATATATTACATATTATTCCTTTTTAATTAAATAATTTCACATACTTTGCTACTAATTTCAATTTTATAACAATGAGTAAGTCAAGTAAAAGACTTAATTTTCAGTGTGCTTTTCAGGCAGCTTCTAGGGTTAATAGCCTTTCAGAAATTTCTTGTTCTGACAAGCAGTATGGAAATAGGTTCATTACTTGTTAGGAACTATACTATATTTTCGAAACACGACCTATTTGTAAAGCACTCTTATATTCTTCTTACGATGCCTATCGGTTCCAGATGTTGCCGATCATCGTGGCTATTATAACTTTACTTGCAGCTACTCAGAATAGTCCGGTTGTAGACGTATTCAACCACCTTCTCAAGTTTTGAAGCCACGATGTACTCCTTGGTCCTCCCTTTCCAAATACCTAGCCCTAAAATGATGTGCAACAAACTATACATCTGTTCATTTCTCAAACCATGTCCAAGGTATTCTAATTAGCTCTCTTTGATTGTGTTAATAACCTGGCAGTTTACCTGGCATTACCTTGAAGGCCTCCAGTTTTCTTAAAGAAGCTTTAGAAAGTATCCAGGTCTCCTTCTAATAACGTAAAAAATACGTAGCCTTTGACTATAGATTTTGGAACCAAGAAGTAAATCATGACTACTAAAAAGAGATTTTATCATTACGAACGCTTCTAAGCACAATCTAAATGTTTAATTACTTCCGACATTTTACAACCCATTTAATTTAGTTTTTCGAACAAAAAAAATCGTCTATTTTCATGGCGTTATTTTTTTCCACCAACTCACAGAGAAAAAATTTAATTATGGATTCAAGGAGATTCTTCAGGGTTTAGTATTATCCATTACTCCTGTGTACATATTTGTTGAAATAAATAGTAAAATATGTAGCTATATTCCCTGACAAACAACAACCAATTTTCAAAATTGGGGAATTTAGATGCAGCATTCTTCTCTAAAGAACATAATTCTTCTCGTTGGGCCATCCTCTCTTGAAGGTTGGCGATCCAATAGGTAATTGTAGCTTTTTGGAAACTGTTTGACGTATACTTTACCTTCCAATATAATTCGGAGCAATTCATATTTTTCATCTCTCAACTCATGACCAAAATATTGTATTTTTTTCCTCTTTGATCATACTTAGTTATCCTTATTGTTTACTCATGTGCCGAAGCTCCTCATCGTTGGTAACTTTTTGTACCCATGGAATTTTAAGCATTCATAGGCATATATACATCTCAAAAGTATATATTCTCTTTTCTGTTTCAGGGTCTATTGTTCAACTTTCACGTCCATATAGTAAGACATACAAACGTAATAACTGATCAATCAGATTCTGAGCTGTAGACCAGCGGTTCTCAATCGGTGGTACATGTACCACTGGTGGTACATTTAATTTTTTTGAGGTGGTACACAAAACGCAAAAAAACCAAAATCAGCACCACTATTATAGTTAATTAAATTACCTAGTTAGATATGTATTTCAGTTAAGTGGTACCAAAAATAATAAAAAGTATTTGGTGGTACATGACACAAAAATATTGAGAACCGCTGGTCTACAGCTCAGAATCTGATTGATCAGTTATTACGTTTGTATGTCTTACTATATGGACGTGAAAGTTGAACAATGGACCCTGAAACAGAAAAGAGAATATATACTTTTGAGATGTATATATGCCTATGGATGCTTAAAATTCCATGGGTACAAAAAGTTACCAACGATGAGGAGCTTCGGCACATGAGTAAACAATAAGGATAACTAAGTATGATCAAAGAGGAAAAAAATACAATATTTTGGTCATGAGTGGAGAGAAGAAAAATATGAATTGCTCCGAATTATATTGGAAGGTAAAGTATACGTCAAACAGTTTCCAAAAAGCTACAATTACCTATTGGATCGCCAACCTTCAAGAGAGGATGGCCCAACGAGAAGAATTATGTTCTTTAGAGAAGAATGCTGCATCTAAAATCCCCAATTTTGAAAATTGGTTGTTGTTTGTCAGGGACTATAGCTACATATTTTACTATTTATTTCAACAAATATGTACACAGGAGTAATGGATAATACTAAACCCTGAAGAATCTCCTTGAATTCATAATTAAATTTTTTCTCTGTGAGTTGGTGGAAAAAAATAACGCCATGAAAGTAGACAATTTTTTTTGTTCGAAAAACTAAATTAAATGGATTGTAAAATGTCGGAAGTAATTAAACATTTAGATTGTGCTTAGAAGCGTTCGTAATGATAAAATCTCTTTTCAGTAGTCATGATTTACTTCTTGGTTCCAAAATCTATAGTCAAATGCTACGTATTTTCTACGTTATTAGAAGGAGACCTGGATACTTTCTAAAGCTTCTTTAAGAAAACTGGAGGCCTTCAAGGTAATGCCAGGTAAACTGCCAGGTTATTAACACAATCAAAGAGAGCTAATTAGAATACCTTGGACATGGTTTAAGAAATGAACAGATGTATAGTTTGTTGCACATCATTTTAGGGCTAGGTATTTGGAAAGGGAGGACCAAGGAGTACATCGTGGCTTCAAAACTTGAGAAGGTGGATGAATACGTCTACAACCGGACTATTCTGAGTAGCTGCAAGTAAAGTTATAATAGCCACGATGATCGGCAACATCTGGAACCGATAGGCATCGTAAGAAGAATATAAGAGTGCTTTACAAATAAGTCGTGTTTCGAAAATATAGTATAGTTCCTAACAAGTAATGAACCTATTTCCATACTGCTTGTCAGAACAAGAAATTTCTGAAAGGCTATTAACCCTAGAAGCTGCCTGAAAGGCTATTAACCCTAGAAGCTGCCTGAAAAGCAACGAAGTACAAGGAAAAATAAAAGAGAAGAGAAAATTATATAAAAAGTGGCAAGAAACCAGATCCGACACAGATCTTCAAAACTATATGGTGGCGAAAAAGGAAGCGAAAGTAGCAGTAGCAAAAGCCAAAGCAGAAGCGTATTCAAACCTATACGATCAACTTGATACCAGGGAAGGCGAAACGAAGATATATAAAATAGCCAAACAGAGAGCAAAGAAAGCAAAAGATTTTAATCAGATTAGATGTATCCGAGATGAAAATAATAAAATACTAGTTCACGAAAGGGAAGTCAAAAAGAGATGGAGAAAGTACTTTGACAGCTTATTAAATGAAGAATTTGACAGACAGCCTGTAGAGTCAACGGAGACAGTAGCAGCAATGGTCACCAAAATAACCAACGAGGAAGTGGCTCAAGCGCTTCAAAAAATAAAGAAAGGAAAAGCGGTAGGACCAGATGATATTCCTGGGGAAGTATGGAGAGCATTGGGAGAGACAGGAACAAGATGGCTAGCAGGTCTATTTAATAGAATTATGGAAGTCGGACAAATGCCAGACGAATGGAGAAGCAGTATACTGGTACCTGTTTACAAAAACAAGGGAGATATACAACAATGTACAAACTACAGGGCTATAAAACTGCTTAGCCACACCATGAAAATATGGGAAAGAGTAATTGACAGACGGATACGTGAAGAGACCGAAATATCCGAGAATCAATTTGGCTTTATGCAGGGTAGATCAACAACAGATGCAATTTTCATTATAAGGCAGTTGATGGAAAAATACAGGAGTAAAGAAACAAGCGCTCATATGGTATTCATTGATCTTGAGAAAGCATATGATAGAGTTCCTCGAGAGATTCTGTGGTGGGCACTCAATACGAAAGGAGTCCCTGGTGAATATGTAAAGATTGTGAGGGATATGTATGAGGGAGTTACGACTAGTGTTAGGACAGGTGTGGGAGAGACTGATAAATTTCATGTGAAAGTAGGATTGCACCAAGGCTCGGTGCTTAGTCCGTATTTATTCTCATTAGTTTTGGACCAGATAACAGCGAAACTACAGGGTAACATTCCATGGTGCTTAATGTATGCTGATGATGTCGTGTTAGTAGGAAATAGTGAAAGAGACTTAGAACAAAAACTGGAACAGTGGAGACATGCTCTGGAGGAAAAAGGTTTAAAACTTAGTAGGACAAAAACAGAGTATTTGGAATGTTCATTTAAAGATGGAGCTACTACAAATAAAATGGTATCTTTGGATGGTGAAATGATTGTGAAAAGCAATAGTTTTAAGTACCTAGGATCGGTATTACAGAGTAATGGAGAAATAGATGGAGATGCATGCAGTAGAATTAGGGCTGGATGGATGAAGTGGAAAGAAGCGAGTGGTGTGTTGTGTGACAGAAAAATTCCAATGAAGCTGAAGGGAAAATTCTATAAAACAGCCATAAGACCGGCTATGATGTACGGAACTGAATGTTGGGCAGTGAAAAAGAAAGAGGAACAACGAATGCATGTGGCGGAAATGAGAATGCTTAGATGGATGAGTGGAGTGACAAAGAAGGATAAAATTAGAAATGAGTATATTAGAGGAAGTCTAGGTGTGGCACCAATTGATGCCAAAATGAGAGAGCATAGGTTAAGATGGTTTGGTCATGTTCAACGTCGAGACGTTAATCACCCAATACGAAGAATAGCTGAAGTGCAGATTCCTGGAAGGAGTAGGAGAGGAAGACCAAAGAAGACCTGGGGGGAGGCGATAAGGCAGGACATGTTGGTAAAGGGGATTAACATTGATATGACCCAAGACAGAATTGGGTGGAGAAATGCAATTAGGGAAGCCGACCCCGCATAGGGATAAGGCAAAGAGAATGATGATGATGTTATGTATTTGTTATTAAACTGCTTTAAAATAAATATTATTTATTTAAAATAAATAATAAGAAATATCAGATGATTCCATATAGGTTTGGTTGTGTGTACTATATGTATTAGTAATTGTAAGGAAAAATAAATTTTTCAGCCCTAGGTCTTCAAGGCCTGTTGAGCTTAGTAAATAATAATAAATACAAAACATTTTCATGGAAAAGAAGTTACAAGGATAATATAAATACACTTACATGAAACGGAACGTATCGTAAGTTTAACGAATAATGACAACTTTGTAAATATCATACACCTGTGCCTTATACTCATACCATAAACTCAGAAGCTCGATGCGTTCAACTATATGGTATGAGTGCTTTTGTCGTAACATTTACGACAGCGCGTCCGCTCAGTGCCGGATTTACCACTAGGCCGACTAGGCCACGGCCTAGGGCCGCAAGCAAAAGGGGGCCGCAGCGTTTTGTAAAAAAACTTTTTTGGTAAAAAAATTTTACTAATTGAATTGAAATCAGTAAACAATTTTTCAAATAAGAGAATGGCTATTCTACTAAACACGTGGTACGGTATTTTACAACGTTTTGACACGATTAGCAAAACATTAACTGCTACAGACTTGAATGCGACTTGCAACACACAAATATCTAAAGGAGTATGCATTGAGTCTGAGAGACAACTTTGATTCCTATTAAAAAAATAGGAAAAGAGTCTAAAAATTAAACCTATATTCTTGAAATAAAAAAACGCCCGAAAAGAAAAGCTCTCCCTGGCTAAGACAAAGAAGATAAATCCAGTGAACCCCACTTTAATGGCAAAGAAAACTTAAAGATTCAATGTTGTAATTGACATGCTTTATTCAGAATTTAATGAAAGGTCCGAAGTTTATTTCAGTCTTAACAAATAATTTGGATTTAAAACAACTTATCATCAATTATCAATGAAGAAATCGGGCTAAACGTTTCTATTTTGACTAAAAAGTATCGAATCGTCATAGATGGCGACTTTAAAAGAAGAGTGTGTACAGTTCAAAGGCTTTGTTGAAGGTATATTAAATATACCTAAATATATATCACATTTTGATGAAGAAAGAAAATCTCATGACAACAAGATTACCAAGCCTCCGAGAAATCCACTTTTGGAGTATCTGAAAATCATTAATGAAAAACAGTTAACAACATTATTTCCGAATATGGACACGGCTTTGCGCATTCTACTATGCATGATGACCTAATGCATCTGGAGAAAGATCGTTCAGCGTGTTGAAAAGAATAAAAAACTACTTGAGTAACTCGCCTTCTGACGAAGATTTTAGATTGTCTAGTTGGTCCAGTTTTGTTTCAAATGCTGAGCTTTATCAAGCCTTTAAAAGGCTGTTGTTTCAAGACTTTAAAAATTTTATTAAAGATTTTGCAGCCAAAAAAGCTAGAAAAGTGAGTTTTTAGAGTGTAGATATGATATTTATTATAAGAGAATAATGATTAATGAATTGAACGATCTAGAAGTTTATTTGTTGTATTTTTATGCCTGGTTGCACCAACAGATCTTAAGCTTAAGGCGTGCATTAACGAAACATATGCGTTGCACCATTGAGTCTTAGATCAATTTTCAGCTTGCCACAATTGATTGTCATGTGGATTGCATTGATAAGGATTGAAAATTATAGTGCAACGTATTTGACGCTTAAATCGGCCCTATCTATAAGCTAAGCTGGGTTTGTGACGTTCCGCCCCTTATAGAATCGATTATTGATGGGAAGATATTATTTAACTATCCAAAATATTATTTAATTATTTTCAGAATTATTTTCTTTCAATGTTTATTCAAATAGAACTTAAACCCATCTCAGAATTTTTAAATGCTTGATGACGTCACATTTAAAACGTGGCAACATTGGTTTCCCCACTTTGACAGCCAATGCTTAGTAGAGGGGTACGAAGGATTCAGCTGTGAACGTGAGCCTTGGATTGCCATTGTTTCTCGAGTGTTCGGTCTGAATCGTAGTGTGCGGGGTCATTAGACTCAATTATTCACCTCTAATTCTCAGTTCCAAATTGATTAAATATTACAATAAAAGTATAGTGAAGTTATCCAGCAGCAGTGGATTTGAAGAATTTTAGAGCATACTATATCCAATGAGTTCTACCCCGGTAAATACACATTTTATTAAGTATTTTATTCAGCCATTTTGGAAGTCCTTGACATTTGCTAACTAAGTTTCACATAGTCTATTTTCATGGTTTTTATGTTTTATTTTCATGGATCAAACTCATCTAGAGATAATTCAATATTCGTTGTTAATTTGTGCTTCCAGTTGGAAAATAGAGCTAATTTAAACTCCATTTTTTATATTCCTTTCAAGTCTACAGAACTCCTATCTTTTGAACGATGATCAAATAAGTATCCATCGCTTAGTCTTACTATATTTCATCCTTGTATAATATATCTATATACCGGTGTATATATTATAATAAAATATTCTTTCACAGTAATTATATTTTGTATTTCAATTGGAAATTACTTGTGTTATTTGACCAAGGTCATCTGATAGCAACCTGATAAAAGGTCAAGCTGTCTAGTCATTCAAGTTTTTGGACTTAATGACCTATTTCTTCTTATTCCCATAGGAATAAAAACACCTCCTCGTATCTCTTGCTTCTTTTTTTTGACATTGGTAGATTGGTAGTAACACCACACTGTGTTTTTTTTAGCACCTACCATGAAATCTTAAAGCCACCCTACAACAACACCAAGGCCAGACCACACAGAGAGAAACAATCAATAGGCGACCAGCCTGGATTATTTCCACATTTTCTTTTTTTTGAGTACCTCCCGCTGCTTTCCAACAGTTTTGAGTACCTTCAGCTGCTTTCTACCAGTCTTCCTCTCCTGTACCTCCAGCAGGACAGCTGCTAGCGAGAGTTAGCACCCTTGGGTGCTCATTACATCAACTTCAAGATTAGGAAAGAGTGGTTTGTTTGGGAACATTTACTGTGCTCTTATTAAAGACAGACTGGTTTTGTGATATTTAGTACATTTTTTTTTTATAGTTCAATTGCACACACATTTTTCCTGCTTTATATTTTTTATAGGTTTTTTTTTCTTTACAACATAATATTTAATTGATAGCGTTCCCCAACACTCTGCAATCTATAAAGGTATAAATTTCTGAGCTCAGATATTTTCCCTGATAATAGTAGTCGGTACTCTTATCTTGATTATTTTTAGGCTGTGTTCCACTTTTGTATAATTATTTAAACTCATTCCATTATTTTAGTATATGTTTAATTAAATTTTTAAAAATTAACTTCACATATTAGTCAAAATTGTAATTATTAACTTTATTTAACTTGAACTTATTAACTTTACTTAACTTTAACTTATTAACTTTATTTAACTTTAACTTTAATTTATTAAATTCATATGAACTTCTGGATTCTAATCCCTCAGATTAGTTTTTGGTTTCACTTGTTATTATTACTATTATAAACCACGAGTTAGGAAAAGGATCTGTGTATCCACTCGTAGGTTTATTTATTCAATAAGGCTTGTGCCTGTCCCACTCACAGTGAGGTATTTATATGTTATATATAGTATCAGGTAGTATTTAATTAAGGTGTACGTATTATAAACGTACAATTATTATTTGGTGAGGGTTCTACTAACCTAGTTGTAAGTTGTACTTCCTGTATTAGAGGTACCCGTAGTCAGTTTTTCTAACCTTATAAAGAGTATTCTTAGATCATAGTTGTATGATGATTTTGTAATTGACTTTCACTAGTATCACTTTTTCCTGTCATGTTAGAGTTACACACTAGTTACTTGTCCTAACTCAGAGATTGTTAAAAAGATCTAGTAGTTACATTCAATAAATATACATTTATTGTGATTTTTTTTTCTTATTACTCCTTTATTTTTAGTAGTATATTTTATAATTTAATAATCTTTAATAACTTTTCACATACTTGTACTACAAATTTAACATACTCTATAGCAGCGTAGAATACCTGGAAGAGCGTTAACCTAGTTATCCTTCTTCTGGCGCCCAAAATTTCATTCTATTTTCAGTATATTATTATATTTACTCTATCTATTTTCTGAACATTATCTTCATATCTTCTTTTCGAGCCATCATTGTCACTTCCTTTAATCTATTGTCTGGCCAAAAATAGCCGTGCAAATTGGCCGAATCCTTCCTTGAGTGTCAAGTGGCCCTTCTCATACATATTTAGCTAGCCATTCAAGTTATATCTATCTATTAATGATTTCTCATCTCTAGTCCTGTATCAATTCGATATTCTTTGTCTTGGCATCCTTCCATACAAATACTACTACAAAGTTGTATTTTAGTTACTCCAGCTTCTTCAACGGAGAAGCCACACATTTTTGTCCTTTGGCTACATTAAGTAGATCTTCTTCTTTTTACTACTTCTGTTGGAGTTTACCACTCCCTTTTCATTCACTCCAACAGAAAATCATCAGCTAGTTGTTACATCGGCTTTCCAACGTGGTGGCTTTATTTTTGGTCTGAGACAGTATTCATTTAGGTCAATTCTTCTCTTTTATCTGAAATCTCTTTGTTATTTCCGTTTGGTATCCTATACACATATTGTTACTTATTTATTTTATTTTTAATTTCTGATACATATCAGGTATTCTTAAACGCTGTTTTGATTTTTGTTTATATTTTGGGACCTCATTATAGTATATGTTTGTGCAGCTTACATTCTGGGTTAGATTTTGAATTTTTATTGGGAACTTATATTTAATATTGCTATTAATAATATAATTCATATAACAATTTTATTTCTTCAGTCAATAGTGGTATAGTTGGAGGTACAACTAAGTGTTGATTATTATTATTATTATTATAGATATATATTTTTTCTAGAGTGGTGGTAAGTTACATATAAATAAAAAAATTTACTTCCAGTATTTAGGTAGTAGGTTTACTTGAGTATACAATATTTATTGGATTATCTATCCATTTATTTGATCTTATATATTTATTTGATCTTATTTATTAGATTATATACTGCATTATATATATATTTTTTTTTTGCTGGCTATTTTGATTTTGTTGGTGTGTTGCTGATATTTTCTCGGTTTATATTATATATATTTTGCGTGCAAACTTTCATATTTTCATATTTTTCATATTTCTGTTCTTTGGACTATTTGTCAATAACTTTGCTCTCATCATGTGTGCTTTTAAAGCTGAACATCTTCTGGTGGATGAATTGGATTATGAATTAAAGATTCGGGACATAATGCCAGAGGAGTCGACAACTGTCGATAAAAAACGCAATCTTTTGAGAGGTGCTTTGAAACAAGAAGCTGGCAATAGAAGTTTTCTCCAAATTTCAGCTGTATCCCTTCCTTTTGAGGAACAACAAAAAGGAATCACTGAAACATTGGACAGCTTGTCTAAAAAAATCGAAAAGTTTAGGGGAACTGTAAAGGATACAGAGTATGCGCGATTAACATCTCGTCTAGGCCATATTTCTGCCCGTGTACACTTGCTACACTGTCCTTCTGAAGAACAGGAACCGTTCAAGAGGTCTGTTTCTCTTAAAATATTAACACTAGAGGGTGAACTTGATTCTAGAGTTAACCCCATTGCTACCTCTACTCCTAATGCTTCAGTCAATGTACCTAGCTTTACGTACTCCAAACCTGTTCAAGTACACAAATGGGGTATTTCATTTTCAGGTGAAAAACAGCACACTGATGTGATGTCATTTTTAGAAAGGGTTGAATGTCTTCGAATATCTAGAGGTGTTTCTGAAGAGGATTTGTTTGCTGCTTCTGCTGAGTTGTTCACCGGGACCGCTTTTACATGGTTTATGAATAACAGGGGTAATTTTTCTTGTTGGTCTGATCTGATTAAAAAGTTGAAGTCGGATTTTCTTCCGTATTCATTCCAGGATGATTTATTAGATCAAATTAAGAATCATAAGCAGAAACCTGGGGAATCTGTTACTATGTTTATTAATACTATATTAGGTATGTGTAGTCGTTTAGACACTCCTTTGTCAGATTTAGCTAAAATTAAAATCATCCTTAAATGTCTATTGCCCTTTTATCATCAACAATTAGCTCTTATGGACATTCAGAACATTGATGACCTTACTATAAAATGCAAACGTTTGGAGGAAACGTTATCCTGGTCTTCTCAACCTCCATCCACATCTCGATCCTCTTCTAACTCTTCTTCTCAGCCAACTTCCTTTAGGCAACGTTCTTGGCTAAATAAGGGTCATGAACATAATGTTTCGGTTGTTAGTTCTCTTGTCTGCTGGAATTGTGATCAGCCTGGTCACCCATTTTACAATTGTGGGATTCCTCAAAATCGTATTTTCTGCCATGGTTGTGGCCGAGAGAACACCCTTAAAAGAAACTGTTCTAAGTGTTCGGGAAACGACACGTCGGAGGTCCGTCCCCTGAACGTTTCTCCGTCCAACATCCAATCAGGGAATCAAACCCCATCGTCAAACGAAACTGCTGGACCAAGCACATCCAGCAACCCAAACCCATCTTCACGAAAAGGGAAAGGGGTGTCGTTCAAGAAAGCAGCACACACCACAAAACAAAATTAAACCAGAAATTTATTTCTATAGATAATACGTTAGATTCGCTTGATTCAAATGATCACAGATGGTCATTTACAAACGCTTCTTTGATTGGTAGTGTTCAACGTAACAATAATAATTGTGATAGTAATGTGGTTCCATTATCTATATTAGATTCTAGTTTTGTTAATGATGATGATACGTCTGGGTTAGTTCCATATAACGGTTGTAGACAGCCAAATACTTTAGATCTAGATATTAATTCGTTATTAGTTAGGAAACAAAATGATAATAGGCCATATCTTCCTATTCAAATTTTAGGACAATCGTGTTTAGCTTTGTTAGATAGTGGCTCTAATATTTCATTGATAGGGGCACATTCGTTAAATTTATTGAAAAATTCTAGTATTCCCATTATGCCCATTTCATCTTTGCAAGTATCTACTGCAGATGGTACAGTTCAGTCCATTACGGGCAAACTCCAAATTAAAATCACAGTGGCAGATTTATGTAGGGAAATTACATTTTATGTTATTCCTTCCGTGCAGAATTCTATAATTTTAGGTATGGACTTTTTCAATGCTTTCAATAGTACCTTAAGTTGTTCTGATTTTTCTTTTTCCATATCTGAATTTAATTTATCTACCCTTAGTGCTATTCACGATTTTGCTAGTTTATCAAGCTCTGAACAAAGGCAATTAGAGAGTATGATCTCTAAATTTACTACTCTTTCTTCAAAAGACAAACTAGGTCGTACGTCGTTAATCTCTCACACTATCGAAGTGGGAAATCCCACTCCTTTCAGATTATATCAGTACCCCATACCTCAAGCCTGGCAGGCAGATTTAGAAAAGGAAGTAGATTCGATGCTTGCTTTAAATATCATAGAACCTTCAACATCGTCCTACTGTTCTCCGCTCTGGTTAACGAAGAAGAAGGATGGATCCTTCAGGATCTGCTTTGACGGTCGAAAACTAAACAGTATCACAACTAACAGGGATGCTTATCCTATCCCCAGAATAGATGTGATTTTGAGCAAACTTCAGAATGCCAAATACATCTCTTCTATTGATTTGTCTAAGGCCTTCCTACAGATCCCACTGAGTGAAGAGAGCAAGAAGTATACTGCTTTTGCTGTCAGTGGTAAAGGATTATTCCAGTTTGTCACCATGCCTTTCGGTCTTGTTTCTGCTCCTCAGACAATGTGTCGTCTGATGGATTTAGTCATTGGTCCACCGTTAGAGCCCTATGTTTTCTATTATTTAGACGATATTTTGGTTGTCACTCCTGATTTTTCCCTTCATATGGAAATTTTAGATAAGTTATTTTTACGTCTTAAGGAAGCTAATCTAACGGTCAATCTGGATAAATGTCAGTTTTGTCGCCCTAGTCTTAAGTTCTTGGGTTATGTTGTGGATAACCAGGGGCTGAGGACTGATCCTGAGAAAATAGTTGCTATCAAAAATTTTCCTATACCAAAGACCACCACCCAAGTCCGTAGGATATTGGGAATGTGTGGCTATTATCGGCGATTTGTACCGTCCTACTCTACTTTGTTGTCACCTCTTACTGATCTTTTGAAGAACAGGAAAAAGGGACAGACCATTACTTGGACTCCTGAGGCTGACGAAGCTTTTAGGCGCGTTAAAGATGCTTTAACGAGCGCTCCGGTTATGATGTCACCTAATTTTGATGAGCATTTTTATCTAATGACAGATTGCTCTAATACAGCTTCTGGAGGCGTATTATTTCAGTTGAAAGATGGCTCCGAACACCCCATAGCGTACACTAGTAAGAAGTTGAACAAGGCCCAGAAAAACTATTCAACTACGGAGAAAGAACTCTTAGCTATCATCCATGGGTTAGAAGCTTTTCGTTATTATCTGGAAGGTCGTAATTTCACTATAATTACTGATCATAGTTCCTTAGTATGGCTTCATAGTATGAAAAACCCTTCACAGAGGCTTTCTCGATGGATATGCAAACTGGCTGCCTATTCATATAAGATTGTCCATAGAAAGGCAAACGGGGTAGTGGTCGCAGATGCTCTTTCACGTGTCCATGATATTAATGTCCTAGATCTGTCCTCTTTAAGTCCTGATATGTGGTATCAGAATATGATTGATAGGGTCACTCAAGACCCACAAAAATATCCTGATTTTAAGGTAGAGAATAATATTCTGTACAAACACATCTTAAGTCCGATAGAGTCCTTATCCAATATGTCGGAGTGGAAAATAGTTGTACCTACGCCAAATAGGGAAAATATTCTGCATATATTTCATGATGAAGTTACGGCGGGTCATTTTGGTTTTTATAAGACTTATCACCGTATTGCCGAATTATATTATTGGCCTGGTATGCGGAAGTCTATAAAAAGGTACATTTCTAAATGCATGGTTTGTGCTACTTGTAAACCAAGTAACCTACCACAGGCTGGACTTATGGGTTCCTTCAGGAACATAAATTTTCCTTGGCAGATGATCTCAATGGATCTCATTGGACCTTATCCTCGGAGTTACAAGGGTAATACCTATTGCCTGGTAGTTGTGGATTATTTCACTAAATTTCCTTTAGTTTGTCCCCTTCGCCAGGCCACAACTCCAGCAATTTTAAAATATTTGGAGGAACAAGTCTTTTTGGTGTATGGTGTTCCTCAAATTGTGTCATGTGACAACGGTCCTCAGTTTGTATCGAAGGCCTTTAAAGATCTTCTAGCTAAATATAAGGTTCAAAAGACCTTTTATAATGCTGCCTACCATCCACAAGCAAATCATACTGAGAGAGTAAATCGCAGTATTGTCACAGCTCTAAGGTCCTATACTTACCCTGATCACAGAGCTTGGGATCAATATATTCATTCCATAGCTCAAGCCATAAGGACTTCTGTCCATGAAGTTACCCAGTGCTCTCCAGCATATTTGAATTTTGGTAGGAATGTGGCTTTATCAGGTGATTATTTTGGTGTAATTTCAGACAATTCCGAAAATCTTCCTCAAATATCTGAGAAACTTCATCGCTTAGATGATCTCCAGACGTTACCTCATATTTTCGCAGACATTAGGAAGAAGTTAAAAACTTCTTACCTAAGGAACCAGCAGCACTATAATTTGAGGAAACGAGATCTGCGATTCTTTGTTGGTGATCGAGTCTTAAAGCGCAATTTTGTCAAATCCAATAAGGGTGATGCCATTTCTGCAAAGTTTTGCCAGAAATATGTCCCATGTACTGTCTCAAGGGTAATATCTCCTTTGATTTATGAATTAAAGGACAATTCGACTAATAAGCGAATTGGTCAATTTCATGTAAAGGATTTACTGCCTGACAACACCATGGACGAGGTGGATTCTTCAACTTCATCGGAAGAAGATTAGCTTAACAGGGTTGTTTAAGCTAATATCTTCCTGTGTTTGCCTTTAATTAGTTTTATTATGGTATAGTATTTTAGTTTAAATTGTTAATCACCAGATAATGCCTGACCATAGCAATTTTTATCCTTCGGCATGGCTTGATGATTTCTCACGTATTAGTTATTAGGTACCGAATTCTTGTGTAATACCGCTTGTATGAGTTTATTATTATTTTTTTGTATTATAGATTGCATTTGAGTCATTATCGACAAATATTCTCAAATACTAATCCAGCCAGTAGTATTACCAAGTTAATAACCTCCACTTGTACTCTTAGTTTTGTACTCAACCTCTCAGAATAAAAGGGCTGTTGATTATTATATATTAAGATATTTGGATGTGTGGGCTCATACAAGTATTCTTGCTTAATATAGATGGAGCTATGTTACACTACCATATCTTAGATTATGTGTTATATCTTGGATATTTGATTACATACCTATTATTTTTTTTTATTGTTTTTATATCATGTCATTGGATTTGCCATATTGGAAAGAAGTTGTGGTTGTTAATTTGTTATTGGGTTACTTTATTGATATTTGTCACAGGTACCTTAAATACTTTATATTAATTCGGATTCTTACTTCCTCCACAGGATGATTCTGGAATGAATTTGGAATTTTGATTTATAAATGAATTCTTGAGTCCTTCATATTTCTTCTTATGAACTAGTCTGTTAATGCTCAAAGTTGGTGAATACGTGGGTTCGAAGTTCAGCAACTGATCACTGCTATCCAATTTCGTAATCCATGTCTTTCTTGTCAGAGTAGGCAGATGTTTATCCATGATAATATTTCTGGTTGGGAAATGGTGTACAACACTTCCTAACCATTCTTGTGCAATTGTTCCAAATATTCCAGGCACATTTTCACACGATAATAGGGAAGTCTAGTTTGCTTATTTTATGTCTCTTAGTTCATAGTATATAGATGCTTGACTTTCCATAGACGTAGAGTCGTAATGTTAGTGATTAACCCACTGGGACAAATTATTGATTTTCTTTTTAGTAGATTCCCTCTTCTTTCCTTAGGCATTAATTGTTGCTTAGATTCAGGAATATCTCCTGGATAATCCTATGTATGTTCACATGAATATACAGTCTTATGAAAGATTGGGAGCTCGTTCCCGTCATATTTTGTATTTACCATGGAGTCATAGAACTTATAAGTTCATCCTTTATTTTTACTATTTAGTTTCGATAGGCTCATATTACCGGATGAGGGTAGATCTAGAGCTAATTTAGTTAGTTATTTAGTATTAGTGAGAATTGGTCCATAAATCTTCCTGATCGTTCTTCTTTGGATATGCTCCTATAAATCTGGTGTCCATTGCTAGTCCGATTTTGGATTAAGTGTCCGATTCTTCACTTATTTTGTTTATTTGGTTGTATAGGTTCGTATTACCGGATGTGGGTGTACGTAGACCTAATTTATTTATATGATTTAGTATGGATGTGAATTGGTCCATAAATCTTCCTGGTCGTTCTTCATTGGATATGCTTTTGTGAATCTGTTGTCCATTGATAGTCTGACTTTGGATTGAGTGTCTGATTCCACATTTATTTTGGTTAATGTGTTTGCCTTCCTTTGGTATGTTCACTATTTATATTAGTTGGTATTGGTGAAAATTATTCTATAAATATTCCTAGTTGTTCTTCTCTGGATATGCTATTACGAATCTGGTGTCCATTGCTAGTCCAATTTAGGATTGAGTGTTTGATTCTTCACTTATTATAGTTATTGATTTCATTGGTGACTTTAGTATATGTACTTGCGTTATGGTATGAATTGGCTCTCACCTTTGCCTGGTTGTTCGTCCTTGGATATACTCCTTATAAATCTGATGTCCATGGATAGTTCAACTTTGGATTTACTGCCAATTCGACACTTATTTGTCATTATAAATTATGTCTCATCTTTAGCACTTTTACTAGGACTTCGGGTCATATTTTGCAATTTCCGTTATTTGCTGCAGTGACCATCCTACTTTCCCTTGATTATTAGTGGTGATTATTTGTAATCTTGCGAATCAACGGGGAATGATACACTAAGCACTACTACTCTAGTTTAATATTTTGAAAAAAAAAAAAAAAAAAAAAATTTTTTTAAATAAAATTTTTTTTTCTGGTGGTTGAAAGGGAATGTGACGTTCCGCCCCTTATAGAATCGATTATTGATGGGAAGATATTATTTAACTATCCAAAATATTATTTAATTATTTTCAGAATTATTTTCTTTCAATGTTTATTCAAATAGAACTTAAACCCATCTCAGAATTTTTAAATGCTTGATGACGTCACATTTAAAACGTGGCAACATTGGTTTCCCCACTTTGACAGCCAATGCTTAGTAGAGGGGTACGAAGGATTCAGCTGTGAACGTGAGCCTTGGATTGCCATTGTTTCTCGAGTGTTCGGTCTGAATCGTAGTGTGCGGGGTCATTAGACTCAATTATTCACCTCTAATTCTCAGTTCCAAATTGATTAAATATTACAATAAAAGTATAGTGAAGTTATCCAGCAGCAGTGGATTTGAAGAATTTTAGAGCATACTATATCCAATGAGTTCTACCCCGGTAAATACACATTTTATTAAGTATTTTATTCAGCCATTTTGGAAGTCCTTGACATTTGCTAACTAAGTTTCACATAGTCTATTTTCATGGTTTTTATGTTTTATTTTCATGGATCAAACTCATCTAGAGATAATTCAATATTCGTTGTTAATTTGTGCTTCCAGTTGGAAAATAGAGCTAATTTAAACTCCATTTTTTATATTCCTTTCAAGTCTACAGAACTCCTATCTTTTGAACGATGATCAAATAAGTATCCATCGCTTAGTCTTACTATATTTCATCCTTGTATAATATATCTATATACCGGTGTATATATTATAATAAAATATTCTTTCACAGTAATTATATTTTGTATTTCAATTGGAAATTACTTGTGTTATTTGACCAAGGTCATCTGATAGCAACCTGATAAAAGGTCAAGCTGTCTAGTCATTCAAGTTTTTGGACTTAATGACCTATTTCTTCTTATTCCCATAGGAATAAAAACACCTCCTCGTATCTCTTGCTTCTTTTTTTTGACATTGGTAGATTGGTAGTAACACCACACTGTGTTTTTTTTAGCACCTACCATGAAATCTTAAAGCCACCCTACAACAACACCAAGGCCAGACCACACAGAGAGAAACAATCAATAGGCGACCAGCCTGGATTATTTCCACATTTTCTTTTTTTTGAGTACCTCCCGCTGCTTTCCAACAGTTTTGAGTACCTTCAGCTGCTTTCTACCAGTCTTCCTCTCCTGTACCTCCAGCAGGACAGCTGCTAGCGAGAGTTAGCACCCTTGGGTGCTCATTACATCAACTTCAAGATTAGGAAAGAGTGGTTTGTTTGGGAACATTTACTGTGCTCTTATTAAAGACAGACTGGTTTTGTGATATTTAGTACATTTTTTTTTTATAGTTCAATTGCACACACATTTTTCCTGCTTTATATTTTTTATAGGTTTTTTTTTCTTTACAACATAATATTTAATTGATAGCGTTCCCCAACACTCTGCAATCTATAAAGGTATAAATTTCTGAGCTCAGATATTTTCCCTGATAATAGTAGTCGGTACTCTTATCTTGATTATTTTTAGGCTGTGTTCCACTTTTGTATAATTATTTAAACTCATTCCATTATTTTAGTATATGTTTAATTAAATTTTTAAAAATTAACTTCACATATTAGTCAAAATTGTAATTATTAACTTTATTTAACTTGAACTTATTAACTTTACTTAACTTTAACTTATTAACTTTATTTAACTTTAACTTTAATTTATTAAATTCATATGAACTTCTGGATTCTAATCCCTCAGATTAGTTTTTGGTTTCACTTGTTATTATTACTATTATAAACCACGAGTTAGGAAAAGGATCTGTGTATCCACTCGTAGGTTTATTTATTCAATAAGGCTTGTGCCTGTCCCACTCACAGTGAGGTATTTATATGTTATATATAGTATCAGGTAGTATTTAATTAAGGTGTACGTATTATAAACGTACAATTATTATTTGGTGAGGGTTCTACTAACCTAGTTGTAAGTTGTACTTCCTGTATTAGAGGTACCCGTAGTCAGTTTTTCTAACCTTATAAAGAGTATTCTTAGATCATAGTTGTATGATGATTTTGTAATTGACTTTCACTAGTATCACTTTTTCCTGTCATGTTAGAGTTACACACTAGTTACTTGTCCTAACTCAGAGATTGTTAAAAAGATCTAGTAGTTACATTCAATAAATATACATTTATTGTGATTTTTTTTTCTTATTACTCCTTTATTTTTAGTAGTATATTTTATAATTTAATAATCTTTAATAACTTTTCACATACTTGTACTACAAATTTAACATACTCTATAGCAGCGTAGAATACCTGGAAGAGCGTTAACCTAGTTATCCTTCTTCTGGCGCCCAAAATTTCATTCTATTTTCAGTATATTATTATATTTACTCTATCTATTTTCTGAACATTATCTTCATATCTTCTTTTCGAGCCATCATTGTCACTTCCTTTAATCTATTGTCTGGCCAAAAATAGCCGTGCAAATTGGCCGAATCCTTCCTTGAGTGTCAAGTGGCCCTTCTCATACATATTTAGCTAGCCATTCAAGTTATATCTATCTATTAATGATTTCTCATCTCTAGTCCTGTATCAATTCGATATTCTTTGTCTTGGCATCCTTCCATACAAATACTACTACAAAGTTGTATTTTAGTTACTCCAGCTTCTTCAACGGAGAAGCCACACATTTTTGTCCTTTGGCTACATTAAGTAGATCTTCTTCTTTTTACTACTTCTGTTGGAGTTTACCACTCCCTTTTCATTCACTCCAACAGAAAATCATCAGCTAGTTGTTACAGGTTAAGCTTGAGCTTAAGATTTGGTGCAACAAGACATTAATATTTTTATTTTTCAGTACCGTAGCCTATTACTAGTAGAGTTCATATTATTTTGCTTGTTCTTTTACTTATAATGTCTTTTCAACTCGGCCTTTTTTAGTTTTTGGTTGTCATTTGTATTTTTCCCTCCGAATGAAACAAATGATATTTCATTTTATTAATTAACTACAATACTAATTATTTATAATATAATCATTTTAGCAATATTGATAATTTTACAAATAACTGTTGTTTGCTAACATTTTGAATTATATATTTTCTATCTTCTTCTTAAGGAGATTGGCTATAACTACAGCAAACTCTTCTCTACCTTGAGCGGTTCTTAGTATCGAATGTGTGTTCATGCCTCTCCAGTCTCTCATGTTCTCCAGCCAAAAGCATTTTCTTCTTCCTGAACCTCTTCTTCCTTCCACTTTCCCTTCCATTATGAGTCGTAAAAAGTTGTATCTTTCTCCTATGTGAATTATTTCCTAGATAACTCGTTTCTCTGTTTTTTACAACATTTAGGAATTCTCTCTCAGTCTCCATTCTTTTCAGCACCTCGCTGTTGGTCACGTAATCTGTCCAAGAGATCTTCAGCATCCTTCGAAAAACCAACATCTCAATGGCTTCTATAAATATAGACTTCTTTCTATAAATTTTCTTTTTCGATATATATATATATATATATATATATATATATATATATATATATATATATATATATATATATATATATATATATATATAATCGGTTTATAACGTTCTACGACGTCTTCCGATTCCCAATCGCCATTGCTCTCGATCGTAGCACATGTCTTCGTTCAAGCCTCTTTCTCCGATTTCCCTATGGATTCCTTCTATCCAGCTTTTCCTAGGTCTTCCTCTCTTCCGCCGTCCTTTTGGTGCCCATCGTAGCACTTGCTTGGGTAATCTGTCTTCTTCCATACGTTGTACGTGGCCAAACCATCTTAGTTGCTTTGTTTTTATATCGTCCATTATTGTATGCTTTACATCCATTATCTCCAATATTCTTGTATTTCTGATTTTTTGTATTCTTGATATACCAGCAGATCTTCTCCAGAAGTCCATTTCAGTTGTTCTGAGCATATTTTCGGATTTTTCTTTAAGTGGCCAAACTTCGCTGCTGTATGTTATAATGCTCTTAACAATGCTGTTATAGATGTTACGTTTATTTTCTTTGGAGATACTTTGGCGATAGCTTTCCTTCCTTGTGTGCACCTTTCTTGGATATTCTTGTCCAACGTTCCATCTTGTGTAATTGTAAGACCCAAGTATTTATATATTCTTTCTTTCTTTTTTCTTTCTGTTCTTTTTCGAAATTTATATAAATATAGAATTTGTTAGAGCTGTCCTGGGGTTTTAGCCAAATTTGCAAACCAAGTTTAGTTAATTAGTAAAAAGATATTTCAACCTATTTATGTCCGTATTCAAATAGAACATTAGAGGCATTTCTATTCATTTATGTTATACTTTATATACAGGAACACGAAACTGCGCCTGGCACGGACGCTTATCTTTCCTATCGCTACCTATGCTTCAGAAATTTGGACCATTAAAAAGTCCGACTCACAACGTATAATGGCCTTTGAAATGTGGGTATATCGTAGAATGATGCGCATACCCTGGACATCACATCGCACAAATATCTCAATATTATCAGAACTCGACATCAACACTAGGCGTACCACCATCATCAACCAAAATATATTGAGGTACTTTGGACACATTACCAGACGAAGAGAAGGCATGGAGAGGTTGGTGGTTGAAGGCAAGGTAGAGGGTAAAAGAACTCGAGGAAGATCGCCACTCCGATGGTCAGACCAAATAAAATGCGCCACCGGTTACTCTCTGTCTGAGGCAGCACACCGCGCCCAGGAGAGAGAAGAATGGATAGCAACCATTTGTCAAATACCATAACGTCACCACATCCTTACGAAGGATAAAGGACAGAGGAGGAGGAGGATGTTATACTTTGTATTACGAATTTTATAAAGTAAAATTAAAATAAACGTTTTAATTGTAATTATTATTAAGTCTTTATGCTTTAATTACATAATCGTGAAGTTATCGGGGGCCGCTCGGGGTAATTTGGCCTAGGGCCGCAAATACCCTAAATCCGGCACTGCGTCCGCTGGAAGGTTAAACAGTATCAAAAGCGAAAGGGTAATCATTTTTTACTTTATTATCCTTGATTCTTTTGTTGGCACACTTCTCCATTTCCCATATTTTCTGTACAGGATCCTTATTAGCTGTAAAAAAATGTGTATAAAATTTAAGAGATATATTAACCCTTAACTACAGACATCCGGTATTTTTTACCGGCGGGCATTCCCAAAATGTGGATTTCGTGGTAACCTCACAACTTACAAGTTCATGTGTCTCTGTACCTCTCGGGCAGTTTGTATAACAATGCTAGTCAAAGCGTGTATTGTGTATTGTCAATATTTTCTTTTCTGGTACACATCAAAAATCTTAACCGGTAAAAATTACCGGATGTCTGTGTTAAGGGAGTATTTTTATATGAGTACTATATTTGTAAATCTGAAATGTTTACATTATTTGTTTGTGTTTTTGGGGAAAAAGTAAAGAAATGGACTGTGGAAGACATCCTGGACCTTCAATGAAAGTTAAATTTGAAGATAAAAATTTTGAGGTCACTTTGCAAAAATGGAATTGCCATTTAATTTTATTACAATTTTACCCCTTGCAGATTTTTTTTCATGGATGTAAAAATTTTCGTGGATGCTGTTTTATATTTCCTTTGTGATTCTATGTTACGTTTATTTGTTAAAAAAAAGTTTAAATTTTTGTCCATAGCATTTATGGCCGTTTGTTTCAATAGACCAAAAATGTTACCAAAATTCTGGTTTAATAGATTATTCTTCAAAAATCTTGTATTATGTTATTAAAATCACTCATTTTACCATTTTTCCCATATCTAGAGACTCCATAAAAACACATAATGCAAAACGTTTTTGTTTTTTATTATTAACTTTATATTTTGACTCTATTTTATAACGACCGGTAAAAAATACCGGGAGTCTGTAGTTACGTGATAATATTGGGATGTCTGTAGTTAAGGGTTAAACCGAAAGAATTGGAGGTAAGACTATTATGGGAAGAGATTCCTACAGGTAAAAGACCATTCGGACATCCCAGAATGCGATGGAGAGATGACATGTAAGCAGAACTCCGAAAAATGTACATTCCATTTGACCCTAGGTTGATGGAAGACCAAACAAATTGGAAGAAAGTTGTACAGTCAGCCAGGACCCATCCAGGGTTGTAGCGCTACGTGATGATGATGATGAAAGAAGAGGAGGAGCTGATAATGTGTAAAAGCAAAATAAAATCCTAGTTACAAACATAGAACAAAGATATTACTAATCTGTCTAAAGATATATTCGTTTTTTCTGGTAGTCTGACGATAATAGTACACTGTCAATATTATAATCAATACATCGGAGAGTTGAATTTTGGCAATAATACAGACCAGTTGTACAAAGCGACCTCTCTATCTATTCATTCTATATATTTTTTTAATAA
This sequence comes from Diabrotica virgifera virgifera, assembly GCF_917563875.1. Lineage (NCBI taxonomy): Eukaryota > Metazoa > Arthropoda > Insecta > Coleoptera > Chrysomelidae > Diabrotica > Diabrotica virgifera. Next base: position 89,247,840 of record NC_065444.1, on the reverse strand, counting down.
ATAACGCTATATTGAGGGCCCTTCTGCTAGTTCCAAATGGTGTAATTAGTATGATATAGCTAGACCCAAACCCAGACATCCAAAGTGAAAGTTATCCTTCAACACCAAATTGTTCTATATGGTCCACAACAATTACGTTTTTCGTCAATATTTCTAAACCTAAGTTGTTTAGCGTGAACAATATTCTATACAAAAATGTATTACATTAAATTTGAAACAAAAATTTTACTGTTGGAAAGATATTCATGCGACATTGTCCATAGAAAGGTCAGAGTGGGTTACTCCCCCTCCCCCCAAACCAGACGTTAAAAATGGTGTAACTCTTTACTGAATAATATGTGGACTAATTCGCTAGAAAAGGATATACTCATTTACTTGTGGATACTTACCCAAACCGAGAGCCATTTCATTACATTTAATATAGTGCACAGCATACTGTTTTTCAATACCAGTCAAGTACGTCATCAATTTTGGTACAATTATCCTATAATTTGAATCCAACTACGAATAAAAAACTACAACAATTATCTTTATATCTAAGAGTATATTAGCTTTTTTACCTCTCCTGCTTGGCCCCATAGGCAGAAATTATATCGCTGAAAAAGAGTATTTGTAGTTAATTGCAAAAAAAGGAATTTTATTTTAAGCACATTAACCTTCAATAGTAAGTACAAGTGTCTTTTGGACACATGCGTATTTTATTGTTGCTCTCGCTATCGTACAAATTAAAATAAAACCCTTCCCCGACTAATGTCAACAGTAATGGTATTTTCGTTCAGTTGAATCTTGTACTTTGTCTTTAATGCGACATATTAGAGAGATATCGAAACTCTAAGTTAAAAGTTCCTTTATTACAGGATCTTTTAATAAAGGACAAATAGAGCCAATACAGGACATGTGTAATGAGAGTTATCGAAACTCAGTTTTAAGGAATCTTTTATTTTGTATATTTTAAATATACAAATGACATTAAATATTTATGTAATTATAAAAATAAAGTTAAAAGTAAAATAACATTATTATTGTGAATGCGGAAAAATTGAGGATCTAGGCCATATTCTTCTACAGTGTCCAATAAGAGTATCCAAGCAGTTTAATCTGAGAACCGAACTTACAAAATTAGGAGTACCAAAGAATTCCAATGTTCAAAATATATTGCAACATCTTACTCATGAACAACTAGAGGCAGTGATTATTCATTTAAATATTAACAAAATGAATTTATGAATTTAAAATACTTCGGCCCGCAGTTACGTCCCCCAATATTCCCCTGGTTACTTGGTAAATCAAGGCAACAAAATAGGCTGGTAAATAATAGAATTCATAGGGGCATTCTTTTACTTCAAGAGTATGATTTTGAATTTAAATATATCAAAGGAACTGACAATATCTTGGCTGATGCGTTGACGAGAGATGAACAATTCCGCAAAGAGGACCACAAAACTCTCCACGTTGGCATGAACATAATGAGAGAAGAAGCAGGCTTATTTTCTTTGGCTCAGATCAGGGAAAATCAGGAACAACTGGATGAAAGAGAAAAGCAAAGGGTCGAACAAGAGGATAACTTATATTTTAAGAGGGTCGATGGTAGAGAACTATATGTAATCAAGGAACAGATGGCAAAAGAAGTTTTAGCAAAATTACATTGTGACAACGGACACATTGGAAGCAGGAAGGTGTGGCTTATGTTCAGGGAGAACTACATTTGTCGAAAGGACTATACAATAGCCAAAGAGATGACTCGAAATTGCGAGACATGCCAAAAGTGTAAAAGTAAGAATTTCAAAAACGAAAACATCACAAAAAACGTCATAGCTCGGAAGAAACTGGATATTGTCGCCATTGATATGTTGAGCGATTTAATAACAACAACACAGAGGAATAAACACATATTAGTTATGGTGGATGTTTTTTCAAAGTATTTAAAACTGTACCCATGTAGAACCACGAAAGGAGCTGAAATACTTCGGAAGATAGACGATTTTATCGAAACAGTGGGAAGACCAGACAATATTTTGTTGGACAATGCAACATACTTTAGGAACGACCGTTTTAAAGGGGAATTAAGAGAGAGAGGCATAAATACAAAATTTGTAAGCATCCGACATCCACAGAGCAACCCATCAGAGCGTTTTATACAAGAAGTCACAAAATTTCTAAGAATTGCTGCGGAAGAACATCATCGACATTGGGACAGAAAAGTGTTTGAAATAGAGACGTATTTGAACTGTGCACCAAATACGGTTACCAAGGAGACGCCTTTATATGTAATGAAAGGAACAATGCCTACGAGACCGTGGGAAGACACCGCCCCCAGACAATACGAAGAAGTGATCGAGGTGGTTCAACGAAGATTGAGACGAAGTGGAGAGAAATATCTCCAAAGGCAAGAGAGGACCCGAAGAAGAAGGCCGGTTACATTCCAGAAAGGGGATAAAGTTTTAGTGAGGGCACTAAGGGTGTCCAATTTACAAAATGGTATTTGTGCTAAATTGATGCCGGTATTTGAAGGTCCATATAGGGTCAATACGGAAAATGGGGTAAATAGTTATGAATTAGCGCATATAGAGACAGGCAAGATACGGGGTATTTTTAACATTCACGACATTTATAAGTATCATGAGTAGAGTTTGGTAACATAATGGAATAATTTGATCCTAAAAAAAACTTGTGTCATTTAAATAAATAACAGAGTTTTTCGGCAAATCAAATGGCGGGGAGTTGTTAAGATATGTAAAATTTGAATTAATATGGTTTCGATCTTAATATTTTAGAAAAGTTAAAACATATAATAAAAATATACCAAAATTCATTTCGAAGAAATGAAAGTCAATTATCTTTGGATGGCCGTAGGTAAACAAAATTTAAATAGGGATTAAGTATTTTCTTTGTACAGTTAGTATGATAAGGAAGTGGTTATGTGTTTGGACAATGAGACCGGGTTAGGGAACAATTGTATTTAGAAATTTAAATGAATGTAATCTCCTTAAAAACCGATTGGCATGTAATTAGTTTTAGGAAATTTAGAATGGTAGGAAAAGTTGGTTTTGGATCTGACATTGACAATTTGGAATTTAATTCTTGGGAATCGTTGTCAGTGGACTTTCATAATTTTTTACATAATTTAATTTTACGGTAGAATAAATTTTTCAACGTTACTGTTTAGTGCTGGCCTTTAAACGAATGGGATTCTAGATGATAGTTGTTAAATGATCGTCAAGTCGAATAGTGGTGATCTCTGAGAGTCTCCTGAAGTAGTAAGGCAGATAAATGAATAGCTGTGAGTTTGTTGAAATAAGTGTCCTGACGGAGGCTCATCACGTAAAGCATTGTAAGTTATATTGTTCTACTTATATTCCAAGAGTCACCGTTGCATGCCGGAACGAGAAATAGATTCAGTTTATTGAGAGGAGAAAAGGCTAGCATGGTTTTTTGAACGATACGTGCATCTGAAGGGGGTCATTGATGACAATAGGCTTGCAATAGTTTGTTGCGAGATTGCTGACTACATAGGGGGCTGCTAAGAGTAAATTGTAGGCGACCAGAGACAAGAATTTGGACAACTCATCATCCGAGAGACAGTTTTATTTTTTTTGTAGAATTATTCATAACGCAAATTTCAATAAGTACTTTAGATAGTGGTAGGAGTATTTCAATAATCAGAATAGGAGATATTATTTTTAGAGGATATTTTGAGGGTGAATTTATTTCAATAGATGTTTTTGTACCATATATGTGTTTTATTCCGTTAGTCTTTGACCTTATTTATCATATGTAAAGCAAAGGAGATATTGAAGCACGAGAATATAAAACCCTGAGATTAGAGCATTAAATAGTGTGATTAAATCATAAGTGCATCATTAAAATTAAATTTAATTAATTAATTAATTATCTAATCAATTGCTTTGAGCACACCGATCTTTGAATATCACTATATATATATATATATATATATATATATATATATATATATATATATATATCCTCTTATTTATATGGATTAATGCTAGCAAGTTTTAATACCAATCTAGATTTATCTGGTGAGTTATATTTTTACATGATCTTTGTTTCCACTTTATCAGTTACTTTTTAGCTCTTGAAAATGAATGTAAACACATTCGAAAGCTCGAGTAATAAAAAATAGTATTCTAACAGCCCCCTTTTATTGACTCCAACCCACCGAAACTCGAAAAGTGTTTATATATATATATATATATATATATATATATATATATATATATATATATATATATATATATATATATATATATATATATATATATAGTAAAGTTTTGAATATTGGGGAAATCTGCAAACCAAAACTCAATGCGTATCAATTGTACGGCCTAACGTTTTCGTGAATGATTATTCACTTCTTCAGGGCTGAAATAAAGAAAATGTTAATTAGCCATATATATTCCACGCAAAATGTTAGTTTTCATTACCAATACGTAGAATTGTAGAGTTACGTTGTTAAGTAATAAAAAAGACGATATGTATAAAAACATATCTCTTTTTGTTTGAAGTAAAAAGAAAACACAACACTTCAACTTGGAAAACTATGGCTATATGGTTACAATCAATGAATTATAATCCTTGAGAAACCTCACCGATTGTTCACCATACTCTACCCTTATTGTGTTGTAAAACCCCATGTTCCTATAAAATAAAGAAAGATTAATCTTTGCAGATAAGTTAAACAGTAAAGTTTTGAATATTGGGGAAATCTGCAAACCAAAACTCAATGCGTATCAATTGTACGGCCTAACGTTTTCGTGAATGATTATTCACTTCTTCAGGGCTGAAATAAAGAAAATGTTAATTAGCCATATATATTCCACGCAAAATGTTAGTTTTCATTACCAATACGTAGAATTGTAGAGTTACGTTGTTAAGTAATAAAAAAGACGATATGTATAAAAACATATCTCTTTTTGTTTGAAGTAAAAAGAAAACACAACACTTCAACTTGGAAAACTATGGCTATATGGTTACAATCAATGAATTATAATCCTTGAGAAACCTCACCGATTGTTCACCATACTCTACCCTTATTGTGTTGTAAAACCCCATGTTCCTATAAAATAAAGAAAGATTAATCTTTGCAGATAAGTTAAACAGTAAAGTTTTGAATATTGGGGAAATCTGCAAACCAAAACTCAATGCGTATCAATTGTACGGCCTAACGTTTTCGTGAATGATTATTCACTTCTTCAGGGCTGAAATAAAGAAAATGTTAATTAGCCATATATATTCCACGCAAAATGTTAGTTTTCATTACCAATACGTAGAATTGTAGAGTTACGTTGTTAAGTAATAAAAAAGACGATATGTATAAAAACATATCTCTTTTTGTTTGAAGTAAAAAGAAAACACAACACTTCAACTTGGAAAACTATGGCTATATGGTTACAATCAATGAATTATAATCCTTGAGAAACCTCACCGATTGTTCACCATACTCTACCCTTATTGTGTTGTAAAACCCCATGTTCCTATAAAATAAAGAAAGATTAATCTTTGCAGATAAGTTAAACAGTAAAGTTTTGAATATTGGGGAAATCTGCAAACCAAAACTCAATGCGTATCAATTGTACGGCCTAACGTTTTCGTGAATGATTATTCACTTCTTCAGGGCTGAAATAAAGAAAATGTTAATTAGCCATATATATTCCACGCAAAATGTTAGTTTTCATTACCAATACGTAGAATTGTAGAGTTACGTTGTTAAGTAATAAAAAAGACGATATGTATAAAAACATATCTCTTTTTGTTTGAAGTAAAAAGAAAACACAACACTTCAACTTGGAAAACTATGGCTATATGGTTACAATCAATGAATTATAATCCTTGAGAAACCTCACCGATTGTTCACCATACTCTACCCTTATTGTGTTGTAAAACCCCATGTTCCTATAAAATAAAGAAAGATTAATCTTTGCAGATAAGTTAAACAGTAAAGTTTTGAATATTGGGGAAATCTGCAAACCAAAACTCAATGCGTATCAATTGTACGGCCTAACGTTTTCGTGAATGATTATTCACTTCTTCAGGGCTGAAATAAAGAAAATGTTAATTAGCCATATATATTCCACGCAAAATGTTAGTTTTCATTACCAATACGTAGAATTGTAGAGTTACGTTGTTAAGTAATAAAAAAGACGATATGTATAAAAACATATCTCTTTTTGTTTGAAGTAAAAAGAAAACACAACACTTCAACTTGGAAAACTATGGCTATATGGTTACAATCAATGAATTATAATCCTTGAGAAACCTCACCGATTGTTCACCATACTCTACCCTTATTGTGTTGTAAAACCCCATGTTCCTATAAAATAAAGAAAGATTAATCTTTGCAGATAAGTTAAACAGTAAAGTTTTGAATATTGGGGAAATCTGCAAACCAAAACTCAATGCGTATCAATTGTACGGCCTAACGTTTTCGTGAATGATTATTCACTTCTTCAGGGCTGAAATAAAGAAAATGTTAATTAGCCATATATATTCCACGCAAAATGTTAGTTTTCATTACCAATACGTAGAATTGTAGAGTTACGTTGTTAAGTAATAAAAAAGACGATATGTATAAAAACATATCTCTTTTTGTTTGAAGTAAAAAGAAAACACAACACTTCAACTTGGAAAACTATGGCTATATGGTTACAATCAATGAATTATAATCCTTGAGAAACCTCACCGATTGTTCACCATACTCTACCCTTATTGTGTTGTAAAACCCCATGTTCCTATAAAATAAAGAAAGATTAATCTTTGCAGATAAGTTAAACAGTAAAGTTTTGAATATTGGGGAAATCTGCAAACCAAAACTCAATGCGTATCAATTGTACGGCCTAACGTTTTCGTGAATGATTATTCACTTCTTCAGGGCTGAAATAAAGAAAATGTTAATTAGCCATATATATTCCACGCAAAATGTTAGTTTTCATTACCAATACGTAGAATTGTAGAGTTACGTTGTTAAGTAATAAAAAAGACGATATGTATAAAAACATATCTCTTTTTGTTTGAAGTAAAAAGAAAACACAACACTTCAACTTGGAAAACTATGGCTATATGGTTACAATCAATGAATTATAATCCTTGAGAAACCTCACCGATTGTTCACCATACTCTACCCTTATTGTGTTGTAAAACCCCATGTTCCTATAAAATAAAGAAAGATTAATCTTTGCAGATAAGTTAAACAGTAAAGTTTTGAATATTGGGGAAATCTGCAAACCAAAACTCAATGCGTATCAATTGTACGGCCTAACGTTTTCGTGAATGATTATTCACTTCTTCAGGGCTGAAATAAAGAAAATGTTAATTAGCCATATATATTCCACGCAAAATGTTAGTTTTCATTACCAATACGTAGAATTGTAGAGTTACGTTGTTAAGTAATAAAAAAGACGATATGTATAAAAACATATCTCTTTTTGTTTGAAGTAAAAAGAAAACACAACACTTCAACTTGGAAAACTATGGCTATATGGTTACAATCAATGAATTATAATCCTTGAGAAACCTCACCGATTGTTCACCATACTCTACCCTTATTGTGTTGTAAAACCCCATGTTCCTATAAAATAAAGAAAGATTAATCTTTGCAGATAAGTTAAACAGTAAAGTTTTGAATATTGGGGAAATCTGCAAACCAAAACTCAATGCGTATCAATTGTACGGCCTAACGTTTTCGTGAATGATTATTCACTTCTTCAGGGCTGAAATAAAGAAAATGTTAATTAGCCATATATATTCCACGCAAAATGTTAGTTTTCATTACCAATACGTAGAATTGTAGAGTTACGTTGTTAAGTAATAAAAAAGACGATATGTATAAAAACATATCTCTTTTTGTTTGAAGTAAAAAGAAAACACAACACTTCAACTTGGAAAACTATGGCTATATGGTTACAATCAATGAATTATAATCCTTGAGAAACCTCACCGATTGTTCACCATACTCTACCCTTATTGTGTTGTAAAACCCCATGTTCCTATAAAATAAAGAAAGATTAATCTTTGCAGATAAGTTAAACAGTAAAGTTTTGAATATTGGGGAAATCTGCAAACCAAAACTCAATGCGTATCAATTGTACGGCCTAACGTTTTCGTGAATGATTATTCACTTCTTCAGGGCTGAAATAAAGAAAATGTTAATTAGCCATATATATTCCACGCAAAATGTTAGTTTTCATTACCAATACGTAGAATTGTAGAGTTACGTTGTTAAGTAATAAAAAAGACGATATGTATAAAAACATATCTCTTTTTGTTTGAAGTAAAAAGAAAACACAACACTTCAACTTGGAAAACTATGGCTATATGGTTACAATCAATGAATTATAATCCTTGAGAAACCTCACCGATTGTTCACCATACTCTACCCTTATTGTGTTGTAAAACCCCATGTTCCTATAAAATAAAGAAAGATTAATCTTTGCAGATAAGTTAAACAGTAAAGTTTTGAATATTGGGGAAATCTGCAAACCAAAACTCAATGCGTATCAATTGTACGGCCTAACGTTTTCGTGAATGATTATTCACTTCTTCAGGGCTGAAATAAAGAAAATGTTAATTAGCCATATATATTCCACGCAAAATGTTAGTTTTCATTACCAATACGTAGAATTGTAGAGTTACGTTGTTAAGTAATAAAAAAGACGATATGTATAAAAACATATCTCTTTTTGTTTGAAGTAAAAAGAAAACACAACACTTCAACTTGGAAAACTATGGCTATATGGTTACAATCAATGAATTATAATCCTTGAGAAACCTCACCGATTGTTCACCATACTCTACCCTTATTGTGTTGTAAAACCCCATGTTCCTATAAAATAAAGAAAGATTAATCTTTGCAGATAAGTTAAACAGTAAAGTTTTGAATATTGGGGAAATCTGCAAACCAAAACTCAATGCGTATCAATTGTACGGCCTAACGTTTTCGTGAATGATTATTCACTTCTTCAGGGCTGAAATAAAGAAAATGTTAATTAGGCATATATATTCCACGCAAAATGTTAGTTTTCATTACCAATACGTAGAATTGTAGAGTTACGTTGTTAAGTAATAAAAAAGACGATATGTATAAAAACATATCTCTTTTTGTTTGAAGTAAAAAGAAAACACAACACTTCAACTTGGAAAACTATGGCTATATGGTTACAATCAATGAATTATAATCCTTGAGAAACCTCACCGATTGTTCACCATACTCTACCCTTATTGTGTTGTAAAACCCCATGTTCCTATAAAATAAAGAAAGATTAATCTTTGCAGATAAGTTAAACAGTAAAGTTTTGAATATTGGGGAAATCTGCAAACCAAAACTCAATGCGTATCAATTGTACGGCCTAACGTTTTCGTGAATGATTATTCACTTCTTCAGGGCTGAAATAAAGAAAATGTTAATTAGCCATATATATTCCACGCAAAATGTTAGTTTTCATTACCAATACGTAGAATTGTAGAGTTACGTTGTTAAGTAATAAAAAAGACGATATGTATAAAAACATATCTCTTTTTGTTTGAAGTAAAAAGAAAACACAACACTTCAACTTGGAAAACTATGGCTATATGGTTACAATCAATGAATTATAATCCTTGAGAAACCTCACCGATTGTTCACCATACTCTACCCTTATTGTGTTGTAAAACCCCATGTTCCTATAAAATAAAGAAAGATTAATCTTTGCAGATAAGTTAAACAGTAAAGTTTTGAATATTGGGGAAATCTGCAAACCAAAACTCAATGCGTATCAATTGTACGGCCTAACGTTTTCGTGAATGATTATTCACTTCTTCAGGGCTGAAATAAAGAAAATGTTGATTAGCCATATATATTCCACGCAAAATGTTAGTTTTCATTACCAATACGTAGAATTGTAGAGTTACGTTGTTAAGTAATAAAAAAGACGATATGTATAAAAACATATCTCTTTTTGTTTGAAGTAAAAAGAAAACACAACACTTCAACTTGGAAAACTATGGCTATATGGTTACAATCAATGAATTATAATCCTTGAGAAACCTCACCGATTGTTCACCATACTCTACCCTTATTGTGTTGTAAAACCCCATGTTCCTATAAAATAAAGAAAGATTAATCTTTGCAGATAAGTTAAACAGTAAAGTTTTGAATATTGGGGAAATCTGCAAACCAAAACTCAATGCGTATCAATTGTACGGCCTAACGTTTTCGTGAATGATTATTCACTTCTTCAGGGCTGAAATAAAGAAAATGTTAATTAGCCATATATATTCCACGCAAAATGTTAGTTTTCATTACCAATACGTAGAATTGTAGAGTTACGTTGTTAAGTAATAAAAAAGACGATATGTATAAAAACATATCTCTTTTTGTTTGAAGTAAAAAGAAAACACAACACTTCAACTTGGAAAACTATGGCTATATGGTTACAATCAATGAATTATAATCCTTGAGAAACCTCACCGATTGTTCACCATACTCTACCCTTATTGTGTTGTAAAACCCCATGTTCCTATAAAATAAAGAAAGATTAATCTTTGCAGATAAGTTAAACAGTAAAGTTTTGAATATTGGGGAAATCTGCAAACCAAAACTCAATGCGTATCAATTGTACGGCCTAACGTTTTCGTGAATGATTATTCACTTCTTCAGGGCTGAAATAAAGAAAATGTTAATTAGCCATATATATTCCACGCAAAATGTTAGTTTTCATTACCAATACGTAGAATTGTAGAGTTACGTTGTTAAGTAATAAAAAAGACGATATGTATAAAAACATATCTCTTTTTGTTTGAAGTAAAAAGAAAACACAACACTTCAACTTGGAAAACTATGGCTATATGGTTACAATCAATGAATTATAATCCTTGAGAAACCTCACCGATTGTTCACCATACTCTACCCTTATTGTGTTGTAAAACCCCATGTTCCTATAAAATAAAGAAAGATTAATCTTTGCAGATAAGTTAAACAGTAAAGTTTTGAATATTGGGGAAATCTGCAAACCAAAACTCAATGCGTATCAATTGTACGGCCTAACGTTTTCGTGAATGATTATTCACTTCTTCAGGGCTGAAATAAAGAAAATGTTAATTAGCCATATATATTCCACGCAAAATGTTAGTTTTCATTACCAATACGTAGAATTGTAGAGTTACGTTGTTAAGTAATAAAAAAGACGATATGTATAAAAACATATCTCTTTTTGTTTGAAGTAAAAAGAAAACACAACACTTCAACTTGGAAAACTATGGCTATATGGTTACAATCAATGAATTATAATCCTTGAGAAACCTCACCGATTGTTCACCATACTCTACCCTTATTGTGTTGTAAAACCCCATGTTCCTATAAAATAAAGAAAGATTAATCTTTGCAGATAAGTTAAACAGTAAAGTTTTGAATATTGGGGAAATCTGCAAACCAAAACTCAATGCGTATCAATTGTACGGCCTAACGTTTTCGTGAATGATTATTCACTTCTTCAGGGCTGAAATAAAGAAAATGTTAATTAGCCATATATATTCCACGCAAAATGTTAGTTTTCATTACCAATACGTAGAATTGTAGAGTTACGTTGTTAAGTAATAAAAAAGACGATATGTATAAAAACATATCTCTTTTTGTTTGAAGTAAAAAGAAAACACAACACTTCAACTTGGAAAACTATGGCTATATGGTTACAATCAATGAATTATAATCCTTGAGAAACCTCACCGATTGTTCACCATACTCTACCCTTATTGTGTTGTAAAACCCCATGTTCCTATAAAATAAAGAAAGATTAATCTTTGCAGATAAGTTAAACAGTAAAGTTTTGAATATTGGGGAAATCTGCAAACCAAAACTCAATGCGTATCAATTGTACGGCCTAACGTTTTCGTGAATGATTATTCACTTCTTCAGGGCTGAAATAAAGAAAATGTTAATTAGCCATATATATTCCACGCAAAATGTTAGTTTTCATTACCAATACGTAGAATTGTAGAGTTACGTTGTTAAGTAATAAAAAAGACGATATGTATAAAAACATATCTCTTTTTGTTTGAAGTAAAAAGAAAACACAACACTTCAACTTGGAAAACTATGGCTATATGGTTACAATCAATGAATTATAATCCTTGAGAAACCTCACCGATTGTTCACCATACTCTACCCTTATTGTGTTGTAAAACCCCATGTTCCTATAAAATAAAGAAAGATTAATCTTTGCAGATAAGTTAAACAGTAAAGTTTTGAATATTGGGGAAATCTGCAAACCAAAACTCAATGCGTATCAATTGTACGGCCTAACGTTTTCGTGAATGATTATTCACTTCTTCAGGGCTGAAATAAAGAAAATGTTAATTAGCCATATATATTCCACGCAAAATGTTAGTTTTCATTACCAATACGTAGAATTGTAGAGTTACGTTGTTAAGTAATAAAAAAGACGATATGTATAAAAACATATCTCTTTTTGTTTGAAGTAAAAAGAAAACACAACACTTCAACTTGGAAAACTATGGCTATATGGTTACAATCAATGAATTATAATCCTTGAGAAACCTCACCGATTGTTCACCATACTCTACCCTTATTGTGTTGTAAAACCCCATGTTCCTATAAAATAAAGAAAGATTAATCTTTGCAGATAAGTTAAACAGTAAAGTTTTGAATATTGGGGAAATCTGCAAACCAAAACTCAATGCGTATCAATTGTACGGCCTAACGTTTTCGTGAATGATTATTCACTTCTTCAGGGCTGAAATAAAGAAAATGTTAATTAGCCATATATATTCCACGCAAAATGTTAGTTTTCATTACCAATACGTAGAATTGTAGAGTTACGTTGTTAAGTAATAAAAAAGACGATATGTATAAAAACATATCTCTTTTTGTTTGAAGTAAAAAGAAAACACAACACTTCAACTTGGAAAACTATGGCTATATGGTTACAATCAATGAATTATAATCCTTGAGAAACCTCACCGATTGTTCACCATACTCTACCCTTATTGTGTTGTAAAACCCCATGTTCCTATAAAATAAAGAAAGATTAATCTTTGCAGATAAGTTAAACAGTAAAGTTTTGAATATTGGGGAAATCTGCAAACCAAAACTCAATGCGTATCAATTGTACGGCCTAACGTTTTCGTGAATGATTATTCACTTCTTCAGGGCTGAAATAAAGAAAATGTTAATTAGCCATATATATTCCACGCAAAATGTTAGTTTTCATTACCAATACGTAGAATTGTAGAGTTACGTTGTTAAGTAATAAAAAAGACGATATGTATAAAAACATATCTCTTTTTGTTTGAAGTAAAAAGAAAACACAACACTTCAACTTGGAAAACTATGGCTATATGGTTACAATCAATGAATTATAATCCTTGAGAAACCTCACCGATTGTTCACCATACTCTACCCTTATTGTGTTGTAAAACCCCATGTTCCTATAAAATAAAGAAAGATTAATCTTTGCAGATAAGTTAAACAGTAAAGTTTTGAATATTGGGGAAATCTGCAAACCAAAACTCAATGCGTATCAATTGTACGGCCTAACGTTTTCGTGAATGATTATTCACTTCTTCAGGGCTGAAATAAAGAAAATGTTAATTAGCCATATATATTCCACGCAAAATGTTAGTTTTCATTACCAATACGTAGAATTGTAGAGTTACGTTGTTAAGTAATAAAAAAGACGATATGTATAAAAACATATCTCTTTTTGTTTGAAGTAAAAAGAAAACACAACACTTCAACTTGGAAAACTATGGCTATATGGTTACAATCAATGAATTATAATCCTTGAGAAACCTCACCGATTGTTCACCATACTCTACCCTTATTGTGTTGTAAAACCCCATGTTCCTATAAAATAAAGAAAGATTAATCTTTGCAGATAAGTTAAACAGTAAAGTTTTGAATATTGGGGAAATCTGCAAACCAAAACTCAATGCGTATCAATTGTACGGCCTAACGTTTTCGTGAATGATTATTCACTTCTTCAGGGCTGAAATAAAGAAAATGTTAATTAGCCATATATATTCCACGCAAAATGTTAGTTTTCATTACCAATACGTAGAATTGTAGAGTTACGTTGTTAAGTAATAAAAAAGACGATATGTATAAAAACATATCTCTTTTTGTTTGAAGTAAAAAGAAAACACAACACTTCAACTTGGAAAACTATGGCTATATGGTTACAATCAATGAATTATAATCCTTGAGAAACCTCACCGATTGTTCACCATACTCTACCCTTATTGTGTTGTAAAACCCCATGTTCCTATAAAATAAAGAAAGATTAATCTTTGCAGATAAGTTAAACAGTAAAGTTTTGAATATTGGGGAAATCTGCAAACCAAAACTCAATGCGTATCAATTGTACGGCCTAACGTTTTCGTGAATGATTATTCACTTCTTCAGGGCTGAAATAAAGAAAATGTTAATTAGCCATATATATTCCACGCAAAATGTTAGTTTTCATTACCAATACGTAGAATTGTAGAGTTACGTTGTTAAGTAATAAAAAAGACGATATGTATAAAAACATATCTCTTTTTGTTTGAAGTAAAAAGAAAACACAACACTTCAACTTGGAAAACTATGGCTATATGGTTACAATCAATGAATTATAATCCTTGAGAAACCTCACCGATTGTTCACCATACTCTACCCTTATTGTGTTGTAAAACCCCATGTTCCTATAAAATAAAGAAAGATTAATCTTTGCAGATAAGTTAAACAGTAAAGTTTTGAATATTGGGGAAATCTGCAAACCAAAACTCAATGCGTATCAATTGTACGGCCTAACGTTTTCGTGAATGATTATTCACTTCTTCAGGGCTGAAATAAAGAAAATGTTAATTAGGCATATATATTCCACGCAAAATGTTAGTTTTCATTACCAATACGTAGAATTGTAGAGTTACGTTGTTAAGTAATAAAAAAGACGATATGTATAAAAACATATCTCTTTTTGTTTGAAGTAAAAAGAAAACACAACACTTCAACTTGGAAAACTATGGCTATATGGTTACAATCAATGAATTATAATCCTTGAGAAACCTCACCGATTGTTCACCATACTCTACCCTTATTGTGTTGTAAAACCCCATGTTCCTATAAAATAAAGAAAGATTAATCTTTGCAGATAAGTTAAACAGTAAAGTTTTGAATATTGGGGAAATCTGCAAACCAAAACTCAATGCGTATCAATTGTACGGCCTAACGTTTTCGTGAATGATTATTCACTTCTTCAGGGCTGAAATAAAGAAAATGTTAATTAGCCATATATATTCCACGCAAAATGTTAGTTTTCATTACCAATACGTAGAATTGTAGAGTTACGTTGTTAAGTAATAAAAAAGACGATATGTATAAAAACATATCTCTTTTTGTTTGAAGTAAAAAGAAAACACAACACTTCAACTTGGAAAACTATGGCTATATGGTTACAATCAATGAATTATAATCCTTGAGAAACCTCACCGATTGTTCACCATACTCTACCCTTATTGTGTTGTAAAACCCCATGTTCCTATAAAATAAAGAAAGATTAATCTTTGCAGATAAGTTAAACAGTAAAGTTTTGAATATTGGGGAAATCTGCAAACCAAAACTCAATGCGTATCAATTGTACGGCCTAACGTTTTCGTGAATGATTATTCACTTCTTCAGGGCTGAAATAAAGAAAATGTTGATTAGCCATATATATTCCACGCAAAATGTTAGTTTTCATTACCAATACGTAGAATTGTAGAGTTACGTTGTTAAGTAATAAAAAAGACGATATGTATAAAAACATATCTCTTTTTGTTTGAAGTAAAAAGAAAACACAACACTTCAACTTGGAAAACTATGGCTATATGGTTACAATCAATGAATTATAATCCTTGAGAAACCTCACCGATTGTTCACCATACTCTACCCTTATTGTGTTGTAAAACCCCATGTTCCTATAAAATAAAGAAAGATTAATCTTTGCAGATAAGTTAAACAGTAAAGTTTTGAATATTGGGGAAATCTGCAAACCAAAACTCAATGCGTATCAATTGTACGGCCTAACGTTTTCGTGAATGATTATTCACTTCTTCAGGGCTGAAATAAAGAAAATGTTAATTAGCCATATATATTCCACGCAAAATGTTAGTTTTCATTACCAATACGTAGAATTGTAGAGTTACGTTGTTAAGTAATAAAAAAGACGATATGTATAAAAACATATCTCTTTTTGTTTGAAGTAAAAAGAAAACACAACACTTCAACTTGGAAAACTATGGCTATATGGTTACAATCAATGAATTATAATCCTTGAGAAACCTCACCGATTGTTCACCATACTCTACCCTTATTGTGTTGTAAAACCCCATGTTCCTATAAAATAAAGAAAGATTAATCTTTGCAGATAAGTTAAACAGTAAAGTTTTGAATATTGGGGAAATCTGCAAACCAAAACTCAATGCGTATCAATTGTACGGCCTAACGTTTTCGTGAATGATTATTCACTTCTTCAGGGCTGAAATAAAGAAAATGTTAATTAGCCATATATATTCCACGCAAAATGTTAGTTTTCATTACCAATACGTAGAATTGTAGAGTTACGTTGTTAAGTAATAAAAAAGACGATATGTATAAAAACATATCTCTTTTTGTTTGAAGTAAAAAGAAAACACAACACTTCAACTTGGAAAACTATGGCTATATGGTTACAATCAATGAATTATAATCCTTGAGAAACCTCACCGATTGTTCACCATACTCTACCCTTATTGTGTTGTAAAACCCCATGTTCCTATAAAATAAAGAAAGATTAATCTTTGCAGATAAGTTAAACAGTAAAGTTTTGAATATTGGGGAAATCTGCAACCAAAACTCAATGCGTATCAATTGTACGGCCTAACGTTTTCGTGAATGATTATTCACTTCTTCAGGGCTGAAATAAAGAAAATGTTAATTAGCCATATATATTCCACGCAAAATGTTAGTTTTCATTACCAATACGTAGAATTGTAGAGTTACGTTGTTAAGTAATAAAAAAGACGATATGTATAAAAACATATCTCTTTTTGTTTGAAGTAAAAAGAAAACACAACACTTCAACTTGGAAAACTATGGCTATATGGTTACAATCAATGAATTATAATCCTTGAGAAACCTCACCGATTGTTCACCATACTCTACCCTTATTGTGTTGTAAAACCCCATGTTCCTATAAAATAAAGAAAGATTAATCTTTGCAGATAAGTTAAACAGTAAAGTTTTGAATATTGGGGAAATCTGCAAACCAAAACTCAATGCGTATCAATTGTACGGCCTAACGTTTTCGTGAATGATTATTCACTTCTTCAGGGCTGAAATAAAGAAAATGTTAATTAGCCATATATATTCCACGCAAAATGTTAGTTTTCATTACCAATACGTAGAATTGTAGAGTTACGTTGTTAAGTAATAAAAAAGACGATATGTATAAAAACATATCTCTTTTTGTTTGAAGTAAAAAGAAAACACAACACTTCAACTTGGAAAACTATGGCTATATGGTTACAATCAATGAATTATAATCCTTGAGAAACCTCACCGATTGTTCACCATACTCTACCCTTATTGTGTTGTAAAACCCCATGTTCCTATAAAATAAAGAAAGATTAATCTTTGCAGATAAGTTAAACAGTAAAGTTTTGAATATTGGGGAAATCTGCAAACCAAAACTCAATGCGTATCAATTGTACGGCCTAACGTTTTCGTGAATGATTATTCACTTCTTCAGGGCTGAAATAAAGAAAATGTTAATTAGCCATATATATTCCACGCAAAATGTTAGTTTTCATTACCAATACGTAGAATTGTAGAGTTACGTTGTTAAGTAATAAAAAAGACGATATATATAAAAACATATCTCTTTTTGTTTGAAGTAAAAAGAAAACACAACACTTCAACTTGGAAAACTATGGCTATATGGTTACAATCAATGAATTATAATCCTTGAGAAACCTCACCGATTGTTCACCATACTCTACCCTTATTGTGTTGTAAAACCCCATGTTCCTATAAAATAAAGAAAGATTAATCTTTGCAGATAAGTTAAACAGTAAAGTTTTGAATATTGGGGAAATCTGCAAACCAAAACTCAATGCGTATCAATTGTACGGCCTAACGTTTTCGTGAATGATTATTCACTTCTTCAGGGCTGAAATAAAGAAAATGTTAATTAGCCATATATATTCCACGCAAAATGTTAGTTTTCATTACCAATACGTAGAATTGTAGAGTTACGTTGTTAAGTAATAAAAAAGACGATATGTATAAAAACATATCTCTTTTTGTTTGAAGTAAAAAGAAAACACAACACTTCAACTTGGAAAACTATGGCTATATGGTTACAATCAATGAATTATAATCCTTGAGAAACCTCACCGATTGTTCACCATACTCTACCCTTATTGTGTTGTAAAACCCCATGTTCCTATAAAATAAAGAAAGATTAATCTTTGCAGATAAGTTAAACAGTAAAGTTTTGAATATTGGGGAAATCTGCAAACCAAAACTCAATGCGTATCAATTGTACGGCCTAACGTTTTCGTGAATGATTATTCACTTCTTCAGGGCTGAAATAAAGAAAATGTTAATTAGCCATATATATTCCACGCAAAATGTTAGTTTTCATTACCAATACGTAGAATTGTAGAGTTACGTTGTTAAGTAATAAAAAAGACGATATGTATAAAAACATATCTCTTTTTGTTTGAAGTAAAAAGAAAACACAACACTTCAACTTGGAAAACTATGGCTATATGGTTACAATCAATGAATTATAATCCTTGAGAAACCTCACCGATTGTTCACCATACTCTACCCTTATTGTGTTGTAAAACCCCATGTTCCTATAAAATAAAGAAAGATTAATCTTTGCAGATAAGTTAAACAGTAAAGTTTTTAATATTGGGGAAATCTGCAAACCAAAACTCAATGCGTATCAATTGTACGGCCTAACGTTTTCGTGAATGATTATTCACTTCTTCAGGGCTGAAATAAAGAAAATGTTAATTAGCCATATATATTCCACGCAAAATGTTAGTTTTCATTACCAATACGTAGAATTGTAGAGTTACGTTGTTAAGTAATAAAAAAGACGATATGTATAAAAACATATCTCTTTTTGTTTGAAGTAAAAAGAAAACACAACACTTCAACTTGGAAAACTATGGCTATATGGTTACAATCAATGAATTATAATCCTTGAGAAACCTCACCGATTGTTCACCATACTCTACCCTTATTGTGTTGTAAAACCCCATGTTCCTATAAAATAAAGAAAGATTAATCTTTGCAGATAAGTTAAACAGTAAAGTTTTGAATATTGGGGAAATCTGCAAACCAAAACTCAATGCGTATCAATTGTACGGCCTAACGTTTTCGTGAATGATTATTCACTTCTTCAGGGCTGAAATAAAGAAAATGTTAATTAGCCATATATATTCCACGCAAAATGTTAGTTTTCATTACCAATACGTAGAATTGTAGAGTTACGTTGTTAAGTAATAAAAAAGACGATATGTATAAAAACATATCTCTTTTTGTTTGAAGTAAAAAGAAAACACAACACTTCAACTTGGAAAACTATGGCTATATGGTTACAATCAATGAATTATAATCCTTGAGAAACCTCACCGATTGTTCACCATACTCTACCCTTATTGTGTTGTAAAACCCCATGTTCCTATAAAATAAAGAAAGATTAATCCTTGCAGATAAGTTAAACAGTAAAGTTTTGAATATTGGGGAAATCTGCAAACCAAAACTCAATGCGTATCAATTGTACGGCCTAACGTTTTCGTGAATGATTATTCACTTCTTCAGGGCTGAAATAAAGAAAATGTTAATTAGCCATATATATTCCACGCAAAATGTTAGTTTTCATTACCAATACGTAGAATTGTAGAGTTACGTTGTTAAGTAATAAAAAAGACGATATGTATAAAAACATATCTCTTTTTGTTTGAAGTAAAAAGAAAACACAACACTTCAACTTGGAAAACTATGGCTATATGGTTACAATCAATGAATTATAATCCTTGAGAAACCTCACCGATTGTTCACCATACTCTACCCTTATTGTGTTGTAAAACCCCATGTTCCTATAAAATAAAGAAAGATTAATCTTTGCAGATAAGTTAAACAGTAAAGTTTTGAATATTGGGGAAATCTGCAAACCAAAACTCAATGCGTATCAATTGTACGGCCTAACGTTTTCGTGAATGATTATTCACTTCTTCAGGGCTGAAATAAAGAAAATGTTAATTAGCCATATATATTCCACGCAAAATGTTAGTTTTCATTACCAATACGTAGAATTGTAGAGTTACGTTGTTAAGTAATAAAAAAGACGATATGTATAAAAACATATCTCTTTTTGTTTGAAGTAAAAAGAAAACACAACACTTCAACTTGGAAAACTATGGCTATATGGTTACAATCAATGAATTATAATCCTTGAGAAACCTCACCGATTGTTCACCATACTCTACCCTTATTGTGTTGTAAAACCCCATGTTCCTATAAAATAAAGAAAGATTAATCTTTGCAGATAAGTTAAACAGTAAAGTTTTGAATATTGGGGAAATCTGCAAACCAAAACTCAATGCGTATCAATTGTACGGCCTAACGTTTTCGTGAATGATTATTCACTTCTTCAGGGCTGAAATAAAGAAAATGTCAATTAGCCATATATATTCCACGCAAAATGTTAGTTTTCATTACCAATACGTAGAATTGTAGAGTTACGTTGTTAAGTAATAAAAAAGACGATATGTATAAAAACATATCTCTTTTTGTTTGAAGTAAAAAGAAAACACAACACTTCAACTTGGAAAACTATGGCTATATGGTTACAATCAATGAATTATAATCCTTGAGAAACCTCACCGATTGTTCACCATACTCTACCCTTATTGTGTTGTAAAACCCCATGTTCCTATAAAATAAAGAAAGATTAATCTTTGCAGATAAGTTAAACAGTAAAGTT
Organism: Diabrotica virgifera virgifera; assembly: GCF_917563875.1. Taxonomy (NCBI): domain Eukaryota; kingdom Metazoa; phylum Arthropoda; class Insecta; order Coleoptera; family Chrysomelidae; genus Diabrotica; species Diabrotica virgifera. The sequence continues at coordinate 89,226,829 of NC_065444.1, read as the reverse complement.
TTGAATATTGGGGAAATCTGCAAACCAAAACTCAATGCGTATCAATTGTACGGCCTAACGTTTTCGTGAATTATTATTCACTTCTTCAGGGCTGAAATAAAGAAAATGTTAATTAGCCATATATATTCCACGCAAAATGTTAGTTTTCATTACCAATACGTAGAATTGTAGAGTTACGTTTTTAAGTAATAAAAAAGACGATATGTATAAAAACATATCTCTTTTTGTTTGAAGTAAAAAGAAAACACAACACTTCAACTTAGAAAACTATGGCTATATGGTTACAATCAATGAATTATAATCCTTGAGAAACCTCACCGATTGTTCACCATACTCTACCCTTATTGTGTTGTAAAACCCCATGTTCCTATAAAATAAAGAAAGATTAATCTTTGCAGATAAGTTAAACAGTAAAGTTTTGAATATTGGGGAAATCTGCAAACCAAAACTCAATGCGTATCAATTGTACGGCCTAACGTTTTCGTGAATGATTATTCACTTCTTCAGGGCTGAAATAAAGAAAATGTTAATTAGCCATATATATTCCACGCAAAATGTTAGTTTTCATTACCAATACGTAGAATTGTAGAGTTACGTTGTTAAGTAATAAAAAAAGACTATATATATATATATATATTGATGCACGTTAAGTTGTGACTTCCGGTATACAGAAGAGGCTGTCCGACTTCCACCTTTTCTACTAGGAATTATTTTTTAAAAATTGTGTATTTGGTAAAAGGGGGGCTTATAAAATGGGTCTACCTATTGAGGGGAAAGGATTTACCAAAATAAATTTTGTATATATATACGTATATACCGAAGCGTACAGCATACGTTATGGCTTCCATATATAGGGTAGTTCAAGGCGCGTTGTCACTTCCAGCGGTGTTGTCATATTTTGGAAGTCACAACGACTCGTCTGCTAGATTTACCTCCTATTTTGAGCGTAATGTGTGATCTTTTGAAACTTTTACTGTGAATACAGTTGTCTGTGTTGTAAAGTTGTCTATTTAAATTAAAATATTGATATTCTTTTGATTATACAGGTTTACAAAAAAATACATTTCGGACTATTTGACGAAACCATATGACTAGGGGGGTTTTTGGGGTCGCTTATAACGAATCCCGGATCCGCTGACCTCTATCACGTGTAGCTGAAGGTCATTTCGAGGTCAAATCAAGATAAATCAACACAATCGCTGTGAAAAAGTATATTAGGGTGTTTTTGGGGTCCCTGATCACAAAACTGGGGCCCGTTGAGCTCAACCACGTCAGGTAAAGGCCATTTCAAGGTCAAATCAATTTTGTTAACTCCTCCTGATTTGAACTTGAAATGACCTTTACATGACGTATTAGAGCTCAACGGTCCGCAGTTTTCATGATCAGCGACCCCAAAACTCCCTATACTTTCAGAGCAATTGTGTCAATTTATGTTGATTTGACCTTAAAATGACGTTGAACTAGACGAGATAGAGGTCAGCGGACTCCGGATTCATCTTCAGCGACCCCAAGAACCCCCTAATACACTTTTTCAGAGCGACTGTCGATTTATCTTGATTTGACCTTGAAATGACCTTTACCTGACGCGATAGAGGTGAGCAGACCCCGGATTTGTGATCAGCCACTCGAAAAACCCCCTTGTCATATGGTTTCGTCAAATTGTCCGAAATTTAGTTTTTTTGTAAACCTGTGTTATTTATGATAATATGATTGATATTTATTTTAACAAAAATACTAATATATTATTATTGCTGTAAAATGGATTTATTGGAATTAATTAAAAAAGTGTTAATAGTAAGTCATTTATTTATGAAAATTATATCAAAAATGTTAATAAATAAATTTGAACTTATAGAAAATTTTAATATTTTAGATTTTATTACAGGCACCGTCCTTTTAATTTTTGATGTACCAATAATAATATGTAATAAAAAATTAAATGGCTAAACCCTCCAGGTGGGGATTACCCGCTAAAAAGCTATCTAGATCCATCTTTTTCGAGCAGATTTTTCCCAATCTGCTACTCGATACTATTGACTATGCTTCTCCATTTCTTTCTATCCTCTTTTGTTTTTCTGCTAGTCTCTAATTCCTGCCCTATATAAATCTTCCTTTAATTCCTGTAACCATTTATTCTAGTTCCTCCGCGTCTCCTTCTAACTCCGGGTCTCCATTGTAAAATTGAGTTTATAGTTGTTGCGCTACCTGCTCTCCATATATGCCCCAACAATCCAACTCTGTGCCCAAATCTGAAAATCTGGAATAATATCTACCCGGGTCGAAACATTTTTTTTTAATATATGAAAATAGTTTTTTATGAAACGGAGTGAGTGCTATACATCGCGTAAGTTCGCAAAAAGTACTTCACGCACAATTTCATACAATATTTTATCTACGATAAACAAATAAAAATACTGTAACTCTTCGTCACTGGAATTCATTTCTATTCTACAATTCTTAGAACTGTGACATATAAAAATTCTAATTTCTTTCAAACCACAAAACTGTCAAATTTTTTTTTTGTAATTTATTGCTCATTATGTCATCACCTCTCTTGTGCTCTGCACAAGAGATCTAAGGTTAGAGCTAAGAATAAGGTTGGCTAGGTGCTACGTTTTCTCGACTCTGTTTTACGGAATGGAAGCTTGGACCTTGAATGCGGCATCAATGAAAAAACTGGAATCATTCGAGATGTGGGTATATAGAAGAATTCTAAAAATATCATGGACAGAACACGTCACAAACAAAGAGGTTCTGAGAAAGGTGAATAAAGAAATGGAAGTCTTAAATACAATTAAAACCAGAAAATTGGAATATCTCGGACATATTACACGTGGAGAGAGATACAACTTGCTCCAACTCATTATGCAGGGAAAGATTCAAGGAAAAAGAAGCATAGGGAGACGCAGAATATCGTGGTTGCGCAACCTGAGAGAATGGTACGGATGTACATCAAACGAACTTTTCAGAGCAGCCGTCTCCAAGGTCCGAATAGCTATGATGATTGCCGACCTCCTTCGCGGAGATGGCACTTGAAGAAAAATAAGATGTCATCACCATGAAACGCGAAAGTTAAGAAAGAATATTTAATTATATGAAAGTGTGTCAAAAACAGTGAGAAAAAGTAAATCCCATTTAAAATACATTGTTACTTCATGCTTACTTTAAAGCACTGCTATCTATAATGACAGTTTTCACAAACTAAAAATTTATATATTATAATATGACATAGAGTAGATAAAAGTCATTTATTAATTATTAATTGATTATAGTCAGAAGAAAATTAGATCATGCACCCCTTGTTTTTTATAATTGTTAACATACTAAATTACATATCCAATAATTATTGTTATCCATTAAATATATCGATGCAGATCGGCCTTATATCGGATCCTCTTCTATTAGTCCGTTCGCTGACGGTAAAATATTGCAAAACCCATAAATTTTAAAAAACCACTTAAGATTGACATGAAATTTGGCATACACATAGGTAACATATCAAAGAAGAAAATTGATATTGTGCCGATGTTTTCTTTTGCCAAGCAGACATTCCGTTAACATTTTTAGTCACAACACATATGGTGTCACATTTCTTTTAATGACTGACACACAAAATATTTTAATGACGGATCCCACACTAGAACCAGATTTTTATTACCTACTGCTGATAAGGTAAAGAGTTATTAAATATCACTCGTTGTCATCTCTGTGTTAATTTGAAATAATAAAATATAAATATTGTAGTTTTGTATTCTAAAATATTTGGAAAAAATATCTATGTATTTTTTTTTCATTTAGGTACACATCATTTTAAGGGATTGTCCGGAAGAGTACAGGCTCAGTATATCGGCAAATGAATTTTGTTTTAAATACCGTCCGTATAGAGGAGGTGCTCGTTGGGGATAGGCGCAAAATCTTAGTCCAGTGCTAATTAAATGCATTAATTTTTTTCGAATTCTGAGAAAACTAATAAGTATTTTTGAAAAATTTAAACGCAGAATGGAAGCTTACATTATTACCGAGGGCAGAAAGTCCCTGAAAACTTATATAATGTTTATTTTAATAACTTATATACCTAATATATGTTTATTTTAATAAAGATAATGGGATGAAAAAACAAGAGAAAAGTTAGTGTGATTTTTAATTTCGAATATTTCATTCAAAAGAAACTTTTTTTTATTCTAAGGGACTTTCGGTCCCCCGTAATAATGTTATCTTTCATTCTGGGTGTATGTTTTAAAAAATATTTATTAGTTTTCTCAGGATTCGAAAAAAATAAATGTATTTAAATAGCATTGGACAGAGATTTTGCGCCTACTCTCTCTTAAGAGAGAGTTTACTGTATTTTATATTATTACTAGAATTTATTACTTTAAACTTTTTATCGCTCTTGATTCATTTTATCGTGTATTTAATTCCATTCAATTGTAATTGTACATTCAATTTTTTTGTAATTTTTACACGTTTTATTACTTTCGAAATAACAATAACTATAAAATCGATTTTTCAGCCTACTTGGGTCAAAAAAATAAACAATTTTCGGAAATTTCGTTAAATGAGAACATTTACCTACATTTCTTGTATTTAAGCTTTTAATAAGATTTTTAAAAATAATTTAGATTATTTAATAGATACATTCACCGGCACGAAAAACGGGCAACCCAAAAAATGGGTCATTTTTGATGGCTCGTATCTCCTAAATCTATTCTCCGATTTAAGTATTTCTTTAATATGTTATAGCCTTATTCTTTAACTATATCGCTGTAATAATATTGTTTCTAGACAGGTAAATTATCATTGTATACTGGGCGTACCAATCAAACTGGTTTTTTTTTTCAATTTTCACAACACTCTGTGGAATATTCTAGCCTTTATACAATATTGAAATTAAAACCCAACTATAGCCCCAGGTTTTCTTAATGTTCTGTTTGTTATTCATTCGCTTATGTTGGATAATAAAAAAGTTAGGGACTTTAACAATTAAACATGTTCTTTATCAATACATGGTGTTTCTAAATAAGTGCGACAAACTTTAAGGGGTAATTCTGCATGAAAAAATAATGATCGTTTACTTGATAAAGCTATGTCCGCAAATGCTTGCAAATATAAAATTATTTTGCCAAACGATCATTATTTTTTCATGCAGAAATTACCCCTTAAAATTTGTCGCACTTATATTTAGAAACACCTGTATCGATAAAGAACATGGCTAGTTGTTAAAGTCCTTAACTTTTTTATTATCCAACGTAAGCGAATGAATAAAAAAACAGAATGTTAATAAAACCTGGAGCTATAGTTAGGCTTTAATTTAAATATTTTATAAAGGCTAGAATATTCCACAGGGTGTTGTGAAAATTGAGAAAAAAACCCAGTTTGATTGGTACACCCGGTATACAATGAAAATTTACCTGTCTATCAACAATGTTATCATAGCTATATTGTTAAATAATAAGGCTATAACATATTAAAAACATTACTTAAATCGGACCAAAGGTTTGGGAGATACGAGACATCAAAAATTACCCATTTTTTTAGGGTGCCCGTTTTTCGTGCCGGTGAGTGTAGATTAAATTAGAAGTTCATTGTAAAAAAGGAAGTAAACAAAAACACGAGAAAAATGAATTTATATAAGTAAATAGGTAAGTAAATATTATAGATTGAAATAAGTACAGAAAATATATAATTATAGAGATATATAATCACTTATTGTACCTTCATTTAAGGCTAACTTTAAAAGTAAAGCAGATCTGCTATTATTCATGTTTAAAAACAAAAGGCACACAAAACACTAAGTACGATTAGGACCGCGAATCTACAACAGATAAATGTCTGGAAACCGTTACACAGGGTTGCCAAAAAACGGAAGTCACACCGAGCGGTGTGGTATACGGAAGACGCTACGCGTTGTGTACATAACCTGTATAGTAGCACGGGAGCGACACTAGCGCTGGTGATATACCGTCGAACTAAAATCTGATCTTATGAGTATGTTAGATACGATATGACTTCCAGCGAAATTTTTAATATAAGCCTTTTGATACCATCTAGTAGCCAAATTCGTAAAAATATAGGCAAAACGTTGTGACTTCCGAAATCGGAAGTCATAACGGTATATATGAAGTAACAACGTATTACGAGAATCTACTTTGGAAGTCACATGGATACATGTATCAATATATATATATATATATATATATATATATATATATATATATATATATATATATATATATATATATATATATATATTTAGAGCGGAGTAATTTATATGACAAAAAAAAAAGTCATCGGGTCACAATCAGTTTCTGATTCTACAATGAATTCTGTGAAAAAAAAACATTACACCATAGGTATCTGATGAATTTCGAGGCGCCACATTTTTCATTTTAGTTTTGAGGTACATCAGAACTCGTCATTTTACGACTTCTGATGTACATTGAGGTTGATTGTGGACAAAATTTCAACTTTTTTTATTACGGAAAAGTTTATTTTAGTAGCTTTTGAGACGAGGAATCCATTTTTGATATCTATTTTTACCAAAATTACTCACCAGGGGGCGCTACAATGCAATTTTGTGAACGTCAGGAGTTGTCATTTTATGACTACTGATGTTCATTGCGGTTAATTGTGGACAAGTTTTAAACTTTGTTTACGGAAAAGTGAATTTTAGTATTTCTTGAGACGAGAAATTTAAATTTAATACGTTTTTCTGCCAAAAACACTCACTAGGGGGCGCTACAATACAATTATATGAATATTAGAAATTGTCATTTTATGACTTCTGATCTACATTGCAGTTGATTGTGGACAAATTTTAAACTTTTTTTACGGAAAAGTGTATTTTAATAGCTTTTGAGACGAGGAATCCATTTTTGATATCTATTTGTACCAAAAACACCCACCAGGGGGCGCTACATTGCAATTTTATGATTATCAGAAGTTGTCATTTTATGACTTCTGATGTACATAGCGTTTGATTGTGGACTTTTAAACATTTTTTACGCAAAAGTGTATTTTAGTAGTTTTTGAGACGAGCAATCCATTTTTGATATGTATTTCTACCAAAAACACTCACCAGGGGGCACTACAATGCAATTTTATGAACATCAGAAGTTGTCATTTTATGACTACTGATGTAGATTGCGGGTGATTGTGTACAAATTTTAAATATTTTTTTACGAAAAAGTGTATTTTAGTAGTTTTTGAGACGAGTAATCCATTTTTGATATGTATTTCTACCAAAAACACTCACCAGGGGGCGCTACAATGCAATTTTATGAACATCAGAAGTTGTCATTTTCTGACTACTGATGTAGATTGCGGGTGATTGTGTACAAATTTTAGACATTTTTTTACGAAAAAGTGTATTTTAGTAGTTTCTGACACGAGGAATTCATTTTTTATCTATTTGTACCAAACATACTCACCAGGGGGAGCTACAGTGCAATTTGCGTCATTTTGTGAGTAAAACAATGTTAATATTATTATTTTTTCTTTTATTTTTATTTAGTAGATATTAATTCTGTGTTATTAAAAATATTTAACATTAACTTGATAATTATAAAATTTTAAAAAATTAATAATTCTGTTAATAAAATTAATTAAAATATAATAATTAACTAGACCTTAAGCAATTACTTTTATATTAGGTAGGGGAGCCCAAGCGGGGATTTCTGCAGTTTCTCGAGCACGTCAGAATATCACATGGGGAGAAACATTGTACCCTGTAAATGTACCCCTACCATATATGGACTCTAACTACAGGAGATTTCGTTAAGGAGGGTCCGAAAGAATTTATTATTAGAAAATCTCGAAATCATCAGATCAGTGGCGTACTGAGCATGGTTCCGCGGGACCAGGGCCCGGGCCCCGTGGGGCCCGCTTTAATGCGCTTTTTGCTTCTTTTGTTTCTAATTTGATAGAGACATTTGAACTACACAAGTACACAGATAAGAAATGTAACTGCTTAACAGATTTTCATTTTTGTGTAGGTACTTGTGTAGGTAAAAACGAAGAATAATTATTGCTCAAAAATTTTGAAAACAAAATTTTTTATTGAAATACAGGGAATGCTGTTGTAAGGTTCCCTACACATTTTATTTACCTGCTTTCCAAACATGTTTCAACTGATAAAGACTAACCGCCAGGGCCTGTCTACACGTGATAACTTAAACACTTGTATATTAGCAGGATTCATGAATAAGATGTCGGTTTACTACAAAGTTGTAAATATGCATTGCAAGTTTTATTGCAATAATCCCAATACAATAGGGTCGATACTGGTACTTATAGAACCGTCATCATTCAACCTGTACTTTTATATAGGTAGGTGATTCTTAAAAATTTAAATTAAATTCTAAATATAGACAATAGTGGTAAGGATAACTAGTCACTAATTTCTTTTTAAGAAATTCTCGTCGTTTGATAAAATATATCAGCCCTACCGTTATCCAAGGTTTTTTTTTTATTTAACCGTTTTATCTCCCTAGAGGTTTGTATGAAATTATTTAACTTATTTATAATAAATGTATCATATTATGCAATTTGAGAATCTATTTTGTTCATATAAATTCTATTCCAATGTTCATTTTTTAAATGCTGTGTTAGTTTTCCGGTATTAATGTTTTCAATTATGACTGTAAATTTGGATGTAAAAAGTTTTTGAGTTTCATTATTTATAAAAACGGCTGGCGTAAAGTGATCAATCATGCGAGTATGAAGAACGATAGGATTAATATTAATTTACTGTTTTAATAGCCTATTGTTGTTTTTTAAGTTTCTAACATCAAAAGTAAGTAAATTTCGATCAAAATAATGTTAGTATCTTTTTTTTGGTTGGTAAAGAAAGTCGTCAAAATAACCTTCTAATTAGCATCCGAAATGATATTAATCGTTACCGCTTCACAAATTACTTTACTTTATTGTTTATAAGATATGTAAGATTCGTTGGTTCAAAGTGCTTATTTTTGAAAAGGCTGTAGTCAAAATGGCTTAAACGAGTCACTAATCACAAGTGTATGGAAAATTTGAACAGACATATCTTATAACCAATTTTTGTCGTCAGGAAAACAAAAAGTCCAAAATATTCACAATAGCAAAACCTATATTTTTTATACTAGGTAGTTGAGATTTTTGAAGTTGAGTTATTTTGAAAAAACAATTTTTTTTCAAAAGTATTAACTTTTTTGTTAATTTAAAGCCAAATTGTTCTTAAAATTGAGCACTTTGAAGCGGTAAAACTTACAGATCATATAAGCCAGGGGTCACTTGACATGTTAGCTTTGTGTATGCCAAATTTCATCTCAATCCGAGCAGTTCTTTAAAATTGACAGCAAAAACCGTGAGTAAATGGACTATAAATTAGTTTGAGTTTTTATGAAATATTTTATGATATATGATGATTTATATTGAATGTTTTGGGCGGGGGCCCGCATCCCAACTGGAACCAGGGCCCGCTGATCTATCAGTACGCCACTGCATCAGATTAAGATAAGGTAAGTTAAGTACATGCAGTATATTTAAAAAATCTTGCGATTTGAGCGGATCCGTAAGGAAATGGATGAGTCACAAAGTTTCACAACTTTGATCGTCGGAAATGAACTTCAGATCGAAAAACTGAAAACTACGTGTTCAATATTTTTTAAAAATCTATCAAATGACATCAAACACGACCACCCTCGGTGGTGGGGTGGGGGGTTACTTTAAAACATTAAAATAGGATTCCCCATTTTTTTATTGCAGATTTGGATTTCTTAGGTAAACATAAGTAACTTTTATTCGAGACAATTTTTCGAATTATGGATAGATGGCACTGTAATCGGAAAAAATGATTTTTGGAATTTAAAATAAAAAAATGGAAAGTCTCCAGTAAAATGGAAAACTTAACTTAAGTTTTTTTGGTTTTCGGACTTAATTTTCACAATCCAATAGGTCTCCATAACGCTTGAGTAACTGCAAATTTAGCACACCTGTCTCCCCTACTAATACGAACGTATTACATCTGGCAGAGTCATATAACTCCAAGACAAAAAAGGTATAAAATCTTACAATTAAGATGAAGGCGGAAGTATCTAGTCGGTGTCTAGTCGGACAAACTTTGATCTTTGGGAACACTGGAACAGGGGAAGTTTTAATTGGGAAACAGGTTAAAAATTTGGAACGTCAGACTACGAAAACGTCCCTTATATTTTGTCAGGCAGAACTTCCAATTGATTTGTTACCCTTTCATTAAACACACACATTTGCGAAAATCAGACTGCTATTTATCACCAACTGGACATTTTAATAAGTCATAAGTCCGACACGTAGAACATGTCAAAGACAGGAATTATGCTTGGCAAAATATTGCCAAGATGATCAGCAAAATCGAAATATACAATATTTTGGGAATGGAGGAAAATGTAATAAACGGCATTCTAACGTTTTCTACACCAAAATTTGACCAAAACCTCGTTTTGAATCATATTAATTTGTTATAATACCTTATAATGACATTTTTGAGTCCCTCGTATTAACACCTTATTTTTCCATTCATACTTTATGATAAAATGTACAAATTGAGAAAAAAGAAGAAGACTGTTCGGGCTTAAATGTTTCAGCTTGAGCTTATTTTTACGTTCCTCAGAAGCTATACATCAAGTTTTAGAAAAATCGAAGATCCAAAATTTTTTTGATCCAAAATTGAGTGGTTTGGTTACTCAAAAACATCTAATTTATTATATTTCAAATAAATTTAATTAAGCAAAATATTGTTTAGTAAAGTTTATAATAAACTAATTAATATTACCTATTTTTTGTAACATATACTCAGGGCCTATTAAATAAAAACGTTGAAAAAATAATATTAACACTGTTTTATCCAAAAAAAGTAGTCGTAAAATGACAAAAATGGCACTGTAGTGCCCCCTGGTGAGTACTTTTGGGACCAATAGATATCAAAAATAAATTCCTTGTCTCAAAAGCTACGAAAATACACTTTTCCGTAAAAAAAAGTTTAAATATGTCCCCAGTGAACCGCAATGTACATCAGAAGTCATAAAGTGACAAATTCTGATGTTCATAAAATTGCATTGTAGCGCCCCCTGGTGAGTGTTTTTGGTAGAAATACATATCAAAAATGGATTGCTCGTCTCAAAAGCTACAAAAATACACTTTTCCGTAATAAAAAAAGTTGAAATTTTGTCCACAATCAACCTCAATGTACATCAGAAGTCGTAAAATGACGAGGTCTGATGTACCTCAAAACTAAAATGAAAAATGTGGCGCCTCGAAATTCATCAGATACCTATGGTGTAATGTTTTTTTTTTCACAGAATTCATTGTAGAATCAGAAACTGATTGTGACCCGATGACAAAAAAAATTACTCCGCTCTAATATATATATATATTGAAGTGTTGTGTTTTCTTTTTACTTCAAACAAAAAGAGATATGTTTTTATACATATCGTCTTTTTTATTACTTAACAACGTAACTCTACAATTCTACGTATTGGTAATGAAAACTAACATTTTGCGTGGAATATATATGGCTAATTAACATTTTCTTTATTTCAGCCCTGAAGAAGTGAATAATCATTCACGAAAACGTTAGGCCGTACAATTGATACGCATTGAGTTTTGGTTTGCAGATTTCCCCAATATTCAAAACTTTACTGTTTAACTTATCTGCAAAGATTAATCTTTCTTTATTTTATAGGAACATGGGGTTTTACAACACAATAAGGGTAGAGTATGGTGAACAATCGGTGAGGTTTCTCAAGGATTATAATTCATTGATTGTAACCATATAGCCATAGTTTTCCAAGTTGAAGTGTTGTGTTTTCTTTTTACTTCAAACAAAAAGAGATATGTTTTTATATATATCGTCTTTTTTATTACTTAACAACGTAACTCTACAATTCTACGTATTGGTAATGAAAACTAACATTTTGCGTGGAATATATATGGCTAATTAACATTTTCTTTATTTCAGCCCTGAAGAAGTGAATAATCATTCACGAAAACGTTAGGCCGTACAATTGATACGCATTGAGTTTTGGTTTGCAGATTTCCCCAATATGCAAAACTTTACTGTTTAACTTATCTGCAAAGATTAATCTTTCTTTATTTTATAGGAACATGGGGTTTTACAACACAATAAGGGTAGAGTATGGTGAACAATCGGTGAGGTTTCTCAAGGATTATAATTCATTGATTGTAACCATATAGCCATAGTTTTCCAAGTTGAAGTGTTGTGTTTTCTTTTTACTTCAAACAAAAAGAGATATGTTTTTATACATATCGTCTTTTTTATTACTTAACAACGTAACTCTACAATTCTACGTATTGGTAATGAAAACTAACATTTTGCGTGGAATATATATGGCTAATTAACATTTTCTTTATTTCAGCCCTGAAGAAGTGAATAATCATTCACGAAAACGTTAGGCCGTACAATTGATACGCATTGAGTTTTGGTTTGCAGATTTCCCCAATATTCAAAACTTTACTGTTTAACTTATCTGCAAAGATTAATCTTTCTTTATTTTATAGGAACATGGGGTTTTACAACACAATAAGGGTAGAGTATGGTGAACAATCGGTGAGGTTTCTCAAGGATTATAATTCATTGATTGTAACCATATAGCCATAGTTTTCCAAGTTGAAGTGTTGTGTTTTCTTTTTACTTCAAACAAAAAGAGATATGTTTTTATACATATCGTCTTTTTTATTACTTAACAACGTAACTCTACAATTCTACGTATTGGTAATGAAAACTAACATTTTGCGTGGAATATATATGGCTAATTAACATTTTCTTTATTTCAGCCCTGAAGAAGTGAATAATCATTCACGAAAACGTTAGGCCGTACAATTGATACGCATTGAGTTTTGGTTTGCAGATTTCCCCAATATTCAAAACTTTACTGTTTAACTTATCTGCAAAGATTAATCTTTCTTTATTTTATAGGAACATGGGGTTTTACAACACAATAAGGGTAGAGTATGGTGAACAATCGGTGAGGTTTCTCAAGGATTATAATTCATTGATTGTAACCATATAGCCATAGTTTTCCAAGTTGAAGTGTTGTGTTTTCTTTTTACTTCAAACAAAAAGAGATATGTTTTTATACATATCGTCTTTTTTATTACTTAACAACGTAACTCTACAATTCTACGTATTGGTAATGAAAACTAACATTTTGCGTGGAATATATATGGCTAATTAACATTTTCTTTATTTCAGCCCTGAAGAAGTGAATAATCATTCACGAAAACGTTAGGCCGTACAATTGATACGCATTGAGTTTTGGTTTGCAGATTTCCCCAATATTCAAAACTTTACTGTTTAACTTATCTGCAAAGATTAATCTTTCTTTATTTTATAGGAACATGGGGTTTTACAACACAATAAGGGTAGAGTATGGTGAACAATCGGTGAGGTTTCTCAAGGATTATAATTCATTGATTGTAACCATATAGCCATAGTTTTCCAAGTTGAAGTGTTGTGTTTTCTTTTTACTTCAAACAAAAAGAGATATGTTTTTATACATATCGTCTTTTTTTATTACTTAACAACGTAACTCTACAATTCTACGTATTGGTAATGAAAACTAACATTTTGCGTGGAATATATATGGCTAATTAACATTTTCTTTATTTCAGCCCTGAAGAAGTGAATAATCATTCACGAAAACGTTAGGCCGTACAATTGATACGCATTGAGTTTTGGTTTGCAGATTTCCCCAATATTCAAAACTTTACTGTTTAACTTATCTGCAAAGATTAATCTTTCTTTATTTTATAGGAACATGGGGTTTTACAACACAATAAGGGTAGAGTATGGTGAACAATCGGTGAGGTTTCTCAAGGATTATAATTCATTGATTGTAACCATATAGCCATAGTTTTCCAAGTTGAAGTGTTGTGTTTTCTTTTTACTTCAAACAAAAAGAGATATGTTTTTATACATATCGTCTTTTTTATTACTTAACAACGTAACTCTACAATTCTACGTATTGGTAATGAAAACTAACATTTTGCGTGGAATATATATGGCTAATTAACATTTTCTTTATTTCAGCCCTGAAGAAGTGAATAATCATTCACGAAAACGTTAGGCCGTACAATTGATACGCATTGAGTTTTGGTTTGCAGATTTCCCCAATATTCAAAACTTTACTGTTTAACTTATCTGCAAAGATTAATCTTTCTTTATTTTATAGGAACATGGGGTTTTACAACACAATAAGGGTAGAGTATGGTGAACAATCGGTGAGGTTTCTCAAGGATTATAATTCATTGATTGTAACCATATAGCCATAGTTTTCCAAGTTGAAGTGTTGTGTTTTCTTTTTACTTCAAACAAAAAGAGATATGTTTTTATACATATCGTCTTTTTTATTACTTAACAACGTAACTCTACAATTCTACGTATTGGTAATGAAAACTAACATTTTGCGTGGAATATATATGGCTAATTAACATTTTCTTTATTTCAGCCCTGAAGAAGTGAATAATCATTCACGAAAACGTTAGGCCGTACAATTGATACGCATTGAGTTTTGGTTTGCAGATTTCCCCAATATGCAAAACTTTACTGTTTAACTTATCTGCAAAGATTAATCTTTCTTTATTTTATAGGAACATGGGGTTTTACAACACAATAAGGGTAGAGTATGGTGAACAATCGGTGAGGTTTCTCAAGGATTATAATTCATTGATTGTAACCATATAGCCATAGTTTTCCAAGTTGAAGTGTTGTGTTTTCTTTTTACTTCAAACAAAAAGAGATATGTTTTTATACATATCGTCTTTTTTATTACTTAACAACGTAACTCTACAATTCTACGTATTGGTAATGAAAACTAACATTTTGCGTGGAATATATATGGCTAATTAACATTTTCTTTATTTCAGCCCTGAAGAAGTGAATAATCATTCACGAAAACGTTAGGCCGTACAATTGATACGCATTGAGTTTTGGTTTGCAGATTTCCCCAATATTCAAAACTTTACTGTTTAACTTATCTGCAAAGATTAATCTTTCTTTATTTTATAGGAACATGGGGTTTTACAACACAATAAGGGTAGAGTATGGTGAACAATCGGTGAGGTTTCTCAAGGATTATAATTCATTGATTGTAACCATATAGCCATAGTTTTCCAAGTTGAAGTGTTGTGTTTTCTTTTTACTTCAAACAAAAAGAGACATGTTTTTATACATATCGTCTTTTTTATTACTTAACAACGTAACTCTACAATTCTACGTATTGGTAATGAAAACTAACATTTTGCGTGGAATATATATGGCTAATTAACATTTTCTTTATTTCAGCCCTGAAGAAGTGAATAATCATTCACGAAAACGTTAGGCCGTACAATTGATACGCATTGAGTTTTGGTTTGCAGATTTCCCCAATATTCAAAACTTTACTGTTTAACTTATCTGCAAAGATTAATCTTTCTTTATTTTATAGGAACATGGGGTTTTACAACACAATAAGGGTAGAGTATGGTGAACAATCGGTGAGGTTTCTCAAGGATTATAATTCATTGATTGTAATCATATAGCCATAGTTTTCCAAGTTGAAGTGTTGTGTTTTCTTTTTACTTCAAACAAAAAGAGATATGTTTTTATACATATCGTCTTTTTTATTACTTAACAACGTAACTCTACAATTCTACGTATTGGTAATGAAAACTAACATTTTGCGTGGAATATATATGGCTAATTAACATTTTCTTTATTTCAGCCCTGAAGAAGTGAATAATCATTCACGAAAACGTTAGGCCGTACAATTGATACGCATTGAGTTTTGGTTTGCAGATTTCCCCAATATTCAAAACTTTACTGTTTAACTTATCTGCAAAGATTAATCTTTCTTTATTTTATAGGAACATGGGGTTTTACAACACAATAAGGGTAGAGTATGGTGAACAATCGGTGAGGTTCCTCAAGGATTATAATTCATTGATTGTAACCATATAGCCATAGTTTTCCAAGTTGAAGTGTTGTGTTTTCTTTTTACTTCAAACAAAAAGAGATATGTTTTTATACATATCGTCTTTTTTTATTACTTAACAACGTAACTCTACAATTCTACGTATTGGTAATGAAAACTAACATTTTGCGTGGAATATATATGGCTAATTAACATTTTCTTTATTTCAGCCCTGAAGAAGTGAATAATCATTCGCGAAAACGTTAGGCCGTACAATTGATACGCATTGAGTTTTGGTTTGCAGATTTCCCCAATATTCAAAACTTTACTGTTTAACTTATCTGCAAAGATTAATCTTTCTTTATTTTATAGGAACATGGGGTTTTACAACACAATAAGGGTAGAGTATGGTGAACAATCGGTGAGGTTTCTCAAGGATTATAATTCATTGATTGTAACCATATAGCCATAGTTTTCCAAGTTGAAGTGTTGTGTTTTCTTTTTACTTCAAACAAAAAGAGATATGTTTTTATACATATCGTCTTTTTTATTACTTAACAACGTAACTCTACAATTCTACGTATTGGTAATGAAAACTAACATTTTGCGTGGAATATATATGGCTAATTAACATTTTCTTTATTTCAGCCCTGAAGAAGTGAATAATCATTCACGAAAACGTTAGGCCGTACAATTGATACGCATTGAGTTTTGGTTTGCAGATTTCCCCAATATTCAAAACTTTACTGTTTAACTTATCTGCAAAGATTAATCTTTCTTTATTTTATAGGAACATGGGGTTTTACAACACAATAAGGGTAGAGTATGGTGAACAATCGGTGAGGTTTCTCAAGGATTATAATTCATTGATTGTAACCATATAGCCATAGTTTTCCAAGTTGAAGTGTTGTGTTTTCTTTTTACTTCAAACAAAAAGAGATATGTTTTTATACATATCGTCTTTTTTATTACTTAACAACGTAACTCTACAATTCTACGTATTGGTAATGAAAACTAACATTTTGCGTGGAATATATATGGCTAATTAACATTTTCTTTATTTCAGCCCTGAAGAAGTGAATAATCATTCACGAAAACGTTAGGCCGTACAATTGATACGCATTGAGTTTTGGTTTGCAGATTTCCCCAATATTCAAAACTTTACTGTTTAACTTATCTGCAAAGATTAATCTTTCTTTATTTTATAGGAACATGGGGTTTTACAACACAATAAGGGTAGAGTATGGTGAACAATCGGTGAGGTTTCTCAAGGATTATAATTCATTGATTGTAACCATATAGCCATAGTTTTCCAAGTTGAAGTGTTGTGTTTTCTTTTTACTTCAAACAAAAAGAGATATGTTTTTATACATATCGTCTTTTTTATTACTTAACAACGTAACTCTACAATTCTACGTATTGGTAATGAAAACTAACATTTTGCGTGGAATATATATGGCTAATTAACATTTTCTTTATTTCAGCCCTGAAGAAGTGAATAATCATTCACGAAAACGTTAGGCCGTACAATTGATACGCATTGAGTTTTGGTTTGCAGATTTCCCCAATATTCAAAACTTTACTGTTTAACTTATCTGAAAAGATTAATCTTTCTTTATTTTATAGGAACATGGGGTTTTACAACACAATAAGGGTAGAGTATGGTGAACAATCGGTGAGGTTTCTCAAGGATTATAATTCATTGATTGTAACCATATAGCCATAGTTTTCCAAGTTGAAGTGTTGTGTTTTCTTTTTACTTCAAACAAAAAGAGATATGTTTTTATACATATCGTCTTTTTTATTACTTAACAACGTAACTCTACAATTCTACGTATTGGTAATGAAAACTAACATTTTGCGTGGAATATATATGGCTAATTAACATTTTCTTTATTTCAGCCCTGAAGAAGTGAATAATCATTCACGAAAACGTTAGGCCGTACAATTGATACGCATTGAGTTTTGGTTTGCAGATTTCCCCAATATTCAAAACTTTACTGTTTAACTTATCTGCAAAGATTAATCTTTCTTTATTTTATAGGAACATGGGGTTTTACAACACAATAAGGGTAGAGTATGGTGAACAATCGGTGAGGTTTCTCAAGGATTATAATTCATTGATTGTAACCATATAGCCATAGTTTTCCAAGTTGAAGTGTTGTGTTTTCTTTTTACTTCAAACAAAAAGAGATATGTTTTTATACATATCGTCTTTTTTATTACTTAACAACGTAACTCTACAATTCTACGTATTGGTAATGAAAACTAACATTTTGCGTGGAATATATATGGCTAATTAACATTTTCTTTATTTCAGCCCTGAAGAAGTGAATAATCATTCACGAAAACGTTAGGCCGTACAATTGATACGCATTGAGTTTTGGTTTGCAGATTTCCCCAATATTCAAAACTTTACTGTTTAACTTATCTGCAAAGATTAATCTTTCTTTATTTTATAGGAACATGGGGTTTTACAACACAATAAGGGTAGAGTATGGTGAACAATCGGTGAGGTTTCTCAAGGATTATAATTCATTGATTGTAACCATATAGCCATAGTTTTCCAAGTTGAAGTGTTGTGTTTTCTTTTTACTTCAAACAAAAAGAGATATGTTTTTATACATATCGTCTTTTTTATTACTTAACAACGTAACTCTACAATTCTACGTATTGGTAATGAAAACTAACATTTTGCGTGGAATATATATGGCTAATTAACATTTTCTTTATTTCAGCCCTGAAGAAGTGAATAATCATTCACGAAAACGTTAGGCCGTACAATTGATACGCATTGAGTTTTGGTTTGCAGATTTCCCCAATATTCAAAACTTTACTGTTTAACTTATCTGCAAAGATTAATCTTTCTTTATTTTATAGGAACATGGGGTTTTACAACACAATAAGGGTAGAGTATGGTGAACAATCGGTGAGGTTTCTCAAGGATTATAATTCATTGATTGTAACCATATAGCCATAGTTTTCCAAGTTGAAGTGTTGTGTTTTCTTTTTACTTCAAACAAAAAGAGATATGTTTTTATACATATCGTCTTTTTTATTACTTAACAACGTAACTCTACAATTCTACGTATTGGTAATGAAAACTAACATTTTGCGTGGAATATATATGGCTAATTAACATTTTCTTTATTTCAGCCCTGAAGAAGTGAATAATCATTCACGAAAACGTTAGGCCGTACAATTGATACGCATTGAGTTTTGGTTTGCAGATTTCCCCAATATTCAAAACTTTACTGTTTAACTTATCTGCAAAGATTAATCTTTCTTTATTTTATAGGAACATGGGGTTTTACAACACAATAAGGGTAGAGTATGGTGAACAATCGGTGAGGTTTCTCAAGGATTATAATTCATTGATTGTAACCATATAGCCATAGTTTTCCAAGTTGAAGTGTTGTGTTTTCTTTTTACTTCAAACAAAAAGAGATATGTTTTTATACATATCGTCTTTTTTATTACTTAACAACGTAACTCTACAATTCTACGTATTGGTAATGAAAACTAACATTTTGCGTGGAATATATATGGCTAATTAACATTTTCTTTATTTCAGCCCTGAAGAAGTGAATAATCATTCACGAAAACGTTAGGCCGTACAATTGATACGCAGTGAGTTTTGGTTTGCAGATTTCCCCAATATTCAAAACTTTACTGTTTAACTTATCTGCAAAGATTAATCTTTCTTTATTTTATAGGAACATGGGGTTTTACAACACAATAAGGGTAGAGTATGGTGAACAATCGGTGAGGTTTCTCAAGGATTATAATTCATTGATTGTAACCATATAGCCATAGTTTTCCAAGTTGAAGTGTTGTGTTTTCTTTTTACTTCAAACAAAAAGAGATATGTTTTTATACATATCGTCTTTTTTATTACTTAACAACGTAACTCTACAATTCTACGTATTGGTAATGAAAACTAACATTTTGCGTGGAATATATATGGCTAATTAACATTTTCTTTATTTCAGCCCTGAAGAAGTGAATAATCATTCACGAAAACGTTAGGCCGTACAATTGATACGCATTGAGTTTTGGTTTGCAGATTTCCCCAATATTCAAAACTTTACTGTTTAACTTATCTGCAAAGATTAATCTTTCTTTATTTTATAGGAACATGGGGTTTTACAACACAATAAGGGTAGAGTATGGTGAACAATCGGTGAGGTTTCTCAAGGATTATAATTCATTGATTGTAACCATATAGCCATAGTTTTCCAAGTTGAAGTGTTGTGTTTTCTTTTTACTTCAAACAAAAAGAGATATGTTTTTATACATATCGTCTTTTTTATTACTTAACAACGTAACTCTACAATTCTACGTATTGGTAATGAAAACTAACATTTTGCGTGGAATATATATGGCTAATTAACATTTTCTTTATTTCAGCCCTGAAGAAGTGAATAATCATTCACGAAAACGTTAGGCCGTACAATTGATACGCATTGAGTTTTGGTTTGCAGATTTCCCCAATATTCAAAACTTTACTGTTTAACTTATCTGCAAAGATTAATCTTTCTTTATTTTATAGGAACATGGGGTTTTACAACACAATAAGGGTAGAGTATGGTGAACAATCGGTGAGGTTTCTCAAGGATTATAATTCATTGATTGTAACCATATAGCCATAGTTTTCCAAGTTGAAGTGTTGTGTTTTCTTTTTACTTCAAACAAAAAGAGATATGTTTTTATACATATCGTCTTTTTTATTACTTAACAACGTAACTCTACAATTCTACGTATTGGTAATGAAAACTAACATTTTGCGTGGAATATATATGGCTAATTAACATTTTCTTTATTTCAGCCCTGAAGAAGTGAATAATCATTCACGAAAACGTTAGGCCGTACAATTGATACGCATTGAGTTTTGGTTTGCAGATTTCCCCAATATTCAAAACTTTACTGTTTAACTTATCTGCAAAGATTAATCTTTCTTTATTTTATAGGAACATGGGGTTTTACAACACAATAAGGGTAGAGTATGGTGAACAATCGGTGAGGTTTCTCAAGGATTATAATTCATTGATTGTAACCATATAGCCATAGTTTTCCAAGTTGAAGTGTTGTGTTTTCTTTTTACTTCAAACAAAAAGAGATATGTTTTTATACATATCGTCTTTTTTATTACTTAACAACGTAACTCTACAATTCTACGTATTGGTAATGAAAACTAACATTTTGCGTGGAATATATATGGCTAATTAACATTTTCTTTATTTCAGCCCTGAAGAAGTGAATAATCATTCACGAAAACGTTAGGCCGTACAATTGATACGCATTGAGTTTTGGTTTGCAGATTTCCCCAATATTCAAAACTTTACTGTTTAACTTATCTGCAAAGATTAATCTTTCTTTATTTTATAGGAACATGGGGTTTTACAACACAATAAGGGTAGAGTATGGTGAACAATCGGTGAGGTTTCTCAAGGATTATAATTCATTGATTGTAACCATATAGCCATAGTTTTCCAAGTTGAAGTGTTGTGTTTTCTTTTTACTTCAAACAAAAAGAGATATGTTTTTATACATATCGTCTTTTTTATTACTTAACAACGTAACTCTACAATTCTACGTATTGGTAATGAAAACTAACATTTTGCGTGGAATATATATGGCTAATTAACATTTTCTTTATTTCAGCCCTGAAGAAGTGAATAATCATTCACGAAAACGTTAGGCCGTACAATTGATACGCATTGAGTTTTGGTTTGCAGATTTCCCCAATATTCAAAACTTTACTGTTTAACTTATCTGCAAAGATTAATCTTTCTTTATTTTATAGGAACATGGGGTTTTACAACACAATAAGGGTAGAGTATGGTGAACAATCGGTGAGGTTTCTCAAGGATTATAATTCATTGATTGTAACCATATAGCCATAGTTTTCCAAGTTGAAGTGTTGTGTTTTCTTTTTACTTCAAACAAAAAGAGATATGTTTTTATACATATCGTCTTTTTTATTACTTAACAACGTAACTCTACAATTCTACGTATTGGTAATGAAAACTAACATTTTGCGTGGAATATATATGGCTAATTAACATTTTCTTTATTTCAGCCCTGAAGAAGTGAATAATCATTCACGAAAACGTTAGGCCGTACAATTGATACGCATTGAGTTTTGGTTTGCAGATTTCCCCAATATTCAAAACTTTACTGTTTAACTTATCTGCAAAGATTAATCTTTCTTTATTTTATAGGAACATGGGGTTTTACAACACAATAAGGGTAGAGTATGGTGAACAATCGGTGAGGTTTCTCAAGGATTATAATTCATTGATTGTAACCATATAGCCATAGTTTTCCAAGTTGAAGTGTTGTGTTTTCTTTTTACTTCAAACAAAAAGAGATATGTTTTTATACATATCGTCTTTTTTATTACTTAACAACGTAACTCTACAATTCTACGTATTGGTAATGAAAACTAACATTTTGCGTGGAATATATATGGCTAATTAACATTTTCTTTATTTCAGCCCTGAAGAAGTGAATAATCATTCACGAAAACGTTAGGCCGTACAATTGATACGCATTGAGTTTTGGTTTGCAGATTTCCCCAATATTCAAAACTTTACTGTTTAACTTATCTGCAAAGATTAATCTTTCTTTATTTTATAGGAACATGGGGTTTTACAACACAATAAGGGTAGAGTATGGTGAACAATCGGTGAGGTTTCTCAAGGATTATAATTCATTGATTGTAACCATATAGCCATAGTTTTCCAAGTTGAAGTGTTGTGTTTTCTTTTTACTTCAAGCAAAAAGAGATATGTTTTTATACATATCGTCTTTTTTATTACTTAACAACGTAACTCTACAATTCTACGTATTGGTAATGAAAACTAACATTTTGCGTGGAATATATATGGCTAATTAACATTTTCTTTATTTCAGCCCTGAAGAAGTGAATAATCATTCACGAAAACGTTAGGCCGTACAATTGATACGCATTGAGTTTTGGTTTGCAGATTTCCCCAATATTCAAAACTTTACTGTTTAACTTATCTGCAAAGATTAATCTTTCTTTATTTTATAGGAACATGGGGTTTTACAACACAATAAGGGTAGAGTATGGTGAACAATCGGTGAGGTTTCTCAAGGATTATAATTCATTGATTGTAACCATATAGCCATAGTTTTCCAAGTTGAAGTGTTGTGTTTTCTTTTTACTTCAAACAAAAAGAGATATGTTTTTATACATATCGTCTTTTTTATTACTTAACAACGTAACTCTACAATTCTACGTATTGGTAATGAAAACTAACATTTTGCGTGGAATATATATGGCTAATTAACATTTTCTTTATTTCAGCCCTGAAGAAGTGAATAATCATTCACGAAAACGTTAGGCCGTACAATTGATACGCATTGAGTTTTGGTTTGCAGATTTCCCCAATATTCAAAACTTTACTGTTTAACTTATCTGCAAAGATTAATCTTTCTTTATTTTATAGGAACATGGGGTTTTACAACACAATAAGGGTAGAGTATGGTGAACAATCGGTGAGGTTTCTCAAGGATTATAATTCATTGATTGTAACCATATAGCCATAGTTTTCCAAGTTGAAGTGTTGTGTTTTCTTTTTACTTCAAACAAAAAGAGATATGTTTTTATACATATCGTCTTTTTTATTACTTAACAACGTAACTCTACAATTCTACGTATTGGTAATGAAAACTAACATTTTGCGTGGAATATATATGGCTAATTAACATTTTCTTTATTTCAGCCCTGAAGAAGTGAATAATCATTCACGAAAACGTTAGGCCGTACAATTGATACGCATTGAGTTTTGGTTTGCAGATTTCCCCAATATTCAAAACTTTACTGTTTAACTTATCTGCAAAGATTAATCTTTCTTTATTTTATAGGAACATGGGGTTTTACAACACAATAAGGGTAGAGTATGGTGAACAATCGGTGAGGTTTCTCAAGGATTATAATTCATTGATTGTAACCATATAGCCATAGTTTTCCAAGTTGAAGTGTTGTGTTTTCTTTTTACTTCAAACAAAAAGAGATATGTTTTTATACATATCGTCTTTTTTATTACTTAACAACGTAACTCTACAATTCTACGTATTGGTAATGAAAACTAACATTTTGCGTGGAATATATATGGCTAATTAACATTTTCTTTATTTCAGCCCTGAAGAAGTGAATAATCATTCACGAAAACGTTAGGCCGTACAATTGATACGCATTGAGTTTTGGTTTGCAGATTTCCCCAATATTCAAAACTTTACTGTTTAACTTATCTGCAAAGATTAATCTTTCTTTATTTTATAGGAACATGGGGTTTTACAACACAATAAGGGTAGAGTATGGTGAACAATCGGTGAGGTTTCTCAAGGATTATAATTCATTGATTGTAACCATATAGCCATAGTTTTCCAAGTTGAAGTGTTGTGTTTTCTTTTTACTTCAAACAAAAAGAGATATGTTTTTATACATATCGTCTTTTTTATTACTTAACAACGTAACTCTACAATTCTACGTATTGGTAATGAAAACTAACATTTTGCGTGGAATATATATGGCTAATTAACATTTTCTTTATTTCAGCCCTGAAGAAGTGAATAATCATTCACGAAAACGTTAGGCCGTACAATTGATACGCATTGAGTTTTGGTTTGCAGATTTCCCCAATATTCAAAACTTTACTGTTTAACTTATCTGCAAAGATTAATCTTTCTTTATTTTATAGGAATATGGGGTTTTACAACACAATAAGGGTAGAGTATGGTGAACAATCGGTGAGGTTTCTCAAGGATTATAATTCATTGATTGTAACCATATAGCCATAGTTTTCCAAGTTGAAGTGTTGTGTTTTCTTTTTACTTCAAACAAAAAGAGATATGTTTTTATACATATCGTCTTTTTTATTACTTAACAACGTAACTCTACAATTCTACGTATTGGTAATGAAAACTAACATTTTGCGTGGAATATATATGGCTAATTAACATTTTCTTTATTTCAGCCCTGAAGAAGTGAATAATCATTCACGAAAACGTTAGGCCGTACAATTGATACGCATTGAGTTTTGGTTTGCAGATTTCCCCAATATTCAAAACTTTACTGTTTAACTTATCTGCAAAGATTAATCTTTCTTTATTTTATAGGAACATGGGCTTTTACAACACAATAAGGGTAGAGTATGGTGAACAATCGGTGAGGTTTCTCAAGGATTATAATTCATTGATTGTAACCATATAGCCATAGTTTTCCAAGTTGAAGTGTTGTGTTTTCTTTTTACTTCAAACAAAAAGAGATATGTTTTTATACATATCGTCTTTTTTATTACTTAACAACGTAACTCTACAATTCTACGTATTGGTAATGAAAACTAACATTTTGCGTGGAATATATATGGCTAATTAACATTTTCTTTATTTCAGCCCTGAAGAAGTGAATAATCATTCACGAAAACGTTAGGCCGTACAATTGATACGCATTGAGTTTTGGTTTGCAGATTTCCCCAATATTCAAAACTTTACTGTTTAACTTATCTGCAAAGATTAATCTTTCTTTATTTTATAGGAACATGGGGTTTTACAACACAATAAGGGTAGAGTATGGTGAACAATCGGTGAGGTTTCTCAAGGATTATAATTCATTGATTGTAACCATATAGCCATAGTTTTCCAAGTTGAAGTGTTGTGTTTTCTTTTTACTTCAAACAAAAAGAGATATGTTTTTATACATATCGTCTTTTTTATTACTTAACAACGTAACTCTACAATTCTACGTATTGGTAATGAAAACTAACATTTTGCGTGGAATATATATGGCTAATTAACATTTTCTTTATTTCAGCCCTGAAGAAGTGAATAATCATTCACGAAAACGTTAGGCCGTACAATTGATACGCATTGAGTTTTGGTTTGCAGATTTCCCCAATATTCAAAACTTTACTGTTTAACTTATCTGCAAAGATTAATCTTTCTTTATTTTATAGGAACATGGGGTTTTACAACACAATAAGGGTAGAGTATGGTGAACAATCGGTGAGGTTTCTCAAGGATTATAATTCATTGATTGTAACCATATAGCCATATTTTTCCAAGTTGAAGTGTTGTGTTTTCTTTTTACTTCAAACAAAAAGAGATATGTTTTTATACATATCGTCTTTTTTATTACTTAACAACGTAACTCTACAATTCTACGTATTGGTAATGAAAACTAACATTTTGCGTGGAATATATATGGCTAATTAACATTTTCTTTATTTCAGCCCTGAAGAAGTGAATAATCATTCACGAAAACGTTAGGCCGTACAATTGATACGCATTGAGTTTTGGTTTGCAGATTTCCCCAATATTCAAAACTTTACTGTTTAACTTATCTGCAAAGATTAATCTTTCTTTATTTTATAGGAACATGGGGTTTTACAACACAATAAGGGTAGAGTATGGTGAACAATCGGTGAGGTTTCTCAAGGATTATAATTCATTGATTGTAACCATATAGCCATAGTTTTCCAAGTTGAAGTGTTGTGTTTTCTTTTTACTTCAAACAAAAAGAGATATGTTTTTATACATATCGTCTTTTTTATTACTTAACAACGTAACTCTACAATTCTACGTATTGGTAATGAAAACTAACATTTTGCGTGGAATATATATGGCTAATTAACATTTTCTTTATTTCAGCCCTGAAGAAGTGAATAATCATTCACGAAAACGTTAGGCCGTACAATTGATACGCATTGAGTTTTGGTTTGCAGATTTCCCCAATATTCAAAACTTTACTGTTTAACTTATCTGCAAAGATTAATCTTTCTTTATTTTATAGGAACATGGGGTTTTACAACACAATAAGGGTAGAGTATGGTGAACAATCGGTGAGGTTTCTCAAGGATTATAATTCATTGATTGTAACCATATAGCCATAGTTTTCCAAGTTGAAGTGTTGTGTTTTCTTTTTACTTCAAACAAAAAGAGATATGTTTTTATACATATCGTCTTTTTTATTACTTAACAACGTAACTCTACAATTCTACGTATTGGTAATGAAAACTAACATTTTGCGTGGAATATATATGGCTAATTAACATTTTCTTTATTTCAGCCCTGAAGAAGTGAATAATCATTCACGAAAACGTTAGGCCGTACAATTGATACGCATTGAGTTTTGGTTTGCAGATTTCCCCAATATTCAAAACTTTACTGTTTAACTTATCTGCAAAGATTAATCTTTCTTTATTTTATAGGAACATGGGGTTTTACAACACAATAAGGGTAGAGTATGGTGAACAATCGGTGAGGTTTCTCAAGGATTATAATTCATTGATTGTAACCATATAGCCATAGTTTTCCAAGTTGAAGTGTTGTGTTTTCTTTTTACTTCAAACAAAAAGAGATATGTTTTTATACATATCGTCTTTTTTATTACTTAACAACGTAACTCTACAATTCTACGTATTGGTAATGAAAACTAACATTTTGCGTGGAATATATATGGCTAATTAACATTTTCTTTATTTCAGCCCTGAAGAAGTGAATAATCATTCACGAAAACGTTAGGCCGTACAATTGATACGCATTGAGTTTTGGTTTGCAGATTTCCCCAATATTCAAAACTTTACTGTTTAACTTATCTGCAAAGATTAATCTTTCTTTATTTTATAGGAACATGGGGTTTTACAACACAATAAGGGTAGAGTATGGTGAACAATCGGTGAGGTTTCTCAAGGATTATAATTCATTGATTGTAACCATATAGCCATAGTTTTCCAAGTTGAAGTGTTGTGTTTTCTTTTTACTTCAAACAAAAAGAGATATGTTTTTATACATATCGTCTTTTTTATTACTTAAAAACGTAACTCTACAATTCTACGTATTGGTAATGAAAACTAACATTTTGCGTGGAATATATATGGCTAATTAACATTTTCTTTATTTCAGCCCTGAAGAAGTGAATAATCATTCACGAAAACGTTAGGCCGTACAATTGATACGCATTGAGTTTTGGTTTGCAGATTTCCCCAATATTCAAAACTTTACTGTTTAACTTATCTGCAAAGATTAATCTTTCTTTATTTTATAGGAACATGGGGTTTTACAACACAATAAGGGTAGAGTATGGTGAACAATCGGTGAGGTTTCTCAAGGATTATAATTCATTGATTGTAACCATATAGCCATAGTTTTCCAAGTTGAAGTGTTGTGTTTTCTTTTTACTTCAAACAAAAAGAGATATGTTTTTATACATATCGTCTTTTTTATTACTTAACAACGTAACTCTACAATTCTACGTATTGGTAATGAAAACTAACATTTTGCGTGGAATATATATGGCTAATTAACATTTTCTGTATTTCAGCCCTGAAGAAGTGAATAATCATTCACGAAAACGTTAGGCCGTACAATTGATACGCATTGAGTTTTGGTTTGCAGATTTCCCCAATATTCAAAACTTTACTGTTTAACTTATCTGCAAAGATTAATCTTTCTTTATTTTATAGGAACATGGGGTTTTACAACACAATAAGGGTAGAGTATGGTGAACAATCGGTGAGGTTTCTCAAGGATTATAATTCATTGATTGTAACCATATAGCCATAGTTTTCCAAGTTGAAGTGTTGTGTTTTCTTTTTACTTCAAACAAAAAGAGATATGTTTTTATACATATCGTCTTTTTTATTACTTAACAACGTAACTCTACAATTCTACGTATTGGTAATGAAAACTAACATTTTGCGTGGAATATATATGGCTATGTAACATTTTCTTTATTTCAGCCCTGAAGAAGTGAATAATCATTCACGAAAACGTTAGGCCGTACAATTGATACGCATTGAGTTTTGGTTTGCAGATTTCCCCAATATTCAAAACTTTACTGTTTAACTTATCTGCAAAGATTAATCTTTCTTTATTTTATAGGAACATGGGGTTTTACAACACAATAAGGGTAGAGTATGGTGAACAATCGGTGAGGTTTCTCAAGGATTATAATTCATTGATTGTAACCATATAGCCATAGTTTTCCAAGTTGAAGTGTTGTGTTTTCTTTTTACTTCAAACAAAAAGAGATATGTTTTTATACATATCGTCTTTTTTATTACTTAACAACGTAACTCTACAATTCTACGTATTGGTAATGAAAACTAACATTTTGCGTGGAATATATATGGCTAATTAACATTTTCTTTATTTCAGCCCTGAAGAAGTGAATAATCATTCACGAAAACGTTAGGCCGTACAATTGATACGCATTGAGTTTTGGTTTGCAGATTTCCCCAATATTCAAAACTTTACTGTTTAACTTATCTGCAAAGATTAATCTTTCTTTATTTTATAGGAACATGGGGTTTTACAACACAATAAGGGTAGAGTATGGTGAACAATCGGTGAGGTTTCTCAAGGATTATAATTCATTGATTGTAACCATATAGCCATAGTTTTCCAAGTTGAAGTGTTGTGTTTTCTTTTTACTTCAAACAAAAAGAGATATGTTTTTATACATATCGTCTTTTTTATTACTTAACAACGTAACTCTACAATTCTACGTATTGGTAATGAAAACTAACATTTTGCGTGGAATATATATGGCTAATTAACATTTTCTTTATTTCAGCCCTGAAGAAGTGAATAATCATTCACGAAAACGTTAGGCCGTACAATTGATACGCATTGAGTTTTGGTTTGCAGATTTCCCCAATATTCAAAACTTTACTGTTTAACTTATCTGCAAAGATTAATCTTTCTTTATTTTATAGGAACATGGGGTTTTACAACACAATAAGGGTAGAGTATGGTGAACAATCGGTGAGGTTTCTCAAGGATTATAATTCATTGATTGTAACCATATAGCCATAGTTTTCCAAGTTGAAGTGTTGTGTTTTCTTTTTACTTCAAACAAAAAGAGATATGTTTTTATACATATCGTCTTTTTTATTACTTAACAACGTAACTCTACAATTCTACGTATTGGTAATGAAAACTAACATTTTGCGTGGAATATATATGGCTAATTAACATTTTCTTTATTTCAGCCCTGAAGAAGTGAATAATCATTCACGAAAACGTTAGGCCGTACAATTGATACGCATTGAGTTTTGGTTTGCAGATTTCCCCAATATTCAAAACTTTACTGTTTAACTTATCTGCAAAGATTAATCTTTCTTTATTTTATAGGAACATGGGGTTTTACAACACAATAAGGGTAGAGTATGGTGAACAATCGGTGAGGTTTCTCAAGGATTATAATTCATTGATTGTAACCATATAGCCATAGTTTTCCAAGTTGAAGTGTTGTGTTTTCTTTTTACTTCAAACAAAAAGAGATATGTTTTTATACATATCGTCTTTTTTATTACTTAACAACGTAACTCTACAATTCTACGTATTGGTAATGAAAACTAACATTTTGCGTGGAATATATATGGCTAATTAACATTTTCTTTATTTCAGCCCTGAAGAAGTGAATAATCATTCACGAAAACGTTAGGCCGTACAATTGATACGCATTGAGTTTTGGTTTGCAGATTTCCCCAATATTCAAAACTTTACTGTTTAACTTATCTGCAAAGATTAATCTTTCTTTATTTTATAGGAACATGGGGTTTTACAACACAATAAGGGTAGAGTATGGTGAACAATCGGTGAGGTTTCTCAAGGATTATAATTCATTGATTGTAACCATATAGCCATAGTTTTCCAAGTTGAAGTGTTGTGTTTTCTTTTTACTTCAAACAAAAAGAGATATGTTTTTATACATATCGTCTTTTTTATTACTTAACAACGTAACTCTACAATTCTACGTATTGGTAATGAAAACTAACATTTTGCGTGGAATATATATGGCTAATTAACATTTTCTTTATTTCAGCCCTGAAGAAGTGAATAATCATTCACGAAAACGTTAGGCCGTACAATTGATACGCATTGAGTTTTGGTTTGCAGATTTCCCCAATATTCAAAACTTTACTGTTTAACTTATCTGCAAAGATTAATCTTTCTTTATTTTATAGGAACATGGGGTTTTACAACACAATAAGGGTAGAGTATGGTGAACAATCGGTGAGGTTTCTCAAGGATTATAATTCATTGATTGTAACCATATAGCCATAGTTTTCCAAGTTGAAGTGTTGTGTTTTCTTTTTACTTCAAACAAAAAGAGATATGTTTTTATACATATCGTCTTTTTTATTACTTAACAACGTAACTCTACAATTCTACGTATTGGTAATGAAAACTAACATTTTGCGTGGAATATATATGGCTAATTAACATTTTCTTTATTTCAGCCCTGAAGAAGTGAATAATCATTCACGAAAACGTTAGGCCGTACAATTGATACGCATTGAGTTTTGGTTTGCAGATTTCCCCAATATTCAAAACTTTACTGTTTAACTTATCTGCAAAGATTAATCTTTCTTTATTTTATAGGAACATGGGGTTTTACAACACAATAAGGGTAGAGTATGGTGAACAATCGGTGAGGTTTCTCAAGGATTATAATTCATTGATTGTAACCATATAGCCATAGTTTTCCAAGTTGAAGTGTTGTGTTTTCTTTTTACTTCAAACAAAAAGAGATATGTTTTTATACATATCGTCTTTTTTATTACTTAACAACGTAACTCTACAATTCTACGTATTGGTAATGAAAACTAACATTTTGCGTGGAATATATATGGCTAATTAACATTTTCTTTATTTCAGCCCTGAAGAAGTGAATAATCATTCACGAAAACGTTAGGCCGTACAATTGATACGCATTGAGTTTTGGTTTGCAGATTTCCCCAATATTCAAAACTTTACTGTTTAACTTATCTGCAAAGATTAATCTTTCTTTATTTTATAGGAACATGGGGTTTTACAACACAATAAGGGTAGAGTATGGTGAACAATCGGTGAGGTTTCTCAAGGATTATAATTCATTGATTGTAACCATATAGCCATAGTTTTCCAAGTTGAAGTGTTGTGTTTTCTTTTTACTTCAAACAAAAAGAGATATGTTTTTATACATATCGTCTTTTTTATTACTTAACAACGTAACTCTACAATTCTACGTATTGGTAATGAAAACTAACATTTTGCGTGGAATATATATGGCTAATTAACATTTTCTTTATTTCAGCCCTGAAGAAGTGAATAATCATTCACGAAAACGTTAGGCCGTACAATTGATACGCATTGAGTTTTGGTTTGCAGATTTCCCCAATATTCAAAACTTTACTGTTTAACTTATCTGCAAAGATTAATCTTTCTTTATATATATATATATATATATATATATATATATATATATATATATATATATATATATATATATATATATATATAATTAAATTTTGTATTTCTTGGGTTTAGGTTCAGTGAATAATGTTAAAAAAATTTTTGGAATTAGATTTTATTTTTCCATTTAATTCGACGTTTCGGTGGATATCTCTCACCTTTGTCAAGATTCTAAAAATGCATACAAATGAATACAAGATGTTATTATAAAACATGTTCAAAAACTTACCTACACGTAAAACGACACACTCACAATAATGGACATATACAGAATAAAATGTGAAACCTGTTATCTCATTGCTAGATGGTATAGTAATTACTATTAATTATTAATTATGGTACAGTGACGTATCTTTTATGTTGTTATAAAATATTGCAAAGTGGATGTTTGTTACGACTTTAGGAGGTATTTGTTTTGTTTCGGGTGTTATAATTATCATTATTTAAATGAGATTGTAATATATTCTATTTAGGTTGTTAGTGTCTTTTTTGTCGTTGATAGCATTGGTGTTTCTTTTTATTTCAATCGATTCGTATATTTCCCTCTTTTTTTTATTTTTCTCGGTTTTTAAAACTTTGATGTTATCGAAGTCAAATTTATGCTTCTTCCCATTCTCATGCTTTGTAAGTGCAGTGGTGTTGTTTTTATCGTATTTGTGGGAACGAATTCTAGATTGAAGCAGTTGACTGGTTTGCCCGATGTAGACACCTTCACAGTTAGTACATGGTATCTCGTAAACAACATGTGATTTTTTAAGTTTTGGAGTCTTTGTTTTCAATTTGGTAAAATATTTATTTAAAAGGTTGTTGCCCTTGTGAGACATTGTTATGTTATGTTTGGCTAAAAGATGCATCAGTTGTTCAGATAAACCATTTATATACGGCAGGGTTGTATATATAGTTTTGGTGTTGTTGCTTTTGTTGTTATTAGTGTTGTTGTAAAATTTATTTAGTCTGGATTTGAATATCGATTCGATTAAATGTTTGGGATAATCATTGCTTAGGAGTGCATTTTTTGCTTTTTTTATTGCAATTGGTCTGTACTCTGGATCTGTCAGTTTAATAGATCTGTCAGCAAGACCTATAATTACGGACTTCTTCTGGGAGAACGGATGATGAGATCTATAGTTAAGATATCGTCCAGACCACGTATCTTTTGTGAACCACATAGTTTTTATTGTGTTGTTGGTACGATGTAAAGTGACATCCAGAAAATTTATTTTATTATGTTGTTCAATTTCTAAAGTAAATTTTAGTTTTGGATGGTAGCAGTTGAAATTGTCTAAAATTTCATTGATTTTATTAGTTGGGATAGCACATACACAGTCGTCGATGTAGCGGTAGAAGAATGGTATATTAAAATCTAAGTGATCTATGACAGATTCTTCTAAATCTTCCAAAACCAGCTGAGCGATGACACTGGAAATACTTGCACCCATTGCACATCCATTAAAAAAAGAGGGAAATATACGAATCGATTGAAATAAAAAGAAACACCAATGCTATCAACGACAAAAAAGACACTAACAACCTAAATAGAATATATTACAATCTCATTTAAATAATGATAATTATAACACCCGAAACAAAACAAAAACCTCCTAAAGTCGTAACAAACATCCACTTTGCAATATTTTATAACAACATAAAAGATACGTCACTGTACCATAATTAATAATTAATAGTAATTACTATACCATCTAGCAATGAGATAACAGGTTTCACATTTTATTATGTATATGTCCATTATTGTGAGTGTGTCGATTTACGTGTAGGTAAGTTGTTGAACATGTTTTATAATAACATCTTGTATTCATTTGTATGCATTTTTAGAATCTTGACAAAGGTGAGAGATATCCACCGAAACGTCGATTTAAATGGAAAAATAAAATCTAATTCCAAAAATTTTTTTAACATTATTCACTGAACCTAAACCCAAGAAATACAAAATTTAATTAAATATAGTATGGTTCAAGAAACTTAGAAAAAAAAAACTATATATATATATATATATATATATATATATATATATATATATATATATATATATATAAATAAATGTACAAAAAAGGTCATAATGAGAAATTTAAAAAATAATCATTAAAAATATCAAAAATTAGTAAAAGTATAAAACCGTGAAAAAGCATAATCTCTTTAAAAAAAGTCGTACAGCGTTATACAGTAGACCATTTTAAAGGTAATTAATTTCTATTCCTATTACGTGTACGATTGTATATACCTAAAGTTACGTAGAGAAAAGATACAGAACAATATTTGCGAAATAACAAGGAAAATTGCCCAAAATTGCTGTGAGTAGCGAAGTTTGAAAAATCATATTTCGAAAACTATAAATCCTAAGTACCTCTACTAAACAACATTTTAAAGAATAATTATGTAGGTTTTTTTCCTGTAAAGCAATGTCTATACCTATATCCTTGTGGACAAAAGTTATAGGACAAAATACAAAATTTCTTTCTTTTGGGTTTCTTTGTGCTTTTTATTTTGAATATATTTTTGTAAAAATAAGTATCATTGACTTTAAATAGCGATATTTAGATAGG
Source organism: Diabrotica virgifera virgifera (assembly GCF_917563875.1). Classification (NCBI taxonomy): domain Eukaryota; kingdom Metazoa; phylum Arthropoda; class Insecta; order Coleoptera; family Chrysomelidae; genus Diabrotica; species Diabrotica virgifera. The sequence continues at coordinate 89,192,073 of NC_065444.1, read as the reverse complement.
AAATTTAACCGGGAACAATTTTTATGTGGATATGTTTGTACCAAAAGTGCATAGAACTCACCCTAATGTAACCAGTGCCCAGGGACTAATTCACCTATTTCTCAAAAACGCACTCCTTTGAATGGTACCACTCCGCGGTTTTTTCATATATAGATATCCATTGACCATATGAAATCATAAAACCCCGTTAACGTTGTAGTTCCTTTTAGCTATCTATTTTAATCTTATTTTGAATATAATCAATAGCCTAAATTAATATTCTTTTTTATATTGATTTGGGTCAAAGCATTAATAATCTATATCTGAGAATAAACTTTTATCCCTTTATTTAGGAGTTCTTTTTAATAAATAAAACTTCAACTTAGATCAAAAAATATCCAAGGATGTGATAAAAACATAAATATAAGTGAAGTTAGACGCGTTTCTTTCTTGTTTCTTCACATAATTTGACAAATTTGTCACATGCTTGACACGTTACGTCAAAATAAAGGATCCTTTATTAAAAGATTTTTGTCCTTTATTTTTTCTTAAATACGGGCGGCCTGTATTTTATTACAGGACAAAAATAAAGGACGTGATACGGGGTTTGCCTATATGTCAAAATAAAAGATCGTTTATTAAAGGACGATGTTAAATAGGGTTTCGATATCTCTCTATTAACACGTGATGTTTATGAGATACGGACAATCTCGAATTGAATATAAATATTTAGAGTATAATATATATTCTTCTATGCTTGCTTTCATAAACTTATTACAGTGACGGTTTAATGCATCATGGGGCCCTAGGCAGCCATAAGAAGTAGGCAATTTTATAGCAGCCTTTACATTAAAATTAATTTACAAATAGGTCTTGCGAACACACTAAAAAAAAATCATAATTACCGCCCTCGTAAGACTTTGTTTATTCAGTTATGTATGTTAAATCGGACAACTTTTCTAATACGGAAAATTTTTTGGGGAGGGGACTTTCGTAAATATAGAGGAGATTTCTAAACTTTGGTGCGTCCGACAGTTATTGGAATACCAAACAGTTTATGACTTTATGTTGCGTTATGAAGTCATAAAATGTATACCCTTACAGCTGATTTTTGCAGTATCAATTAATAAAAATATTTAAAATTAACTGGTAATATTGTCCGACAATAAATGTTAAGGGTATTTCAGTTGTCGGACGCACCAGAGTTTAATAACCTCTATATTTATGAAACGCACCCCTACTGAATTTTTTCCGTATTAGAAAAATTGTCAAACTCAACATGAATAACTGAACAAACGAAGTCTCATGAGGGAGATAATCATAAGTGTGGGGTGCAGGCCCAAGGTCTAAAATATTTATCTTTTTTTGGAAAGTAGCTATTTACTACAAAAATAAATTACGATAATGTAAAAAGATCATTTATTATCAGTTACTTTAAATGTGGTAACCAGAATTAAAACTACTTATCTTAAAATGAATACTGGTCCAATGCTATTTAAATGCATTCATTTTTTCGAAATATGTTTGAAAAATTTAAACGCAGCATGAAAGATTACATTATTACCGAGGGCCGAAAGTCCCTGAAAACTTCTATACTTAATGTTTATTTTAATAAGTTACAGGGGTGAAAAAAAAAATATAAAATTTAGTGTGATTTTTAATATCAAATATTTTATTTCAAAATCTGAAAAAGCAAAAATATGCATTTTTGTGCATTTTTTACTGGATTAAGAACAAGTGTGTACAAGTAAGGTGACCAACTATTTTTTGTTGAAAAAGAGTACCTACACTTTGCACGTATTTCATAGGTAAAAAAAAGAAGAAAAAACGATAAAAACTTTATTTTCTTTTAAAAACATATTTTTCTTAGGAGTGGATTTTTTTGCTAAATGAGGATGTTCGTCTAATAATGTAGCCACATCCGAACAACTTTCATTTTGCATATTAAATTTCTGTGTTAACACGTGGTATATAATGTTGTTACACAAAATTGCGACTTCTCACTGCTCCAATAACCATCCTCTAGTCTAGTCCAGTGAAAATACCCTTTCAACAGCAGCATTAGGGCCGAGGCAACATAAGGAAATTTCTAGCAAAACTTTTAAATTTTCATGTGGGATACCACTCTAAAATGCCCAAAAATTTCTAGCCATCTTTTGTCAAGTTCTATTTTCTCATCGTTCCATTTATTCAATTTTTCTTCATTTACCTAAGTATAAAACATTTACTTTGAATTTCTTCAACGAAAAAATTGTCATTAATAACAATAACTTTTACTTCTTTCATTACAAATTCGATTGCTGAAGAAACTTCTTTCCATTCAATTTTACTATATAGAAACCTTTGTTTCCATATGCCCATATATAGGTCCGTATATAGGTCCATTTGAAACAATTTAATGCTCTAAAGTACATGTTTAATAAATTATACAAATGAGTACCTACTTTCAGAAAAAGTACGGTTTGCGAAAAAAAGAGTACAAAACTCAGTAAATGAGTATAGTTGGTCACCTTAGTACAATGAACACCAAATACTCTGGATATATAGGCGCGTTTCTACATTTATAACGTCCTAAATTTAATTGAAAATTATTCGGAAAAGTTAAAGTGTAGTACAGATAATGATTGCCAAATTTTTTTTAATTTAATCACTTGGGGTAAATTGAAAGTGGTACCTATTATAGAAGTCTGTATTATTCTTTCAGAATACGTGGTTAAACGTAAATCATCGTAGAGTAAATAACGAAATTTTTATAAGTCATTAACTCTCTATCGGCATGTATTTAAAGATTATAACTTCTCGAATTATAGCTTACTCAGCGGTGCGATGACATGGTTAAATTATTCGGCGTTATCGAAATGCCTTCCACTTTTTCAGGTAAACATTTTCATACATGAAATGCCTCCCAGGTACAATCGAAATGCCTCCGTTTTGTTAATCATTTAGGCTGATATTTTTTCTATTTAATCTCTGTATAATGACACAATGTTGCCAAATCATAATTTAAATATATAGGTATTATCTATTTTGATTTTTTTAATTCATAATGCAGTAAATGCATAATCACATATCTGAAAATTCGACATTTCCTCCACATCTTTGGGCTGAGCACTCTTCATCCTTACAAAGAACCACAAACCCATGCGAAAGTTTTCATTTCAAGTATAGTTCTTCTTTCTACTGCCCTCATCCTAACATTAATAAATTTATTGATTTAATTTTACAATTATTTCAAATAAATACCTACATTAAAATGAATTCTGTTCCGACACCAAAAAAATTGTTGCAGAAAATACAGCAAAAGTAAACTGTCTAAATGAAAAAATTTTAGAATTAAGAGAATGTAAAATAAATAGATTAGAATTTGTCAAAGTAGTATCAAATTTAGGAACAATATTTTGTAATTTTATGTTTCTATACACATTTTGTAATATTTTGAAAATAAGCATTTTGTGATGTTATTTTTAATAAATCTATAAAATACTTATTATGTTTTTGTATTTTTTGTCAAATTATGAATATCCAAAAATACTAAATACTAAATACTAAAAAACTAATTATATATGTATAAGTTAGTTGAAATTTATAAATACTGCCTAGTGTCAATAATGTTTAATACATACAAGAATAAAAACCGCCAAATGCCGTAAAAATGAGTGGCGCATACAATATTTCAGCTACAAAAGCTCTGATATGAATATTACGTGGCGCGAAAATGTATTTTCATTTTGACGCAAAACAAAATTCTAGTTTTATTTTAAAACATTTTTCCATAATATTTGCTAAATTTGAAGTAAACGCGCCACAAAAGAGTAACTTTTATACAGTTTGAATTTTGAAACTCTTTTGTGGCGCGTTTACTTCAAATTTAGCAAACATTATGGAAAAATCTTCTAAAATTAAACTAGAATTTTGTTTTGCGTCAAAATGAAAATACATTTTTGCGCCACATAATATTCATATCAGATCTTTTGTAGCTGAAATATTGTATGAGCCACTCATTTTTACGGCGTTTAACGGTTTTTATTCTTGTATAAGTTTTTCAAAGTTATTTATAAATTAAATGTATTAAGTTCAATATAATATGTCTCGATTACACGTTAAGCCTTATAAATGGTTGCCCTTTCACGCATTATCTTCCAAATGATATAGTGTCTATCGAATGTACATACACTAGATTTTTTTTGTATATATTATATTATATTATAGTGTCGCATGTATGGGGATGTGCGCCACTGGTGAGAACTACCGTTCTCTGGTAATTTTTTTTAAGTTTTTAAGTAATTTTTTAAGTTTTTAACGTACACTATACAAAAAAACACCGCTAACCTACATTATTATGCTTCCAATTAGATTTTTACATTTTTTTATTTTTCAAAAAAATTTATTGGTTTGTTAACCGTAACTTTTTTATTTTTTATATTAGAAAGTTTGTTAGAAATTTTTTTTGTAGGTTTTTATAAGATCTACAAAACTTTTTTATTTCAGCAAATCCATCCATTCTGTAAAAATTGCGAAGTGAAAAGTTTCAGTTTCTGGACTAATTATACTTTAGGATCTCCATAACTTCTGAACGGCTTGACTGATTTTGACCACTAAACATGAGTTTGAATCGTATTGACAATTAGTATCTGATGCATCTAAGATCAAGTATAATAACTGAACGTATTACAGGAATTATTGAGCTTGAAAAACAGTTTTTCCCATAAGAAAGAGATTTGATCATATTTATGAAGCCTATAACTTAAAATTTCGAATTTTTCCAGATACGAGATATAAACCGTTAGACGTGTCCTGAGTCCTCCTACAAACGCTCAGTTATTGGCGTAATTTGTAGGTTGAAATTTTCAATAATTGTCAAAAAACCAAAATTTTCAAAGTTTGCTTTTTCAGTTTTTTGGCTATTTTGAGCAGTGTGTATGTCTCAGATTGATCGGTTAAGCACCATTTGAAATCTTGAATCAACCCTATTGATTTGATATATTTATAATTTTCCTGCCCTTCCTTGAACCTAAGATATATACGTGCAAAAAATATGTTATTTTGTATTTTCCTAGCCCTCTAGCTGTCTTACGGGTAGTCAGAAGTAAAAAATTACACCGGTTCTGAATCAGCAGCCCGCACATCCACTTGAAACACAGAAAAAAAATTCAAATCGGTTTAACTTTCAAACACACATACATACATACATACATATCCACAAACATTTTCCCATTTTTAAATAAAAATTGAGTAATAATTCTGAGCTCGGTAACTTTTGAATGATATAACCGATTTTTAAAATTAAACATGCGTTGGAAAGGTAATGATCTGTGCTATCAGAAACCGTAAAGATCGGGCTTAAGTTTTTGAAATTTTTGGGAGTTTTGGGGACGAGAACGAAAAACAGACTCTAGATGGGAAGGGCCGTAAAATCCACATCCTTGAACCAAAATGGAGATGTAAGATATGGATGGACGAGTCTTTTCCTATATTTTAAGATGGGATTTGGCCCAATTTTCAATTCAGTCAGGTTTAGAAAATCGAAAATTTCGTGTATATAGTATATATAGTGTATATAGTGTCGCTTGTAGGGGTGTTGTGCGCCACTGGTGAGAACTGCCGTTCTCTGTGGAAAGGTTTAAAATAAAATAAATTAAATAACAAAATACCAATTTTGCCGAAAATTTACAAAGGGACGAAGATGTGGCAACGTCTCACCTTCACATAAAAGTTAGAAGCATGTAATTTATTTAGAGCTTGGAAGGCAATTCGTATGTTACCATTTTAGCGAAACGTAAGAAACCCTTTTTCGGGAGGCATTTTATATGCGCCCAAATTATTTAGCTACAGACGCGTCTTAAAATCAGTATTTGATTTGAAATTTATGATAATGAAAACATAAATTTATATCTTTTCGTATATTTACTACTTAAATAATTCAATATTAATTAATGTATTTGAGCCGAGTGCGGGTCCCGTAACACGCGCGGGCCCTAGCCGGCCGCCTAGTCCGCCTAATAGTTAATCGGTTTCTGACCTATTGATTTAAATCAAGATGTAAATCAAAACGAAACCGTAGATTCTCTAATTTTACTAATGCCATACTCTGTATTAGAGTAAAAACACCCGTTTGATACAGGTTATCTGAAACGCAAATTGGAATATTTTCCTAGCGGTGCCTTTTGGTATTGTCGTACCTGGATTAAACAGAGAACTTGAATTGAATCGACATTCATTTCACTTATTCCCCGTTAGATGGCGTTCTAACCATACTACAGTATAAATAGTTTTTAGTTTTATAAATAGTTTTAGGCAGGAGACAGATTTAAATCAAAACGAAACCCTAGATTTTCTAATTTTATTATTTAATAGCCTAACTTTATTTGGATCTGCGTTTGTTTATACAGTATATGTATTATATTCACCCCTTTCTCTGTAACCTAGTAAACAGCATTCTTCTCCTTGCTTCCCACATTATTGTTACATGGGAAAGCTATCGTATGCTTTCTCTAAGTCAATAAAGGTCATATTATTCGTTTCGATATTTTCGTCTTTGTTCTTTTTTATCACTTATCTTATGATAAATATATTATGTATCTTGAAATGATCTGGCCTTTCGGAGTCCGGCTTGTTCTTCGCCATAATGATCCATTTTTTTCTTTTGTAAATGCGAAAAATATTTTTTCTGTTTATCTGGGATTAAGCGACAATTTATTATAATAAAAATTACATTTTAACTACTGTTTGACGTTTGGATTTCCACTCCAGAAATCGTTTTCAAAAAAGATTATTTTAAGACTTTTGCGAAAAGTATAACCAAAATATTATTAAGTGGGTTAAGCTTTCTGACTATTTGCATTTCATTATTTGCATTGATACCTCTCATGTTAATCGTATTTGCCCCGTGTTGCGTTACTTTTTTTTATTAAATTCGTACATTAAGAAAGGAATCAAACAAGTAATTAATATACATACATACTTTCAAGAGTTATGCATCACTTCTCGTATTCACGGTTTCTTCTCTTTTACAAATCAGTGTCCTTATCACATATTTAAAAGTCCTTTTTTATATAAAATATACATATAATACACCTTTTTGGGCTTTTTCAAATACCCATTTAATTGATCTAATTTTGCTAAGTTGTAAACTTAGGAAAAAAATTATTCTGGTAAATTTTGTGAGAACCTGATTTGTAATGAATCGTAATTTGTCTGTGACAATTCTTCTATATCTGTGCCAGCCCTACGAAGAGACTTTAGGCATGCTGCAGGAGACAGAGTATCGTTGGCTACAATAAGAAGAAGAATTTTAGAATCAGGTTTAAGAAGTTGTCGACCAATAAGAGCTCCTTAGCTGCAACCTAGACATGTTTTGCCCCGCAAAAGCTTTCTAGGGGTATACTACGCTTGGTACTAATGACCACGAAAACGAAATTACCAAAAAAATAGAACACTATGTTCAAATAATTTGGGAGGTAAATAGCGCCATATAAAGTTGGGTGTTTTTACCTCACAGTTTCTAACTGCGTGCTGATGGTAAACAACACTATGTTGACTTAGTGCACTGAGCACCTAGCAGAAAACGGGTCATAGGTAACTGTTCTTCTTAACAGAAATAAATCTCTTGGTTTTTATCTATTTTTTTATAGTTACGTAGTTGTTATTTTTATAAAAATCGCGATTATTAATACATGGTAAAAAACAATCAACAAATATTATGTACCGTCTCTTAAAAATTGGTGTTTTTATTTCGAATGGTATTATCATATAGTTTCAAAAATTATGCATCACTTAAAATTATGCTAAGTTTAAAAAAATATAAAAGAAACAGAAATAGCAACAACTAGTATTAAATATTATTATTTTCCGCAAATCGCCAGGAAATTTTGACATTCCTGTCAAAATTTCTTGAAGAAAAAGTCAGGACTTCCTTACTGTAAGGAAATGTCATTTCCTTACTGTAAGGAAATGATATTTCCGTACAGTTGTTAGTGTTCTATTTATAAGCGTCAAGTTTGACAATTCAACCTCAATACGTTTCCATAGTAACCCAAGTAATTTTATTAGGAATTTCAAAGCACCATTTATTTGGGAATAAAATTATCGCGTTTTTTTTAAATCAATCAATATCTGTCGAATTTTAAACGATTTGCGGAAAAATAGTATGTTTACCTCGTAGGAAAAGCCACATTCCTGGACTCTGTGTTGCTAAGTCTCGGCTTGCGCCTCGACTTAGCAATCTTCACAGTCGTCCAGGAATGTTAAGCTTTTCCTACCCGGTAAACAATGTACTATTTGTTGAGCCACAATATGTCAGAAACAAATTGCCAACATTTTTGTTATTTCTGTTTTCTTTCAAGAGTCAATACATAAATATATATTCGTTTATTAATAATAATGTTCTATTTGTGATAAAATATAGACAAATAAATGGACAATCAAACAATATACTTTGTCTCTGGTACATACAAAAAACCTATTTAGTATTACAATGGTATTACCTTATAATAACCATTTGTTGAAATCCTTTCTAGTGCGTCTAATAAAATTTGCCCAGAGACTGTATACTACGGAAAAAACAGAATTTGTTCAGGTTGTTATCAGTTGTTGATGTTAGCGTTTAGTGAAGCGTTTTAAAGAATTCTTCAACTTACTTTTATTTTTTTTTTTTAATAATACAGCTTCATAATTTTCCAACACTATATTTATCGGCAAACTTTTGTGAATATAAACCAGACTTTTCACTGTCTCAGCTATTATATTTTTATTATGTTTTTATTATTATATTATTATAGAGCTTTAAGAACTTCGTGTTCGACACCGACCCTAATAAATTAAAATTCAAGTTATTTTTAATCTCATTTTAGATAAATACGATAAGTTATAAAATAGTATTGGGTATTTCGCAATATAAGGTATTATGAACAAGTACCCATACAAAAATATTTTGGCCTATATTGGTAAATTTCTATGAAATGGGTTTCCGTTTTAAATAGATGGCCGTTAGTACAGGTTGTCGATTTTGACAGGTGGCCATTAACACAGGTTTTACTGTAACAACATTTAACTAAAATAAAAATTTGTTTCATGGGATGTACCAAATTTTTTTGGGCTTGAATACATTTAAATTCAATAAATATTTTATAAGTATAGATCAAACCCATCAGAGGTAAACTGCACTATGTCACCCTAAATTACCGTTAATTACAGTAATTAGGGCAAATTTTAACGTTTTATTAGTTGTATTGTACAAACTAGTTATATGTTATGATTAAAATATGATAACATTGTCTTTCAGAGCGAAAGATACCTAATTATGAGATATAAGATTTTTAAAATATTCAAACTGCTCTACTGAAAAGTTGCTTAAAATGACATAGTGTAGTTTACCTCCGAGGTCCAGATCTGTATAAAGGGAAAACGTAAACCTCCATGGATTAATCTATTTTGTGTAAATTTAATACCTGTATTGATGGTTCATTATCAGGAAACTGTCCTTTTTTAACACCTTCAATGAGCTGTTCAGTTGTTCCTGAATACAATTTACAAAGTGTATGCAAGTCGTTCATTCCCTCTAGGTGCTAATGAAAGTAAAAATATAGTCAACGGCAATGAAACTGCATATTATAATATATATATATATATATATATATATATATATATATATATATATATATATATATATATAGGGTGATTAACTAGTGTGATAAAATTCAGTAAATCCTGTATAATAATAGATAGCAATATGATGCAGGGACGCTATATTTATAATGAGGTAGGTAATCATTAGAATGCAACAAACCTGCATATTTCTGTTTCGTTGATTTTAAGAAGGGTCAAATTAAATGACGTTATCCATTTATTGTAAGCAAGAATAATTAAAAGGGTCTAAAATATCATACTAGAAAAACACAATAAAAGTAGAAGAAGAATTAACTGACGCAATTAAAGCTGGCAATGGGATAAGACTCAATGGGATAAAATAAACTCAGGGGGATTCCCTGAGTCCTCTATTGTTCAACCTGATCTGGATGAAGTAATACAAAAAGTAATAAATAAAAAAAAATACCAAATGGGAGAAAAACAACTTAAAAAAAATAATCTAGTATGCAGACGACGCAATAGTAATCTCTCAAAGAGAAGATGATTTACAACGTATGCTGCACAAATTTGACATAACCGCTAAAAAATTTAGCAGGTTAATTTTCCCACAAAAGACCAACTGCATGGTTATAACAGCAAATCTACTAAGATGTAAATTAGAGGTGGATGGTTAGATATTAGAACAAGTCATGGAGTTTAAATATCTAGGCATCACATTATCTAGCTACAGAAAGCTCGAAACAGAAGTATAAGATCAAGCGAAGAAAACAAGCAGATCGGCAGTTTGCTTGAATGAAATAATATGGAGAAATAAAAATATGGGAAAAGCAATGAAATGCAGAATTTACAGAACAGTCGTCAGGCCAATAATGACATATAGGCCAGGGTAATAAGACAAAAATATACCCTGTTCGTGACACTTCAGCAGCCAGGGTACTGAAGCGTTTTTTCGACAAGTAATACCTATAGGAACAAATTGTAACCATTTCCTGCGTAGGATCTGGCGGCCATTTTTATTTATAAACAATTGACTGTCCAAAAATGACATTTTTCCTTTTTTTTTCAAATCAATGGAAAACAGTGAAACTTATGAGTTTTTTAGTACAAATATCTTTGAGATTATGGAAAAGCTTTAAAATGACGTATTACAAAGTTTGATATACTCATTTATTGTTAATATAATTGCGAAAAAAGGTCGGAATTGCAAAAAAAAATATTTTCGCAATAACTGTTGTAAAAATTAGTGTACAGGTTTGAAATTTTTGTCAAATGAGGGTTCTTTGGTGCATAATATGTGATAAAAATTTCAAAGCGATTCCATTTTATTTTTATTTAAATTTAAATCACATTTAATTATGTGATAAAAATTTCAAAAAAAATTCCATTGTTTAAATTTTATTCGAATTGTCTATTTCAGAGAGCATTTTTTTTTGCAATAACATAAGTCAGAAAAAAATGACGTTAGAACCATTCCACAGGTGTCAAATGGAAGAGCATGAGCTATATTTTCAACTTGGTTTAAAAAAAGATAATAAAAAATGCTTTTATTAGTAATAAATAATTATGCAAAAGTATCGTAAATCTTTCCTTATAAACTTTTTGGATAAGTTTTTCCAAAAAAATTGACTTTTTTACCCTGTTTTAAGTGCAAAACTACCAAGTAATGTTATTTATATCATAATTGATAAAAAATTGTAATAAATATATATAATTTCTTATATAACAAAATAAAAAGTTTATAAGGAAAGATTTATGATACTTTTGCATAATTATTTATTACTAATAAACACATTTTTTATTCGCTTTTTTTAAACCAAGTTGAAAATATAGCTCATGCTCTTTCACTTGACACCTGTGGAATGGTTCTAACTTCATTTTTTTCTGACTTATGTTATTGCAAAAGAAATGCTCTCTGGGATAAACAATTTGAATAAAATTTAAACAATTAAATGAATCGCTATGAACTTTTTATAACATATTAAGCACCAATGAGCCCTTATATGACAAAAATTTCAAAGCTGTACACTAATTTTTACAAAAGATATTGCGAAATTATTTTTTTTGCAAGTCCGACTTTTTTCGCAATTATATTAACAATAGATAAGTGTATCAAACTTTGTAATACGTCATTTTAAAGGTTTTTCCATGCTCTCGAAGAATTTTGTACTAATGTAACCACAAGGTACACTGTTTTCCATTGATCTGAAAAAAAAACGGAAAAAATGCCGTTTTTCGACATTAAATTGTTTATAAACAAAAATGGCCGCCAGATCCTACGCAGCAAATAGTTACAATTTGTTCTCATAGGCATTAACTGTCGAAAAAACGCTTCAGTACCCTGGCTGCTTGAGTGTCATCGGAAAAACCTTATTACCCTGGACTAATAATATGCTGCAGAAACACGACCTGATACATAGCGTACAAAAAGAATACTAGAAATAGCAGAGATAAAAACCCTTTGAAAAATCGATGGTAAAAGACTCTATAGCATAGAGCTAGAAGTGCAGATATACGACGAAGGTATAAGGTGGACAACAGTAATCTTCTTCTTCATGTGCCCTGTTCGATTATCGAGCGTTGGCTATCAAAGTGGCTATAGTAATTTTGTTGAAAGAAGCTCGGAAAATGGTTGCAGAGGATCTGTTAAGCCATTCTCTCAGGTTTCTAAGCCATGGCGTTTTTCTTCGACCTGGCCCACTTTTTATGTCACTGTTTCCACATGACAGTTTCTTTAACTTAAAGAATGCAACAACATTAATAACTGGGTAAAAATCAGAAAACTATGGTTGAATGGTCACAGAAGCCGAATGACAAAAAATAGAGTAATATGGACGGCGAGAGATGGTCCCCAATAAGAAGGCGATCAATGGAAAGGCCTCTAAAACGATGGAATGACGACTTACTGGAGGCACATTGAAAAAAAAACAGACAGAGTCATGTCTATATACAAAGAATAAGAATAAAAGTAAAAACAAAAATTGTAGGTAACTTTGAGATTCACATTACAAAAATAGTTAGAATGTTAGAGGGTACTGAATAACATTGTCGCAGACCAAACTTATTATGTTTTTTTAAATGGAACATCCTGTAGTTTCATTTATATTCGAAATTTTCTTTATGTCCCCACCACAACAATATAAAGATTTGGTATGTTATCCAGGGTATTAACAAAGTTATAACCAATATTATATGAAAATCGTAACAAGTTCAACTACTGGTATAATTAAAAAGAAGCACAACAATATGAGTGTACATATTTCCATTGATTGTCAAAATTTTCACAAATAATTGATATTGTTAGTTTTCTTTATATCGAATACAGGGTGAGTCAAGACGCAAGTACATCATTGTCTCAGTAATTTTAAATAGGACACCCTGTATTTTATGTCATTATCGAAAAGTATCTGTGAAAAAACGTCTATTTTTGGATGTGAGAGGTGGCATTCGGATTTTTGCAGATCAAGTTAGGTGACACCTTCAGTAATAATAATTGAGTTATGCTCTTTCTCAAATATGCCCGGAACATTAATAAAAAAATTAAAATATTTAAAAATTTCGTAACTTTGTAGGATTCTTTGTAGGTAACTTTGAGATTCACATTACAAAAATAGTTAGAATGTTAGAGGGTACTGAATAACATTGTCGCAGACCAAACTTATTATGTTTTTTTAAATGGAACATCCTGTAGTTTCATTTATATTCGAAATTTTCTTTATGTCCCCACCACAACAATATAAAGATTTGGTATGTTATCCAGGGTATTAACAAAGTTATAACCAATATTATATGAAAATCGTAACAAGTTCAACTACTGGTATAATTAAAAAGAAGCACAACAATATGAGTGTACATATTTCCATTGATTGTCAAAATTTTCACAAATAATTGATATTGTTAGTTTTCTTTATATCGAATACAGGGTGAGTCAAGACGCAAGTACATCATTGTCTCAGTAATTTTAAATAGGACACCCTGTATTTTATGTCATTATCGAAAAGTATCTGTGAAAAAACGTCTATTTTTGGATGTGAGAGGTGGCATTCGGATTTTTGCAGATCAAGTTAGGTGACACCTTCAGTAATAATAATTGAGTTATGCTCTTTCTCAAATATGCCCGGAACATTAATAAAAAAATTAAAATATTTAAAAATTTCGAAAAACGTCGATTTTTTTCTGATTTCTTTGCTTATAACTTTAAAAATATTCGTTTTGGAACAAAGTCGTACAGAAATAAAATAAAGATAATTGAATTTTGTATGATATGCGACTGGTCAAAAATGTCTTAACGTATTACCTTTTCTGAAATATAGCAATAAATACAAAATAAGAGGGCAAAATACGCCTGTTATTATTCAATGTTTTTAACCACTTTGGTGGCACCTAGAACCTTAGTAATTCGCTTAGGAAATTCTTTGTAACACACTTAAACCGTGTACCAAATTTCATTAAAATCGACCTAATAGATTTTGCATAATAAATTTGCAATCTAAATGTTTTTAAAAAAGTTCAAATTATTTAAATATTTCTGAACAAAAAGTAGACGATTTAGAAGTTGGCTAATTTTTTTACATATATAGAGGTGCTCTACCTATCTAATACACTTTACAGAATTAAAATCGGATTATTTAAGTGGCCTCAGTAATGTTTTAAACTTATAAACATTTTTTTGGCTTGTAAAAAATTAGCTTTGTTTAATAATAAAAAAAATTAATTTTTAGCAATGCAAATAATTAAAACCGGTATAATTTGACTTAAACTTTCAAATGCTGTCAGCAGAATTTCTATTTTATTTTTTAGTCAAAAGTTATTCGCGTTCAAAAATTGCAATTTTTCGATTTTTTGAAAGTTCCACTTCGTTTATCTCGAAAACTATGCATCCTACGAAAAAACTTGTAAGAACATTTTTTGCTTAGAATTACCCAAGAAATACAAAAAAAATATATTGTTTTGCCAAAAATCGATGTTATGTAATTCCTCAAGTTCTTTGTTTATAAAAATCTTATCGTCATCTGGATCAACTGTTATCCAAAAAGATCGTCTTCTACGGGTCAAAAAATACATAAAAATCTTGGGTAAGCCCATCTAAATAAAGGAGCCCGTAGCACACCCTCCTGGTCACAGCACTAATTTGTTTATAAGCCAAAAAATTGTTTATAACTTTAAAACATTGCTGAGGCTGCTTAAATAATCCGATTTCAATTCTGTAAAGTGTATTAGATAGGTGGAGTGCTTCTTTATATTTAAAAAAATTGAAAAATCTTTGTATGTTCTAGTTTTTGTTGTGCAAGATTTTAAAAAATTTAAATTTTTTAAAAAAAGTTAAGATTGCAAAATTAGTAATCAAAATCTAGTACGTCAATTTTAATGAAATTTGGTGTACGGTTTTAGCACATTACAAAAATTTTCTAAAGGAATTAGGAAGGTTCCAATTGTAACCTAAGTGATGGAAAATCATTGAATAAAGACATACTTGTTTTGCCCCCTTATTTTATATTTCGTGCTATTCTGCAGCAAGGGTGATAAATTAAGACATTTTTAACCAATCGCATCTGATAGAAAATTTAATTATCTTTGTTTTATTCCTATAAGACTTTGTTCCAAAATGAATCGTTCTAAAGTTATAAGCAAAAAAATTAGAAAAAAAAAAAAGAAATTTTTTGAAATTTTTAAATATTTAACTTTTTTTATTAATTGTTCCGGGCATATCTGAGAAGGAGCATAAATCAATTATTATTAAAGAAGTTATCACCTAACTTAATCCGCAAAAATCTGAATGCCACCTCTCACATCCACCTAAAAACAGATCCTTACTGGTCAATTACCATACTTCAATTTTTATTTAATATTCTCTTTCTAAATTTATTAGTTTTTGATATATTTTCATTTTCAAAGTAAATTATTTATTCAATAAATAAATAAATTTTATTGCAGTAGTTGTTATAATGGATCTTTGCACAAACATACCTAATGATTGATTTACAAACAAGTTAAATCAAAACATTAAGTGAAACGTAAGTCGGCATGTACTGTCAATATAATTATTAGGAAATGGCTATTATTCCGGTGGACGTATTTTATAAAGTTATTTTATTGAAGTGTTTAATTTTTTTCATTCAGTTTTAACTTTCATTGATGGACTTAACATTAAACAACTTGAATATCATACCAACTATTACTATTACTAATATAAAGATAAATGTAAAACGGTAATAAATAAATAAAAAGAAGTCAAAAAGCTGTTTCGAAACAAACCAATAAGTTTCCTTTGACACAACTACATATTGAGGTTTGATGATGATAATGACAATTTGCAGGTTAGAAAATATTAGATACTTGTCTTATTAGCTCAAAAATAAAGAATTAGCGGAAGTTATCAAAAAAGAGAGCAACAGTTAGTCTTTCTAAAAAATATGTTTATAATTAAAAATTACAATGAAATGTACAAATACCAAAAGTTTAAATAATGTGAAAAATCATTACAAAACAAATGCACCAATGTCAATGAAAATGATAAACGTCAAAATTCTTAGTAAATAATGTATTAAAGACATGCCGTATCACTTATCCTTGTTTAACTTATTGTGGTTTCTATGGATATGCGACTTAATTTTGCGATACTATGTTCTGTAGATAAAAAAGACAACTAGTATAAAAAGTAATTCGTGAATAATTTCATGCACGAGCGAGTATCCGTTGGAAGAACTGCGCGTGTCTAAATTTTAATAAATTTGAAGTGTTAAGTGTAAAGTGTAACTCTTTCGGGCTACATGATAGAACGTTTTCGGAATGATAATTCCATCATCAGTGCAGCACAAGGTATACGTGGTTGAGGCACTAAAAATATTTCGGTGAAAATATTTTAAATAGTCTAAAGTTTAGAATTAAATAATATTAAAATAAAAATGTATACCATTTTTATTCTTTACTTTTAAATAATGAATTATAACTTTGACTTTTAAATAATGTTACACTGTTACGTAATGTAATGTAATAGTATTATAGTGTAGGAAACAGAGGTTGGACCTTGCAAAATGGACACAAGTCCGGTTTTATTTTTTTCTGGTATATCAAGGGGTGCTTATTATGAGACTAACGTTTTTTTTTAATTTCGCCCCGGAACCCCATTTTTCACCCCTTTAAAGGAGGTAATTTGTGGTTTTTGCGGAACGTAGCCCTTCCTGTACCTTTTGCAAAAAATTTCTTTTATAGAAATATGAAAAGAACTATATTCTCTACGATTTATTTCCTAACAGCATATGTCTATCACCCACCGTTTAGTGGGGGTGGGGCCCCAAAGTTAACAAGTTTTTAAAAAAGATGTTTTTAAAAAAACATATTTTTCCCTAACTGTAACGGAAATTAAGAAGAAATCCTACGGCAATTATTCAGAAATAAGTGACTGATTTTTTGGTATAGGTTTCACTTAAGGGTAATTGCCCTTTTTTAATTACAGGGTGCTACATTTTAAAAAATCCCTTTTTATACCATCTGAACCATTTATGATAAAGTAAAAATACTTTCAGCGATTACCCATGTACTGGTGCTATTTACAAATTTGTATAGTGCACCCCCATTTTTTCCCCGAAACCGCCCCCAAAAAAAAAAGAAGAATTAATAAAGAAAGTGATTTTCTTGGAATCCTTCACACACAATGCCCTTTGTTAATAAACTTCGTATATTATTTTGTGCACGTTTATATTACCCATGCATGGACACCAATAGCGATTTCCTAGTGCAACCCCTGTAGCAAAAAAAATAAATAAAATGGAGGGTTGAAAAATAAAAACTTTTGTTTGCTTTTTGATCTATATGGGCATATGCTTCATCAATAGTGTCTTTCAAAAATATATATTGTTATTGCAACATCCCTGCGGAAACCGCTCCTATCCTTGAAAATATACTGCAGAAACTACCCCTGTCCCTTGACAAGCATGTTTTTACGATTTTCACATTACCTATGCATTCTTTTTAAACAAAACGTATACAAGGTTAACTAATACAAGGTTAACTCTATTTACTCTAAAAATTAGGTCCTATTCATTTTTTTCGTATAGGCAACCGTTACGGGACAGTGGCGCCGTAAACCTCAGATATGCTTTGGCGGGATCCAGTTTTTGTTTTTTTTTGTCACCTGTTCGTTTTGTTGATAAAGTACTTATGTAAAATAAAACAGCATAGTGTAACCTACAAATTATGATCTATGCACATTTTACATTCTTTGCGCCCAAAGCCACAGCATATTGCTGCAGCAAATCAATTTTTGCATATTTTCTCTCCACCTACACGCATTTTATTGCATTAATGCTACCTTAATAGCAAAATATTCACCCTTAAGTGGTCGCTAAGCAGTGGCGGATCCAGGGAGGGTTGATGGGGGCGATCACCCCTCCCTCTCAAACCAAGTGGTATTATATTTAAAGATTATAAAAATGTTAATTTATTTTTATAGAAATTTAGCCAATTTTCACCCCTCTCTTAACGATTCTGGATCCGCCACTGTCGCTAAAGCGAAAAAGTACGCCATTCTTATAAAAATAATAATATAAGTATTTCTATAAAAATAAATGAATATTTTTATAATCTTTAAATATAATATCACTTGGTTTGAGAGGGGGTGATCGCTCCCATCACCCCCTGGATCTGCTACTGTTTAGCAACCACTTAAGGGTGAATATTGTACTATTAAGGTAGCACTAATGCAATAAAATGCGTGTAGGTGGGAAAATATGCAAAAATTGATTTTGGGCTTCCACTGTGGCTTTGGGGCGCAAAGAATGTAAAATGTGCATAGGTCATAATTTGTAGGTTTCACTGTGTTGTTTTATTTTAAATAACGGTGAATTTTTGACAAAACATCGTAACCGACAAAACGCACATTTTACAAGGGACGACTTTTTCTTCTACCGACTTTTTGGTTAATATAGTTCAAATTTTGAAACCGTGATAAATTAGTACATTAAAAAAATAATTAACTTAAAAAAACTGTAATATAATATTTTTTTTATTAAATTATGTAACATGCGATACTTTGTCAGACCTTGTCTGTGTAAATTTTAGTTGAAGCCTGTCGCTTAAGATAAACATTCGATAGTTTCAAGGTATCAATATATAAATGAATATTCATAAATAACGTAAGTATCTTAACAGAAAAAATATTATTAATAATAAAAATCGACAAAGAAAAATAAGATGTTATACGTATATTAATCTGTGACACTACTAAATGATGTACTATTCAAAAAAATCTCAAAAATTTAGTTCAAATGATACGACACGTCCCAAAAATATAATTTTTGAGAACTTCGTAGTTTTACAGAATTACTAGCACCTTAAGAGGCTATTACTAAAGTTTGAACAGATATTACAATTTTATAGGTGTTTTTTAAAGCTTAAGATGTAATCTTTAAAATGCACTAAACTATTTTGCTTTAGACATGAGATAAACAACTTCTTTTTGAGAAAATTAAGAAAGATAAAAAAATGTAATACAATAACCCAAAAATATCAGTTAAAAAACTGTTTATATAAAGTCATCAAAACCTTTTTCTGTACAACTTACCTAAAATACATTTAATAACAAGCTTTTTTGAGCTCTTATACAGTATGTCTGCGTAACTTGGGACCTATTGATAACTTTTTATTATCAGAAAAAACTATGAGATATTAAATTTTATTAATTTCATACGAGGTATGTCAAAAAATATGAATCTTGTTCAAGAGTAAAGTAGCTTTATCAATATCGAAAGTTGTTTGGAATTAAAAACTTTGTTTCAATATTCGTTCTATATTAACTCCCCTACAGTTGTTTCAGGTTTCAGTGAACTTACTACAAGTTGATATATTTTTGCTGCAAATATAATATTTATGATATTTGCACAAGAACAACTGAAAGACATAGGCTATATAATTACTAAGTTAGTAAATTATAGTTAAAATTCTATTAAAAAGACAATAAACCATAAAAACAAGTATTAAAAACTTACCGTATCTACTGAATAAGAGGATTTATCAAAACTACCACTATTTTCGTTTTAAATTGTTCTAGCGAAATAAAAAATTTGCACTGACTGAGTTCTAACACATTTAAGATAACACTGAGTAATCCTGCTAACGCTCATTTTGGTCATTGAATCTTATCGTAAGCGGCAAAACATGCAAACATAACCGACCAGATTTATGGGGCTTATTATAATCTGTCGGTACTACCTTGCCGTTTGCGATACCAAAGGCACAAAATGAGCTTGAAATGCGGTGGTTTCGATACAAATTATATTCAATTTTAGACACTTAGGATGTTATTATGGGAAAAATAATTTTGAATTAGCTGTAAACTATCGTAAGGAACCATTTAAGATAAAAATCCCATTTTCGGAAAATTTATGCTTACGATGTTTTGTCAAAAACCTTTCGATAAGTACTTTATTAATAAAACAAACAGGTGACGAAAAAAGAAAAACAAAAACTGGAGACCGAAAAAGCATATCTGAGGTTTACGGCGCCACTGTGCCGTAACGGTTTCTTATACAAAAAAAAATGTAATGTATTGGCCATGTAATTATAAACCCCACTGGCGACGCTCATGTATTGCTAATTATCGCATTATATTTTAGTTAGTTACAGGTAAAAGAATTAACCAGTTGTATTTGATATGTAGTCCAATAAAGATTTGTTTTGGGTTCATCCAAGTGTTTTTGTGCAGAACATTTCATGGCGACGAAGATAAAAACGTTTTTAAAGTGTGTATAAGTGAATACAAAATGTCGAAAAACAGGAAATTAGATTTATCGTTAAATTTGGAATTTAATCCCAGAATTTGTGAATGGAATGTGTTTATAAAAAGGCTAGAACAATATTTCATCGCTAGAGAAATTACAGATGTTAATATTAAAAGAGCTATTTTGTTATATAGCCTTTCAGAAGAAGCTTATATCTTGTTATCCGACTTGTCCGTGCCTAAAAAACCTGAAGAATGTGAATTTAATGTCATTGTAAAAAGCCTAGATAGCTACTATAACAAAACTTGTTTAGTGTGGGTAGAAAGGGCAAAGTTTGCAAAAAGTGAAAGTGTACAAAATTGGAGTGTACGTTTAAAAAAACTAGCCGGTACTTGTGAATTTGGAAATAATTTGGAAACGAAATTAACAGATATGTTTATTTCAAAATATAATGAGGGAAAAGTAAAGAATACGCTATTTGCACTGAAGTCAGATATCACATTTAATAAAGCTATGGAAACAGCACAAATTGAAGAAGCAGCAATAACTGGCATTAACGAAGTAGATAGCAGAAGTGTGGTGAAAGTGGAACCAGTAGAAGAAAGAGAGGTGTGTCAAATAACGAGTGGAAGTTGCAGTAAGAAAATATTGCAAGTATCACATGGCAGAGTACATCAACAAGAACGGCGATTTAAGGAGACTAGACCTTCAACTTCAGGGATGCAGAGACATAGTTCGGATTTTAATCGTGATGAGTTCAGTGGTAGTGTTCAAAAGTGTTTCAGGTGTGCTAAAAACATCCGCCTTCAGTATGTCCCTATAAGGATTATATCTGCAATTTATGTAACGTTCGAGGACACTTAAAACGGGTATGTAGAAATAGATTTTTAAATTTATTGGAAGAAGGAACTGAATCATCTGTATTATGTATATCAGCAAATAATGATCCGCCAATTTATATTGATATCAGTATTAGAGGTAAAATATTTAAATTTGAATTAGATTCGGGCGCCGCGGTCTCTGTCCTACCTTTTAGTATATATAACAAATATTTTAATACACAACCGTTATCTCAAGTTAATGTATCGTTAGTTAATTTTTCGGGAGACAAGGTTCATCCTAAGGGCAAAATTAACTTACCAGTAACTTTTTCAAAACAAACAAATAATTTGGATTTTTATGTTATGCATCGAGAAACTCCAGCCTTGCTAGGTAGAAATTTTATTAGGTGTTATAATATGGGTTTCAGGGAACTAAATTTTATTGAAGCAGATAAACATAATGAAATAATCGGGTGGTTAATGAAAGATTTTCCCACTGTAGTTTCTGACAAATTGGGCACATTTAATAAATTTCAGTTACTATTTAATATTAAACCAGATGCCAGACCTAAATTTTTTAAACCCAGAGTGGTTCCTTTTTCTTTAAGAAACAAGGTAGAGATGGAATTAGATAAAATGGTTCAGGAGGGCATTATATCTCCAGTTGAATTTTCGGAATGGGGAACACCCATAGTACCGATTTTAAAAAATGATGGAGGTGTTAGGATTTGTGGTGATTTCAAAATAACTATCAATCCTTTTATCGAAGCGGATAAATATCCGTTACCACGGATCGATGATTTATTTGCTAATTTACAGGGTGGTCAAGAGTTTTCTAAAATTGACCTGAGTCAAGCTTATCAGCAAGTTGTGATTCATCCAGATTTTCGGAAATATACGGTTATTAGTACTCATAAGGGATTATTTGCATTTAATCGTCTACCGTACGGAGTTGTATCAGGTCCATCCCAGTTCCAACGTATTATGGAACAAATATTTCTCAATATGCCAAGTATATCTATTTTTTTTAGATGATATTCTAATTACAGGAAGGAATAGGGAAGAACACACTAAGAATTTGTGTAAAGTTTTAGCGATTTTACAAGAATGTGGTCTTAGAGTAAAAAAAGAAAAATGTACGTTTTTCGCGGAATCAGTATCTTATCTTGGATTTATAATTGATAAAAGGGGCTTGCATAAAAGTCAAGATCAAATTCGGGCTATTGAGGATATCCCAGAACCTACGAATGTGACACAACTAAAATCGTTTTTGGGAAGTATAAATTATTATAATCGATTCATTCCAAATCTCCCAAACATTGTTCATTGTTTATATAAGCTTTTAAAACAAAATGTAGTTTGGCACTGGGATGAAGAATGTCAATTAGCTTTTGACACTATTAAACAAATGTTAGCTTCAGATCTAGTATTAGTTCATTACGACCCAACCTTAGAATTAAATTTAACGGTTGATAGTTCAGATTATGGGATCGGAGCTGTTCTCTTGCATAGTTTGAAAGATGGTAGCGAGAAACCAATCTATTTTGCTAGTAGAACGCTCAGCGATACCGAAAAGGCTTATTCGACTCTAGATAAAGAAGCAACTGCTATAGTGTGGGGAATCAAACGTTTCTACCAATTTTTATATGGGAAGGAGTTCAATTTAATCACAGATAACAAGGCGTTAGTATCCATTTTTGGCCCTAAAAATGGGATACCGGTTACAGCGGCAAATAGATTGCAGCGATATGCAGTATTTTTAAGTGGTTTCAATTTTAATATAAAGCATGTATCGACACAAAAAAATGTAGCAGACTTTTTAAGTAGATTGCCTTCAAATAAGCCGATAAGGCTAGATTCTTCTAAGTTTAATATAGAGGAAACTGTTAATTTAAATTATTTAGCAGACAGCGAAGAAATTCCTATTAATGTGAGTGATATAAGGAAAGAAACAAAATTAGATCCGATTTTGTCTCGTGTAACTGAATATGTTATGGCCAAATGGCCCACAAATGTTGAATTAGAGATTAAACCCTATTTCCTTAAACGAAATGAAATATCTATTGAAGATGGCGTCTTATTGTGGGGACAAAGAGTAATTGTTCCTAGTAAACTACGAAATAAATTACTGAATGAATTGCATTCAGCTCACTTTGGTATAGTTAAGATGAAATTATTAGCTAGGTCTTATATTTGGTGGCCATCATTAAATACAGAAATTGAAGTTCTCAGCAAGATCTGCATTCCATGTCAGCACATGCAGGCAGATCCTCCTAAGGTTCCCTTACAAGGCTGGAGCATTCCTCAAAATGTTTGGTCACGCGTGCATATAGATTTTGCCGAAACGCGAAAAACTCATTTTCTTATCATTTTGGATGCTTTTTCTAAATGGGTAGAAGTTTGTCCAATGTCTTCAGTCACCTCAATGGCTACGATTGCTAAACTTAGGGAGTGTTTTGCTCGTTATGGTTTACCGGAAGTACTTGTCAGCGATAACGGCCCGCAGCTAACATCGCAAGAATTTAAACATTTTACTTTAATTAATGGTATTAAACATATAACAATACCTCCTTTTTCAGCACATTGCAACGGTGCCGCTGAAAATAGCGTTAAAACAGTCAAGCATTTTTTGTTAAAAGATATTGATCAAAGGAATATTAATTTATCATTGTCTAAATTTTTATTGACATATAGGAACACAGTGCACCTGTCGACAGGTACTTCTCCCGCTAAGATATTTTTTGTAAGGGCTTTGCGAACGCGTCTAGATTTAATTAAACCTGATGATTTACAAAACCAACAATCAAACCCAGTTGATTTAACACAAATTAGACGTAACTTGATGCAAGAGCAAGAAAATAATAAGAAATATTATAGGGGGAGGAGACAGGTAGAGTTTGTAGTGGGGGATATCGTTTTAGTTAAAGATTATAGAAACACCAAGGTGTCGTGGTGCAAAGCAAAGATTTTACGAATTTTAGGTAGAAGAGCATATTTGGTAAATCCGTTAGGGAGTAAACTTACGTGTAAAAGACATTGTAATCAAATTAAAATAGTTTTTAATAGTAATTTAGAAGGTATTACCTTTGCGGAGACGATGCACGATAGTTCAGAGGAAAATAATATTCAAAATAGCGAGGAAAATGTTATCCAAGCCGCTACAAGCTCAACAGGAAATCTAGGTGGGGAGCCTCAGCTAGACTCTCAAAATGATAGTGATGTTATCCAAGAGTCAGGCATCCCACATAGACGTCCAATAAGATCTAGAAAAGAACCAAAACGTTTTGGATTCGAAATATAGTATTTAGGAGTTTAGTTTTGTTGTGTTCCTAAATTTAGTTATAAGTAGGATTTTAGGGTGGGGTGATGTAATGTATTGGCCATGTAATTATAAACCCCACTGGCGACGCTCATGTATTGCTAACTATCGCATTATATTTTAGTTAGTTACAGGTAAAAGAATTAACCAGTTGTATTTGATATGTAGTCCAATAATGATTTGTTTCGGGTTCATCCAAGTGTTTTTGTGCAGAACATTTCAAATGGGACCTAATTTTTAGAGTAAATAGTGCTCTTTAACCTTGGTATAAGTTTTGTTTAAAAAGAATGCATAGGTAATGAGAAAATTGTAAAAACATGCTCGCCAAGGGATAGGGGTAGTTTCTGCAGTATATTTTCAAGGATAGGGGTGGTTTCCGCAGGGATGTTGCAATACCCATATATATTTTTAAAAAACACTATTGATGAAGCATATGCCCATATAAATCAAAAAGCAAAAACAATTTTTTTTAACCCCCCATTTTATTTTTTTTTGCCACAGGGGTTGCACTAGGAAATCGCTTTTGGTGTCCATGCATGGGTAATAATAACATGCACAAAATGATATATAAAGTATATTAATAAAGGGCATTGTGTGTGAAGGATTCCAAGAAAATCACTTTCTTTATTAATTCTTCTTTTTCTGGGGTTGTTCCGGGGAAAAATGGGGGTGCATTATAAAAATTTGTAAATATCACCAGTACATGGGTAATCGCTGAAAGTATTTTTACTCTAGCATAAACGGTTCAGGTGGTATAAAAAGTGATTTTTAAAATGTAACACCCTGTAATTAAAAAAAAGGCAATTATCCTTAAGTGAAACCTATACCAAAAAATAAGTCACTTATTTGTGCATAATTGGCGCAGAATTTCTTTTTAATTTCCATTACAGTTAGGGAAAAATAATTTTTAACATCTTTTTTAAAAACTTGTCAGTCCTCTTCATATTTCTATAAAAGACATTTTTTGCAAAAGGTACAGGAAGGGCTACGTTCCGCCAAAACCACAAATTATTATCGGAGTAACCTAATTGAGTCCCAGAATTTATAATCCGTCTTTCCAATAGCCGAGTTGAGTCCCGAAGATGGGTAAATTGAGTCCCGTGCCTACCTGGGGCTTAGTCGGTGTACCTAATGTTTTCTAGGAATGAGAAAACAATAATTTATTTTATAACATATAATTTTATTACAAAAATGCAATCCTACAATATTTACAGTAAACAATATAACCACATTTACATGCTAAATCTGTGCTAAGTAAGGTATTTAAATGCCACTCTATGTATATGTATGTTTTTTTCTATTTGGTAATAAGAAGAAAACCAAAGCTATATAATGATCTTCTTTTAGATCATGGATGGAGAACATTTGCATAAAAAACTTTGAGCAATATTCAAAAGTTCAATTGCTGTTGTAATAAAACAATAATTTGGTTTTGTATGTCGTTTACCATTAGAAAATCCTCCTTTTTGTTGGTATTCACTGGAAATGTTTTAATGTTCATGAGTTTCTTCCATACTTTTTGGCAATTTAGGCAGAACAGATCGTCGGGCGTTATACATATTTTTCTGACCAATTCCACATCTTTGATAGCCAAGGTACTAATATTGCCATTTCGTAATTCCTCATGCAAAATTTTCATATCCCCCATTTTCATAGGTCGTTCACTGATATCTTCTACGGTCTTTCACTTCAAGTAGTTACTAACATTTGACGACTGAGTACATCTTCGTTTAATTAACTATGATTGTGGTCATCCATAATTTCCGTCACTACGTTGTCCCCTTGGGTTTTTAAAAATGCTTTACAATTTTCTTTCGTCTGCGCACAACAAATCCAAACGCTTGCCGTCATTTTTTAAATAATTTTGAAAACGATGTTTGAAGCCATTAAACACAATCAATTATTGTTTTTCATTTTCACTAAGAACGATTTTCATTGGCAATCAACACTGTATCGTATACAGATAGATCGCACTCTATACTAAATATTTTGTGGTATACATATTACTTTTTATTCGATTACCATAAATGCATAACCAATAAAATATTTACAAATTAAAAAGCTATTAAAAGGTAATTAGAAGGATAACGATGCCCGGGACTCAATTCGACCATCTAACTATTTTGACCCTTCTTAATTCCGGTATACGGGACTCAATTTACCTATGCCCATTATTATCCCTTTTAAAGGGGTGAAAAGGGAAGTTCCGGGTCGAAATTTTTTAAGAAAAAGTTAGTCTCATAATTAGCACCCCTTGATATATCAGAAAAAAAAAATAAAACCGGACTTGTGTCCATTTTGTAAGGTTTAACCTCTGTTTCCTACACTATTATGTTATGTTTGAAATTTTACTTTATTTTTTTTACATCATGACAGTGCTCCCAACAGTGTTGGTTGCTGTCCTTGAAGGGAATCTCTCTAAATGGTCTCCAGATCCAGATAGTAACTAAGATGACATTATATTTTTGTGTTCTGTTTTTAATGATGTTTTGCAATATATATTTAGTAAATAATAATAATTATGCTTTTTTACTACAGTCGGAAAAATGAAAGGATACCCATGAACGAACATATAAAACACGCTGTATTTTCCTGTCACCGTCACAAAGAAAATTGCCCAGCGCAAGTACATGTAATAATAATTATTACATGTACTTGCGCTGGCCAATTTTTTATGTGACACGGTGACAGGAAAATACAGCGTGTTTTATATGTTCGTTCATGGGTATTCTTTCATTTTTCCTACTGTAGCTAAGTTATTATTAATATTATTGTTATTATAAAACAAATAAGGGTACAGGAGCTCGCTCCTATTATGCCCAAAAACCAAGAAAAATTTCATTATTCAACTAATACAAATTAAGAATAAACTTACAATTAAGAAACATCAAACAAAATACTGAAACAATAAAACAAATAGCTTAAAACAATAAACTAATTAGATGGTCAAGTTGTACTGATATTGTTCTCCTAGTTTTTACTAAAAACAAGTGGTATTATTAAATAGTTTTTTAAAACTAAAATGTTTATCTACTAGATACTACTACGTAAGTCATCTATACGTAATTATTAGTTTATTATTGTGAAAAGAAAACGTCAAATAAGAAAAATACACCACCGTACAATCATTTTGTGAGGTTAGCTAGCATGCGGTTGGTTTGTCACTTACCAGAGTCGGACTGAAGCTTTCGCCACCGCAGCTTAAAATGACTTCACACAATGTAAACACACCTTCCGATCTAACCAGCCCAGTAAATCAACGTACAAATATCACAAACAGTTATGCTTCAGCCGCTTCACAGTCTTTTCCGAGTAAGACCCAAGCAATTGAATTTAGTTGTATCGATAGTGCTAAACTGCAGGATTATTTAATTCCTTTGGGCACAATCATCAACCCAAAAAATATTATTTTTTCATCTAGATTATCTCATAATAGAATCTGCATGTATTTAGCAAACAAAACCGTAGTAGATAATTTCATGACACAACATGGCTCTATAAAAGTACTCGGCGAAGTTGTAACAGCACGGAGACTTGTCTCTCCAGCAGAAAGACTAGTCTTGTCTGGTGTATGCCCGTCAATTCCTCATCAAGTATTAGTTGAAGAATTACAGAATATCGGTTTAAAGCTTATTTCCCCAATAACATTTCTGAAAATTAGCTCCACTCTTCCCGAATATAGTCACATACTGAGCTTTCGGAGGCAAGTTTATGTAAGCCCTATAACATCAGCAATTCCAGATTCTATTCTAATAAATTTCGACCAAACACCTCACCGCATATTTTTGTCACAAGGTACACTCACCTGCTTTATTTGCAAAAATACAGGACACATATCATCCCAATGCAATAACAGTTCAGTAACGGCATCAACTCATATTGAGTCAAACAATGAAGTACCAAATCCAACAGATCCAACAAGTATATTACACAAGGTACCAAACACTCAGCAGTCATCAAGTTATCCATTATCAAATCCGAGCATATCACCTACACCTACAAATCTCCATGACCAAGAAATTACTAATAAACCAATACAGAAGTAAAAACTTCGAGATGTATTCTGGTATAAAATCGTTTATTTAAAAACTATAAAATGTCATCGATTGCAGAACGTTTTCGTTCTAAACAGAACATCTTCAGTGCCTAGAATGAAGTATTTCCACGTTAGATTAAAGCAAAAGGTTAAAAATGTGACTGTTAAAATGAAAAAAGTGTGGGAATACTTACATCCTGTCGAGTATTTTGAAACTAGCACACCGTAAACAGTGTTAACATCATCATCATATATGGTTTACATAATGTAATATGTTAAAATGTTATGACTACAAGTCGATGTTAATGGATAAAGTGGAACACATGCTAAAAGGGTGCCATGGTTCCCTGCTCGAAGATACTAGGTACTTGCCAATTCAATGGGCACAGACCAACTGAGAAATTATGAAGTGGATATACAATTTGACAAGGGTGACATGACATGACAAGATAAAGCCAATTTTTGGTTAAAGTTTCATTTGATTTTGGATTCTTTAATAAAATGCGAAGGTTTGTCCGCAAAAAATAATTTAAATTATTTGAATAATAAAATCTACTGTAAAGTTTAAATTAGCAACTCTCTATTCCAGAATAACTTATAGATTCATTAAATTTAATGCAGATATATTACGTGGTTTAAGTTGTGACGTCATCGGATGTGAAATGACGAGATGAAAGTTGAGTTTGTTGAAACAAGGAAATACACTACATAATAAGATAATTAGACTTGCGTGGAAAAACAAAGCTAAACAAGCCGAGAAAACCAGAATTTAAGAGTATTTTTATGTGATGAAATGTTGGTTGCCTAACAAGGCAAGCAGACAACAGGTTGAAGGTAAACGGTAGAATATTGCGAGAAAACAGTATATATACGAAAGGTGGCTATTTATTGTGTTAAATTTATTATTATATTATTGTAATGAATAATTATGTCTGTTAAAAGTTGGAAAATAGTTGTGAACAAAATTAAATAACTAAAGATTACTGTTAGTGAGGTAGATATATGTGTGAAGGATATGATTGTATATAGTATTGTGAAATGAATGAGAGTATGTAATAATATAATAAAATTAAACTATGTGACATAAAGTCTAATTCATCTTTATGTAGTTTTGAAAGGACTGAATGAATTGGAAGTAATGTATCTTGATAGTCTACCAACGTGGAATAGTGAATAAAATAATTAGAATGAGAGCTACCAATATAGGTCAAATTGTGGGTTGGTGTCAGTATGTAAAGAAGAATCTAAATTGAATGAAATATATTTAAGTGCACAAACTTTATGAACGTATGTGATTGTAACTGAAATCAAACAAATGAAAAATGTGAAAAATTTTTTTTAATTTAAATTGGGATAAATGGATATTGGAAGTTGCCTGATATGAATGGAAATGAAAAGATAGATGGAAAAAGAAGAATAGTGAATGCAATAAAACTTAAATGTTATAATCTGAAAGAAGTTTGACTGAATGGGTCGTAATGGATATAGGTGTGCAGTATCCTATTGTTAAGTAAAGTCTAAGAATCTAAAAAGAAAGAAGTGACAGAATGTTACTAAGTAAGGAAAGTGATATATGACAGACCAGAGTGATTGGATGTATGGTGTTTTTTAATTATTGTAAGCGGAGATGAGAGAAAATGAGTAAGTAACATAACAGGCAACAGGATAAGTGAGTGTGAAGAACATTCCAAAGAGACAATAAACCAGACCGATTTAAGGATTAATAATAATAAGAGGCATTTAAATAAATTATGAAAGAAATGGTGAGATGAGATATAGAGGACCTGAAAAAGAGACAGAGACACAAGGTCAAACCAGAAATGACTAGGAGTGGAGAAATATGAAGGATAGGAAAATAGAAGAATCAAAACTGTGTTAGGGATGGGATAGTGGGGGAGGCAGCAATGAAGTTGAAAAGAAATGCAAGTTGAGATATGTGTTAATGGGTGATTAGTATGGAAAGAGAAGACTGTTATAAACTAGTGGGGTAGTGGAAAAAGAGGGGGAGGGGGAAATGGAGAATAGGAGTATAGGGGAGGGGGGTGAGAGGAATAATGAGAGAAAACTAGGGTTGGATTAAGGGAATAGTTGTCGATGGATAGGAGTGAAAGGACGATTTAAAGTTGTTTGACGATTAACGCAATTGGGGCTGGTCCTCATGTCTCTGGAAATCTCAAGGTCCTCGTACAAATCCAGGCGTAGATTGTTTCTGTCTTGGATGTTATGAATTAATTTAACACCATCAGGGATGTCAAGATGATGATTATTAACTTTCAAATGATGGGAAAAGGCTGATGTAGTGTCTCTTTTAGAATGTTCAGCAGATCTGGTTGAGAGTGATCTGTAAGTCCTGCCGATGTAAGAGGCATCACAATCAGAACAAGTCAGTCTATAAACACCACTACGATTCATATAGTGTATTGTATCCTTAGTATTTGTCAAAAAGTGGCCAAGGGTATTTCCAACTTTGAAAGAAATATGTATATTCTCAGAAGAGTTAGATACAATACGTTTAATCTTTTCAGATAGATGTGGGTTATGATATGGTAGTGACCTGTAAATAGCAGAAGAGGAAGATGACTGACGGAAAGCAGAATTTTGAAGCAATTTAGATTCTCTTTTGCGGATGAGTTTATCTATTATAGAGGGATCGTAACCATTGTTGACAGCTATTTGTTTTATAATGTTGAGTTCTTTGTTGAAAGAATCTGTTGACATAGGTATAGAGAAAAGTCTGTGTATGAAGCTTCTGAAAGCTGCTAGTTTGTGTGATAGAGGATGATTAGAAGAAAAATGAATTACATGGTCAGTTTGGGTGGGTTTACGAAAGATACCAAAGTTGAATTGGTTGTTAAGTCTGGTAATAGATAAATCAAGGAAATTAATGGCCTGAGAAGATTCTAGTTCCATGGTAAATTTGATATTAGGGTGAATTAAGTTAATTTTAAGAAGTAGTTGTTGAGCTGAGTCATACACACTCACTTATCCTGTTGCCTGTTATGTTACTTACTCATTTTCTCTCATCTCCGCTTACAATAATTAAAAAACACCATACATCCAATCACTCTGGTCTGTCATATATCACTTTCCTTACTTAGTAACATTCTGTCACTTCTTTCTTTTTAGATTCTTAGACTTTACTTAACAATAGGATACTGCACACCTATATCCATTACGACCCATTCAGTCAAACTTCTTTCAGATTATAACATTTAAGTTTTATTGCATTCACTATTCTTCTTTTTCCATCTATCTTTTCATTTCCATTCATATCAGGCAACTTCCAATATCCATTTATCCCAATTTAAAATAAAAAAATTTTTTCACATTTTTCATTTGTTTGATTTCAGTTACAATCACATACGTTCATAAAGTTTGTGCACTTAAATATATTTCATTCAATTTAGATTCTTCTTTACATACTGACACCAACCCACAATTTGACCTATATTGGTAGCTCTCATTCTAATTATTTTATTCACTATTCCACGTTGGTAGACTATCAAGATACATTACTTCCAATTCATTCAGTCCTTTCAAAACTACATAAAGATGAATTAGACTTTATGTCACATAGTTTAATTTTATTATATTATTACATACTCTCATTCATTTCACAATACTATATACAATCATATCCTTCACACATATATCTACCTCACTAACAGTAATCTTTAGTTATTTAATTTTGTTCACAACTATTTTCCAACTTTTAACAGACATAATTATTCATTACAATAATATAATAATAAATTTAACACAATAAATAGCCACCTTTCGTATATATACTGTTTTCTCGCAATATTCTACCGTTTACCTTCAACCTGTTGTCTGCTTGCCTTGTTAGGCAACCAACATTTCATCACATAAAAACACTCTTAAATTCTGGTTTTCTCGGCTTGTTTAGCTTTGTTTTTCCACGCAAGTCTAATTATCTTATTATGTAGTGTATTTCCTTGTTTCAACAAACTCAACTTTCATCTCGTCATTTCACATCCGATGACGTCACAACTTAAACCACGTAATATATCTGCATTAAATTTAATGAATCTATAAGTTATTCTGGAATAGAGAGTTGCTAATTTAAACTTTACAGTAGATTTTATTATTCAAATAATTTAAATTATTTTTTGCGGACAAACCTTCGCATTTTATTAAAAAATCCAAAATCAAATGAAACTTTAACCAAAAATTGGCTTTATCTTGTCATGTCATGTCACCCTTGTCAAATTGTATATCCACTTCATAATTTCTCAGTTGGTCTGTGCCCATTGAATTGGCAAGTACCTAGTATCTTCGAGCAGGGAACCATGGCACCCTTTTAGCATGTGTTCCACTTTATCCATTAACATCGACTTGTAGTCATAACATTTTAACATATTACATTATGTAAACCACATATGATGATGTTAACACTGTTTACGGTGTGCTAGTTTCAAAATACTCGACAGGATGTAAGTATTCCCACACTTTTTTCATTTTAACAGTCACATTTTTAACCTTTTGCTTTAATCTAACGTGGAAATACTTCATTCTAGGCACTGAAGATGTTCTGTTTAGAACGAAAACGTTCTGCAATCGATGACATTTTATAGTTTTTAAATAAACGATTTTATACCAGAATACATCTCGAAGTTTTTACTTCTGTATTGGTTTTTTAAACTATGGTATACAGCCAACTATTGGGATTTTCCCAGTGATTTTTTAAATTACTAATACTTCTACTCATAGCAACACTTTAAATCAACCTCATTCAGCGGCAATACCGTTTTCACAAACTTCGGAGGCCATATCCTCCAATCTATCAGCACCTTTTCTATTAGATACAACTGCAGAAAACTCTAATAAAACTGATACATCACCACAATTTTCTGAAACAACCATTTCAACCAATATTACAAATAAAACCTCAAGCTCGACTTCTGCCACTACCAATGAGTTTGCTCCAGTACCCCCAAATGTAATAAAGCCACAGCATCTAA
Source organism: Diabrotica virgifera virgifera (assembly GCF_917563875.1). Taxonomy (NCBI): domain Eukaryota; kingdom Metazoa; phylum Arthropoda; class Insecta; order Coleoptera; family Chrysomelidae; genus Diabrotica; species Diabrotica virgifera. The sequence continues at coordinate 89,158,636 of NC_065444.1, read as the reverse complement.
GTGAAAACTCTAATAGCACTTGCGAAAACGCAAGTTCTTCCATAAAACGCAGTATTGGTGAGATCGATACGCCTCCTTCAGATTCGGCAATTTCATCACAAAATCTGTTTGCAAAACCCAAATCATCTAAACCAAAAAAACCGCGCTCATCTAAAGTCCCATCTACACGGGTAACTCTTGAAAATTTTATTGATAATCATACCCACCATTCGTTTTAAATTACCACCAATTGTCTTTACTTATTGATAATGTCCAAGGCTCCCCCGACACTATTAGCGTCGTTAAAGAATTTACAACTGATATGGCTGGTTTACTCTATCTTTTACAAAGCAGCTTGAAGCGTTTAGAGCCCCACACGTTGGGCGCAATTTGATGCATTTTACATGTCTGCTCATATGGGAACAAGGAAAGACTATCTATAGAGATACTGGGGGGTAAGAATGGGGCTAAAGAAGAAGAAGCAGACACATAAAGCCTCGTTGCGGGACGGCAGCTCATTTGTTGTGCGGGAGCTAGGTCGTAGATTCGTTAGGGAGGGTGAAGGGGTGTTAAGATGACTACACTACCATAACTAAATACATAAGGGTACTTACTCTGACTAGAGGATCTTTCTACTATTTAACAAAAAGGGACGCCGTTTGAAATAAATCCTCTATTTCACCTATGGGTACTTACTGGATACTTTCTTACTTACGGGTACCAATCGGGGGGACAATCATCATTGATTCCTCTTTGGGGTTACATTGGGACAACATCTTTCCTTATTATTGGCTTCTATGCCATATTCTTTCTTTTCTCCTGAACTAAAACTTTCATACAGTTGCATTAGTTTTCTGTTAAAATTTTTCCAAAGGCTACAGAAATGAGATGATAGATACACTTTCACAAACATTTATTTAAAACTTTAGGGTGGTTTTTTTTTTAAACAAACAAAAAAACTTTTAACAGGAAATGATTTTACAGGACAAAATATCTACAAATCTTTTACATTACAAAAAAAATCTTCAATTTAACATAACAAAAGAATGACAAAAGAACTTGTTGGACAGTGTATGTCAAAACAAAATTTTGACGCAGCTGTCAAAGGTCAAAGTCACTGTCATTTTAATTTACAAGTTGCATCATGAAAGCACAAACAACTATTATTTTTCAAAACTCTTTACCAACAAAAATATTTATCCATTTGGGATCCTTGCAAAATTTAAAAAAATATATCATACCATATTTAAACAAAATCCTTTATCACACGTCACAAACTACACGGAAAGGGGGTTCATCTACAAACAAGCAGGGTCATCGACCTGAGGTGGGCTTCATGGCTTCCTTTTTATTTCGGGGCAATCAACTGGATAAACATCACGGGACTGGAACTCAAAATGTCTACATCAGGACATCAATCGGGACTCGGAAGACTTCATTTAAACAGGAACTTGGACAAGATACAGGGACTTCATACCACGCCGGCGTATAGTACTGCGTCACAACTCAAACACAGTGTAAGAGCACCCAACTTCACTACGGGGTAAAAAAAAACATCGTGCCCTCACACTAGATCTTCCAGAACGACATACTATACCCTTTACTGGCGGGTAACAAAAGGCACCACGCCCTTTTGGGGTGAGTCGGCAAGCGACCTTCACGCTTGAAGAAATCAAACCGGACTGATCTGCGCTTCGGTCTGAAGCCACAGATCGGGGAAAATACGACGGAAGTACCGAGCGATTTTGATCCTTAGGGATGCTTAGTTGACAAGAACTCAACTTTCAGTTCAAGATTTGTTCTAGAAAGTTCATCTACGCATTAGAACTGTACTTTTGTCAACACTTCTTACAAATTCTGTTTTTGCGTCTCAAATAAACAGGAATCTTGTAACACATTGAAATGTTGCTGCAATACTTCATGGCTGTATACAGGGTCGGCTTGGGATCTTATAATGATATTGAACTTCACAAAATAAATTAAAAAAATAGACATTCTTTTTGGGAATTGGGATATTAAATTAATGTTGGAGTTTTTTCAAACGTTACAAAGCCTCCGCGCAAAAGAGAAACCTGGATAAGATTATCCAGTTTTCGATAACAAACAGAAAAAAATCCAACATGGACATCTTAGGTGTGACAGGACAACAATATCAAAATATTTAGATAATGGCTAGTGGGGATTAAACAAAACAAAAAAGTCGTTAGGGATTGGGCTAGCGTGCCATCAATCGCCAGACTCTTTAAAGTCGAGTAGACTTAAATGTTTCTTGACTCTACTAAGAACTGTAGGTGACAAGAGTTTCTGTGCCTTGGGAAAGAAACTAAACTTGTGCCCTGTGTGGACCTCGCTGACATCCACAGCAGTAACACAAGTGACATACCAGGGCAGACACAGCCTTGTCACCTCGTTGCCTAACCGCGAGCGGTTCACAAAAACTAAAAAGTTGATGTTTGACAGATAAACATCTGCCCAAACTCTGCTAACACCTAGCGAGTTTCACGGGACATTTCGGCAACGGTTCTGCAAAACGAGGATTTAGACAATCCAGTCTAAACACCTCAGTGAGACAAAATCTCACCAACAACTTACTTCAACAACTCATTCAAACAAGACAGGGCTAGACAAAGGGGTATATGACAACAACAAGGGCTAAAATCAAAACAAGACTAACAAGGGGGAGGGGGTATGTGTGACAACAACAAAAGACCAAAAAGACTAGTATACTGGGTTCAAACAGGATATCAAACTTTTTAAACAAGACTAAGGGAAATGAACGCAACATATGATATAGAGAACACTACATCATTACGTTTTCAATCAACAGTCCAATCCAGGACATAAGAACCTTTCATGAACGTTCACTAGACAACTCTCTCATTTTCAAATCACAAGCTGGGGAAAGACTTCATTTTCAAAACAGGGCTACACTTCACTTTTCGAAACAGGGGATAGACTTCATTTTTCAAGACAGGGGGGTTGGGCTTTACTTTTCAAAACTGGGGATAGACTTACTTTTCAAAACTGGGGATAGACTTACTTTTCAAAACTGGGGGCATTTCATTTCTCAAGACTGGGGGTGGACTTTATTTTTCAAAACGGGGGGCTACTTTTTCAAAACAGGGGGTGAAAGCAACACGCAAGGGGAAGACCAAAGGGACATTGGAAAGTATGACAGTTCTGACGAACAACCGCTTCCATTTATCGACCGAAAGCAAGCTTCACCTGTACTCAACGCGGCCAGATCCTAACCTCACCAGCCTTGTCACAGCTTCTGCTCTTGGCCTACTTTCAATCAACAAAGAGAAGAGAGGTCAACTAACTATTCGCCAAAAAAAATCAAACTCCAGCACGGACACGGGCTAACAGACAACACGGGCTAATAGACAACACGGGCTAATAGACAACACGGGCTAATAGACAACACGGGCTAATAGACAACACAGGCTAATAGACAACACGGGACAACAGACAATGGGCTCTAAAACTTCCAGACAAAACAGGGATAGACAAACAAACAGACAACAACATACTTTTTGACTTCTAGATATACTCAGGGGCTTACAAACACAAACAATATTGAAATTTGGTTCCTATATGAGCTCACACGGGATAAGACATTTCTTGCTCCGACTACTAATGAAAGTGTTCACAGATAGCTGAACAACACTTCCTTCATCACGAGTATTACACTTGTGACATGTCAGAAACAAAAAGACATACTTCATTCACGGGGGGACTTCAACTACTTCACTGGGGGGGAGACTTCAACTACTACTTCACGGGCTCTTTTTAACTAACCTCTGGCATCCTTTTGACACCTACAAAGATAGATTAGTCAAAAAAAAAAAACAAGGGGCAACACAGACAAGGGGGGGGCTTTTTCAGGGGCTAACTTCTACACTTCAAGACAGTTATTCTCAAACAGTGTCGACAGAGAACGCTATCTTCAAATCTAAAAGTGACAGCTTTTCTCCTGGCTGCTTGAAAAAAACACAGAAGTGGGGGGCCTCTCCACGGTTTCCCTCTTCACTTCTTCACGGGGCCACTTCTCAAGGGGATGACTTCTCAATGGGATGACTTCTCCAACTAACCTGTGGCATGACATACACCAACAGAGATAGGCTTCGCTGGTAAAACAAGGGACTACTCTCACACAGACTATACGGGGCTAAGCTCATACACGGACCATACCAACAACATCACACATCTAATCAAATGACCAAATCAATAAATCACAAAAAACGATTATTCTGTAAAAAAACTGTTGATCTATAGGAATACATGCAAAAAATACAACATACTGTTATACTTCATAATTGGATTCAATATTCAAAATATTTAACGTTACTTTTAATCAAAATTTTCAAAAAAATTTTACGTTACTTTTTTATTCAACTGTTTGTCTATATATTTCATCAATATTTTCAAAAAAATTCAAATCAATGCTTTCATCATGGGTACAATATCAATACAATACAGTTAGTACGCTAAAATAACATACAATTCTGTTCTACGATACTTACAATACAATACAATACCAGTATACATATGGGGTTACAAGTTAAATACACTATGATGTATGAAATGGTACATGCCCATACAATCAACAGCACGACCAAATCAACATCACAACAAAATGTGTACATACTTACACCTCTTTGGAAAAATTATTAACTTTTGCAACAAAAACTACAAAAATGGGCTCTTTCATGGGGACTAACAGACTGAAACAGTTTCGGGGGCACTAACAGACATGAAACAGTTTCTGGGGGCAAGACAAGAGGAATCTGGGCTAAACTACATGGGAAGACTTGGGCGATATTTACTCGGGTCAAACTTCAGGGTGTACGTTACAAGTATTACAAGCGTAACACTAAGTGGGGGGGTGGCTAAAGATATTGGGGACTAGTAGATAGGCTAACTACTAGTTGAACATGTCTACAAGCTAGACTTGTAACAATGGGCATACAAAACATGACACGAGTCGAGCTTCCATGTTATCGGAAACACTTGCACCACAAACTGAGATCGGCTACCCAAGACGGGCACTGCCTAACAGTTGTAGTACAAATGAGACCGAAAGGAGGCTAAAGGGATATGGTAGTGGGAACATGCAAATGGGGTCTGAGGGAGGCCAAAAAAAGTACAGGCCCCACGTTGCCGGGGCCATCCGAAGCATTCAACTGGACAAGACAACTACTGGATACTGTAGGAGGCAGAAAAATGAATCGGCCCCACGTTGGGCGACATTTGATGCATTTTACTAATGAAAGTGTTCACAGATTCACAGCTTCACATTTGAAGCGTTTTGAGCCCCACACGTTGGGCGCAATTTGATGCATTTTACATGCAACTGGAGCCGGAAGGAGGCCAAAAATGAGTCGAGCCACACACGTTGGGCGCAATTTGATGCATTTTACATGTCTGCTCATATGGGAACAAGGAAAGACTATCTATAGAGATACTGGGGGGTAAGAATGGGGCTAAAGAAGAAGAAGCAGACACATAAAGCCTCGTTGCGGGACGGCAGCTCATTTGTTGTGCGGGAGCTAGGTCGTAGATTCGTTAGGGAGGGTGAAGGGGTGTTAAGATGACTACACTACCATAACTAAATACATAAGGGTACTTACTCTGACTAGAGGATCTTTCTACTATTTAACAAAAAGGGACGCCGTTTGAAATAAATCCTCTATTTCACCTATGGGTACTTACTGGATACTTTCTTACTTACGGGTACCAATCGGGGGGACAATCATCATTGATTCCTCTTTGGGGTTACATTGGGACAACATCTTTCCTTATTATTGGCTTCTATGCCATATTCTTTCTTTTCTCCTGAACTAAAACTTTCATACAGTTGCATTAGTTTTCTGTTAAAATTTTTCCAAAGGCTACAGAAATGAGATGATAGATACACTTTCACAAACATTTATTTAAAACTTTAGGGTGGTTTTTTTTTTAAACAAACAAAAAAACTTTTAACAGGAAATGATTTTACAGGACAAAATATCTACAAATCTTTTACATTACAAAAAAAATCTTCAATTTAACATAACAAAAGAATGACAAAAGAACTTGTTGGACAGTGTATGTCAAAACAAAATTTTGACGCAGCTGTCAAAGGTCAAAGTCACTGTCATTTTAATTTACAAGTTGCATCATGAAAGCACAAACAACTATTATTTTTCAAAACTCTTTACCAACAAAAATATTTATCCATTTGGGATCCTTGCAAAATTTAAAAAAATATATCATACCATATTTAAACAAAATCCTTTATCACACGTCACAAACTACACGGAAAGGGGGTTCATCTACAAACAAGCAGGGTCATCGACCTGAGGTGGGCTTCATGGCTTCCTTTTTATTTCGGGGCAATCAACTGGATAAACATCACGGGACTGGAACTCAAAATGTCTACATCAGGACATCAATCGGGACTCGGAAGACTTCATTTAAACAGGAACTTGGACAAGATACAGGGACTTCATACCACGCCGGCGTATAGTACTGCGTCACAACTCAAACACAGTGTAAGAGCACCCAACTTCACTACGGGGTAAAAAAAAACATCGTGCCCTCACACTAGATCTTCCAGAACGACATACTATACCCTTTACTGGCGGGTAACAAAAGGCACCACGCCCTTTTGGGGTGAGTCGGCAAGCGATCTTCACGCTTGAAGAAATCAAACCGGACTGATCTGCGCTTCGGTCTGAAGCCACAGATCGGGGAAAATACGACGGAAGTACCGAGCGATTTTGATCCTTAGGGATGCTTAGTTGACAAGAACTCAACTTTCAGTTCAAGATTTGTTCTAGAAAGTTCATCTACGCATTAGAACTGTACTTTTGTCAACACTTCTTACAAATTCTGTTTTTGCGTCTCAAATAAACAGGAATCTTGTAACACATTGAAATGTTGCTGCAATACTTCATGGCTGTATACAGGGTCGGCTTGGGATCTTATAATGATATTGAACTTCACAAAATAAATTAAAAAAATAGACATTCTTTTTGGGAATTGGGATATTAAATTAATGTTGGAGTTTTTTCAAACGTTACAAGCTATCAATATGCAAATGATAGATCTACAAAAACCAAGTTTACAAAACTTCAAAAGAAACTACACAACTATTTAGGGAATGAGATTTCTGACTTAGACAGTGACTCTTCTGTAGACAATTGTTCAGTATCATCTAACTCCGAATCTGTTAACAACATTCAACGCGATACTTCAATGGAACATTAATGGATTTTTCCATCGTCTCCCTATGCTACAGCTTCTTTTATCTGAATATTCTCCAGATATTATTTGTCTACAGGAGACAAACTTAAAGACCAATCAGTTGTACAATTCAAAACATTTCACTTGTTTACCCCCAGCAAGTAGCACATATTCAGCTGAACTCTACGCCATATACCGCGCTGTGAAACTTCTTAACGAGCTTACACTCACAAAAGCCCTGATCATAACAGATTCCCTTAGCTCTCTAAACTCATTAATACATATTTTTCCGAAACATACCTTTGAAAAGTTGCTAAAATACCAGCTTTCCCAAGCTCATGAACATGGAAGAAGCGTCCAATTTTTATGGGTTCCCTCACACGTCGGAATAATAGGAAATAAAGAAGGTGACAGGACCGCACGAAAGGCAATTTTAAGTGATTTTTTAGAGCCGATAGACAAGGGTGTTTCCAGTGACTTAAAAGCTTATTTTAAAAATAAAGTGTTGTTTTTGTGGCGAAATGAGTGGTCTCAAACTAATTCCAAGCTAAATAAAATTAAAAATAATGTGTCTCAGTGGCTCCCATCGTCGCGCAATAGACGAGAACAAATTGTGGTTACGCGTTTACGTCTAGGTCATACCAGATTAACGCACTCGTACCTATTCACAAAGAAAAATCCACGTATATGTGACAGTGTAACGTCCGATTAACAGTCGAACACTTTTTAACAATATGTAGTAAATATGACCAAGAAAGACAGCGCTACAAGATCCCAGACGCTCTACCACAGGCTCTAGGTCAAAACTGTTCCTGTGACAATAATATAGTTAATTATCTCAGATCCAGAAACATTTTGTACAATCTGTAATTGTTTAATTTTGTTATTTATATTTTGTTCCGTCGCTAATAACCTTTTGGTGGATGCGACATCTTTTTCTAATAAAAAAAAAAAATAAAACAAATAATGCCGCCCTAAAAGAATTTAATCCTATAAAGCTCCTATTATGCCCAAAACAAAGAAAAATATCGTTATAAATATAAAAAAAAATTATAAAGATTACAATTAAAAAACATCCAACAAAATTCTGAAAAAATAAATAATGCCGTCCTAAAATAATTCAGTACTGTAAATAAAATAAAGAACAGTTAAATCTTTTCTTTAATGTAAACACTAGTTGTCAATATGGTGTCTTGATCCAAGTTATTCCAGATAATATTCTGTTGGGTAAAAAGTTCTTCCTGGATCTTGTTGTCGTGTGTTCCCTCGTTAATTTGTAACGATGACCTCTTAATCGTTCCTCTGATTTAGTGTAAATATGGTGTTGATGTTTCGAAAATTATATTTTAAAATACGGAGGAACATGATTAGGTCACCCCGAAGACGTTGATGCTCAAATGTTGTTAGATGAGCCACGGAGAGTCCATCTTCATAATTAGGTCTTACACGGCTAAATGCCAGTCTTGTTGCTATACCTTGAAGATTTTTAAGTAAGGTTTTATCAGAATTAAAATTTGGACTCCACACTGGCCCGGCAAACTCAAGAATATGTCTGACGTATAATAATGTTTACTAATCAAGGTCAGAGATATTCGTGTAAAACATTTACGGATTAGAAACAGTTCCGAGTTTGCACGTTTACACACCGACACTATGTGATCAGACCAATTTAAGTCACTGTTAATTATCACTCCAAGATCTTTGTGGGATGTTACTGACTTTATGGGATATCCATTTGTAAAGTACGGTAGTAATGTGTTATTTTTACCAATATGTAATAGGGCGCATTTTTCAATGTTCAGTGGAAGTAACAACTCTGAGAACCATTTGAATATTGTCTCAAGGTCAGTTTGAAGAACATGTTGGTCAATAATTGAATTCAGATATAATTTAGTATCATCGGCGTAAATGAAAACCTTACTGGTTACAATAAGAGAAAGATCACTAGTGTAGATACAAGAGAGTAGTGGTCCAAGTACTGATCCTTGTGTAACTCCGCTCTTGACTGCTTTATTTTAAGTAGTAAGCTATTTTTCTACTTATAAAAAGTAAAGTTGTCCCCGAATTAAAAAAAAACTATCTCGGAAAGTAAAGGGCTTAGGTATGCAAAATGCTCCGTAAAGGTGAAAGAATATTATTAATGCAATTTTTATTAAAGAGTTGTACGTTTAAAAGTACGAGTAAAATAGTAATTATTGTGTTTTGATTTTACCGTGTTTATGAGTAATTTTTCTTAAAGTTAATATGAAATCTAGAATATATTGTTCACCTTATGTAAAAGAATACTTATTTATTTATTTCTTCTTTTTAATCAGAATATAATGTCATAGCGATTTCGACATAAAAATGGTCATAACTCAGTAAATATCCCGTATAGTAGTGTCAAACCTCATACTGAAACAGCAGAGATTTTTAGTGGAATATAAATATGACAAAGAATACCGGGTGTCCTATTTAAAAAATGCATGTTTGCTTTACCACATAGTTATTAATCACCCAGTAGAATTTGGCATATTTTCCAATCCTGGAGAAAATCATTAAACTGGGAGATATTAACAGAAGTTCAGCCACGATTTTCTAAGTCCTGCCCTTTGCAATACTGAAAAGTTAGAGAAGGTACTTACAATTTGTGGAAAAATCCACGGGTTTCCTGTGACATTTTCCTGTCAAAATTAGATTTTCCTTGAAAAAAAAATTGGGAGTTGCGATGAATTTTTAAGTCCTGCCATATCCATAGAATAACAGGATTCTATCTATTTTATGAAGAAAATTTTTTGGGCAGGACGGTTGCAAAAGGACTAAGGGAGTATACAGATATACAAACATGTAATGAAAATAATGAAATTTTCATAATTTTCTAAGTCCTGCTAACTTAATAAATTAATCATATTTATTTCAAAATGACCAAAAAAAATGTTGGCATGACGTCACCTAATGTTTAACTGCACTTGTTTCTTGGAAAATTCTGTATAAAATTTTCACTCTGGTTCCGTGATTTCCTAAGTCATAAAATAAATTTTGTTATAAAATAAATAATTTCAGTAGACATTATTCAAAATGGCAGGATGTTTAGTTACACCTTTTTTACTATATATAGTTAAAAAATTTGTAAGAAAATTCGTGGAAAATTACACGATTTTCTAAGTCATGCCATTTCGCACATATCTCAAGAAGGTTAATATAAATATATTTTCAAAGAGGCAGAATCGTTGTATAGTTATTTCGTATAAAAAAATTAAATTGTGTGTCTGCAAAAGTATTTCAGCGTGTTATACCAACATATTCATATCACCACAATTTTCTGAGTCATACCATGTCGAGTATGCTTAAAAAACACTAATCTAAAACCGTTTACAACTTGGCAGGATAACCGCAAAGACGAATAATACAAAAAATTAATTTGTATATCATTAAAACAATCGTATCCCATTAAATTTTATTTTCCTGAATAATGTCTCGGAATTTTTACACACTTTTCAAATTTAATATGAATGACTGAATTTATTTAACTACATTACACAATTACAAGGTTTGTAGCAAGTCAGACTTCAATGATTAAAAATAAACAAGTTAAAACCTATCTATACATAAAATATTAGAATATACCTAAAATACACAAAAAATACCTAAAATATACAAATAATAATTTGACACACAAGTATTTCACAAAAATTTCAATTTTAAATAGTATAAAATTATGTAACTACTGTATCACAGATCAGTAATAAAAGATATTAGATATTCTTGTTCTCATGATCATTTTTCAGTGCGTCATTAATTATGACGTCATATACTGTATTGGGTGTGTCGAGACTTATTTCATGTAATTATTGACGAATCTGACAGATGCCACAATCGTACTTAGCCATAGGTGAAAAGCTTGTGGAATTAAACTAATTAGTAATTTAGTAGATTTTATTTTTACACAATATGTTAACATGTAGGTATTTTTTATAAAGGGGAATAAAATTAAAAAGTAAACAGTATTGTTAATTAAATTTATAAATATGGAAACATTCAAAAATGACACAAAACTATCCATAAACTGTATTTTTATCTTCTTCTCTAGGTGCTGTCTCCGCTTCAAAAGTTGGTAATCATCAGAGCGATCTTTATATTTCTGAAACCGCAGCTCTAAATAATTCATTGTTATTACATCCAAACCAGTTCCTAAGGTTCTTCAGCCATGAGTTACGTCTCCTTACTATGGATATTTTTCTTGCATAATAACCTGGAGTATAAACTAACTTCTAACGAATTAAATTCTAAACCGAAATACAAAACTAACTTTTAACGAACTAAATTCTAAACCAAAACACAAAATGATGCACAAAAACGTTGTGAAACACAAGGGAAGTCGAATTCGAAATTTCAAAATGATAGGTACACAAAATACTGACCTGAATAATAACCGTCACTTGACTCTTTGACACTTCTAAAAATTGGCCAAAATGGACGAAGTTTTCGTCAAATGTTCGTAATACGTGTATTTGATTGGCTAGAAAAAACGCGCATTCTAAATATCAACGAATCAAACGTAGGTTAGGAATAGACATCTTATGTATATAACCATTGTAATGCTGCATTATTTTTGTGTTTAATCACGGAGCTACCGCTTTTTCCGTCTCATCAAACTTAATGCATTAGAAAGAAATCGAAAAACTGTGACGCACTGAAAAATGATCATGAGAACAAGAATAGATGAGTACTTTCCATGAACTTCAATGAAACTTGAAATATTCAAGGTATTCCTCCACTGAATAAAAACAGTTATTATTCAGAATTCTTTTCACGGTTTTTTTAAAAGCATTTAGACTTAAATTTTTTATATAACCTGGCAACACGTTTTAAAGCTTGTAATCTAAAGAATTTCTTTTTGACTTAATTAGACGGTAACTATTAATTCTGATATTATCTGCCTGTCTGGTGTTGTAATTATGAATATCATGTTGTTTCACAAGAGATACAGATCTCCTGTGTATTTCAACAACAACACTAAAAATATATAGGCACGGTAAAGGTAAGAAACTAAGTGTAAAAAACAACGGGCGACAATGCTCCAAATAGCTCACGCCAGATATAATTCGCATTGCTCTCTTTTGCAGGCGGAAAATCACCAAGGAGTCAGATGAATTACCCCAAAGAATAGTGGCATAGCTAATATGTGAATGAAATAATGCATAATAAGTTGTTTTTAATGTATTTATAGTAGTAACTTTCCTTAATTGTCTTAAGAGAAACAAAGTAGAACTTAATTTATTTCTTAAGTTAATTATATGAGGCCTACAAGTCAAGTTACTATCCACTGTTATCCCAAGCAACTTTACGTTATCCAAGTTTGAGGTATCTGTCATACCTTTAAAATATAAATGTTGGGATTTGCCCTTATTAAGCTGCAGTTTATTCGCTAAAAACCAATTTTGTGCCTTATTTTCGACAAAATTTTGAAATGTATGTTCCTGTCCCACTTTCCTTGGCTGGATAAATAAAAGTAGTATCATCTGCGAAGGAAACTGTTTCCACAGGATGCATATAGTTACTTAGATCGTTAGTATATATTATAAATAATAGTGGTCCCAAGACAGAGCCTTGGGGAACGCCATAATTAATAGGTTTGAAATTAGAAATATAATTATGTATACTTACAGCTTGAGAACGGTTTGACAAATACGATGTTATTAGCTTCAGGGCGATTCCCCTGACCCCATAGTAACCCAGCTTCTCCAAAAGTATATCATGCGAGACACAGTCAAATGCCTTAGAAAGGTCGCAGAGAGCAATACCGGTTTGTATACCATCCTCAAGATTCGACACTATGTTAGTGACCACATTCATAACAGCATTTGCCGTGGAACGTTTTTGTCGAAATCCGTATTGGGTACCACTAAAGAAGTTTCTTGACTCAAAATATTGATACAAACGCTTTTTAATTAATTTTTCAATGATTTTTCCAAAAATAGACACAACTGAAATTGGACGATAGTTATCTACAATATTTTTGTCACCTTTTTTAAATAAAGGAACTACTTTGCTATGTTTAAAGCAGTCAGGAAAAACACCTGAATTAAAAATAGAATTTACAAGTTCTGTAATTGGAACTATAATGAAGTCATTAGTTTTTTTATTACTTTGCTATTTAACTCATTAATATCTAAACATTTAGAATTTTTTAAACAATTAATTGTTTCAGATACCTCTTCTGGCAAAACCGGATAAAGATAAAAAGAATCACTGGGATTCGGGAAATTTCTAAAATTTAACAAATCTTTGTTGCACACAAATGGCAGAGACTTAATTATATCAATTGCAATATTAACGAAAAAATCATTGAAAGCATCAGGAGATAGTTCAATAGGAGGTGGATTATGAACAGATTTATTCCTTTCGAAATTGATTATTTTCCAGCAAGCTTTTGACTTATTATCAGACGAAGTTATAAATTTATCATATGCTGCTTTCTTTGCATTCTTTAATTGATTTTTGTATATTTGTTTGAGTTGGCTGACAACTTTAAAATCACAGATTTTTCTACTTACATCTGCCCTACTCTTAGCAGCAGTTAGTGAGTTTTTCATTAATCTCAGATCATCATTATACCAAACAAATGGGGAATTTTTGTCTTTGGAAATATACTTTTTCAATGGACAATAATCACATATTAAATGTTGATATTTAGTGATAAGAAAATTGGAACAGTAGTCTATGTCTTGAACCGACTTAACTGAATTAAAAATAGACCAATCAATAAGACTTAAACATTTTTTAATTTTTAATATTGAGTTCTCTGTAAAAACTCTCCTGAAAGATGCTTGTGAAGATATTTCCATAGTTTTAAAAATTGATATAAACTGGCCACAATGATCTGAGATGCCTGGTTCAAGTATACCAGTAACAATCGACGAGTCATCGAAGTTTGTAATTATGTTATCCAAGAACGAGGCAGAAGTAGCAGTAACTCTCGTGTAATCATCAATTTTTATGAAAAGTCCAAAAGACAACAAAATGTACTTTAATTCATCTAGATGACTATGATTAATTTTAAAATCAATGTTAAAATCCCCTAATATTACTACTGCTTACAGCTTACAGTTTGCTAATAGCAAACTGTAACATCTTTATTTTAAGTGATTAGATTATATTTTTATCTAAGTAAACGCAATAAAAGTAAATAAACAATTTTTACAATTTATTGGTTATAGTAGGGAATTTACCTACCCATTATATTATACAGGGTGTCCAGAAGCTCTCATAACAAACGAAAACCGGAGATCCTTCAGATAATTTTAAGAAAATTTAACTCAATTCACCTAGTTCAAAAATGCTTCCGTGGAAAGCTAGAGCTCTTTAAAGATGGCGTCATGTAATTCATCATCGTCATAGTTCAACCCGGATCTATCCAATGCTGGATATAGGTTTCCCTCAGTCTTCTCCATGCATTTCTGTCCTGTGCTGTCTGCATCAAGTTTCTGTCGATCCGTTTGATGTCATCAGACCATCTGGTTGGCAGACGACCTCTACTTCGATATGCTTCGTCTAGAAGAAGCATATCAAAGTCTTGTAATTGGTTTCTTTAAAATAGCTGCAGAACGTTTTTATTTGGAAAAACGAAAACTGGTACACTTATTTATCTTCCAGAGGTCAATTGTCAAAGGTCAATTATCAATTGTCAATTTTTAGTACCGGACATAGGGGTCCGTTTTGGGTATGGAAACGGATATTTTATCGAATAACTTTTCTGTCTAACTTTTAAGCATTTCTGACACTGGATTATTAAAATCTGGGATAGTTTTGGACTAAAAGGTACTTTTGATTTAACTCAGAAGAATACGCAGAATATGCTAGAAAAATCGATTTGAAAAATTTTTCGTTTTTTGGTTTTTTGAGTTTAAAAGAATTTAGAAAATAACTATTTAGGAAAATGAAAACTGCTACGTTTATTTCTCTTCCAGAGATGAATCGATTTTATCAATTTTGAATTTCTAGTACAGGTCATAGGCATCCGTCTTGGGTAGATCAACGGATATTTTATCTCATAACTTATTGGTCTTTAAATTTTTAGACATTTTTGAGAGTAGAGTATTAAATTATTATTAGGGAAACATACTTTAGAAACCTATTGCAAGAGAATAGACAGGAATATGTAAGGCAAACCATCATCGCCCCAAACAACCTGGAACAACTAGAAGATATAACTATTCGAGAACTAGAACTAACGTTAAGAGAAATGAAAAACAATAAAGCTCCTGGTCCCGGAGGTATTCCAATTGAACTCATTAAGCACAGCACGACACAGACAAAAGAAATTTTAGTTGAAATATTCAACGGATGCCTTTCAGGCAATAGTGGCGTGCCCTCTGAGTGGAAAAACTCCATAACTACCCCTATATACAAAAAGGGTGGTAGAAAAAATTGTAATAATTACAGAGGCATTAGTGTAACCAGCTCAATTGGAAGAATGTACGGACGAATAATAAAGAAACGGATAGAAAAGGAGTGGCAAGATTCCGAAGAACAAAGTGGATTTAGGGCAGGTAGATCATGCACAGATAACATTTTCTGCATAAGGCAATTACTAGAAAAACGTTCTGCTAGAAATCTAGAAACTCACATGGTATTTGTAGACTTAAAAAAAGCATACGATACCGTTCCCAGAGAAAAAATGTTTGAGGTATTACAACAAACCACTTTAAATAGAAAATACATCCAAACAATAAAAGATCTCTATGCTAATGCAACAACAGCAATTAAAATTGGAACGAAACTTTCAAATACTTTTGAAACTTCGAAAGGCCTTTTGCAGGGATGCTGTCTGTCGCCCACTTTATTTAAAATTTACCTTACACATGTGTTAAAATATTGGACTAGGAAATGCCAAACAATGGGGATACCAGTAGGAGATTCTTATTTGTATACGTTGCTATTTGCTGACGACCAAGTTGTGATTGCTGCTGATAAAGATGACGCCAGTTACATGATTAGAAAATTGAAAGAGGAGTACCAAAAATGGGGTTTGGAAATGAGCATGGAGAAAACTGAATACCTTGTAGTCGGAGGTGATACTGAAGACTTAGAATTAGAAGGGGAATACATAAAAGGATGTGATGAATTTAAATATCTAGGTTCAATTTTTGACAAAAACTCCACATGCGATCAAGATATAGAATATCGAATAAGCCAAGGAAGAAAAGCTATAAAACAGCTAAATGGCATCTGGTGGAGTACAGGACTGCAAAATCAGACAAAGAAAAAAATCTACCAAACTATCGTGGAAGGAATTGTCCTGTACAACTCGGAAGTGTGGGAAGTAAAAGACCGACAAAATAAAAGACTTCAAGCTTTAGAAATGGACGCGCTTAGAAGAAGCTGCAGAATATCTAAACTGCAGCATATCCCAAACGAAGAAATAAAAGAAAGAATGGAAGTAGAAAAGGATATTATAGACAGAATAGAACAAAAAAGATTAATATGGTACGGGCATGTCCAGAGAATGGGACCAACAAGATGGCCCAAGAAAATGATCCAGTATGTACCACCCGAGAGAAGAAAAAGAGGCAGACCGAAGAGAACATGGATACAAGATGTAGAGAAAGCAATGAACAGTAGACAACTCAACGAGGAAGATATTCGTGACCGAAAAGCATGGCGAATAGGATGCGGGAAACGGCGAATGCTGTAGAACACCCGATATATATATAGAGTATTAAATTATGAGGTACTCTAGTACTAAAAGTTACTCTTGCTTTAAGTCGGCAAATATATCGTTTTTTTTTTAATTTTTTTAAAAAATTTTTCAAATTCAAATAAAAGGTGTACAATATAAAAATGGGTGGAAATTGCATTTTAGTGCATAACATGCATCCAAAAGTGCATAAGCCTGTCAAAATCACTGTATTAAGGGCACAATTTTGTTATTTGGGAGGTTTATGGAGTTACGAATACGCAAGCAGAACCGACCTCCGAATCACCTAGTGCCCAGAGTTGCTGCTAAGGCACGTCATCTGGAGTTTCGTGGGATATCGGCAATAAATTAAAGAAAACAGATTATTCCAGGGGTTTCTGGGATGGCCGAACATGAATATGATATTACAACCGACCCTCGGAGCACCTGGTGCCCAGGGGGACTGATCTCGAATTTAGAGAGTTTTTGGAGGTCGATTTTGATGGCGTATTCATGTTCAGCAACCACAAAATTCCTCGAGTAATCTACTCACATCACTTTGGTGTCTGAAAGCCTCGAAATTTAAGAATATGGCGTGTATATTAGTCACCCCGAGCACTAGGTAAAGATCTGTTCTAATGTGACATTCTTGTTCAGAAACCCCAAAAACCACCTGAGTAATCTGTCTGTATCAATCTACTGCCGAAATTAATATATAAATATGGTATAGAAAATGCTTAACAAATAAAAAGGTACCATAAAATATCATTTTATTATAATACTAAAATACAGGGTGTCCCATTTAAGAAAACTCAGAAAATACTCATTCCGAGTTTAAACCAACCCCGTATAATAAAATTAAACATTTTGGTATACTATTAATAACTGACAATAGTAGACTATGTATATTAAAAATCGTTTAAACATAAATTAATAGAAGTTTGGATATCAAATCACTAACAATATGTGGATGTGAATGTTCCTACAAAATTAACAAAAAAAAACGTAATTATATTTTAAACTACCTCGTATAATATTTAAAAACACTATATTTTATTAAAGAGAACATCGAGTAGAATCCAAAAATGTAAAAATATACAATTCCATTTAAAAAAACATAAATTTGTGTCACCCTTTGAAAACGGGTAGCCCTGTATATTATAAAATACTGTTAAATCATAGTCCTATCTGTGACCCATGTTTTACCTAAATAACTTTTTTCGTATATCTTACGACAAACGAGTAATTGGACTTTGTCACAGTAATGCCCCACCCTGTATACAAAATAACCATAAAACCATCCTGCCTCTTTGTAAATAGACTTATATTAAGATTCTTGAAACATGTGCAAAATGGCATTACTCAGAAAATCGTTGACTTTTCACGAATTTTCTTACAAATCTAGGACTCCTGCCGTCTTACAAGAACCGTTTAACCTTCCTGCCGAGTACCAAAAAGGTATTGATTGTATTTGAGTATTATAACTTTTTAAAGGCAGGACTAAGAAAATCACGGAATCAGGGTGAAAATTTTCCGCAGAATTTTCCAAGGGACAAGTATACTTAAACATTAAGAGACGTCATGCAAATATTTTTTTTTATCATTTTGAAATAAATATGTTTAGTTTATTTAGTTGGCAGGACCTAGAAAATCATGAAAATTTCATTATTTTCCTTACATGTTTGTATACATATATTACTCCGTTACCCCGTTTGCAACCCTCCTGCCCAAAAAATTTTCTTCATAAAATCGATAGTATCCTGTCTATCTACGGATATGGCAGGACTTAGAAATTCATCGCAAAACCCTATTTTTATTTTTTGGAAAATCTAGTTTTTACAGGAAAATGTCACAGGAAATTTGTGGATGTTTCCACAGATTGTAAGTACATAGTCTACCCTTCCAGTATTGCAAGACTTGCAGGACTTAGAAAATCGTGGCTGAACTTCTGTATAATATCTCCCGGTCTAATTGCCTAAGTTTATTAATAGCAAGCTGAAAATTTGTTAATACCGTAACGATGTCTAGTCGGACAAACTTTGATGTACGGGAACACTGGAACAGGGGAAGTTTTAATTGTGGAACAGGTTATAGATTTCGAACGTCAGACTACGAGAACGTCCCATGTATGTTGTTGGACAGAACTTCAAATTGATTTGTTACTTTTTTGATAAACTCTCATGCAAAAATCACACTGCTATTTATCACCAACATAATTCCTGTCATTTGACATGTTCTACGTGTCGGAGTTCAACATATTTGTCGGACAAACATTTTTTCATATATTATATACAGTTTGCTATTGAATTTTAAAAACGACCTGCTAGTTTTCACAATCATAAACTGGTCAGGATGACAAGCTCCACAATTAAACTAATGTTCCACAATTATAACTTCCCATGATCCAGTGTTCCCTACATCAAAGTTTGTCAGACTAGACACCGTTTATTAAGAAATTTTCAGCTTGCGAAAAAACTTTTACCAGATAAAAAACGTACCAAAAAACTTTTTTTTGGTACGCGGGATACAGGCCTAATAGGTTTAAATTTATATCAAAAAATTGTATCTACGAAAATAAGACTTACCCTTAGTTCAAAGTTGCAATTAACGGAACTAAACACAAAAAGAAGTACTACAAGAGCAGCTTTCATGTTGTCTAGGCCTAATTATAATATCTTATAATACATATAAAATTTTCCTTTCGACCACTTTAATGGAGCTAAAGAATTTACTTGTTAAAAGTATGAAGATTATAACTGGAGAAAACACCTGCAATATAAATAATATGTAATATAATATAATTTTTCTACGACCGTTTAATAATATACTCATTACTCGCTATTTTTGAATATATAATAAAACCCATTACTTTACCCGTGAGTAATAATTTATTACTCACGGGTTGAAGTTAGATTCAATTGGTGCATGGCACTTTTAATATACCTATTAGCAAATAATAATTACTTAAACTTGTTTATTTAATAAAATAATCATTGTAATTTATATGACAATTAAATTTGAAAAATATTTAAAGGATTTTTAACTTTAACAATGGGTCAGTATATTTTCTACGTTTAAATTTCAACATTTGACATCTTAAGTTTGACGTTATGAAAAGGTAAACAATAAACAGTTAATGTATTAATGGTATTAATTTCGTAAAAGGACTTACGGATATCAAATTCATATCAATGAATTCTGTTTTACTTACTGTTCATTGTACAAAAGATTTTAATTGAGAGCACACGTCGTTTTTCATGTAATTGCCTTAAAATATGTCTTATTTTTAAAAGCCACCGCCATTCCATGACATAATGACAACTGTTTGATTGTTTCATAAGCTCAACGAGTGTAATTCTAACAGGGTTGCCATAGTTATATAAAATATATTTTCTTATGAAAAATAAAATATTTCGTTTTAAATAATATTAGTAGTTGATAATTATATTTTTCTACTAATCCAAATAAAAAAGGTCATAGATAAAGTATAATATTCTACTTGCATGTAATGGCTATTACTCACTCTGATGAATTACGACACTCGCCAACGGCTCGTGTCGCGAACTTCATCATCGTGAGTAATAGCCATCATTACATGCTCGTTGAATAATATACTATTATTTTAACTTATCTGCTTCTTTTTGTATTATTTACACACTAGTATTTATTAATTATTTTGATTCCCTATTGTTTAAAAAAAGGCACAATTTAAACAGCTTTCCAAAATAATCGACAGATATATGTTTTTCTTATATTGGAATCGGTTTAATAAATGCGGAGGACATAAAAAACGTTAAAATATATTGACAACAAATATTTATTGCTATATCTTTGAAATAATATTTCTGTTGTTTTCATTTTGGTAAGGGAGCCCAAGCGGGCACCTCTACGATATATTGGCTCTTAATACAGGTGAGTTCGTTAAGGGGAGTCCGAAAAATATCTGTCCTTAGAAAAACTCGAATTTGTCAGTTTAAGATAAGGTAAGTTAAGTACATGCAAAACAGTGTATAATTAAAAAATCTGACGATTTGAGCAGGGCGTAAGGAAATGGGCGAGTCACAAAATTTCACAAAAAAAGTGATTATTTCACGAAATGAACGTTAGATCGAACAACTAAAAAATGTGTGTTCAATATTTTTGAAAAATCTATCGAATGACACCAAACACGACCCCCACAGAGGTGGGGTTGGGGGTTACTTTAAAATCTTAAATAGGAGTACCCATTTTTTATTGCAGATTTCGATTCCTTACATAAAATAAATAAATTTTATTCGAAACATGTTTTCAAATTATGGATTGATGACGCTATAATGGGAAGAAACGATTGTTGGAAATGGAAAATTAAATTTAAAAATGGAAAAGTCCCACTTTATGGAATACTTAACTAAAATTTTTTTGGTTTTAGGACCTACTCTTCACAACACAATAGGTCCCTATAACTCTCGAGTAACTGCAAATTTAGCATACTTTCCTCCCCTACTATTTACCATGTAAGAACTAACCGCGGGTCAGTGATATTTGTGAAAAAATTTCCGATCTGAATAGGATGCCACGAGTTATATCTCAATGCATTAGATTCGCATACAAATGCAAAAAAAGAGGTACAATAGGAACAACTCACTCCGCAATAATTGGAAGGTACTTTGAAAAGACTAATAAAGAATAGGACATGTATATATATTCCTACTAAGACAAGTTTAACAAGGATATATACTTTCACCTATATTATTTTATCTACATATATTCAGAGGACATATTAAGTGAAGCCTTGAAAAATTACTAACATAGAATGCATAATCCTAAATGGAGAACGCCTAAACAACATCCGCTATGCAGGTGACACCGTTATTTTTGCAGACAGTTTGAACAGTTTACAGCAACTCATAAACAAAGTAAATACACATTTCGACTACAAGTAAACATATCAAAAACTAAATTTATGCTCATTAACAAAAATAAATTAGAGACATCCAACTGCTTATCAAGAATACACCAGTGGAACGAGAAAACAGTTAACTTATCTTAAAACAGTAGTAAACAAACAATGGGATCACTCACAAGAAGTAAAATGTAGAATAGAGAAGGCTATGAATGCATTCAACAACATGTCCAATATTAATAGGTACATATTTCTGAGTACTGTGACACATGTATATTAAGTATATTTTATAAACTGCATCGGTTTTCATGCCCATACGTTGCCTCCCGAAATCTGGTACTACACCCAGCTACACAGGTTCTAACAAAAACTATCAACCAACGTTACTATCCAAAAACGAAAAGAAATGTCAGTTGAAAATATTTTATAAAGGAAATCAGACTTCCAATTAGTGCCAGGGCTGTAACAAGGCAATGTCTGGTAAATGTCAAAAACTGCAAACTGTATGGTGTTCCAAATGTTTTTGATAGGCAGCGAATGTGTTACACAATGAAACTAAAAAATAAAATCAGATTCTATCGTCTAGAATTGATAAAATTTGTTTCAACTGAGTTTTTATTGATTTAAGAACTGGGGGCCAAAATAATCCCTTCGGACTTTCTAGGTAGGTATGCTAAGCCAGACTTTCTAGTGTTAATCAAAAAATTTTCAGCCCCGAGAAGGGGAGGTATTCACCCTCAGGGTAAAGGCGCAAGGTAGCACCATGTCACCTTTGTTCCTTGAGGTATCCTTTAATCACTCATCGTTATCCTACAACCACTTTTCGTGAAAATCGATGAAGGTTCACCGAAATTAAAGGTAATAGTTGATTTTTACCTTCAGTGACTGCACTATACAAAAAGAATTTCAATTTAATGATCTAAATGCGCGTATTTTGGGAGCTCATAAATTATTAAATTATGATGTGTAGTCGCCAAATAATTAATTTAATGCATTTTAGGTACAACTCCCTCTTAAGTCGGGAAGATGGGGTGGTTTTCTTGCGAAGGGGTTGTAGCTCAATAATCAAAATGCGCGTGATTTAAGAGTTTATTCTTAGAATATAATATAAGCTATAGGAATTATATCAGCGATAGGATATATTTTAATTGTTTTTTAGCATGTTTCCCTTAAGTTAAATCAATTAAAGGGTTGCTTGGTGGTGAAGGGGATGAGCTCAAAAATCGAAACTATATCATTTCAAGAGCTCATAGACAGCTCGTAATTCTGTCGCAAAGATCGATTCAATATCCCTATTTTTAAGTAGTGGGGGGGGGGGCTGAGTCAGCTCCCCCATTAAAATATTAAATTCCTGCTGAGTGTAACGAGCTCAAAATTTTTGATGTGTGGAATATGAAAGCTCATAAATCAGCGCTATTTGTTTTTTAATTTTTGCAAGTGGGGGGGGGCAGCTCAACACGGTTAGACACATTGCATTGCGGCAATAAACAATGAGCAATGTGCTCATTTAATGAGCACACGAAAAGATTAACATTCTGAAACTCAAAGGGCAGAAGAAGTAAATAAAGACCGGAAAGATGGACTGATGATGTGGAAGAATTGATGATGCTTTTTTAAATGTCAAAAAATACTTAAGCCATGAAATATGGTCATTTCAACATAGTTACCTTTAAAGAACCTAGTATTTTGTGAATTAAGGTTAATAAGACTATCAGCATTGCAGAAATATACTACATTTCAAGGGAAATATTAACTTCATTGGCACTTCAAAATCAATTCACTTTTATGTTTAAGAAGTCTACACAATTGTAAGAGAACAATACGCATGTTTTGGCTAAAAATATCAAAATATAAAATGGATATATGGTAAATTTTAACAGTGAACTTACAACAAAGGAAGAGGATACAGAGTAATGAGCAAAGAAGAGAAGATATTCTATTACACAACTTAGAAAACTAAAACTTACTGAGAACAATTACAGCCAATAAGTTGAAAAACTGAAAGAGGAGTGCTTACATCTAAACTAAACACTAAAGTGAAAAAAATAATAGAATCATCATACAAATAGACAATTTAAGTGAACAGAGTGATTATAAAAAAGTATTAATTAGCCAATAAGCAGAATATAGTATCTAGTAAAAAGAAAACTTCAATTGGTCATTTCTAGAAATTAGTTTTATCTATAGAAGTACGCAATACGCTAATGAGTCCGCTATCAATGAACCAATTTATTTTTCATATGCTCAGCTACTAATTCCTTCATTATCATTTAAAAGGCATATATTTTTTAATAATAAAATGATTTATTATTATTTTAGGTATTTAAACAACGGTTTTCTGTTTAAGCATAATCATTTGCAATTACTTTGTAGCTTGTTATAGTTAAAGACATAAAGTAGGTATATGTTATTTTTTTTTGTAAATTTTGTGTTTTATAAGACAATTTTTATTAGAACTGTAGGTTTAGTATTTGGTTGATTACAATATATTCAATCACGGTTCTTAGACATTACTACGGTAGCCTAAATCGACTAACCAATGAACATTAAGGATGAGATTACGTCACGAGAGTTTACTGTCATTTGAATCGTAATATGATTTTTTTCGAATCCTGAGGAAACCAAGTATTTTAGAAAAATTTAAACGCAGGATGCAAGATTACATTATTACCGAGGGCGGAAAGCCCCTTAGAATAAACAAGCAGATTCTATTGAATGAAATATTTGAAATTAAATATCACAATTCTCTTTTATTTTCAGCCCTGTAACTTATTAAAATAAACATTATAGAAGTTTTCAGGGACTTTCAGCCCTCGGTAATAATGTAGTCTTTCATTCTGAGTTTAAATTTTTCAAAAATATTTATTAGTTTTCTCAGGATTCGAAAAAAATTAATACAATTAAAACACATTGGGAATTTTGACATGCGTCAAGGTTTTGCATTAACTCAATGTAAAATTCTGAACTGTTGAATTCCAGCTTCCCTAATAATTATTTTACATCAAAAGACATTAGAAACTATTTGAAAAGGATTGAAATCTGTATTGGAAATAACTGTTAAAATTGGTCTACGTAATTAAACATATTCCAAAATTTTGTAAAAATGTAATACATTTTAGTTTTCAGCCCAAACTTAGGCCACACACAATGCAATAATCTTCACATTTTTGAACTGTCAATATTTTTATTTTATCATCTATTGTTTAAAAACAATACAGTTGATAAGATACCCTCAGTTGCGGAGAAAGGATTAATAATAAAGATTTTTTTATTCAGTCAATGGTGTGAGCACTGTCAGTTAAATAGTAACGTGTGGCCTTACTTTTACACGCATACCTATTGTGGCAAATGTATCATATTTTTCAAAATTTTGGAATGCATTTAAATCGTAGAACAATTTTAACTTTTGATTTGAATACAGATTTTAATTCTCTACAAGTATTATCTCATGACTTTTGATGTAGAATAATTAGGAAAGCAGGAATTCAACAATTCAGAATTTTACATTGAGTTTCCTATGGCCCTTTTTACGATTCACCACCCGGTATAAGATAAAATGTGTACTATTTGTCTTATTATTTCATAATAACACAAATAATACACATATATACACAATAACACACATTCAATGATCGAAAATAATTTAAAAATATGGGAATGTAAACTCTTGTGACGTAAGGTCAAAAATATAAGTCTCCCCACCACCGTCGGACAAGACAACCGTAATAAAGTCTAATAACCGTGATATTCAATAGTGATTGTATTTGTGGATTAGTTTTCTGTGAAGTCGAATTTTCAGTTTATTACTGTTAGTTTATTTATTTTTGTATCAGGTAGAATTTTTAACACTTCTTCTTCTTCCCTTTTATAAGCAATTTTGCTTGTTCATTCTCGAGTTTTTGTCTCTATGGAATATTTTCACTCTATCTCTTACACGGTCAGAGAATACTGCTTCTTCAACTTGGTGATTTGTCTCTTGGTTAGTGTTGCCCAAATGCAAGACCAAGACGAGACTTGGACAGTCTTGGTCTTGGTCTTGCACCAGTACACCTGGTCTTGGTATTGGTCTTAGTATTGCACTCCCAGTCTTGGTCTTGGTCTTGGTCTTGCAGCAAGAGTCTTGCAAGTCTCGCAGTTACCCACTAGAATATTGCTATTTATTAATAAACAACTAACATTAGGTGGGTTTGAACCCACGATCTAAACTATCCCTGCCTATACTCTAACTAACTGGGCTATCTACCATGTCCCACGGGAGTCAGTCTGTTTCTTAATAAACGTTTGCATATTTAATAACCTGATATGTGCTAAAACATGGTGAAAACACAAAAAATCAAACAAATGACATAAACTTATCTAGACTGTATTTTAAAGAACATTATCTGTCTAGAAAGGGATTGATGGACTCTCACATTAGGTATATGAAATGAAATGGAATAAAAGAGTTCTACAATTTGCCATTTATTCAAATAAAAATTTAAAAAAATACAAATTAAATTACAGCACAGTACGCAATAGCTTTGGCACTATTATTAGTTGAAAATTTTTGTTTGCTATAAGTTGAAAATTTTAAGATTGACCTTTTTTTAACAAGAATTAATACAAAGTAATACATGCAGTTTAATTATATAACATTTATACAGAGTGAGTTTTATGTATGGAACGCCTCAAATATCTCGGAAACGACTTGAACGATTTTTATAGAATTTGGTGAGTAAAGGTCTTCTAATGCGGCCGATATTATAGTGGTAATTACAGATTGTTACCAGATCTTGCGTTTTTTTGAAAATATAATGAACTTTAGTATTTCGAATAGAACACCCTGTATATTTTTGCATTTTGAACCATAATAACTACTAATTAATTTTCATCTAATATTTCCTATACCGAAATGCCGTAATTTCTGAGGCATTTCTATATTTATTTAAAAAAAATTAAACAAATTATAAAAATCAATTGTTTCAGCCCTGGCAGACTTATTTTAGGTTCTTTGAATCATATGGAACAAAAAAGGTCTTTTGTAAGTTTCTGTCTAAAGTTATTCGTTTCCGAGTTATAAACAATTTAAAATTGAAAAAAATCGAAAAATGACGATGTTCAAGGCTCAAAAACAAAAGTAGGTAATAGCTATTTGTATAACAAGGGAGGAAAGTGCTACTTTTCCTCCCGAGAATGAAGTTTACTGCCCGACGCGTAGCGGAGGGTAGTAATCATTCAAGGGAGGAAAAGGCACTTTACTCCCATGTTATACATATGGTTTTTCCACCTTCCTCAAATAACAAGTCATTTTTTCATTTTTACTTAATTTATTTTATGTAACTAACCAATAAAATTTATGAGAACTAAATCTAACAAGTAGGTACAATATAACTGTCAACTGTCAAATATAAGTCAAATTATTAATGTAAACATTGTTAAATCAAAATAACAATTTACTGTTTTTTACCATTCTGCAAAATACAGAGTGTTTTATAAATAAAAGTTAAAATGTATAGATACTTACGTAATAGAAAATAGATATTATACAGGGCGTCAATAAGTTATATTTCATGAATGACATACCATGACGTTACTTTTACTTTTCCTCCCTAGGGAGGAAAAGTACAACTTTGCTCCCTACAATCAGGTCCGGAAAAGTATACTTTCGGTAGAGGTAGGTGGAAAAAAATATTATTTTCGAAATCTCGAAGTGCCTAAACTGAAGTTTAAACTTTATTTATCAGTTGTCGATAAGTAATTTGTTTATTTCATTTTAAAGAACATTGTTTTTTAGTTTTTAATGCAGCCCGATCACCCATCCTCTCATAAGTTCTTCATTAACAATAAAAAAACAATGGCAAAATCACACATCGGCCAATATCTCTTTTTATATAATAATAAATATTTTTTTTTTGAAATTTGAAGGTTTTGTAGCATTTTACCGTGCGCGAATGGACTATACATGGTAGTCAGGCATCATCTTATCTACTGCTTTTTCAGCAAAAAATTTTGTTTGGCCGATTGATCTAATATCTAATTGCACACCCTGCAAAAAGTAGGACGTTTAGTCTTTACGATATGGATAAGGAAAAACAATTGGTTTGGTTGTCCGTAACAGTGAATATGGTATTCGTATTATATTTTTATCACCTTATAGGCGACATACTTCTTTAAAAGTTTCAATGCGATATTGTTATACACACAATACAAGAAGATTATTTTATGAAAGGTTGCTATTCTCAAAATCTAGACAATTGCTCAATTGTAATTAATTTCGGAACGAAGGCGTCGTCTGATATTAGGAAAGAATGAAATATTTTATTTTTACATTGTATAATAATTTATTATGACCTCTGAGTACCTATCCAATAAATAAGTGTTCATATTTTTAATTCGGTATGTATGTTCATCGTATTGTTCATAATGCGGATAAATCCATTTTTCCAAATTTTTGTTACATATTTTATTGTATCTCATAGTCTCTAAGCATATACCCGAAGTAATATACAGGGTGTAACAAAAATACAGGTCATAAATTAAATCACCTATTCTAGGACCAAAAATAGTTCTAATGAACCTAACTTACCTTAGTACAAATATGCATATAAAAAAGGTACAGCCCTTTGAAGTTACAAAATGAAAATCGATTTTTTCCAATATATCGAAAACTATTAGAGATTTTTTATTGAAAATGAACATGTGGCATTTTTATGGCAGGAATATCTTAAAGAAAAATTATAGTGAAATTTGTGCACCCCATAAAAATGTTATGGGGGTTTTATTCCCTTAAACCCACCCAAACTTTTGCGTACTTTCCAATTAAATTATTATTGTGATACTATTAGTTAAATTCAATATTTTTAAAACTTTTTTGGTTCTTAGTATTTTTTCGACAAGGCAGTTTTTATCGAGTTGCGGCTTCTTTTCTAATATGTATGTTTACGTAGATATTTTATGGGGGTTTTGTTCCTTTAAACCTCCCAAATGGTTGTGTACGTTCCAATTAAACTATTACTGCGATATCATTAGTTAAACACAGTGTTTTTAAAACTTTTTTGCTTCTGTGTATTTTTTCGATAAGGCACATTTTATCGAGATGTGACTTCTTTTTTAATATGGTTTAAAATATACCTAAATATGTAAATCATAAATAAATTTTCCTATTACATATTATCAAGTCTCTATAATCGTACTTAGCCATATCACAGATGCACATAACATAAATTATTATGTGGCCATATACAAATATGTGGTGGGTTTGACAAATAATATGCAAAATATTTCGACAAATACTGACTTTTCGAAAAAGTACCAAGAGGCAAAGAAGTTTTTAAAGCATTGTGTTTAACTAATGGTACTACAATTATAATCAAATTGAAACGTACACAAAAGTTTGGGGGGGTTTAAAGAAACCAAAACACCATAAAATTTTTATGGGGTGTCTAAATTTCACTATAATTTTTTCTTAAGATACTACTGTCTTAAGAATGCCACATGTTCATTTTCAATAAAAAATCTCCAATAGTT
The DNA here is from genome assembly GCF_917563875.1 of Diabrotica virgifera virgifera. Taxonomy (NCBI): domain Eukaryota; kingdom Metazoa; phylum Arthropoda; class Insecta; order Coleoptera; family Chrysomelidae; genus Diabrotica; species Diabrotica virgifera. The sequence goes on along the minus strand of NC_065444.1, from coordinate 89,129,381 downwards.
TTCGATATATTGGAAAAAATCGATTTTCATTTTGTAACTTCAAAGGGCTGTAACTTTTTTTATGTGCACATTTGTACTAAGGTAAGTTAGGTTCAATCGAACTATTTTTGTCCCAGAATATGTGACTGAATTTATGACCTGTATTTTTGTTACACCCTGTATTATTCCATAAAACGACACTCAAACTGCAAGACGCAAGAGTCTCGCAGGCTTGGTCTTGTTCTTGCTCAAGTCTTGCACGGTCAGTCTTGGTCTTGGTCTTGCTAAAATAAGGCGGTCTTGGTCTTGGTCTTGGTCTTGCTAAAACGCAAGAACAAGACCAAGACTGCAAGACCAAGACCGATTTTGGGCAACACTACTCTTGGTGTTTAAACGATTCAGATGTACACTATTGCACTGATGTGATTGTACCATTTAGTGTCAACTGGTTTATATCTTGTATATTACATGGAGTTCTAATCTCTTCACTTCTTATTCGGTGTCTCAGGGCATTTTCTGAATTCTTCTCAGTATTCTCATTTCTGCTCTTTCTAGCATTATTTCTATTTTGTCTGTGTCGGATTTTGTTTCTGATGCGTATAGGGAATTTTAATTTCGTTGGTTCCGATTTTGTATCCCCTTTCTTGACGCTCTTTATAACTTCATCCTTCATTAGGTTGAATAGCATAGGTCTTAGGCTCGATGCACATTTGCGTGTTTTCCTGTTGCCTGCACGCTGCGAGCAAGCTGCTTATTTTCAAGCCAAGTTTCCCATTAACCCACATTTGAGCGGTTTCTTGGTTCCAATATATGCCAGAAATAAACAGTTTTGTATCTCCGTTGAGATCAATCGTGTGATCAACGTGTATTTAATGATTGCCTATCACAGACTGCCAAATCTCCTGACTCGTTTCCAAGCGGCATGCACGTGGTGGTGTAGCAGAAATTGGCATGCTCTCGGTGCACGTGGCCCCTCTCGAGTGTGCAGTGAATAGATTCAACTCACTTCAATGACGCACCCAGAATTTTCCTCTAGGGGGAGTTGGCTTGGGCGGGGTTCAGACAAATGATCCCTGACAAAAAATCCTCACAAATTATCCCTGGACAAAAAATCCCCAGACAAAAAGTCGCCGGAAAAATAATCTCCAGACAAATAATCCCCGGGCAAAACCCCAAAAAATATTCCCACAAATTTTTTTTGACAAAATATCCCCACGAAATATTTGCTACCGAATAGTTCTCTAAAAGTTTTCCCGTGAACGCAATCGACTCAAATGTTTTTCAGCCTCAGTGCATTATAGCAATGGCCATGACACCGCTTTTCGGCACGACAATAATGATTAGTAATTAAGATTAAGCATGAATTATTTTAATTTCGATTACCAAATTTCGAATTCCAATTTACTTGCCGAAAACTTCAAATTTTACATGACAAACCAGTGTGAGTTTTTTCAAAAATCGTGGAACATAATATGGGGAATGAGCTAAGACTGTGGGAATCATGTTGTAATTATTATTCGATTAAATCTTTTGCCCACCCAGCCTTGAATAACTAAGTTCAAAACATTGTGGATTATCTGTGTACATGCATGAAAAATTTTTGGGCTATTAAGAATGTTTAGATTTGTCATGAAAACGCAGAACACACGTTTTTGACATAGATTTTGAAAGCTTTTGTAGTAGGTTTCTGAAATGTTTCTTGCAGTGAATTGAAACTGATGACTAAACATTTTTCGCTATGTATTACTAAAAAGATTACTACCATATGCCGAAGAAATAGTTGGTGACCAGTGATTGGATGAAATACCAGTGTGATTTCAGGCCCGGAAGATCGATTGTTGATCAAATATTTACTATTAGACAAATGCTTGAAATGATTGGGAGTATAATCAAGACGTGCATCAGATATTTATAGATTTTAAACAGGCTTATGATTCAATTAATCATCTTACACTATGGAATACAATGGTCAAGCTGGGCGTACCCAAGAAACTAAGTGCGGTAACGCAAATAGGTGTAAGTAACTTCTTTGCACAAGTTAGAAGAGGTGGGGAAATATCAAATGCTTTATGCGTAAATTCTGGACTGAAACAGGGAGATCCATTGTCCCCATTGTTGTTTTAAACTGGCCTTAGAATATGCCAAGCGAAAAATTTATCCAAAAATCAAACCAGACATAGTTGCTCGGGGAGAGGCCAGATGGGAGAAAGTCTGTAGGACGGCCTAGAAAAAGGTGGAAAGATGCAGTCAGAGAAGATCTGCAGAAAATTGGAGTGAGACAATGGGAAATAGTGGTACAGGACCGACACATGGAAAGCAATAGTAAATTACTCGCAAGGGCACTCGAAGAGTTATAACGCCATTTATTATGATAATAACTAAATATTTTTTACGTTAAATTTACAAAAAGTAACAGGTTTTTTGCATTACAATCAAGATCATCGTTTTCAGGACCAGCAGTTCTCATCACGAATTGGCAATGTTTTGAACACAGTTGTTCAAAGCAGAGTGAGTAAAAGATTTAAGCAAATAATTACTACATGGTTATACTAAGATACTACATATCTTCCACGATTTTTTAAAAAACTCACATTGGTTTGTCATGTAAAATTTGAAGTTTTCGGTATGGAATTGAAATTCGAAATTTGGTACTCCAAATTACAATTATTGATGCTTAATCTTAATTGCTAATCATTATTTTCGTGCCGAAAATCGGTTTCATGGCGATTGCTAATCAGCATTTATTTCTTGGTAATTTTTTGTCCGGGATTTTTTGTGGGGATATTTTGTCCAAAAAAAATTTTGGGGATTATTTTTCCGGAATTTTTTATCCGGGTATTATTTGTCGGGTGATTTTTGTCTGGGGATTTTTTGTCCAAGAATAATTTGTGGAGATTTTTTGTTCTGGAAAGTTTGTACGTTGATTATTTGTCCTAGCTTCGCTTGGGCACCAAAATTTTTTGTATTGTTTCTGAAAGATAAGTTACATTTTCCCACTATTCTTTATATTTTTTCGGTCTCTCAGTGTATTTTCTGTAATTGTTCCTCTTTCTTTATTAACACTTTTTATGACTTCATCCTTATTTAGACTGAATAGCATAGGGCTTAGTGAATCCTATTGTCTTATCCCAGAAACTGTATCCCAGAAACCCAGGTTCCGTAAGTGGTCCGTTTATTCTGATTGTTATTTTACAAGGCTGGCAAATCATGCTTCTGTGACCATCCTTTTAAATGTGCATTATCTAGATCTTTATAATTCAAGTATGTGTACATAGGTACCAGAGCTGGGGAGGATTCGAATCACATAGGACTCGAATCCTGGATTCGAATCCTTTTTGAGGATCCGAGGCCGGTGATTCGAATCCTTTAAAAAAAAATTTGTGATCCGGATTCGTCGAAGAAATCCTAAAGGATCCGTACTCGAATCACCAATGTTATGTTCGGATCCTTTTAGAGATTATACTGCGCCGGCGCGACAAGCTGACTCAAGCTTCGACTTGTCACGAAGTGTAAACAAACACAGATTGAGAGTGAAGACCGAATGCATCGGAGTTTGTAAAAAGTTAGTTATACTGTTATAGTTACAAAATAGAATTAGTAAATAAATTGGTATAAATAAACTATAGATAGACATAATATAAGTGAACGTGTAAAGCTACAGGTAAGTGAAAATCTGTCTATTATCTATTTTTCTATTTATGCACAATGTACAAATTGAATATGTAGGCGATATCAGTCGACTAAAGGCAAAGGGTAGAGATGGGTATCGCGAGTACTCGAAATTTGAAAAACATCAATGTTTTGTTAAAAGTAAAGTTAGTAAATAAGGTATCTCTGTATCTAGTATCTACTGATTTGTCATCATGAACCAAAGAAGAAATAGGTTGAAACCAGATATGGCATCAAAATTAACTTTTTGAACTTAAAATTTGAAATTTTGCGGAGGTATAAATTTAATATACAAAAGTATAATTATAGTCTTGATTTCAAAAGTCCATAATGTAATTTATAATGTAGGTAGTCTGTTTTAGTCTTCAGCAAAATTAAATTACACCGGTTAGAAAATTGTATTATTTATTAAAAGTCAAATGTGAAAAAACATCGATGTTTTCACAACGAAGTTTTTTTACCTATCGATGTTTTTAATTTCGATAACCATCGATATGAAACATCGATGTTTTTAAGTTCGATACCCATCCCTACTAAACACCTAAACGGATATACAGTATGTTAACTTTTTGATTGTGACTCGAGGCGAGTGGTCTAGAAAAACAATCCTGTTTAATAGAGAAAAACAGAATATTAAAACTGACCCACTACTGGTACTGGTAGGGAGTGTAACCATGTTATTACAGGCTGTTTTTATTCCTCTTATGTCCCAATATAATTATTGTTCACCATCGAAAAATATATGATTGTATGTAATCTTATCCATTCTATGAAATCTACCAGTACAGTTCATTATTTAGTGCTCAGCTGACTATTTTTTAAATTAGTGACAATTGTGTCAAACTAAATGTTAGTACACTTTTTAGTTATTAAATAATTCAAAATGAGTCATTTCTGTGAAGAATATAATTATATATACGTGTTTTTTTTAATTCTGAAAAACTTCTTTGTTTCTGAGTTTCTGAAGGAGTTCACGCACCTAATGTTACGCAAATGACATACCCTACTTATTCTGATACTCTGTAGTTCTTTACGAGTTTCTTCATGAAAATAGAGCATTGATTTATTAATATCAACTGTTGTACTTAGTCATTAGGTAATTACTACTATAACCAATGTGAAAGATACATTTTTTTTTTCAGGAATATAATACTAATGTCTTCAGAATCTTCAGAACAACCTTCTGGTGAAGATGACAGTAGAAAAGATCCATTTGTTTCATTATCGGATCAAGAACCATCGTACTGTACTGAATCAGCTGACTCTGAAGACGATGAAATAATTGAAACACCAAGAAAACCCAAAAAAAGAATCGAATAACAAAACTGTATGATATTTTCGAAAAAAAGGAAGAGCAAAGTGTCAAAAGTGGTAATGGCGTTGCTGAAAATCCTCCAGTAGAAAACTCTAAAATTGATTTTGAAAGATTTCAAACTCTCAGCTCTGTTTTCCGATCATAAAGAAAATTAACGGGAGTCTTAATTTATCATCTAACTTCATCAGACATATAAAAAGAGTTCATCCTGAAAAACTAGAAGAGTATAAGCGGTATAAACAATCTAAGAGAAATTCGAAATTAAACAAAAGATGCCACATTATAACTGATCTTGAAGGACCATCGACGGCATCGACTAGTGCCAGTAGCCATAAGCAACCTAGACTAATGCAGACACTTCTAGGCAGCGGAAACGTTAGGGTTGACCAAGCTAATTTTGAACAACGGGTGGTAAATTTTATTTTCGGTACAATGTCTGCTATAAACATAGAACATGAAAGTTTCTTGGCACTTTTTCAAGGAATGAATGTTAAAGTTCGATCAAGAAAAACAATTATGAAAAGTATCAATCAAAATTATAATGAAAATATGTGTCATATTAGAGAAAAACTAAGAAATACTCGCTTTTTATGTACGACAGCTGATATTTGGTGTAACAAGAAACGAAGTTTTCTTGGGGTTACCGTGCATTGGATCGAGGAAAACTTGGTTAGAGGATCTGCTGCAATTGCCTGTAAACGATTTAAAGGCGCACACATTTACAGACATATTGGCGAAATGCTTGAAAATATAAACTTGCAGTTTGGTTTAACAGAAAAAATAGTTGGAACAATTACAGATATTGGAAGCAACTTCGTTAAAGCATTTGAACAATACCACATAACCAGTGATGAAGAGGAAGCGATAAATGCAGATGATATATTTCCGGTAATAAATATAAATGAAGAGAAAGACACGGAACTTTTGGAGAATGACGATATGGATGTCGATTCAGCTGAACAGTTCACTTTACCGAAACATTTCCGATCTGCCAGCCACACACTAAATTTAATAGCCACAACGGATTACAAAAATTTAATTAAAGAAAATGCAGTTCTGCGAAAGCGCCATACCGCAGCATTTCAAAAATGTAACCTGCTTTGGAATAAAGCTAATAGACCAAAATCAAATGAAATTATTCAGAACATTTTAGGGCACACACTTAGCTGTCCAGGTATTACTCGATGGAATTCACTTTATGATTCTGTAAAGCAAATTTTAAAAGAAAAGGTCAAGCTCAATACACTTTTTAAGAAACTGGAACTGGAACCATTTAAAGGGACTGAACTTTTATTTTTAGAAGATTATTGTATGGTAATGGAACCTCTAGCCCATACATTGGATTTTCTTCAAGGAGAGCACGCGAACAACTCATTTTTTGGGTTCTTGTTACCGAGTTTATTATCTCTAATAAATAAATATGACAAAAAAGTAGCGGTCCGTACCACATACAAATATGGAGGTGAATACATAGCCAAAATGTGCCTCGACAACCTGAGAAGAAGATTTGCTGACATACTGTCGCTTAATTGTAAAGAAGTCGTAATTTCAGCCGTTTTAATTCCTCAATTTAAATTCAGATGGTATAATATCGTAAAGTATCCTACATACACTAAAGAGGATATAAAAATGTTTATTATAGACGTAGCTAGAGACTTAGATGATTCAAACTATGATTTCTTATCAGATGAGAGTGACACAACCAATTTAGACCAATTCTTTGATTTCAGTGACGACAAGGTCAAGGTACAGCCTCCAATATTAAATAACGACAGTCAAATGGCAAGAAACTCCTCCCAATCATCATCTGTACCTAAAAGTAAAACATCTTCAAAAATTGAACTGGAGCTGTTGACGTATTTAGAAGAGAAATAATATACATATTATTAATGAATATCCTACACTTAAAAAAAATTTCATAAAATTTAACACTTGCCTTCCTTCGTCTGGTGCAGTCGAACGATTATTTTCATTTGCAGGTATAATCGACGCACCTCGAAGGAATGGCCTGACAGACGAAAATTTTGAAATTTTGGTGCTATGTAAGGCCAACCAAAAGAAATATTTTTAAAAACTATAAGTTTTTTAAAATTTTATTTTATGTTTATTATTTTTGTTCACTTTATTGTTGTTTGTTGTTGTTGTTCTGTTTATAAATAAAGTGTATTTTTTGTAGATTTTTATTTATTTATGGTTCATATTCATAGGTTATTGCCAGTGCAAAAAATATTCATAGGGAGTATGTGGCTCAGTGGTCCGTATTTAGAGTCAGGACTTTCGGATCCATGGTTTCCGGGTTCTAGTCCTGTTTGTGACGGGGTTTTTCTGATTAATTTAATTAATTAAAAACTAATTATGTTACATACTCCTTCGGTAGGATTCCCCACTCGATTATTCATTGTTAGGTTCTAATTAACAGTGCTGTTCCTAAAGTGTCACCGGGAAAGAGTAACCAACCCTACACAAAACACACGTTATAAAAAAGTTAAACCAAACTAAGAGTGGCTAAATGGACAGAATCTATTTTTATATCATTTTTATGCATGTCATGGTGAGTAATAGATAGACAGAAGACAGTATTAGATTAGGAATCATACATCATTACACTAATATGATCCGTGATTCGTGATCCGAAAAATGGACTCGAATCACGTGATTCGAATCCTTGTTTTTTAGTAAAAAGGATTCGGACTCGGATCCGTGATTCCTATCATATCTCGTGATTCGGATCCGTGATTCGAATCCTTTTTTTGAGGACTCGTCCCAGCTCTGATAGGTACTTAAATTATAGTTATTTATGTACCAAGTCAGCAAAGTGACTCTTTATCGAACGAATCTGATATTACGAGAAGAGCGAGCGTAGCGAGCGAGTAACAGCTGAGTTCGATAAACAGTCTTTTACATATATATTGGTTATTACAATATTGGTTTTTACAAACCTAATTTTATATTGGTTTTAACAATTACTTGCAATTTACAATTTAAGAACTTTTAAAATTTTAGACGTAATAATAATTTCATGACAGTGATGACAGTAAACTTTTGCAAGATGGCCGCTTGCGATTTTATTCGATAGTTATTAATATTGAATAGTTTATAAGTCGTTATACATAGTTTTAATTTATTTTGTATGAATATAATTGCACATTACTACAGAATTTCACTTTTTGATATACATTTAATTAATAATAATTCAAATTTTGTACAATATGTATTTTTAATAATTAAAGTAAATAAATTTTATGTTCACTCAAATACTCGCCATTCGATTACTGCCATCGACCACTTACATTCAATCTCGGTTAATTTGATTAATCGCGGCAGATAAGTAAAATTCTTCAATTAGTACAATAAAGTGTTACTTTACTGCCAAAAATGAGGGCAAATGAGTACAATAATGAATGACTTTGGTGACGGTGGGCGATAAAATTATTTTATTAGACCTTCATTATCATGTTTACGGTATTTTAGACAGTTTAGTGGTTTATTCATGAGCGCTAAAAATAATAAGGCATACATTATGTGACAAAACTTTTATTTTTCAGACTTGAGTCGACCTTTTCAATCATGAGATCCATTTTTGCTCAAATTTTATTGGTTTGCCTAATTCATTTAGCCTTAGGAAAATTAGAGAAAAAGGTAAGTCAGCTGTACAGCCTAAATATAACATGCTTTATATTATAGTATAAACAGCCTAGTAAAACACTCTCAGGTGTATCATCTATATCTTCTTCTTCCTAAAGTGCCATCTCCACACCGAAGGTTTTTAAACATCATGGCTATTCTGACCTTCGAGGCAGCTGCTCTGAACAGTTGCCTTGTCAGCGAGAAATCAAAGTTTCCGGGGTACATTTAGGTTGTAAAGTTGGGTCACCGTGACTCTCTACGTAATTATTTCGAATTTGACAAGATCAACAAAACTTCTCACTTTGCCCTTTTACGAAACACTGATTGGCCAGAGAATAGGTGGGCAGACAGCTTCCTCACTTTCAAACTTAATGGGTAGGAATAATGAATGGGTTGCATGTGTGAGTCCATACCATTGTAGTAAGGAGAAGAGAGACGTTCTCACAAACAATGTGTTTTTTTCAGCTGACGACCGGTTTCGCTGTCTATACTTTGCACAGCATCTTCAGGTCCCGGTTAAAGTAAAATTAAATGCTACAAACAACAAAAAACCAGAGTTAGTTAAGTGGTCTGGTATAAATCAAAGGTTAATGATCAAGCCAATATCAAAGTACATATATTTGTATATACACATAAATATATGTATTTTGATATTGGCTTGATCATTAACCTTTGATTTAAACCAGACCACTTAACTAACTCTGGTTTTTTGTTGTTTGTAGCATTTAATTTTACTTTAACCGGGACTTGAAGATGCTGTGCAAAGTATAGACAGCGAAACCGGTCGTCAGTTGTAAAATGAATTGTTTGTGAGAACGTCTCTGTTTTCTTTACTAAAATAATTAATGGGTAGGGCATATTAAAGCTATTGTTAGGTTACGCTGACCATTTCGGTAGTAGTTACGGGTTAATAACATATTATCACACTATACCTTCATTTGTTGGGCAATATGTATTTAAATATGTTTGTTATATGTATAGGACTTTGGACCCCGTCTTCTGGAAAAAGTTGACATATGGCACAACATTTGTCAGCGTCTTACAGATGTTAAGGAAGAACTGATACAGAAGGCGATAGAAGGACAGTTAACTGAAGATGATGCTTTGCAGGTATGTATTTCATTTAGGTTACTATCAATTTATATTATCCAATCTTGGTTTGACGAAGAGTGTCAGACGATAGCAAAGGAAAGGGAAAAGATCAGACAACAATAATTATTAACAGATAGGAGAATGCAAAACACAAGAATATATAATAATTCGAGGGACACCGAAAGCTCTGTGTAGGAAGAAAAAGATATACCATAATGAATTTTAAAATTAAAAGGAATAGAAGAGGAGTTCAAAAATAAAGACCTGAGGTCGTTCTATCAAGAAGTTAAGAAGATGGGAAAAGGTTACCAAAGACAAAAACGGAAATAATGAAGGAGCGGAAAAATATTTGAAGGAAGTGAAGAAAAGTATATTAAAGTGTTTAATAGTATACTTTATAACAAGTGAGAAAAAAGACATATTTCTCACGAGCGCAAATCAAGCGAGGTAGAAATATGTCACATTTTCTCATATGTTGTACACTGTACTTTTTCTATGGATGCGGTTTTGTCAAGAGTTCAAACTTCAAAAAATAATTAATAATTTATGTGCTTTTAAGTATATTATATGCATAAATTAAAATAAAATGCATATACAGGGTGTCCCTGAAAATAATGCGTTCCTTAAAGGTGGGGTAAAATGCACCATTTAAAAGAAAACTTTCTTATAAATTTTTTTTCTAAAGTCATCTGTTGCCCCAAAAAGTTAAAATAATGCCTTTTACTAAAATTTGCATTTGGCAACACGGCAGTTTTATTTATTTTGATACAGCGAAGATAAACATATACAATAATTGTAAACACAAAGAGTCATATCATAATCACCTGTAACCCCAGAATAGGTACATCGGATTGTTGCGATATTCTCATGATTTCGATCGCGAGCATCATGATATTATGTTACTTATGTTTAGTGCAAGATTTACAGCAAGGCTATTTACCTCGAAGAAAAACAAAATCTTCAGAGAACCCGAATTTCTGTGTAAAGTGTTGTGTGCAGATAAACTTTATTTTACGAATGGTGTGTTTAACTTTCATGATTGCCAAAAGTATGAATTTATGGGCTGGGATTATTTATAATCATCTGATTGAACCATTCAAACTTCCCAGAAGATTGAATGGAGAAATGTACTCAAATGCTTTGCCACATGTTCTTTTGATACCTCTTGAAGACGTAGCTTTATTGTTATAAAAATTTTTCATGTAAGTTAAAACACTATATGGGCCATTCCACGAACATACGCCTGTTTTGGATTACTTCGACAACGAATATTTTACTGAGAAACATAAGAAGTACGAAAGTAAATGGCGCTAATAATTATTACAATAAACAACAATGTTATTTGCAATTTACTTTCGTTCTTCTTATTTGGCACAGTAAAATATTCGTTGTCGAAATAATCCAAAACAGGCGTATGTTCGTGGACAAGGGCGCCCATATAAAAATTTTTAGGGGGGGGGCCAAACGTGAAGATGTTGCACATTACATTTTGTATATTTCGGATGACAATATATACAGTAGACTCTCTATAACGAACACGGATATAACGAGGTTTCGCTTATAACGAGGTACATTAGGTGTCCCATGAAATTCCTATTGAACTATAACGCTCTATAACGAGGCATATTTGGTTATAACGAGGAAAATTTAAATCGAAGAATACTTGTCTTTACCTGTTTTTAGCGTTGTAATGGTCACAAATAAATAAATGCCCCAACTACCTGTACATAGAAATGCCCAACATCTGTCTTATTATCGAGGCCAGTGCTATAATAAACTCGGCCACCTGTAATAAACATCTGCCTGTTTATCGACCGATATTGAATACTATAGGAAATTTACAATTTATGGCGGCGAAGTCTCATTGTTCACTGTTCAGGTTGACCATCGACACATAATAAACTACGTAAGAGGCATCAAAAGATTTCAATATTATTATTGTTTGATATAACGAGATCCGCTTATAACGAGATAATTAATTCACCATTTCAGTTCTCGTTATAGAGGGAGTCTACTGTAGTTTAAACCACCTAAAAAACCTAGTTTGAACCCTGTTGTGAGGAATTATTCATACATTTAAACACTAGACCAAGTTTTTAAATGGAAATGTCATGGGTACCACAAAAGTTGAGCCTCTCTTTAAAACCCGTTTGAAAAGAATACAATGCTTGAAAAGCCTTCCCTTCAACTTTGGTGAGCAGACTAACCAAGAGTATGTGTCGAACCAAGTTTTTACTTTAAAATCTTAAAAAGGAGCCCCCTTTGTTTTTGCAGATATAGAAGCCTTATGAAAAATAAGGCACACATATTCCAAACATTTTTAGAATTGTTGATAGATGGCGCAAATAAATCGCATTTTCCGAATATAGCGCCATCCGTCAACAATTCTAAGAAAGTTCGAATAAATGTTACTTATTTTTTGAGGAGGAAACTCAATCTGCAAGAAAAACGGGGGTTCCTATTTAAGATTTTAAAGTTAACTCTCACCCCATCTCCAGAGTGTGGAATGAAAAATCCTGTTTGGTGTCCTTCTATAGATTTTTGAAAAATATTAAACACGTGGTTTTTAGTTTTATTTGGAAGTACATATATTTCTTGAGATATTAGACCGTTTCTATAATTTTGCTGTGGTATCACGATATACCGTTTTTTCCGATTATAGCGCTATCTACCTATCCACAATTCGCAAAATGGCTCGAATATAATTTGCTTATTTTTACAAGGAAAATCCAAATCTGCAACAAAAATTAGGGGTTCCATTTAAGATTTTAAAGTTACCCCCCGCTCCACACCCAGGGGTTGAAGTGGTGGACTTGTTTAGTGTCATCGCATAGATTTTTGAAAATTATTGAACACGTATTTTTCAGTTTTTCGATCCGATGTTCATTTCGGGAATTATTCGGCCTTTCCGCTACTTTTGGGACACCCTGTATATAACACTCATTCATCATGAAAGATCACCTGTTTTTCATTTAAATAAAATTGTTCTGTTCATCATAATGCACACTTTAAAAATAATCTATTTACTAAAAAAATACTTTTTCCGCAAATCGCCAGGAAATTTTGACATTCCTGTCAAAATTTCTTGAAGAAAAAGTCAGGACTTCCTTACTTTAAGGAAATGTCATTTCCTTACTGTAAGGAAATGATATTTCCGTACAGTTGTTAGTGTTCTATTTATAAGCGTCAAGTTTGACAATTCAACCTCAATACGTTTCCATAGTAACCCAAGTAATTTTATTAGGAATTTCAAAGCACCATTTATTTGGGAATAAAATTATCGCGTTTTTTTTTAAATCAATCAATATCTGTCGAATTTTAAACGATTTGCGGAAAAATAGTATGTTTACCTCGTAGGAAAAGCCACATTCCTGGACTCTGTGTTGCTAAGTCTCGGCTTGCGCCTCGACTTAGCAATCTTCACAGTCGTCCAGGAATGTTAAGCTTTTCCTACCCGGTAAACAATGTACTATTGCAAACTAAAATTTGACTATGTTCAATAAATTTTAAAAATTATTTTTCAGTATGAATTTTTTCAAAATATAATTACTTTATACCAGTTGTTAAAGACAAATGGCTCATTAGTGATTATCGATCAGAGATCGGAATTCTTGCTGATACGGTTTTTTTGCAGTATAAATGATTCATTTAATTTGTAATTTTGGGTGTCGATTAGTGTATATGTTTCCCACGCCTCTAATCTCTGTCAATGTTTTCGTTAGTAGCATACCGTGATTGTGGGAAATGTGTATTATGCACATTCCATACAGACCACTGTCGCAGACACAAAGATTTTCTGTTAAACTATTAATAACTACCCAATATGTGAATTTTTTTTATTAATAAATATGTTGTTTCCAATTTATCTCTCAAAATTATCCAATAATGTTTTGACAAAAATGCGTTTATGTAATATAAATTTAATTTTTTTCTTTCCCGAAAAGCTAGGGGGGCCACGGCCCCCCCTGCCCGTGTGTATGGGCGCCTATTTTCGTGGAATAGGGTATAAAAACCTTATTTATTAGATATTTAATAAACACAAGTATTATGCTGTTTTTCTATCACTGTTATCAGTATTTTATCAATACATATATTATGCCTATGGTCGATGATTCATGATAGTTGAGTTACAGTAAAATTATTTTAACACAGAAGAAGGAACGCAGCGTTGCCGGCTCTATTTGCTTTTCTGTGGACATTAATCAAACGCATTAAAATTAATAAACAATTTTTTTGAAAACGGTTTGACATTATGCATTAAAATTAATAAAAAATTTTTTTGAAAACGGTTGACATTACAAAAAAATTGTATCAGAATTTTTTTGCTCTAAATGGTGCACTTAGCCCATACCTTGAAGGAACGCACTATTTTCCGAGACACCCTGTACATGTAGGTATTTAATATTCTTAAAATTTATATTTTAAAAAGTTATTAATAAAAGTTATTTATTTAAAACTCTAATTAACAGTTACTTTTGAAAAGTTTTGAAATGTAATTCCTGGTAAGTTTTGTTTCAACATATTTTGTTTGAAAACATTAATTATGTTTGTATTGTGCAATTGTGCATGTTACCATGGAAACGGCGATCATATGTATGGAACACTGCGGAGAATCCGCGAGAAAAAATATTTCTCACTGCAATGGCCGACTTTTCTCACTGCGTCAGAAATTGTTCGTTTTGAATGTATGTAAGTAGTGAGAGAAGTTGCTCGTTGTATATCATCCATAGAAAAATATATTTAATTTCCTTAGCTAAGCGCTTTCGGCAAAAATATCATCTTCAGAACTAATGGTCAAAGTATAAAAAAGTACCGCTACTTGGGGTCGTGTGTGTGCAACATATTTTGAAATTTTGTCTGCTGTGATGGAAAATGAAAACTCATCCGGATGATGAAAAATTGATTAAATCAATAATAATTGTAAAACATTAAAAAAACAACCAATTAAACGATACAACATATAAAATTTTGTGCATGGTAATGGGTGTCACCCAACCATTTCAAGTGATGTCTAGTCTAGCAGTTGACTGCTAGACTAGGTCTAGGAGACAAACTGAAGTTTGACAACTGTAGAATACTAAGAAATAGACTAAATAGCTATCCTAAAATAAGAAATAGATTAAAATCCTACATGATTATCAGGCCGGCTTTAGAAAAGACAGATCTACTACAGACCAAATATTCTTCTTAACCTTCGTCGGGCGGCATAGGTACAATTGTAACTTTTGAGTTTTTAAATTGTGATAACTTTTTTTTGTATAGATAGAGACTTGAACTTTTGTGACATGTCTATATTTATCCAGAAGAATATGTGAGCCAAATATAACAAAGAAACCTTCAATAAATCATAGTTTATTTGAAACAAAAATCATAAATGAATGTTAGTGTGGATTTTTGCAACACACATGTCGTTTTAGACAAAGAATGTTCGTCACACACAGGTAGAAAATATGCTACACAACTTTTCCTCGATTTAGGCTGTTTTCTCCGTTCGGTTAGACAAACATGGTAACTTCCGGTTACTGAAGTAGATCCACGAATGCTGTGAGATACTTGAGGAGAATCTACAGCAAGACAAAGATCTTTAGAAAGATCCTTCAAAAACTTCTTGCGTTGGTCCTTTTTTGTAATGGATTGTAGTCTCGATATAATGTAGGAAGCTAAGCCAGTGACGTCAATCATATTTCAAAAAAGGGCAAGTACCAACTCAATGTTCGACGCTTGAGCGTACATTCACCCATCATTTTATCCATCGTATCAACCTCCCTTTAGTTTTAATCTAATTCTTAATCATTTCAGGCTACTTGTCCTGTCATATGCATGGACGGAACGGAAGTAACACTACTGCTTTGTTTTTATTTAGCAAATAAGGACATACGGTAGCATCATGATTGTATGCCAAATTTGTGGAAAACAGCCCTTTCCTTGCTTGCTTTCATATTGCTGAGCAAAAATCTCATATTTTTTTTTTCTAAATGTGCCCACGAACCTCATGTCACACGAATTCTAGACTTTAGCGAGTTCAAAACTGGTAAAAAGTTATCTGTGGTACCCTTTCGCGCAGAAACTTTATAAGACGTGACCAGATCCAAAACTGTTCGTTTTCCAACGTTAACTTGTCGGGAACCATATTCTGTTTTTCATACATAAAGATGAATTTGTATAGGATAAGGTGTTTGAGGCATTACAAACCCAAAATACCATGTTTAGTGTGTTTGGAAGATATTATACATTGTGCATATTTTGTAGGTATGGCCTCTAAATGGAAACAATTGTTATAGAATAGAATACAAATATGCTTTATTTTCACTGAAAATTTTTAAAATTTTATGGACAAAGCTTACATACAGTCAAAAGAAAAACATAATATAAATAACAAATAACAACTACAATTTACTAAAATTAGATAAATCGTCAATAATTAGATAAATCGTCAATAATGTACAGTATAACCTATGGTTATGCATTCGAACCTATGGTGTTCACCTATGGTTATGCATTGGGATGATTTGTAGTCTTGTTGCACATTTTTATTCAGCATTGTCCAGATATCTCGTATGAGGGCAGTCTTATCAGCTTTTTTGCGTTAATGACGGGTATTTTCGTTGCCAAATCTTATAAATATTAGCATAGTCTTGGGATTATCACGAGACATAGCTGCACGTATGAGTGGCAGAGGCTCCATATTCCCCATCTCACACAAGTTTCCTTCGTTGATTCTATTTATACCTCTTTTGCCGGCATTTTGATAAACTAGATGTAGAACCATTAATACAATGGTAATTTGCAGGTATACAATGTATACCTGCTATATGTACACTATACATATATTGACAAACACCAAACAACTAAATGTGGATGAAATCTATGTTTCCAGTTGTAATACAATACAATGATACTCTTCCTAGAATTTGTTTACGACCACTATTTCCAAAATTTTATTGTTGCATTAATTTCAATAATTTACGATAGATAACAGGGATTATTTAAAAGCGGATTTCAATTTTTGTAAATCCATACAAGAACAAATTACCGAATATTATTATTTATTTATTGAGATATTAAACAATTTTTTACCAGTTATGCTAGCAATAAATAATATTATCTTAAAACTAACAAATATTACCTTTAGATTAAAGAATTTTGAAGAAAATATGTTACAGGTACAATTGTAACTATGCCGTCTGTTAACGGTGTAAAATTATGCCGCTCGACAAAGGTTAAAGGAGATCAATTTGTAATGAAGGTAAAGTTGCTCTCATATGTTATTTGTGAATTTTAGACAAGCATATGATCAGAGTCCATAAAATCATAATATATCGAGCATTGGAACATTTGGCTACTTCAAAAAAGGCTAGTAAAAATGGTACTAAATAGCTCTGCCTATGAAATTGCTTGACACGGTCACATTTCAGATCAATTTACGGTTGCAAAGGCTTGAGACGGGGAGATACTTTATTCACCACAATATTGAAATAAGTGTTAGAAGCTGTAATCAAAAAATGCAGTATGAAAGTGGAAGAAACAATCGTAAAAAATGAACACCAGTGCTTGGCATTTGCTGATGATCTAACGATCTTAGTAAGAATCGTGAAAGAATTAAGAAGAGTTGTGAAGAAAACTACTAAAGAAGCACAGAAATTCGGATTGCAGATAAGTGAATACAAAACCAAATACATGATCATGGGACAGACAGAAGAAAAAAATACTTTAGTGTGAGGTCTATAAGTGGTAACAACTATAGCATTAAAATCATGAACAATTTTGAATACAAGGTGTGGAATTCGATGAAAAATAGAAGCTCGATACCAGAATAGCAAAATAGAATAAAACATTTATTAGGTATTTTAAGGGTATTAGGTATTAAAACGCAAAAAGGGAGAAATAACAACAAATAGAGAAGAGCTTTTAACAATAGTAGAAGACTTCTATGGAGAACTTAGCAGGACTTATAAAAGCAGACGAATGAACCAAATACAGCTAAAAGATGCAATAAGCAAAACAATATTAAATCAAGGCTCTGAACTCACGCCAGAAATAACTCTCAGTGAAATTAGACAAGCGATGAATAAAATGAAATACAATAAATCACCAGGAGACGACGGAATAGTGATCGAGGCTGTTAAGAATGGCGGTGAACCTCTAATAAGAAAAATAAAAGTTCTCTTTAATTTATGTTTGGCAAAGAAATCCATACCATCTGAATGGAATAGAGCCAAAACAATTATTGTGCACAAAAAAGGAGAAAAAACTGATCTGGAAAATTACCGACCAATGAGTCTGTTAAACCATCTTTATAAACTTTTCACAGTAATCACCACAAGATTTTAGACAAGAAATTGGACCTATATCAAAGTAGAGAACACACTGGATTCAGAGCAAACTTTGGAAACAACGATCACCTCCAAATAATAAATCAACTCATCGAAAAATCCATAGAATATAACAAGCCCTTAGTTTTAACATTCGCAGATTTCCACAAAGCATTCGACTCAGTAGAACTCGACAGTGTTATAATAGAAGCACTAAACGAGAGCCGCATTGATAGCCGATATTCAAGGCTAATATGCAATATATATAAAAATGCGACAATGTCGATAATCCTACACGATAACAGCAACCAAATACAAATCCAAAGAGGTATCCGACAAGGTGATACGTTGTCACCTAAACTTTTCATATCGGCTCTAGCAAAAGCGATCAAAACCCTTGAATGGGGTGACAAAGGAATAAATGTGGACGGATAGATGCTACACCACCTAAGTTACGCAGACGATATAGTCCTGATTGCAAACGATTTGGGACAAATACAGAAAATGTTGGAAGAACTTAGTACAGCCTGTCATAAAATGGGCTTAAAAATGAATATAACAAAAACAACATGTATGTAGGAATTAGTACCAAGTAAACACCTTGAAATACAAAATGAACAAATAGAACTGGTAGACAAATATATACATCTGGGTCACGAAATTAGGATATGTAAGGACAATCAAACGTCGATCAGATTAGCCAAGCAGACTGAGGCGCACGATTGACAAATCTATAGTGGATATGCGGTCGAGGCGATAAAGGTTCGTGCCCCGGCCCGGTGAATAGAAAAATAAAAAGGCTGACGTCGTAGTCTAAAATTCTAAAAAGAATCTACTTGACTTGGTCTGGAATAAGCTGGTGTCTGATCGGCTTTTGGAGGAGCGGTACGGCAAGGGATAAGGGCTTGCGGCTCGGTGACACTCCTCCATAGATCCCTACCGGAAGGGCGTTGACGCCTAAAAAAACGGTGTGTATATATAAGGACAATCAAACAACCGAAGTATCCAGAAGAATAATACAAGGATGGGCAACATACGGAGCTCTTATAAACGTTTTTAAGACTGTCATTCTAACTAATATGAAGAAAAAAATTTTTCGACCAATGCGTGCTACCGGTGATGACCTATGGTGCAGAAACCTTATCGCTCACAAAGAAAAACGCACAAAATCTAAGAGTAGCGCAGAGAACAAGGGAGCGATCAATGATAGGGGCCACTCTGCGAGACAGGATTAGAAACGAAGATCTACGAGCTAAAACCAAAGTTATAGAACGTCATTGAATGAAGCTGTAACTTAAAATGAAAATGGGCTGGACACTTTGCCAGAATGAAGGATGGAAGATAGACTCGCAAACTAGTTGAATGGAGACCTGGAGCCGATAAACGTAGCAGAGGAAGACCACGAACACGATGGCAAGACGAGTTACACGAAAGACAACAAAAAACTGGATACAGAAAGCACAAGATAGAACACTTTGGAGACAAATAGGGGAGGCCTATGTCCAGCAGTGGATTGAGAGAGGCTGATGATGAGGAATTTTAAGAGCCCTAATTCCTTCTTCTTCTTCTTAAAGTGCCGTCTCCTCAATGGAGGTTGGCTACTACAATTGAAAACTCTTCTCTGTCTTCAGCTGTTCTTATTAGCTGTTCAAAATTTAGCCCTGTCCATTGTAGGGATATTTCTGAGCCACGATAGTCTTTTCCTCCCTAGTCCTCTCCTTTCCTCGATATTTCCTCTCACTATAAGTTGAGCATATTGGTACTTATTATTTCTCAGTATGTGGCCCAAGTATGATGTTTTTCTAACTTTCACTGCGTTGAAAAGTTCTCTTGCCTATTCTATGCAGCACTTCTTCGTTTGAGGTATGCGATGGTAACCTAACCTAATTCCTTACTGGACTCACAATACGTTTATAGACGAGGCAAACTCCCAATTTATAAAACAGCGATTAGACCCACAGTAACATATGCCTACGAGGTATAGACATTAAATAAGAAGTAAGAGGATACTCTGGGAAGATGGGGAAGGAAAATTTTGAAATAGGTTTTCGGACCACGGAAGACAGAAAAAGGTTGGGAGAGTAGAACCAACAGTGAATTAATGGCCTTGTACCAATACCTTACTATTAGCAGATTCGCCAAGACACAAAGAATCAGATGGTTGGGACATGTAGAAAGAATGGCAGTGAAAAGAATGCCTAAACTAGTTTTGACGATAAAACTCATCGGTCCGAAAAGAAGAGGTAGATCCAGAAATATGTGGATTAACAAAGTGGAGGAAGACCTTAAACATGTGAAGGTGAGGGACTGCAAAAAAAGCTCAAAATAAAAGTGTATGGAGAAATGTTGTTTATCAGGTTCTTCGGAGTAATTAAGAATTTTGTATATACCTAAGTTTAAGTTACCTACGGTTAAAATAATTGTAATTACGTAGTTAATCTTATGATTATATATAATAAATGCCCTAGGTCAGGGGTTCCCAACCGGTGGTACGCGTACCACTAGTGGTAAGCGAGAAGATTTCAGGTGATACACGTCGCGTGGGTGAAAATAGCGATTACGCTGGGCCTCTAACTGCAGAAGTGCCAGTACGGTCTATCGGGTTGTTTTTGGTGAACCTTGAGACTTTAAAGGATGGTGTTAAAAAACATAAACTGCAGGACAATCGGAAATATCATTGAAGCTACTTACAGTACGGTTTTGTAGTGAAGACAAGCACAGAAAATAGTGACAATCATATTCCTCAATGTGTCGCTTATTTCGAAAAATTATTCCTAACTTGACTGGATCAGAAATCCTTTTGCAGGAACCCCACCAAATGAGTTGAAATTAAAGGAAACGTTTATCGATCTAACAGAAGACAGTTCTATTAAATACGGTTTTAAAGAGAAATCGTTAATTGATTTCTGAATTGGGTGTAAATCCGTCTATCCAATGCTCTTTCGGAAAGCTAAGTTGTTTTTGATGCCAAATGTCACTAGTTATTTGTGTGAGACTGGTCTTTCTGAACTATTGTATATAAAAAATAAATATAGAAACAGACTAACCAGTATTGAAGAGGACTTAAGAATAAAATTGCAACAAACTTCGCATTCATCTCGATACATAATGACTAATGTTGATTTTTGTTGATTTGTTTTTTTTTTGGGCTGATAGTTTGTACCAATGATATACCATTGCACATTGTTTTTGGATAGCTATGGGTAATAAACTGTAATGTGCCTAATTGTTTTATTTTTCTTTTATTTTAATTGTGTGAAAAAATCGGGAGAGGGGCTTCTTTTTATTCTATGCCCCTCCTCGGTGTGTTTGTTGGTACGCCAAAATCTTCAAAATATTACGGTATTACGCAGTTGCTAGAAAGTTGGGAACCCCTGCCCTAGGTCTTAACGGCCTGTCTTTCTTCTTCGCTTTCTTCTTCTTCTTCTTCTTCTTCTTCTTCTTCTTCTTCTTCTTCCTTTTAATAAGCAATTCTGCCTGTTCATTGGCGGATTGATATATCTATGGAATATTGTTACTCCATTTTTTGCGCGGTCGGCCGACACTTCTTCTACCGATTGGAGATTAATCTATTTTGACCACACGTTTCTTCCCCATTCTGATTATGGGGTTATTCCATTTTTTTTCTTTAGCATCCATTCGTTTATACACTTTGTATTAAATTGTCTTCTAATATCTTCATTCTTAGTACTCTCATCCCTGCCGTTTCCAGTAGTCTTTGTGTTGTGGCTATATCGGGTCTTATTTCTGATGTATATGTCATTATTAGTCTTACACTTTCTTTATAAATTCTTGACTTCTTGAATTCTTAGTATTAATATGTCGGTTTGGCCATATAGTGTTTTAAGGCATCCTGCCAGTCTATTTGTTTTTGTACTTGATTTCTCACTCCTTTGTCCAGGTTTCCGTAACTTGACAGTAATTTTAAAGTATTTTACTTTCATTACTTATACAATACTGATACCATTAATTTCAATTTAAATCTGATTGGTTCTTTACTGATTACTATTGTTTTAGTTTTCTAAAATGAATTTGTCATAGTGAATTTCTTTGATCTTATGTTAAATCTGTGGACTAATCTTTGCAGACTATCTTCATATTGGGCTATCAATATGGCGTCGTCTGCGTAGCAAAGTATTTTTACTTCTTTGTTTCCCATTCTCTATCCTCTTCCTATGTTGACGTCTTTTAACGACATGTTGTGCGTATAAATAAAATTATCCAATCCACCAATGCACCTTCACTTTTTATATACAGGGTGCAATTCTTGTGTGATATTGGTGGATAATATATTAGTTTATTTAGACAATGATATTCTACAGACTCGGATAATATGCCGAATTGTACAGGGTAATTAATATCTATCTGGAAAAGCAAATTAGCAGATAAGCAGCTCTGGTAAAGCAAATTTAAATGGGACAACTAATTGTAGTACATTCTTTCACGGTTTTTGCTTTAAATTTTAAAGAACCGCTTGGATTGACATGAAATTTGGCACACGCATAGCTAACATGTCACAGAAAAAAGTGATACCAATGTGTGCTTTTGCCCTGGGGGTGAGTTTCACCCCATCTCGGGGGTGAAAAAATATATGTCCAAAATAAGTCCCGGATTGGATATACAGTGGAACCCCGATAAGTCGGCCCACGATAACCCGGAAGTCCGGATAACCCGGACCGATTTTCATCAAACATTTTAACAAATAAACAATTAAACAACTTTATCAAATAAAAATGTATGTAGGCAAAATAATATTTGAGAGATAATGTGTATTTGTGTAATTTAAACTACATAACGATAGTAAAAATGATTCATGGCACACGGCGGCAGAGCGACCGTCTCGGCTTATCGGAAAGAATAGGCACTGTCTGTATTCTTTTTCCTTTATTTACGTCAGACTGTCTTAGCATTGTTTAAAATAGACTAAAAGACTATTTAAAAAATCATTTTTTAAAACAATGGTCTCAGTCTGTTCTTAGATAACAACATTGTTCCTTGTGACCGTATTGTGTGTAGTACAGTCGTATCAGATTGTGTTTGCGTGTTTTTTGTCTACGTAATGGCAACAAAACGTAAAAATGTTGTAGTGACAATGGAAAAGAAACTAAAAGCATTAGGTAGGATTGATAAAGGCGAAAATGTAAAATCAATTTATTGCAGCATCATATGGTGTCGGTACATGTACAGTTGAGTTTTTTACCAAGAAATGAACAAAACTCTACACTCTATACAACTATACGTAATTTAGATGTGTACTGTGCATATGAGTTTCATGTTTTTGTGATTATAATGGAGGTTATCTGTAAGTATACCGTATTTTATTAATTTTTACCATATTCTCCGGCTAACCCAGAATTTCGATAACCCGGATCGGCCGCGGTCCCGATTAATCCGAGTTATCGAGGTTCCACTGTACTGACTAATTTTAAGCAACTTTTGTTCGATAGAGTGGTTTCACCAAATCAATATTTTTCGAGTTATTTGCAAGTGAATATGTTCATTTTTCAACAAAATATCCACGTTTTTAGACGGTTTTTCGCAAATAACTCAAAACGTAAGCATTTTTTTGGAAAAATATTCTTAGCAAAACTATAGCATATAAAAAAGTAAAAAAAAAATATGTACATATATATTAGGTCTCTATACCTAGCAAAAACAGAGTTATAGCTAATGAAAAATAGGTTCATATTCGAAAAATTCCAAATAGAATAATTCAATGTAAAATATCCAAATAACATTCTTTTCACTGCATTTTCTTGCATTCTTGGGGAAAACACATTACAACTTTTTTAAAGTGTTTTAAAAAAACTTTATTTCTGTTTTTATAAAAAAAATTTCTAGCATCAAATGTAAGCAAGGTACGCTCAAAATAAAGTTGGTCCCTTTTGTTTTGGCAAAAAAATCAGAAAGAACACCCTCCAATTAGCAACTTAAATGAAATTAATCGTTACCGCTTCACAAGTTACTTTACTTATGTTTTGTTTATATGATCTCTAAGTTTCATCGATTCAAAGTGCTTATTTTTAAAAAAATTTGGTTTTAAAGTAGAATTTTTAAAAATTTTAAATTTGAAAAAATGCTTTTTTTCTCGGAAAAAAGTCGGCTTTACTTTTCTGAATATTCTGTATTTTTTTGTTTTTCTGTAAAACAAAAATTGGTTAAGAGTGATAACGATGGCTTAGTGTGAAAACCTCGTATCTCATTAAATTACAATTTTACAGGAGAGGCAAAAAACTGATTTTCTCCATAATATAACCTAAAAACAAAAATAACGTTACGTATTTTTAATTCGAGCACATTGAGACAAATATCTGATATTGGCACAGAGCGAAAAGTGTTAAATGTTGCTATTAAATTGGAAATACAAATATTAACTGTGAAAAACACGTAAATACCCTTGCAGTATATAGAGCCTTTGCCGAAGTAACTGTGATAACCTCGTATATCTTAATATACGTGTTTTTCATCTCAAATGAGGTTGTATTTTTTATTATTTACGAGGTTTTCATTTTTCATAGCTTATTGCACACCTCCAAATACTAGGTCGATACAATACGAATCTTTTGATTTAAGGTTCATAAAATGTTCCTATATGCCGGACTACCTTTTGTTGTTCACAAAAAACATTTCTGCAAGTCGAATCTCTCAAACAAACACTCCAAATTAAGTACCAAATTCTTGATTATAAAATATACGTGGTATTCACACTAAATCAAAAGAGCAATTGATATACGTGGTTTCTTTTTTCGGTTGTAGAAAATAGTCTAGTGTATTTGGAATTTTTTTAACAGTTGTAAATAATGAGATACAAGGTTTTCAAACTAAAACCACCAAAATGTCATTTTCGAAAAAAAATGAGATACGAGGTTTTCACACTAAGCACTAAGCCATCGATAAGTGACTCGTTCAAGCCCTTTTAACTACAGCTCTTTCAAAAATAAGGAACTTGAACAGAAGAAACTTTTACAGGTCATATGATCAATACATACGAGAGTAAAAAACTTGTGAAGTTGTAACAATTAAGTTCATTTGAAATGTTAATTAGGGGGTGATTTTCCCGATTTCTTACCAAAAAAAAGGGACCAACTTTTATTTTGAGCGTAACTTGTTTACTTTTGATTCTAAAAAAAAAATTTAAGCATTTTTCCAACACTAAAAAAGTTATAATGAGTTTTTTCCAAAAAAGTGCTTCGTTTTTTGGTTATGGCACGTTAAAATATTCGATTTGGAATTTGACGAATATGAACCTAATTTCATTAGCTATAACTATGCTTCTACTAGTTACGGTGAGCTAATATATACACCATATTTTCCACTTTTTTACGTGCTTTATTTTTAATAGGAATCTTTTTTCGACCAAATACTTACTTTTTGAGTTATTTGCGAAAAACCTCTGAAAACGTGGTTATTTTGTAGAAAAATTAACATATTCACTCGCAAATAACTCAAAAGTATTGACTTAGTGAAAAAACTTTATAGAACAAAAGTTGCTTAGAATTAGTAACTTTATCTATTTCCGGACTTATTTCGAACATATATTTTTCATTCGCAACAGGCGGTGAAACTCACCCCTAGGGCAAAAGCACACATCGGCACAATATCACCTTTTTTCTTTGACTCGTTAGCTATGTGTATGCTAAATTTCATGTCAATCCAAGTGGTTGTTTAAAATTTAGATGTTTTGCAATATTTTACCTTTAAAGAACGTACTATTGTTTTACCTGTGTATTTAAAAAAAATATAAATAATATTATTTTGTTTTAGCGATATACCTATTGCCTCTGGAATATTGGCCTTCCCGTAAGTAAAAAAGTAAAAATTTTACACAAGTTAACAGACGTACACAACGTAAAAAATAAAATATATAAATAATACTTAAATATAAATTATGTACTATTCTCCATATGTTACTGACTTACTAATCGTGGTATTTTCTTTCTATTGACTTCCTCTGTTAGTATGGGTAACCACATCTTACTGCATTCTACCGAGGAATTTTCGACACAGTTGGTTTCATTTAGCATAATTAGAGACGCTTCTTTTAAATTTCTCTTTTTACTATCTGTTTCTTTCAGGACTATACTTGAATCTTTCCACTGAACTCTATGTTATAGTCGGTTCGCTAAACTCAGACGCAACTGGCTAGATACTTTAGTCGATAATTTTTTTGTTTTTGGCCAATTTTGCAAAAATTGGCAAAATTACTAACTATTTAGTGATTATTAACTATTTAGTAATTATTTTTTGCCAATTTTACTAAAATTGGCAAAATTACAAACTAATATATCTAGAAAGTTGCGTCTGAGTTTAGCGAACAGACTATAATTTTCCCATGCGTGTTGACATATTTCATATCTGTTAAATTCTCTATTTTTAATATAAAATTTATGTTCACTTATTCTAACGATTAATGATTTTGAGGTTTCACCTAAATAAAATTGTTCGCATTCAAAAGGTATTTTATAAATAATTTCTTGTTGTTTCTTGTTCATTGTTAGGTTTAGTTTTAGACCAAGTAGATCTCAATGTGTTTGTTCTCTTGAATGTTGTTGAAATGTTGAATTTATTTCCTATTGCTTTAAGTTTTTCAGATAGTCCCTTTATAATAAATATGTTATTGATATTTTCCTCGTATTATTTCTTGTGAATGTTATAGTAGTCCATGTGGTGAGACCGCTCCCGTCTGAAAAACATTTCTAATTCGGTTTCTCTGCGGATTCATATTCAAAAATGTCCCCTTTAAACAAATCTGAAGGGTGCCGGACGGAATTTTTGGGCAGAAATTGTTTAAACCATTTTTTTAAACAAATACACAAGATCACCTTTTATTGCTCCAAAAAATATATTTTTAGGTTTCTTGGGTCATTCTAAACAAGAAAGGTATCTTGTGATCTTTCTCAAAAATTGACAGTTTTCGAGTCATAGGCGATTTAAAATCTAAAATATGCGAAAATACGCATTTCCGAGGCTTAAAAACTCATATTTAAGTTAGTATTTTTAAGGGTGCCAATAACTTGGATTAGAGTTTAAATATTCCTTTTCAAGATTCCGAAGAGTGATCGGGTCTAACTTCAATTGAGACCGTAGTTTTTTAATTGTTAATTATGTGTGTCCATCCGGTTTTTTTGCCGGTGCGGCGCGCACTATTTTCAAAAATCTCCTATTTTCCTTCGAAAAATATTTTTTCTAGATTCTTTGGAACATTCTAAATAAAATAAGTATATTGACAATTTTCTCAAAACTTACTAGTTTTAAGGTTATAAGCGATTATAATGCGAAAATGTGTTTTTTGTCATTTTTTGGATTTTAAATTGCTTATAACTTTAAAACTATGTATATAATTGATGGATTCGACCGTTACTTGATGGAAGTTCATTTTATCTAACAATAAAACACTAAAAACGTTTGTTTTCTATACTTCCACAAAATTTATTATAACTAAGTGACTACAGCTCTTTCGGCGGAGTGCCTTTCTCAAGTGATATAGTTTACAATGTGTTTGCCTTTTTAAGTCTTCAACTGAAGAGGTTGAGGAGTGGGGAGCTGTCTGTCTCGAGTTGGTCATTCAGAATTATATCTGTATTTTTCAGTTTACTAATTTCCATAGATTCTAAAAAAGATAGCTTAAGGCCTTTATTTTGAATATGTAGAATTTGAAACTCTTCATTGAAAGAATGATTATGATCTAGAAGGTGAAGTGCGTATGTAGAAGTGTCTGTTTTTCTATTGTTGAATGCCCTTTTGTGTTCTGCTATCCGTTTGTCAAAAGTTCTGCCAGTTTGACCGATGTACGTTTTCGGACAGTCACCACAAGTTAGTTTGTACACACCACTCTGTAGTTGCTTTCTCTTTCGGCTTTTATTGTTCTTAATATATTTGCTTAAGTTGTTGTTAGTTCTGAAAGCTGGTGTTATTCCTTTCTTTTTTATGTATCTGGCTATTGTTGTTGTTATCTTGCCAGTATATGTGAGAGAGCAGAAGGTACTGGGTTCTTTTTGTGGTGGTGAATACACTAATTTCAGGGCTTTCTTATGGAGTTTTTGGTTTAAAATTTTGTTAACTGTTTGTTCGTTATAGCCGTTGTTTACTGCTATTTGTTTAATGATGTTTAGTTCTATCTCGAAGTTTTTTTTTGTCATGGGAATTTCTGTCAGTTTATGTATCATGCTATGCCCTAATAACACAAAACATTCCATGAATGTTCCTAGAATGTACACACAGGACATTGAAAACATTCCTGGAATGTCCCCAAATGCACACGAATGTCCCTGGAAAGTCCCAGGAAAGTGCTGTGTCAGCATTTTAAATATTCTTAGAATGTTCTGTTGGAACATTCCATGAATGTCTACGAATGTTCTTTGGACATTCACAGTCTATTTTTTAGACTGAATGTCTTGTTGGAACATTCCATGAATGTTCTTTGGACATTCACAGTATATTTTTAGACTGAATGTCTTGTTAGAACATTCCATGAATGTCTACGAACGTTCTTTGAACATTCACAGTATATTTTTTAGACATTCACTGAAATATATCGTCAGTAATGTGACAATACCTCCTATATGTTTTTTCATGAGGTTCGCAGGAGACGAAAAACATTTTTTAAGGTCACTTTCTGTTTTCGTACGTATTCTGACTTTTTTGTAGTAAATAGATAGTTGAATTTACTGCAAAACAAGTC
The DNA here is from genome assembly GCF_917563875.1 of Diabrotica virgifera virgifera. Taxonomy (NCBI): domain Eukaryota; kingdom Metazoa; phylum Arthropoda; class Insecta; order Coleoptera; family Chrysomelidae; genus Diabrotica; species Diabrotica virgifera. The sequence goes on along the minus strand of NC_065444.1, from coordinate 89,100,706 downwards.
AAAAAATATATGAAAACAGGAGGTGGCCGAAACAAGTTTTTAGTCTATCTTACAAATCTCTTGAAAAAAACAGATAGGAGGTATTGTCACATCACTGACGATATGTGGCCATACCAAATAATACATCCTTGATAAATATAAACATTTTTATTGCAAAAAATCTTTACATACATTTTTTAATGTAATTTACTGACATTCCTAAATATTATAAAAAAATGTGTCACATTTGCTTTGTAAACCTTTCTTTTGCTTTTCGTAGCCACATATTCCGTTTCCATTCTGGTTTTTTGTAGACCACTTCTCTCAGCTGATTCTAAAAGAAAATAAAATAAAAGGTAATTTTTCTATCCTTTACAATTAACAATCAGAAGAAATATTATTTACAGGTAATAATACGCATAAATAATAATAATAAAAAAATAAATATTAAATAATATTTAAATAAATAATAAATAATATTTAATAAATAAAATAATAATAATGAACATTTTGTATTTTGACAACGACATCCGACGTGGAAGTAGAAACCTTAATAAAATTATTTTTTCAAGTAAATTGTGGCTTATTTCCTCATTAGAATAGTTAATTACAAAAAAGCCACAAAGAAATAGATTTTTCACGAACAAATAAGTATTTAGTATTCATTATATTTATTGTTTTTATTATTTACTTTAATGTCCTACTGGTACATTATTTGACAAATAATGACATTTCGAAGTCTGTTAAGTATGATATAACGCCCTTGGGCATTAAATTTAAATAACGACTTAGATACTGTCAAGTTGACAAATATCAACCTAAGTAAAACTATGGTTACCACAATTATGTTACTACTGTTACTGGTAAATGTACTTATTTAAAAACTAATCAATTCAAAATTCATTCAAATTTTTCGCATATAAAGAATAATTTAGTCAGACATTAAACGTTGAAGGCACCACAGGTATTATAATAATAACGCTTTCGGTCAACGTATATCCCTCAGGCCCTTGTTAAAAACACCATTGACCTCAAGCGTTATTATCCTTATAATACCCTTGGTACCTTAATAACTGTAACATAAGATTATACCTTAATTCTTGTTTTCTATTTCTGATGTTTTTATTTATTTACATTGAATATTAATCTGTTTTGTTGTATAATCTACTTCGCAATAATTATGTGATATATTTGACTTAAAATGAATTCAAAAATTTTTTGCAGTTGGGCAACAATGTCAACTTAGATCTCCGATGTAGATAATGAATTACAACAGTATCTATATTGTACAGACTGTATTATTAATTAGGTTATTTATTTATTTATTTATTGAAATATACATCCACCAGGTATAAACCCATAAAGGTGTACATAAGAAAACTACATACATTGACTGAACACTTGATGACAAAATATAAAATAAAATAAAGAATAACCAAAAATGTTTCTGTTGTTAATACACATACACAATAATAAACAAAGACCTTAATAAAGAAAAATAACATGGCATCAATTCGATAAGCTATTGCGTATTTCACGTTTAAAGATGTTAAAACCAAGAAAAAAAATGCATATACCTGTGTGACATAAACTATTGGAACAGCACAGTCTCTTAAACGAACAGATGAAAGTGAAGTTCTGTCAATATCTTTTTCTAAAAAGTGTTTTGAACATACTCCTCTATTAACAAATCTGATCTATACTTCATGTCTTCTTCGCAGGATCTTCTGGAAAGCTAAAAATACAAAATATATGCATTACTAAGCATTATTAACAAATTTTAGTTTTGAATAAAAAATATGATTAATGGACTCACAAAATATTATAAAACAGCTTAGAAATTGTTTATTAGTATAGTCGGTTCCCCAAACTCTGACACAACTGGCTAGTGATTTTAGTAGGTAATTTTTTTTGTTTTTGGCCAATTTTGCCAAAATTACAGTAATTATTAACTATTTAGTTATTATTTTTTTTTGCCAATTTTACCAAATTGGCAAAATTATTTACTAAAATCACTAGCCAGTTGTGTCTGAGACTCAGTAGTACTGAGACTGAGTTTAGCAAATCGACTATAATATTCTGTGTATTCATTAGTTGGTACTGCATATTATAGTGTGTGGTCTACCATCCTATTTATAAAGGCATACATTAGCAAAAACGCAAAAAGAATTACTTTAGTTTTACAAATCCTATTGTTATTATCTCTATTTACTATTTTAGTTAGGAATAAGCGAAGTTTGTGGCTTATTCACAATTATTATTAAAATAATAAATGGATATGACCAATTATTAACTTATAAAATAAAATAATAATTCTTCTGATTTATGCCTTTTATTCACTTTGTTATATCTATTTTACTTAAAAGATTTTTTATGAATAGTATTATTAGGGTATTAATAGTATTAATTTATTTTCTGAAATACAGGGCCTGCCTTCGTTTACATATTTGCATACTAACCTTTTAATAGGGCTTTTCATTCAGTCATTTGTTTGGAGCTTCTGTCATAATTGAAACGTTATTCCTGCAGATTTTTTTATCTACATTTGTTTCTGCTACTCCAACTGCGTTAAAAACAGGACACCATTTTATTCACTATGTTAATAATACTATTAAAGCTATTATAAAAGTATCCGAATTAAAAAAATATTCTTAAAAAGCACAAATAACACAAACAACGATCCACCCACGGCAAAGCAAGGTGGCCAAGATGAAGATGCCAAGATGGCCGAAGCGAGGTCGTTGGTTGGTCGTTTTTAGTCACGTGATGCCCTCTCAAGCGCCATGCACAAAAATATATGCACGGCGAATTTGAAAATGAACGCAAAAGAAATAAATATAAATGCCTCTCTTGGGTTTTGCATAAGTTATAAGTATTTTTTTTATTAACAAAATCGCATTCCAAATTGAATATTCGCGAACAATAATTTTTATTACATTTGTATGTTTATAATATTGTATTAGGTAATTGAACTTGGGAAACTCTTTAAATTTGACATATTATTGCACTGTAGGCCTAAAGTGTCACTTAGTTTGTCTGGTATGTTATAAGTAATGTTGTATCTGTTACACGTATGTATTATTTCGCAACTTAAAATATAGGAACATTGGTAGTATGTTCACAGAATGTCTTATGGTAACATTCCAGGAATAATTTAAACAGATGTTCACCGAATGTTCCCTAAATTTCCAGGACATTCAAATATTGATAGAACTTTGGTAGTACATTCCTGGAATGTTGTGTGTTGTTAGGGTGGTAGGCTGCTAATTTGTGTTGTGTAGGATGGGATGATGAATTGTGTATAGTTGTGTCAGTATGGGTAGGTTTATGATATACGGAGAACTCATGTTTGTTGTGTAGTCTGGAAATCGTTACATCTAGAAAGTTTATGGAGTTATTCTGTTCTGTTTCTATTGTAAACTCAATATTATTATGAAGTGAATTAATATATGATAGAAATTGGTCAAGTTGTCTGTTAGTTTCTGTAAAGCATACTAGTATGGCACTCCGCCGAAACAGCTGTAGTCACTTAGTTATAATAAGTTTTGTGGAAGTATAGAAAACAAACGTTTTCAGTGTTTTATTATTAGTTAAAACTATGTATTAACTTTTGAGAAAAATGTCAAGCAACTTATTTTATTTAGAATGTCCTAAAGAATCTAAAAAACTATTTTTCGGAGGAAAATAGGAGATTTTTGAAAATAGTGCGCGCCGCACCGGCAAAAAACCGGATGGACACGCATAATTAACAATTAAAAAACTACGGTCTAAATTGAAGTTAGACCCGATCACTCTTCGGAATTTTGAAAAGGAATGTTTAAACTTTAATTCAAGTTATTGGAACCCTTAAAAATACTAATTTAAAGATGAGTTTTTAAGCCTCGAAAATGTTTATTTTCGCATTTTTTAGATTTTAAATCGCCTATAACTCGATAACTGTCAATTTTTTGGAAAAAATACAAGATACCTTTCTTGCTTAGAATGATCCAAATAACCTAAAAATATATTTTTTGGAGCAAAAAAAGGTTATTTCATGTATTTGGTTAAAAAAAATTTTGGACAATTTCTGCCCAAAAATTCCGTCCGGCACCCTTCAGATTTGTTTAAAGTGGACATTTCTGAATATGAATCCGCAGAGAAACCGAATTAGAAATGTTTTTCAGACGGGAGCGGTCTCATCATATGGACTGTAGGATTCCGTTCTGGGTCGTTCTGTTCCATTAGATCCAATCTTGACAATTCCTTATTTATAAACGATAAAGGATAATCATTTTCTAATAAAACAGGCGTTAACAATAATTGTTTTTCTGCTAAGAATGAATTTTCGTTAGAACAAGTAATTTTGGCTCTAAGTCTTCTACTTTAAAGTGTATAGTATGTTTCAATTGCCGATATAAATGAGTCGGATTAAATTAAATTATTAGAAGAATTTCTTTACTAAGCAACACCATTTTTCCTTAATTTAGTAATATTTTGTATTTTGATAACGACGTCCGATGTGGACGTCGAAACGCCAATAAATCATTTTTTGTTAAATTGTGGCTTATTACCCATTTAAAAGAATAAATTACATAAATGCCACCAAGTAAGAGCTTAAGAACAATATTTTTAGGTTAATTATTATCTGAGAGGATAGAACAGCCTCTTTAGTCAATCATATAGTTCAGAGAAATAAGGAAAAAAAATATCCTGTTGGTGACACAACCCCCTCCAGGCCGAAACTAAATTTTTTGAATAGAATGGACATCCATAATAATCACCTATATGTTTCCTGCAGCCGATTTTGATGATATACATAGTTATAAACAAATGAAGATCAAAAAACGGTAAATTTTCGCTTTTTTCGTCTATTACTAAAAAATTAGGCATTGTACACAAATTTGAGAGTAAGAAACTTATAAATCGTATAAAAAACTTCAATATGGCGTTCGCTGAATAAGTCTATCCTTATTGGTTGCTTAGAAAATTGCAAAATAAATCATAAATTTTGAGTTTTTATAAATATTCATAACTTATTTAAAAATTAACATAGAACCTTCTTATTACCCGGAATGCTGAGACTTATGGTGCTTAAATCATACCCTAAATTTTAAAGCAATTGGTCAAATAGTTTAAAAGTTATTTAATTTGTTTTTCCCAAATTAATTTTTTTTGCAACACTGTAAGGCAGAAAATGATGAAGTTACAGTAATACCTTAGATAGTTTATGAAAGAAGAAAATTTACAGTATTAATTTAATTAAAAAAAATGACAAAAAATAATTATAAATATTGCAAAATTATTTTGCAAAAACATGTGATTTAAAAAATGGGGGGGCTAACTTTGCCCCTAATTGTCCTAGGAGAGTTGTTTTTCTTTCTAAATGTGTATAAAAATTCAGTCTCTCTAAATATGAAAAAATAATTTTTCTACGGGTAAGGGTTAAAAAGTTATTCTAATTGTTTATAAGTAAGCAAAAAATCGACACATTTTTGCAAAATAATTTTACACTGTTTAAAATTATTTTTTGTCATTTATTTTTAATTAAGGTAATAGTATAAATATTCTTCTTACATAAACTGTCCGAAGTATTATTCTAACCTCATAATTTTCTGACTTATAGTGTTGCAAAAAAAATGAATTTGGGTTAAACAAATTAAATAACTTTTAAACTATTTGACCAATTGCTTTGAAATTTAAAATATAATTTAAGTACAAGAAGTCTCAGCATTACGTGTAATAAGAAGGTTCTAAGTTAATTTTTACATAAGTTATGAATATTTATAAAAACTCAAAATTTATGATTTATTTTGCAATTTTCTAAGCAACCAATAAGGATGGACATATTCAGCGAACGCCATATTGAAGTTTTTTTATACGATTTATGAGTTTCTTACTCTCAAATTTGTTTAAAGTGCTTAACTTTTTGGTAGTAGACGAAATAAGCGAAAATTTACCGCTTTTTGATCTTCATTTGTTTATAACCATGTATATCATCAAAATCGGCTGCAGGAAACATATAGGTTAATAATATAGATGTCCATACTACTCAAAAAATTTGGTCTCGGCCTGGAGGGGGATGTGTCACGAGAAAAATCTTATTTCTCTGGACTAATAGGCCGCTGTTAGGTCTATGAATGCAGCTGCAGTTTCAAGTTTTCTGTCATAGATAAGTTGTCATCATTTACCTTGCCAGACTTAGAAGTAGCCAGACGTAGTATATTATTGATTTTGATAATGTCTGTGAAAAATTAGCCCCAATATGTAACGATACGAAATAATTTTTAGATGGGAGATAAAATGCAATTGAATGAAACACTGCTAAGATACTATTTACCTGACATGCATAAAGCTGATGCTGTTCATTATTTGAAATGTAACGCCGAAGCCAGAGAAAAGCGTAAGTATATTAAATAATATAATTTTCAGTAGTAATTGCACCAGAGCTCTAAAATTATCGAATTTTCCCGGAGTGACACTTTGACAGTTTTAATTTCACGACCCGAAGGGGAGTTAAATTATGTCAAAGTGTCACGAGGGCAAAAATTCGATAATAATTTTAGAGATCGAGTGCAATTTGTTGCGATTATTTCATGAATAAAACTGTTCAAAACCAAAATTTTATTGTAATTTATTTATGTAACTACAAATTAGCACAATTAAGCACACAGTTGTTATAAATATTTGACGGTTGAAAGTCATCACTTTTATAATTTTGAAAACATCAATTGTCATTAATATCACTGAATGTATTTTTTCGTAGCAACGAAGGGCATCTGACGAACGTAATATACTTGACGACGGGATATTATCAAAAATTATCAGTTTAATTTTTATTTCTGTAGCTTTCTATTGGTCAAAATCTCCTATGAATGAAATAATCATCTAAATATTTTGTACATTAAGGGCCGGTTCTTCGTACAAGAAAAAATAATAATGAATTCTTAACCCAAGAGAAAGATGATATGAATAAAAATGATTTATTTTTCACATTACATGCCTTTTTAAGCAATAATTTTTCCCCTCCATTTTGTGTCTTCGAGTAGGGATGAAGAAGTGACACTGTCATTGAAAACGACATTTGAAATGAATAGAAGTAGCAGGCATTTTCCTTATTGAAAAACAGATATTTACAGAGTAAGAATATACAGGGTACGTTCAGTATGTTCAATTGATGATTTAGATTTTAGATGAAAAGAGATCGTAAATAGAAGTTAAAAAAAAGGGGAAAATAAAAGAGGATGATAAAAGAGGATAATAAAAGAGGGTAATAAAAGAGAATAATAAAAGAGGGCAATAAAAGAGGATAATAAAAGAGGATAATAAAAGAGAATAATAAAAGAGGGCGCCAACGAGTTTTTAACGAATAAAACAGGTAAAACAAATAGAAGAAAATTATTTTTGATGAAATATTAAAGGAAATAAAGTAAAATAATTATTTAAAAATAAAATATCAAAGATGTGACGTTTGTAACCTTACAGATTTATTATTTAAAGTTTCAATTAAGTTTGCAGTTTTTTTTGTTAATTGGTGGAAATGGAATGCGCTACAAGGAATTTGACGCGCGATGAGTGTGTTCAAGCAGTGATCTTACCTAGCGAAAACTTAGCTACCATGCTATAGGCTCCTTATACATATTGGTAACAATTTTTTGCTAATGCAAGATAATGCAAGACCTCACGTTCACGACCTGTAACTGTAACAACAGGTAAATCTTCGGGCTTCGCATTGGCCATCGCATAGTCCATATCTTAACCGGAGCGAGCATTTGTGGGAGATAATTGGCAGAAGATTATGATAGCGTTTGCCACATCCTAGAACCTTACAAGAGGTAAAATCAGTAGCTCTCGAGATTTGGAATGATATTGATCAAGACCGAATAGCATTGAGTTATAATTTAAATATTTTTTATAAGCTAGAATATTACACGGGGTGTTCCTAACTTTAAGAAAAAACACAGTACGATTGTTACACCCGGTATGAACTGACCTTTACCTGACTATCAGCAATAATATTACATGGATTTTCTTAAACAATAAGACTATAACATACTAAAAAAAATAACTCAAATCGGACAACAAGTTTATTAATTTAGAGACTTTTAACGCGTACAATTCTACAAGTGAGTCGATTATTTTGCTCTCAAGTGTATAATTCCCGTGGTGCCTTCAACGTTCAATGTCCGACTAAATTATTCTTTATATGCAAAAAATTTGAATGGATTTTGAATTAATTAGTTTTTAAATAAGTACATTTACCAGCAATAGTCGTAACGTAATTGTGGTAACCATAGTTTTACTTAGGTTGTTATTTGTCAACTTGACAGTATTTAACTAGTTATTTAAATTTAATGCTCTAAGGCGTTATTTTTTAAAATAACGCCCTACGGCATTATATTATAATTAACTCACTTCGAAATCATGTCATTATTTGTCTAATAATATGCCAGTCGGACATTAAAAATATTTAGATGAATAATGACGGAACTGTAGATAATGTTGAAAATGGGGGGATTAAATTAAGATAATGAATTTCGAAACAATAGAGACAAACATAAAGCCATGATTGTAAGAATAAACGCCATACCGTTGCTCCTGGATGATTACTCCTCATTTAATCCATATTTTAAATAATTAAAAATCGTTTTTTGCTGTCCTGAGAAATTTGACATTTTGTAGTAACGTCATTCTTCTTCCGGATTTAATTTAAATTTCTTGAAAAAATAAAGTTTTTGAAGATATTCTTCTTTAGCGGCGAATCGATTGAGGGTAAAATTTGATCGATCCCCGCGCATGCGCACACCGACATTATGGTATTAGTGGTTATACGGGCTCTGATTGGGTGTTGAAATTTTGAAATGGTCTGTCAATAATTGTTCAATATGGAGGTTATCGGTAAACAAAAATATTGTATAATATTAGTTTTTATTGATGTGGGGACGGAAATAAAATCAAATTTATAATTATAGTGACTTTTTAAATAGTTTTGAAAAGCCGCAGGTACGTAATTCTAAATGTTTCAGTTGGAAATTCCTAATAGTTTCAATACCTATCTATTTGGAAAATGTAAACAAAATAATGTAGTTACCTATTAGTAGGCAATGCTTTAATTTACATAATCTGATTACGAACAAACTTTCTACAAATCTTCATCTCATATATCGTTTTCGTACTATATATTTTGTTGTATTTTATTTCGACAAAAATCAAACCAATAATTTTATTAAATTCATATAAATTTATGGTGTAAACGTTTAGTTTGTGTATATTCCCACATGACGTATACGAGAGTTTGGTGCAGTTTGAAATGGCGTCAAGTTTCGTACGGCGCGGTAGACGTGAAGTGGGTTCGAGCCCCAAGCAAGTTATTATTTTTTTATTTTATTTTATAGATTTTATGATTGTAAGTATATTATTATATAATTTTTGAAGATATTCTTCTTTTTTGAAAGTGGTAGATAAGAAAGATAGTTTGATTTTTAAATAAAATAAGTACAAATAACCTTTTAAGTATATTTACTTCGTTTACATTACCTATTATATAATAGAAGAATATCTTCTTACGTGCGTACAAAGTACACACACACATTCTTTTTTTTTATTTGGAGCAGTATTTTAATCTACAGCAATGTGAAGAATCATTCCGTAGTTGATGTAAAAAACAAATACAATTATATGTATAAGACAAATTCAGATTTTGAAAACCAAGGAGAATAGACAACTGTATGACACACCGCGTGTCGCAATCTACGTTCTGAAACATCCACGTCAGTATTTAAGGGTTAATGTACATATGGGTCAATCAAGCAAACGATACAAGATAGAATATGAAAACTTATATAAATACTAGGATATGTTTCCAGGCGTCTCGCCAAAATCTCTTAATCGGGAGTATTGTATTACCTTAAGCCGGCACCTGCCACGTGGCTTTGCAAGGCGTCAACTGCCACGTGGGTTGCTCACAGCATCCCTTAAAAATTTTCTGTGATCTACTTGTTTAAAAACCAAAATAATGTGTTGAGTAACACAAGAATATAAAAAACATGTTTTATTAACTTATTAGCCACTAATATGTTATAAAAGTTAAAAAATAAAATTAAAAAGGTGTTATAAGCAAATTAGCAAGTACCAAGCCGTAATAAATGAATTGAAATAAAATATCTAAAAAAATAAGATTTAGTGAGTATATAGTCTATATCGACGGTGGAAAAGCAAAACACTTTAAGCGACATTTTGGTCAAAAATGACATTTATATATCACTGAAATCAGCATTTTTTTCTGCGTCGATTGGTAATAGTTTCATCACTCTCTGAGGACTTTGATGTCGCTTAAAATATTGCAGTTTTGTGAATCATTTTTTATCATCGATAATTGTACCGACACAAAATTTTGTCAATTTCCGTATAGGTTGCTCTTAAGTTAACACCCGTTTGATATATTTGGCATTCCAATTGTTTATGCTTTCCCTTTTTAGCTAGCGAGAGGTGGTGAAATTGTTTTTCCTTACCCTGAACTATGTTACTAATAATACTTAAAGTGTTTTTCTGTGTTCATACTAGTTAGTGGTAGGTGACTTAAATTATTTTTCCTATCTAACATTTATTGCAGATCGCGTATTTAATGTGTTTTCCTCATATTTTCAGAATGGGTTGAATGGCGTTCAATTTCTTTGCAAGATGTCTAATAAAATACGAAGTGTCGCTTAATGTAACGTATAAAAAATTATCACAAATGTTTTTAAATTAACCGACAGCATTACAATCTTTATAAATGGCGCCTAAATTGTTTTGACTTCAATTGTAAATGATGTTTAGTGTCGTTTAAGATATACATTTTTCTGATTATTTAATTAACCTGTCGCTTAATGCAACGTTTTTTTAACGAATTTTTTGCAAGTGACGAAGTTATAAATAGAAGTGCCAATCAAAGGTCGCTTCAGTCAGTGATCAGCCGTTACGGGGAGAGATCACGTTTTTTGAGACTTGTCGATAAGGTTGATAGTAGAACCGAGTAAGTAAATGATTACCTTTTGTTTATTAATTATCTTAAAAGTATCCGATTTATTATTAGTCTATGGTATTATTTTAAATAGAAAATAGTTGTTTATCTATTAAATTTGTCATACTTATTCATTAACTGTCTAATTCAAAAACTTTTTTTTTGAGTCTCGTTCGAACGTTCGGACAGTAAAGTCGTTATCGTAGATAACCATTAGTTTATAATTGCTTTTTAATTTCACAAGTTTTTGTTAGTGAAGTGCAAAACAACACATCTATTAATCATTGGGTGATGATAGATTTTGTTATCATTGGATGATAACAAATTTAGTGAGTACCTATTTAATTTACCTACTTCATAATATTTAACATGTCACAGAACGTCAATAACCCTACTAAGTCGTATTCAGCGGCGTTAGCCCAGAACTCGAATCTACTACCAAACAGAGATCAAGCCGTAGTTTTTACATCAATAGATGGTTTTAAAATACAAGACTATCTCCTACAGATTGGACCAATAGTGAACCCATATAATATAATATACTGTTCACGCATCTCTAACAATCGAGTATGCATATACTTGAGAGATAAAAACATTGTCGACGATTTTCTAAAAAATTATGGAAGTATCACAATTAATAACACTCGTATAGTTGCTCGAAGATTAATTACCCCATCAGATAGATTGCTAATATCTAATGCAAGCCCCACAATTTCTAATGAAGAAATCACAGGATGTTTACAAAATCTAGGCTTAACATTATTATCGCCAATGATACAACTGAGAATTGGAGCTACTGACCCAGCTTACAGCCATATACTTAGTTTTAGAAGACAAATTTACATTTCGCCTCCAGAAAATGCATCTTTACCGGAATACATTGATATAGAACAAGATGGAATAGTAAATAGGTTATATTTAACACTAGACAGCCACAACTGTTTCAAATGCAAGCAGGCAGGACACAATGCTTTACAATGCACTGCCTCATTTCCACCACCTATGAGTATAATACCTACAGGAAGCAATATTCAACCAGACAACATAACTCAGGCCCAGAATTCAGCACTTTCTATTTCTGACACCACTACCGCTTCTTCTTCCAATAATACACAACCCATCAAAGACCACAGTTCACTAATAAAACAAAATGTACCCCTAGATATGTCTAAGCTATCTACTCCACAAAATCCAGAACTATCAAACTCACCCCTCTCTCAATCTTTCAATACCCCTATGAATCTTGAGATAAACAAAAATATTTTGGTGGACAATACAAAGTCCGATCATCCCTCAACACAAAATAACTCACAAAAACGTACCGCTTCTGCTGTTTCTTCTCCTACTTCTGAGGATGTCCAATTCGCAACTCCAACTATAACACAAAATAAGAAAAAGACCAAAACAGAATAAAAACCTGAACAAAACATAAAGTTTTCAGACAATACTAGAACATATATAGATAATCACTCGCCTCCCTTTTGCCTCAGCAGTCAGCAAGTTGAAAGTCTACTAGAAAATTGCTACGGCTGTTCTGATGTAGTAACGGTGGCGAAGGATTATAACTCTGACATCGTAGCTATTATCACTATGTTGGATGAAATTCACCCACATTTAGAAGACAGAACAACAAAATATCGCTGCACTAAATTGAGGAAAAAATTAGCTCTACAAATTAATTTCACGAATTTGGATTCTGAAAGTGATTCATCCACTTTTTAATTTTTGTGCTCATTAATAAAATATAATCATTTATGTATAACAAAATTTTACAGTGGAATTTAAATAGCTTTAAGACTCGTTTACCTATGTTACAGTTGTTAATCAATCAATACACACCACAAATTATTTGTCTTCAAGAAACTAATTTTAAAGATTCCACCTGCATGAATCTAAAATCTTTTAATTCATATTTTAAAAATAGGGATAATGCTGGTCACGCTTCAGGTGGCGTTGCCATTTATGTAAAAGAACAAATAATATCCAAAGAAATTCCTCTAAGCACAAATCTGGAAGCTGTAGCTGTACAAATTGGTACAACACAAAAAGTTAACATATGTAATATATATATACCTCCAAATTATAACCTAGAAGAACAACATCTTGTAAACCTAATAAATCAGGTACCTAATCCAAAATTTATATTGGGAGATCTAAATGGACATAACACTAACTGGGGTTCCTTTAAAACTACATCTACCGGAAAGAAGATTGAAAATATAGTGAACACGTTAAATCTTGCAATACTAAACGATGGTAGTAGCACCCACTTAAACTTATCAACAGGGACATTTTCTTCTATAGATATCTCACTTTGTACACCCACTCTTCAAATAAATCACAATTGGTACGTAGAAAAAGACTTATATGGGAGTGATCACTACCCGATTTTAATAGAAAAACACTTGATTAAAGCTACGCCAGTTAAGCCTGATCCGAAATGGAGGTTAGACAAAGCTGACTGGGGCCTTTTTCAAGAAATTATCCGTAGTGAATCTTCAATGATTTGTTTAGATAATACAATAGACGAATTAATTCTACAATTCAATAAAATCATAACCGAAGCAGCTATAAAAGCAATAGGAAAAACAAAGTTCATTGAAAGGGATAAAGTTACTCCCTGGTGGAATGAAGAATGTAAAGAAGCTATTAAACTAAGTAAAAAAGCTCTTCAAAAGTACAAAAGACACAAAAATCTAGAAAATTTAATCGAACTTAAAAGGAATAGGGCTAGAGCCAAACTGGTTACCACAAGATCTAAAAGACAATCCTGGATAAAATATGTAGAAACGATAAATAATTACACACCTGTATCAAAAGTTTGGAGGAAAATAAAGAAGATAACAGGCTCGAGTTCATATCAAGGAATAGATTCATTAGAATTAGACAATAAATCATCTACAACAGACCATGCAGAAATCGTAGAAAAAATAGCCGAAACATTCCAGTTAACATCCTCAAATTCTATTTATGATAAAGATTTCCTAACATATAAAGAACAAAAAGAAAGTATTCCCATCAACATAGTAAACAATAATGAACCTATAAATGTACTTATCACAATCAGAGAAATAAGAGAGATGTTAGATTCTTTAAAGGACACATCTCCAGGTCCGGATGACATTCCAGCTTCTTTTCTGAAACACCTACCTGAAGAAGCTTTAGAAATTTTATTAAAAATATACAATCGTATATGGACTAAACATGAATTTCCCAGATTATGGAAATCCTCTATAACTATTCCCATTTTAAAACCTAATAAACCACGAAACAAAGCAGATTCTTATCGTCCTGTCTCTCTAACTTGTGTCATGTGTAAGCTTTTAGAAAAAATTATAAATAAACGTTTATTGTGGTGTCTGGAAGAAAACAACCATCTGATTAATGAACAATCTGGATTTCGTCCTTTAAAATCGGCCACCGACAACTTAGTAGATCTAGAAACGCATATTAATAACGCCTTCTGTAACAACCAGAAATGTATTGCAATTTATTTTGATTTGCATAAAGCATTTGATATGGCCTGGAATCACAAAATAATATCATCACTGAAATCATGGGGTTATCAAGGAAATATACTCGCTTTTGTTAAAAATTTTCTCCTAAATAGAAATTTCAAGCTAAAAGTAAACGGTCTTCTATCTAATGTGAAATATCAAGAAAATGGCACACCTCAGGGATCAGTGATCAGTCCGACGCTTTTTCTTGTAGCTATTAATGATATAATCAAATCAATGAATAAACCCATTCAAGCCAGATTATATGCTGATGATCTCATAATATTCTTAAAGGGAAACAATATACAGAGTATGGCCAAATTACTACAAGATCAACTCGATAAATTTATATCTTGGTCTAAAAAGAGTGGTTTTCAATTTGTTTTATCCAAAACTCGCTGTATCCTATTTTCAAAGAGACCAAAGCAGATAAAGGAGATACCTACTTTAAAATTTGGAGGTCAGAGACTCGAATATGTAGAAACAATTAAATATCTAGGTCTAATATTTGATCAAGCTTTAACCTGGAAAGAACATATTAAATATATTTCAGCAGCATGTCAAAAAAGACTAAACCTCTTGAAATGTCTTTCTGGTACAAACTGGGGAGCGGACGGTAGGACTCTACTCACATTATATAAAAATCTGATCCGTTCCAAGATTGACTATGGATGCCAAGCTTACTCATCTGCTTCAAAAACAACTCTAAAAGTTTTAGATATGGTACAAAACAACGCTCTTAGAATAATATGTGGTGCATTTAGAACAACTCCTATTATAAGTCTTCAGGCCGAACTCGGCGAACTACCTTTAGATTTAAGAAGACAGGAATTAATACTCTCACATGCAGTGAAGCGGTACTCTTCACAATGTCACCAAACTATTTGCTCTTCAAGTACTCAGCATACAAAAACTCACATTCCCTTTCAAGAAAAATGCAAACGAATCATAAATGAACTACACCTTAAAGTTCCTAAAATCTATCCTAGCAAAATACCAACTCCCCCTCCTTGGCTAATATCTTCTCCTCATTTAATAATGGATCTAGCGTTAGAAAATAAGAAAGAAACCAATCGTCATATAATTATTTCTAAATATCAAACCTTAATTTCTCAATTTTCCTCATTCGAACAGTTATTCACTGATGGATCAAAGACTAAATATTGTGTAGCATCTGCCTTTGTAACACATAATGAAATAAAGAAATATAAACTAGAGGGGACTAACACTATTTTAACAGGAGAACTCTTTGCGATATATAAAGCCCTAAGTCATGTTAGGAAAAGTTCTCAAATTAACTTTCTCATAATTACTGACTCTTTAAATTCTTTAGAAATCATCTCTAAAATCTATTCTCCCCACCCTGTGGCCAAACTCATAAGACAAGAATTGCACAATCTAAATCACAAAAATGTTGCTTTCCTGTGGGTTCCATCTCATATTGGAATCGCTGGAAATGAACTGGCAGATAAACATGCTCGAGAAGCCTTAGAGGATGCAACCATAGAGATCTATCCAACAACTCCAGCGTCAGATCTCAAATCATATTTCCACAGCAAAATAGTTGATATATGGAATAGCAGATGGCATGAAAACCAGAAGCAGTTATTTGAGGTAAAACCAACATTTCAACGATGGTCTGATAATTCCACAAATCGATTTTCCCAAGTGATCATCTCGCGATTGCGGCTTGGTCATAGCCGCCTCACGCATGGTCATCTGATGACACGAGATCCTCAACCGGAGTGTTATGCTTGTGAGACCCCTCTGACAATAAAACACCTTCTAGTGGAGTGCCCGTTATACAGTGCGGAAAGAGTTCAATTCGGAATCCCGGACGATTTGAAAATACTATTCTCAAAGTGCGGTTCCAAAGTGATCCTTCAATACTTAAAAGCAATAAACTGTTTATATAAAATTTAATTGTAGTATTCTATAGTTATTATTATTGTTAACAAAACTGTCATTTTCGCTAATAGCCGTACAGGCTGATGCGAGTTTGTAAATAAAAAAAAAAAAAACTTTTTTACAGTTACGTGATGATGGACCGTAGGAAGTTTTATAAAAAAGTAATATCCGAATTCTCTCAGGTACGGGCTAAACGTAAATTATCCTTCGAAGACGAAATAGCATCAAACCCTACACAGGAACAACAATCTTCGGAATTAACTTCATTATTGGATAATAATCAACCCTTGACAAGCATTGAAAATATGGGTGACCATGTTTCATCTTCTAGAATATTTTATAAAAATCATCAGTCAATAAGTAAATTAGGTATGTATTATATTTAATAATCATTTATTCACTGTATTTACCATTGTCTGATTTTCACTCCACTTTCGCCTGTGTTGTCATCTGCCTTTATAAGGATAAAAGCGGCTTTTGTTTCTAATAAACGCATTGGTGGGATTGAAACGTAGGCTACTACCTGTTATATTTAAAGTAAATGACGAGTGTTTACTGTTTGGACTAAATTTTTCTTGAGATATGTTATGAACACAAAGCTTCTCTCTACACAAAGTACTAATGGATACAATAGTTTGAGAAATAAATTGTAGTAATTTATTTCAGAAATACACAAAAACATCGATGTCCCACAAATAGAATGTTTGCAAAACAATAATACCGATGGCCATAATACTGAGACTCCACCAACCTTGGAAGGAATAGGTTCGTATTGGAATTTGTTATTTTCAATAATATTAATTTGCAATATTCAGCTAGTTGATAAAAGATAGATGATGATTTGTATTTTAAATATCATTTTATAAAAGGATAGACGATACACTATAGCAAACATTATCATTACACGGCTCTGAAATGCTCAACTTGCGAACGTTTTGGGTGCTTCATTTGTATGTACATTCATGATAATTTATTGTCAGTCTTTCTATTATTCATTCTTGTTATGTTAGCCCTGTTATGAAATATAAATAAAATATCATCTCTTTTATTTCAGTTGACACTGTTGCAGAGTTTCAACGGACTATTGATAGCAATGTAATTGATAGCAATGTAATAACGAACACAATGGAAAATTTAGTCGCCAAAGATGCTGCTTCTGCTCCTATTAATATTAAGCAAAATACAAAACAATCCAAACGACCCAGACTTAACAAAAAGACATATTGTGAATTTATCTCCGATAATGAAGACCCGTTTTTTACTGATGGTTCTAGTTCGTGGAGTGATACAGGTAACACGTCTTCAGATACATCTACCCATAATAAGAGGCCTAAGAAAAAGATAGTCAAAAAAACACAGAAGTTAAGTAAGGAGTTAGCCAGTAAAACAGATGATATTGACATAGTTGGCGAAAAAGGTAAAAGAACAAAACGAATAAATTATAGAAAGAATAGAAAGGATCTTAAAAATAGAGGTCAAGAGTATACCCGAGCAGATGGAACAATACGTTCTAAAAGAGAAATTAAACCTAATCCTTGTATCGGGAAAAAATGCGGCAATGGCTGCCAGAATGTAACCGAAGAACGAAGATTGTCATTGTTTCATCATTTTTGGAGTTTGAGTAGTGCTAGACAACGCGATTGGATTGTAAATATGAGCCGACGAAATTCAATCAAGAGAAAACGTTCAAAAGATAGTGGGAAACGTTCTTTTTCGTACGAATATTACATTAATGATAACGAAGATAGACGAAGAGTGTGCCAGCAGTTTCTACTTAACACCCTAGATATTACACAAACTTATGTACATTATACACTAACAAATTCCATTGAAGGATCTGCAAAAGGTGATCTAAGAGGTAAAATTATACCTGCTAATAAAACTAAGGAAACTACACGACAAAGCGTTATAAACTTCATCAAAAAGTTGCCAGCACTGCCCTCTCACTACTGTCGAAAGGATACTACTAAACTTTACTTACCAGTAGAATTTAGGAACCAAAAAAATTTGTACCGTATTTACAAAGGCGAGAAAACATCCGAGGGAATAAACTATGTCAGTGAAAAAATTTTTTTAAACATATTTAATATATATATATAATCGATAACCCTTCTACCCTAAGGTGTTGGGCATAAAGTCTAAAATAAAGTCTGTTTTTATGCTTCGTACACAAACTTCCTCCAATCCTTCTTATTTCTTGCCATTTTCTTCGCTTGTTCTTTAGTGACTCCCCTTTTGTCTAGGATGGCAGCGATTTCATCGTCCCAGGTCTTCATGGGCCTGCCCCTCGGTCTTTTCAGGTTTCTTCTCGCTTCCCAAACTTGTTTTACTGGCCTTCCTTTATCCATCCTAACCATGTGGCCGTACCATCTTAACTGGGCTGCTTCGATTTTCTTCTCTATTGGTTGGACTTTAAGGCGTTCTCTTATTTCCTCATTCCGTATCCTGTCCATCCTGGTCACACCTAGTACTCTTCTTAAATACTTCATTTCCATGCTTTGCAGTTTCTTCTTTAGTCTGGTGGTGAGCGTCCAGCTTTCACATCCAAATGTTAGGATAGGTACGAAAACTGTGTTGTAGATTGTTATCTTGGCTTTTTGGGATACTTCTTTTTTCGATAGAAATGTGCTCTTAATTGCATGGTATATGCGGGCTGCGCTTGCTATTCTGTTGTTTATCTCAGTATCGTGTGCACCCCTACTCTCTATTTGAACTCCCAGGTATTTGAAAGTTTCAACTTGTTCTAGGGTGTCGTTATTGATTTTAATTTTTGTACGTTTATCTGTTTTCCCACATATCATGACCTTAGTTTTACTTTCGTTAATCCTCAGATTACGTTTTTCAAGTTTATCCCTCCATATTTGGAGGTTTCTCTGTAGTGCGGCCTCATCTCTTCCAAACACAACGAGATCATCTGCAAATGCACATTCTGCTATCTGTATCATTTCGAGATTTCTATGTCCAACATATATTTTCGATGTTTCTTCTCTGGTTTCCTTCATTACATCATCTAGAACAATATTGAACAAGATGGGGCCTAGTACACCTCCTTGTCTTAAGCCATCATTAACTATAAACTCGTCCGATTCCATATTATCTGTTCTTACTCCATTTCTTGTGTTTTTGTATAGGCTCATAATAGCTTTTCTGAGTTTAGTGTCTACTTCCCTGTTCATTAGGCTTTTGTCGATTTCTATCCTTGGTGTTCTGTCAAATGCTTTTTCTAGATCTATAAAAGCTTGGTGTAGTTCTGTGCTTGTATTTCGCGTATTTTGTATTAGCTGCTTGAGTGTGAAAATATGGTCATGAATGCTTCTTCCCTTCCTGAATCCGCTTTGTGACTGTTCCAGTTTGTGGTCCACTTCTTGTAATAATTTTTTCTCTAGTACTCGTTCGTAGACTTTGGAAGGAATACTCAGGAGGGTTATACCTCTATAATTACTGCAGTCTCGTCTGTCTCCTTTTTTGAAAATGGGTAAAATAATCCCCACTTCCCAGTCTTTTGGGACCTTACTCTCATTCCATGCTTTATTGCAAACTTTTCTGAGCATTTCATTTCCATTTTCTCCCATATTTTTTAGCATTTCCGCGGATATCTTATCATAGCCAGCTGCCTTTCCTCTTTTAAGCTTACATATTATTTCTTTTATTTCATCTGTTGTTATTTCGGTTTGATTTTGGTTTTCAAGTGCATTTTCTTCGGTGTTATCTGATTTATTATTGGAGTCTTCTTGGGTCAAGAGGTTTTCAAAATATTCTCTCCATCTGTTTATGATTCTTTCGTTCTCGCAGAGAATGTGGCCATTTTCATTTTTAATTTGTTTTGGTGTTTGTTGTACCTTCTCTGCTCTTAGACTTCTCAGGGTTTTGTAAAATAATTTTTGATTAGTGTGGTAGTCTTTCTCCATTTTATTGCCAAAGTCCTCCCAGCTCTTCTTTTTCGCTTCCATAACCATGTCTTTTACTTTTGCCCTCTGCTGTTTATATTTTTGATAGCTTTCTGGGCTCTGCTTCCCTAGGTATTTCTTCCACGCTAACTTTTTTAATTTGACCTCTTCTTTTATTTCATTACTCCACCAATTTGTGCACTTCTTGTTTTTATTAATTATAGTCATTCCGCAGACTTGCTTGCCTCCATCTAGGAGTGCTTCTTTAAGTTTTTGCCAAGTTTCTTCTAAGTCATAGTTCTGGTTTAAATGCTTTTGAAGACTATTGTTTACATAGTTTTTGTATTTCTGTGCTATTTTCTTATCTGTTAGCTTATATCGACACCTGATATGAAAAACATTGTATCTCCACTTACAATGTTTTTCAACTATGGCTTAAATAGCATCTATAAACGATAACCTTCAATTTGGTCTAAGAACTTTTATCCTATCTTATGTAATTATAAAGTTATTTAACAAAATAACCTCATTGTAAGTGCAAATTTTTGATCACTGGGTGGAAAAAACATTGTAACCAATGCTACAATATTAAATTTTTTTATTATTGATGAAAATTTTTTAATAAAACATTGTAACATGGGATACAATGTTTTTCTTGAAACATTTATTGAGTAAGTTTTTATAACTGCATTGTAAGTTGTGATACAAGAAAGCAAGGTAGTGGAATATTACGATGAACAACATTGTAAGTCAATATAGTCAGGAGGTAAATTCTATATTATTAACTGCTGAGCATAGTAAGCATGCCTCAAATCGTAAAAACTCACATAAAAATACTAGTTTAGAATTTCAAACAAAAATAATAACACCTATATCATTCACTGCTGAACTAACTTCTACTGATGAAACTCAGATAATCAATGGTCACAGTGGATTGCACGCTCAAGATACATCGACAGTGGAAAATTCTACATGCACCGAAGATACCGAAGTTCACCATTAGATACGTCTGCTAAGAAAAAACAATACCTCAAGAAGAAAAATCTTGGAAGGAAGTAACAAAGGGATCCTAGTGTTTGGAAAATGAATGTCTTGAAGAAACTGAGGAACTCTGGCTAAGAATATACTGGCAAAACTGTAAAATTATCGAAAATTAGAGAACTGGGACCTGGATGTAACGATAAATGTATCAGAAAATGTAAATCGAAATTATCTGAAAATGGCTCAATTTATTTAATAATTTTTGGGCAATGGCTGATCATGACCAACAAAGCGAATATTTATGTACATATGTTCTCAGACAAGAGAGGAAAGTTGCAAAGCTAAAAGAGTCCAGAAGACACTGGACATATGAATATAATTTGCAGTTGGCAGAACACCGACTTCAAGTTTGTTAAGAAAATATTTTTGGACACTTTTAACATAACAGATATGTGGTTAACTACAATATTCAAAAAAATTGATAGCCATGAAGGCGGAGGCCGTATACCTGGAGATATGCGTGGTCGCCACAGGAACAGGGCAAATGCTGTAGACGAAAGTATTAAAAATTCGATTCGTGCGCATATTAACTCTGTTCCAGCAAAAGAATCCCATTACGTAAGGCAAAGAACAAGTAAGATGTATTTTGATGAGTCTTTAACTTTTCCCAAATTGTATTCACTGTTATAATGAATGGATGTTGGAGAATCACCCATGCGATAAACCAACCACCAAAAGTCAGTACAGAAAATTCAATACTGAGCTTAATTAATATCGCTTTTTTTTTGCACCGAAAAAAGATATGTGTCTTACTTGCAATTTACATAACACTAAAGCAGAGAAAGACCAAATAGAAAAAGAATGTGCTTTACATATTGCAAATAAATGTGTTGCACGTGAAGCCAAAAATCGCGATAAAGAGGTTTCTAAGAAAACAGAAACTGTTGTAACTGCCTGCTTTGATTTGCAAAAAAATATTAACTACGCTCCAATCAGAGGTATCATTGTTTTATTATAAAAGGAAGTTTAAAGTGTATGTATAACTTTACTATCTTTGATCTTGGATCTGCAGAAGGCTATTGTTATGCATGGGATGAAACCACAGGTAAAAAGAGGCCTAATGAAATAAGTAGTGCACTATTTGATTTTATTAATGGAAAAGTTGCTGGTGGAGCATTAGAGTTTAGAGTTTATTCAGATTGTTGTGGAGGACAAAATCGAAATTGAATAATATTTTTAATGTATATTTATGCATCTAAGATCATGAATATTAATATTACACACACGTTTTTTGAGGTGGGCCACTCTCAATCTGAGGGTAATTCAATGCACGCCCTCATTAAGCGAAGAAAAAAGAACCAAGTTGTTTATGTACCACAACAGTGGTATACACTGATAAGGTGTGCTAAAGTCACAGGAAAACCATACGATTTAAAAGAACTAAGTCAAAATGACATCTTGGACTTTAAATCAATGTTAAAGAAAATGCCGAATTGGGATTTAGATATAGATAAACGCCAAGTTTTCTGGTCAAAAATACAATACGTAAAAATATATAAAGAACAACCACATATTATTAGTTTTCAGTACGATCTTATTTCTGATCAATTATCGTTTATAAACTTAGAATGCAAACCAAAATCGAGCAAAAGGGCTACCAAATCCAGGAATAAAAATATACACGATTTATGGGAAGTACAAATTCCTTTAGCATATAATGGGTTACTTCCCATAACCACTTCAAAATAAAAAGATCTTGTTGCTTTGTGCTCTGGTAAAGCTATACCAGAGCAATATTGCAGTTTTTATTTAAATCTTCCCCACTCTCAACAAACGGAATATTCGGATGATGACTCTGAATAAAAGTTTGCAAGGGGTAAATTTTATTTATTTTTTAATAGAATATAAACTGTTTTATAATTTGTTAATGTTCATTTTGTAATAAATAAATGTAAAAGATATTATTTTATTTACCTACTTCTTGTTAGTATGTATGACGTAAATTCTTAAATACTACTTGTCTGAGCAAAAAAATCACGTTTCAAGTAAAACCAATAAAATAAATTAATTATAATCTCTTTATTTGGATATTTACTGATTAGTTACAATTTATATCCACCTAACCAAAGAAACATACTGTGTTGAAATATCATTGTATGAACCACTTACAATGATTTTCACCTAAAATTCTGAAAAAATTTGCTATTGTAACTCGACCTAAATCAGGACCAGTAATGTTGACAACAATGTGATATGTAAAAGTGAAAAGCTGAGAAAAAGTTATAAAATATGGATTAAGAACATCACAAAAATGTAAAAGCTGACCCAGTAAAAAAATAAAATGTTTTGGAAATTTCTTTAAATCGCTCTCCTGTAAACTAAGCAAAAGTGAGTTACAATGTTTTTCATATCAGGTGTCGATATGACTTAATAGCTGCGTTTGTGAGATTTTTTGGGGTTTTGTCTCTTTTTTTCAGTTTCCTTTGAGTTAGTTTTTGTTCGTTTCATATACTTGTTCGGGACACTACCAAGTAATGGTCGCTATATATTTCTGCTCCCCTTCGCACTCTGACATCTTTAATATATTGTCTTAGAGATCTGTTCACCAATACATAATCAATAATAGATCTTTCTCCTCTGCTTTTAACTTCTCTGGTGAATTTATGCACATCTTTATGCTGAAAAAACGAATTCATTATTAAAAGATCATTCTCTCTGCAAAAGTCTATAATACGTTCTCCATTATTATTTCTTGTTAGTTCTCCATATTGCCCTAGTACATCCGAGGAGTCGTTGTCTTTTATGCCTACTCTACCATTAAGATCTCCCATTATTATTGTGTTCCCTTCTGCGCTGTCTATAATCTCTGTCGCCTTTTCCCAAAAAATGTCCTTGGTCTTCGCTCTTTCGGTATCATTTGGTCCGTATATGACAAATATGTTAAGTAGCTTCTTCTCATCGGTTGTCATCCTTATTTTCAGGATCCTTTCGGTGATACATTCCCAATCCTTAATGCTGCTAGTCAAGTTTTTATTAATTAAACAACCAACCCCTTCACTTGCTCTTTCTAATTGCGATACTCCGCTGAGGATTAAAAAATGGCCATTTTCCAGAAACTGTGTGCTCTTGCCCTTTATTTTTGTCTCTGTTATACCTAGTATGTCTATTCGAGCCTTATCAAATTCTTCTGCAAGTTCTGTCTCCTTACCGTTGAGACCTCTTACGTTCCAAGTTCCTATTGTCCATCCTTCAGGTAATTTGGTCTTTTCAGTTGCAGTTGTTTCTATACTTTTGATCTTGTTGTTTGCAGCTGTTCTGTGTATTTGTAAGCATTTCTCATCATTCTTACAGTTTAAGTTTCTATCCTGATCGTTGCATATTGCTTTATTTCTACTCGTGTCCTTGTTCATTGCCTGTTCTATTATCGTTTGTCCATTGGCGCTTTTTATTAGTTTTTTGATTTTTCTATCTTATCTTCTTTATTATTCCATTTCCATTCTTCATTATTTACCCAGAGTTTATTTGTACCAATTTTTACCTCATTACCTTTATCTCTCTCTTCTCGTGCGATCATCCGGATAGTTTTTTGTATTTCTCTTTCTCTCATTGTGGTGTCATTGTTGATATATATTTTTTCTTCCTTGTAATTTTTTAGCTTGGACTTATTCTTCATGACTTTGATTTTGTCTTCCTGGTCTTCTAGTTCAATCAGACAGGTTTTTGTTTCCAACTTGTATGCATTTTTTATTTTGACCTCAATTTCCATATGTCCTTTGAACAAATTCAGCATCGCCTCTTTTATTGCTCCTTGTTCATAGGTGTCTATTGTTAATCCATTCATTACTACGTTGTTCTTCCTCCGTTGTTTTTCCATAAATTCCATATTTTCCTTTATTTCTTTCAATTCCTCTTTGATTTCCTTGTTTTCTTGTTTAAGGTGTTTGTTCTCGTTCTTCAACTTTCGGTTATCTTCAATGAGCTGTTCTATTGCTTCTTTACTGCTCTTTTGGTCTTTCTTTATCTCTGTGACATCGTTTGACAATTTACTCATCATTTCGATTATGGTATCTAGTTTTGATTCGTACTTTTTTTGTGGTGAATTCGTTGAAAGCTTTCTGCTCTTCGCGTGCTCTTCTGTTTCCTCATTTTTGTTGTCCCCCTCTCTCATTTTTCTTTTTGTACCTTCGTCCGTTGTCGAGCTATCACTCTCATAACCTTTTCCTTTCTCCAAAAACTTTTTCATTATTATTATTCGGCGCCAAGCACTGCTGTCCACCTCAAAAGTGCGGAGAAAGCAGTGCCTACCGTTTATTTACTTTGTTACAATTAAATTAAAATTGAATTAAAAATTAAAATATTGTCACCTGGGATATTTTGCTCACAGTGGCAACGTCGCAAATAAATCGGCCGAGACTTCGCTCTCTCGTTTGTCTGTTATCGCTCTTATCTGTTAACCTTATGGATTTGTTTTGGTTAATTTTGTATAGTTTTTTAGCCGACTCACCTTTTAGAATCCCAATTTTTTGCACTACTGATTAGTTTTTGACTTGGTTTTGCACTCCTTATACTTTGGTTATTTGTTTCTCGTTGAAATTCCCGATAAATCGGGTTAATTGCAGCCGAAAAATAACAAGGTATTTGTCTACTCGCTATCGTGTTGCCACAACATATTTAATACTGAATTTAATATAGGCTTTCATATTCCTAAGAAAGATAAATGTCTCAAATGTATTAAATTTGATGCAGCAAACACTGAAGAGAGCAAAGCAGAAAAGGAAGACCACCTTATGGAAAAGAAAGCTAGCAAGGAAAGGTACAGTTTTCATCGTGAAATAAGTCAGAAACGCACAGATTTAATTTGTACATCTTTTGATCTTCAAAAGGTATTGAATACTCCCCATGGCGAAAGCATGTTACTCTATTATTCAAGGAAATATGCCGTAAACAACTTATGTTTTTATGAAAATGGCAGCAGAGAAGGCTTTTGTTACATCTGGGGAGAAACTGAAGGAAAACGAGGGAGCAATGAAATTGCTTCTATTATCCAGAAATACATAGATCTAGTGTATGCACGCATCTCAGTGAAACACCTCATACTGTATCCCGATTCATGTCCCGGACAGAATAAGAATAGGATCATTTTGTCAGCCATTCATAATGCGCTTAAAAACTGTGAAAATATTGTAAGCATCCAAATGAACTACTTGCTCCCGGGACATACAGAGATGTCTGTTGATTCTATGCACTCTGTTATAGAAGGCGCTGTAAAAAATACTATTGTATGGGCCCCTTCGCAATGGGCTACAGTTTGTCAGTTAGCTAGAAAAGAACCAAAGCCTTATAACGTCAGTTATTTGGATCATACAGATTTCAAAGGTTATGGAACCTTTGCTGACAAATATTTTCGCGGTAATTTAACTGGAAAGATAAGCAAGATCAGAGTTGCTACTTTTAAAAAGTCTAAAATCAATCAGATGTCAGTCAAATATAGCATGAGATCCGATGAAGAAGAAGAAATTATTCCTATCATCATGGGAGGTATAAATTCAAAGGTCGTGGACCAATTGTACAAAACACCTTTGCCCATAACTAAAACAAAATATAACGATTTAAAAAAACTTTGTGATGATCAGGTGATCCCCAAATTGTTCCAAAAGGAATATATAAATTTACCTTCAGTTACAGGAATTGATACCCTCGCAGAAACGGATATAGACGACATTATGTAAAACTTTGTTTTAGATATTTAATTTCTGTTTTCATTTCACATCAGTTAGCCGTATATGTTTAATACCCAAACTTATTGTACACAAGATTTATCTTGTATAACGAGCGAGTTTTTGTTTTTATACTTTATTATATTAATATTATTTTCTAAACGTTATTTTATTTCTGATAACCGTCACCCTAGATATAGGTAAGTGTCGAATTAAAACTAGAGTGCAATAATTATGTTTAATAAGGTATTAGATGACTCATAATAATGTGCGTTTGTCGTTACAATTACTTCTTCAGTTTATTTTATTTTAGTTATAATAATAATGTTTTCAATTAAATTTCTTTTAAAAATATTAGTTTTTTTATTTTTTCCTTTACTTATTTAGTACAAGAATAGGTAGGTACTTAATTTATTCATTGCCTAATTTTTATTACTTGTTAAAGTACTTAAGTTGTTTTTCTCGAGGCATTTTAGAGAGTATTGCGTCATATAATTTGTTCTGCCTAGCAGATATAAAAGTTTACCAATGCAGTTGAATTGTTTTTATGCATCTCATAATTTGGTAAGAGTGGTGGTTAATGCGTTTTTCCTTACCCAAATAACGTGTCTGTGTGTACATTAAATTGTTTTGCCTTATTTTATATTTTGACTAAAATCATTAAACGCCACTTATTTTTATTTATATCTATCATTCTAGTTTCTAAACTGACCGTAGATAAAGAGTTTAAAAATTATGACATACCGTTATTTTTTGTATCGAAATAAGAGTAAAATTGAATTTTTAATTAATTTTTTTCGTAAAATTATAACTTTAATTGGCTCTCCTGTAAAGTTTAAAAAATTGCGCTTCAAGTGTTTTGCTTTTCCACCGTCGATATTAATATTTTAAATCAGTTATTTCAATAAAAAATGTAAATTTGACTTGTTTATTAAAAATACAAAAAAAATAAAACTTAAAGTGCCAGATGATGACACCCCAATTCGACTTTAGAGCTACAAGTTCAGAATGGCACTAAATAACCACTTCAAACGCTAACACATCTATGCTATATAATATTATGGAAAGCTACTATGACGCACAGCACGGTTACCAATCTTGAAATACCAAATATTTGATAAAAATATGTTATGGGGTGCTAGTAGCACCCCACTTGGCAGGTGCCGGGTTAGGATAATCTTTATCAAATGAGGACAATTTTCAGAGACCTAATTTTAGGACAGGTTGACTGATTGAAGAGGCAAACCCACTATGCTCACTTACCCTTTAGTATTAGATTGATATTATATCCAGTGCAAAAGCGTGTGCCAAGACAATTTATGAGTCCATGAGAATAGACCATAACCGTGCAGGAGGAAAGAAATATTTTGTTTCCAAACACTAAATAGGAATGCAAAGATTTTGTTGTTCAAGATAAATATCTACTGCACAAAGAGAACCAATTATGTATAGGTTCTAGTTTTACGGACAACACACCATATTATTAATATTATAAATACATTTTATGATTTAACTTTATGTACTATTTCTGTATTTGCATAAATACAGCGCGCTAATAACCAGCAAAATAACGCCAAAAGATGGACAACATAATGTGTTGTGAAATAAAAAGAGATGACAATAGCAGTAGAGGTGGGAAATTATCGGTAATAACCTATAAAGCCTTACCACTGACGATAGTTTCCCACTCTTAGACGTTAGCGAAAAGCTTTAGTCATACGTATGGCGTTAACGTGACATTAACATTTTTTAAATTTTAAATAATCTCGACGAATCTGTTCTAATACAGTAAGTGAGTTTGGTAGCAAGGCTGTCCATAAATAAATCAAAAACAAAGATTATGATTAGTGAGTTAATAATTTAACTTTAATTTTTAAAATATTTTTATTTAAAAACTAATTTAAAAATTAAACAGGCACAGTTTTCCCATTCCCTCAGGCAAAAATATTCAGCTACTAACTTGTCATATTTTGACGTTTATTTTTATTGTAAGTTGTCATGTTTTATAAGTTTATACCGATAATGTGCCACATCTACTAGTTTCATTTTTTTTTTATTTCACAATGCATTATATTGTCCATCTTTTGCGATATTTTGCCGGTTATGAGCGCGCTCACCATTGTATTAGTAGAGGATCCGATATAAGGTCGATTTGCACCGATCTGTTTAATGAATTAAAATTATTTGATATGTAATTTAGCGTGTTAGCAATTACAAAAAACAAGGCTTGCCCGATCTTATCTTGTTCTAACTATAATTAATTAATAATTAAAAAATGACATTTTTTATGAATTTAGAAAAAAGCAATTCGACCCGGCCAGATATTATTTCAAATTTTTTCGATCATTCTAAACAAAAAAGGGCTTTTGTAATTTTTTTCTAAAGTTGATCGTTTTCGAGTTATAAACAATTTAAAACTGAAGAAAGAACGAAACATGACAATTTTCAAGGCTCAAAAACACAATTAAATAGTATTATATATTAAGTATGGAGAACGGTAACGGTTTTATACCGATCGAAGACAATTGTTTGGAGGAGGAGCGGAGCGACGACTCCAATTATTGTCTGAGATCGGTTACCCTTAACGTTCGACATGCTTATAACGTTTTTTGCACCATTGATGCCATTATA